>NW_027649814.1:65000-665000 GCF_965287045.1 Carcharhinus amblyrhynchos
CTCTGCCTCTCTCTCCCTCTGTCTCTCTCTCAGTCTCTGTGTCTCTCTCTCTCACTCTCTCTGTCTGTCTCTCTCTGTCTCTCGCACTCCATTTCCGTCTGTATCTCCCTTTCTCTCTCCCTCTGTCTCTGTCTCTCTGTGTCTCTCTCTCTGTCTCACTCTCTCTGTCTCTCTCTGTGTCTCCCCCATCTCTCTCCCTGTTTCTCGCTGTCTCTGTCTCTGTCTCCCTGTCTCTCCTTGTCTCCGTCTCTCTGTCTATCTCCCTCTCTGTCTCTTTCGCTGTCTCTCTCTCTCTCTTTTTCTCTCTCTCCCACTGCCTCTCTGTCTGTCTCTCTCTTTCTCTCTCCCTCTGTCTTCCTCTCTCTCTGTCTCACTCCCTCCCTCTCTGTCTCTCTCTCTCTGACTCTCTCCCTCTGTCTCTCACTCCCTCTCTCTGACTCTGTCTCTGTCTTTATGACTTTTTCCCTCTGTCTCTCTCAGTCTCTGTCTCTCTCTTTCTGTTCCTCGCTGTCTCTGTCTCCCTGTCACTCTCTCTCTCACCTTGTCTCCGTCTCTCTGTCTCTCTCCCTCTCTGTGTCTCTGTTTGACTCTCTCTCTTTTTCTCTGTCTCCCACTGCCTCTCTTTCTGTCTCTCTCTTGCTCTCTCCCTCTGTCTTCCTTTCTCTCTGTCTCTCTCTCTCCCTCTGTCTCTCTCACTCTGTCTCTTTCCCTCTGTCTCTCTCTATCTCTCTCACTCTCTCTCTTCCTCTGTCACTCTCTCTCTATCTCTCCCTCTGTCTCTCTCTCTCTCTCTCTCTGTCACTCTGTTTCCCTCTCTCTCCCTCACTCTGTCTCTCCTTCTGTTAGTCTCTCACTCTCTCTGTCTCTCTCCCTCTGTCTCTCTCTCTCACTCACTCTCTGTCTCTATCTCTCACTCTCTGTTCTCACTCTGTGTCTCTCTCATTCTTTCTCTCTCTCTCTTTCTCTCCATCTCTCTCTTTCCCTCACTCTCTCACTCACTCACTCTCTCTCTCTCTCTGTCTCTTTCTCGCTCTCCCTCTCTCTCTCACTCTGTCTCTCTCTCTCCCTCTGTCTCTCTCTCTCTCCCTCTGTCTCTCTCTCTGTCTCTTTCTCTCACTCTGCTTCTCACTCTGTCTCTCTCTGTCTCTCAGTCTCTCTATCTCTCTCTCTCTCTCACTCTTGATGTCTCTCTGTCTCTCTCTCTCCCTCTGTCTCTCTCTCTCTCCCTCTGTCTCTCTCTCTGTCTCTTTCTCTCACTCTGCTTCTCACTCTGTCTCTCTCTGTCTCTCAGTCTCTCTATCTCTCTCTCTCTCTCACTCTTGATGTCTCTCTCCCTCTCTGTCTCTCTCCCTCACTGTCTCTGTCTCTTACTCTCTGTCTCTCTCTCTCTCACTGTCTCTGTCTCTCTGTGTCTCTATCTCTCTCTCTGTATCTCTCTCTCTCCCCATCTATCTCTCTCTGCCTCTCTTTCTGTCTCTCCCTCTCTCTCTCTCTCACTCTCTCACTTTGTCTCTCTGTCTCTCTCTCTCTCACACACACTCTCCCTGTCTCACTCTCTCTGTCTCTGTCTCTCTCTGTCTGTCTCTCTGTTTCTCACTTTCTCTCTCTCTCTCACACTCGCTCTCTGTCTCACTCTCTCTGTCTCTCTCTCTCTCGGTCTCTCTCTCTCTCTCACTCTGTCTCTCTCTCTCTGTGCCTCTTTCTCTCATTATGTCTCACTCTCTCTCTCTACCTCTCTGTCTCACTCTCTCTCTGTCTCACTCTCTCTCTGCCTCGCTCTCTCTCACTGTCTGTCTCCCTCTCTCTCACTTTCTCTGCCTCTCTCTCACTCTGTCTGTCTGTCTGTCTCTCTGTCACTCTCTCTGTCTCTCACTCTTACTGTCTCTCTCACTCTCACTGTCTCTCTCACTCTCGCTGTCACTCTGTCTCTCTCATTCTCTGCTTCTCTCGATCTCACTGTCTCTGTCTCTGTCTCAGTGTCACTCTCTCTCTCTTCTTGTCTCTCTCTCTCTCCCTCTGTCTTTCTCTCTCTGTGTCTCTCCCTCTGTCTCTGTCTCTGTCTGTCTCTCCCTCTCTATCTCTCTCTCTTTCTCCCTCTGCCTCGCTGTCTCTCTGTCTGACTCTCTCTTTCTCTGTCTCTCTGTCTTACTCGCTCTTACTCTCTACCTCTGTCTCTCTCTCTCATACACACACTGTCTCTCTTTTTGCCCCTCTCTCTCTCTCTCTCTCTGCCTCTCTCTCTCCCTCTGTCTCTCTCTCAGTCTGTCTTTCTCTCTGTCTCTCTCTCTCTGTCACTCTGTTTCTCTCTCTCTCTCCCTCTGTCTCTCTCTCTCTCCCTCTGCCTCTATCTCTCCCTCTCTGCCCCTCTCTCACTCTCTCTCTTACTTTCTCTCTCTCTCTCTGCCTCTCTGTCTCTCCCTGTCTCTCTCTGCCTCTCTTTCTCTCTCTCCCTCTGTCTCTCTCACTCAGTCTCTCTCTCCCTGTCCCTCTCTCTCTCTCTGACACTCTCTCACTTTGTCTCTCTCTCTCTCTAATTCTCTCCCTCTGTCTCTCTCTCTCTCAGACACACACACTCTGTCTCTATCTGACTCCCATTCTGTCTCACTCTCTCTCTCCCTCTGTCTCTCTCTCTCTCTGTCTCTCTCTCTCTGTCTCTTTCCTTCTCTGTCACTCTGTCTCTCACTTTCTCTCCCTCTTTCTTTCCCTCTGTCTTTCTCTCTCAGCGTCTCAGAATCTCAGAGTCTCTGCGTCTCAGAGTCTCCGCGTCTCACCGTCTCAGTGTCTCTGTGTCTCAGTGTCTCAGAGCCTTTGCGTCTCAGAGTCTCAGATTCATTGGGTCTCAGAATCCCTGCGTCTCAGATTCTCTGCGTCACTGTGTTTCTTCGTCTCTGCGTCTCAGAGACTCAGGGTCTCGGAGTCTCTGCGTATCAGAGTCTCAGCATCTCAGCATCTCAGAGTCTCTGTGTCACAGCGTCTCAGTGTCTCAGCATCTCAGAGTCTCTGCGTCTCAGTGTCTCAGCGTCTCAGAGTCCCTGTGTCTCAGGGACTCTGCTCATCAGAGTCCTTGCGTCTCGGAATCTCAGCGTCTCAGATTCTCAGAGTCTCTGCGTCTCAGAGTCTCAGGGTCTCAGAGTTTCTGTGTCTCAAAGTCTCAGAATCTCAGGGTCTCAGAGATCTGCGTCTCAGAGTCTCAGCGTCTCTGAGTCTCAGAGTCTCTGTGCCTCAGGGTCTCTGCATCTCAGAGTCTCTACGTCTCAGAGTCTAAGAGTCTCAGCATCTCAGAGACTCTGCGTCTTAGAGTCTCTGCGTATCTGCTTCTCAGATCCTCTGCGTTTCAGCGTCTCAGATTCTCAGAGTCTCTGCGTCTCAGAGTATCAGGGCCTCAGAGTTTCTGCGTCTCTGTGTCTCAGAGTCTCCACATCTCAGAGTCTCTGTGTTTCAGAGTCACTGCGTGTCAGAGTCTCAGAGTGTCTGCGTCTCAGACTCTCAGTGTCTCTGAGTCTCTGAGTTTGCGTCTCTGCGTCTCAGGGTCTCAGAGTCACTCATCTGGGCGTCTCAGCATCTCAGAACCTCTGCGTCTCTGTGTCTCAGAGTCTCTACGTCTCAGAGTCTCTGCATCTCAGGCTCTCTGAGTCTCGGCATCTCAGAGTCTCAGAGTCTCTGCATGTCAGAATCTCTGCATCTCTGTGTCTCAGAGTCTCTGTGTCTCTGTGTCTCAGAGTTAATGCATCTCAGAGTCTCTGCGTCTCAGATTCTGTGCGTCTCAGGGTCTGTGCGTCTTTGTGTCTCTGCGACTCTGTGTCTCCACGTCTCAGATTCTCTGCATCTCAGAGTCTCTGCGTCTCTGAGTCTCAGAGTTTCTGCGTGCCTTTGCGTCTGTGTCTCAGCGTCTCAGAGTCCCTGTGTGTCTGCGTCTCTGCGTCTTTGCGTCTCAGAGTCTCAGAGACTCTGCGTATCTTTGTGTCTGCGTCTCAGTGTCTCAGAGTCTCAGCGTCTGAGACGCAGAGAAGCAGAGACCCTGAGACACAGAGTCGCAGAGATGCAGAGACATTGAGACGCAGAGACGCTGAGACGTAGAGACACTGAGACCCAGAGATACTGAGACGCTGAGTCGCAGAGACGCTGCGACGCAGAGATGCAGAGACTCTGAGATGCAGAGACGAAGAGACACTGAGACCCAGAGATGCAGAGACGCTGAGACGCAGAGACACTGAGACACAGGGACACTGAGATGCAGAGACTCTGAGGCCCAGAGACTCTGAGACACAGGGACTCAGAGAGGCAGAGACGCAGAGACACAGAGACACTGAGACGCAGAGACGCAGAGATACTGAGACCCAGAGATGCAGAGATGCTGAGACGCAGAGACGTAAACACGCAGAGACCCTGAAACACTGAGACACTGAGACGCTGAGACTCTGAGACGCAGAGACTCTGAGACACAGAGACTCTGAGACGCAGAGACGAAGAGACACTGAGACCCAGAGATGCAGAGACGCTGAGGAGGAGAGACGCAGAGACACTGAGACACTGATACACAGAGACACTGAGATGCAGAGACTCTGAGACGCAGAGACACTGAGACCCAGGGACTCTGAGACGCAGATACTCAGAGACACAGGGACGCAGAGACTCTGAGACGCAGAGACTCTGACATGCAGAGAAGCAGAGACCCTGAGAAGCAGAGATGCAGGGACGCAGAGACGCAGAGAACCTGAGACGCAGAGACACTGAGACGCAGAGACTCTGATATGCAGAGACTCTGAGACCCAGAGACGCAGAGACTCTGAGACCCAGAGACTCTGAGATGCAGGGACTCTGAGACGCAGAGACGCAGAGACACTGAGCCCCAGAGACTCTCAGACGCAGAGGCTCTGAGACGCAGAGACGCAGAGATACTGAGACCCCGAGATGCCGAGACGCTGAGACCCAGGGACGTAGACACGCAGAGACCCTGAGACACTGAGACGCAGAGACGATGAGACTCTGAGATGCAGAGACTGTGAGACGCAGAGCCTCTTAGATGCAGAGACGCAGAGACACTGAGACACAGAGACACTGATATGCAGAGACTCTGAGATGCAGAGACTCTGAGACACAGGGACGCAGAGACAGTGAGACGCAGAGAGGCAGAGAGGCAGAGACGCAGAGACGCTGAGTCGCAGAGTCGCAGAAACACTGAGACACAGAGACAATGAGATGCAGAGACTCTGAGACGCAGAGACACTGAGACGCAGAGACGAAGAGTCACTGAGACCCAGAGATGCAGAGATGCTGAGACCCAGAGACTCTGAGACGCAGAGACTCTGAGACTCAGAGACGCAGAGACACTGAGACCCAGAGACTCTGAGACGCAGAGACTCTGAGACCCAGAGACTCTGAGACGGAAAGACTCTGAGACGCAGAGACGTAGAGACACTGAGCCCCAGAGACTCTCAGACGCAGAGACTCTGAGACCCAGAGATGCAGAGACGCTGAGACGCAGGGATGTAGACACGCAGAGACCCTGAGCCACTGAGACGCAGAGACAATGAGACTCTGAGATGCAGAGACTCTGAGACACAGAGACTCTGAGACGCAGAGACGAAGAGACACTGAGACCCAGAGATGCAGAGACGCTGAGGAGGAGAGACGCAGAGACACTGAGACACTGATACACAGAGACACTGAGATGCAGAGACTCTGAGACGCAGAGACACTGAGACCCAGGGACTCTGAGACGCAGATACTCAGAGACACAGGGACGCAGAGACTCTGAGACGCAGAGACTCTGACATGCAGAGAAGCAGAGACCCTGAGAAGCAGAGATGCAGGGACGCAGAGACGCAGAGAACCTGAGACGCAGAGACACTGAGACGCAGAGACTCTGATATGCAGAGACTCTGAGACCCAGAGACGCAGAGACTCTGAGACCCAGAGACTCTGAGATGCAGGGACTCTGAGACGCAGAGACGCAGAGACACTGAGCCCCAGAGACTCTCAGACGCAGAGGCTCTGAGACGCAGAGACGCAGAGATACTGAGACCCCGAGATGCCGAGACGCTGAGACCCAGGGACGTAGACACGCAGAGACCCTGAGACACTGAGACGCAGAGACGATGAGACTCTGAGATGCAGAGACTGTGAGACGCAGAGCCTCTTAGATGCAGAGACGCAGAGACACTGAGACACAGAGACACTGATATGCAGAGACTCTGAGATGCAGAGACTCTGAGACACAGGGACGCAGAGACAGTGAGACGCAGAGAGGCAGAGAGGCAGAGACGCAGAGACGCTGAGACACAGATACGCAGAGACACTGAGACGCAGATACGCTGAGATGCAGAGATGCAGAGACTCTGAGAAGCAGAGACGCAGGGGCGCAGAGGCGCAGAGACGCAGAGAACCTGAGATGCAGAGACGCAGAGACACTGAGCCCCAGAGACTGAGACGGAGAGACTCTGAGACACGGAGACCCAGAGATGCAGCGACGCAGAGACCCTGAGACACTGAGACGCGGAGACACTGAGACCCTGAGACACTGAGACGTGGAGACACTGAGACCCAGAGACTCTCAGACGCAGAGACTCTGAGACGGAGAGACACTGAGACCCAGAGACTCTGAGACGCAGAGACCCTGAGACCCAGAGATGCAGAGACGCTGAGACGCAGGGACGTAGACACGCAGAGACCCTGAGACACTGAGACGCAGAGACAATGAGACACAGAGACACTGAGATGCAGAGACTCTGAGACACAGAGATGCAGAGACTCTGAGACGCAGAGACTCTGAGATGCAGAGAAGCAGAGACCCTGAGAAGCAGAGACGCAGAGGCGGAGAACCTGAGACGCAGAGACACTGAGACCCAGAGACCCAGAGGCGCAGAGACGCTGAGACACTGAGACACAGAGACGCGGAGAACCTGAGACGCAGAGATGGAGAAACTCTGAGACAGAGAGACGCACAGAACCTGAGACGCAGAGACCCTGAGACGCAGAGACACTGAGATGCAGAGACTCTGAGACCCAGAGATGCAGAGACGTAGAGACCCTGAGACGCACAGACGCAGAGACGCCGAGACCCTGAGACGCAGCGACGCCGAGACGCAGGGGCACTGAGACGCAGAGATGCTGAGACCCAGAGATGCAGAGACGCCGAGACACTGAGGCGCAGACACTGAGACACAGAGACACTGAGCCCAAGGGACTCTGTGACGCAGAGACGCTGAGACCCAGAGACACTGAGACCCAGAGACGCCGAGACACTGAGATGCAGAGACACTGAGGCGCAGAGACACTGAGACGCAGAGACGCAGAGACTCTGAGACCCAGAGACTCTGAGACGCAGAGAAGCAGAGACCCTGAGAAGCAGAGACGCAGGGACGCAGAGAACCTGAGACGCAGAGGCATTGAGACCCAGAGACTCTGAGACGCAGAGACGCAGAGACACTGAGACCCAGAGACTCTGAGACGCAGAGACTCTGAGACGCAGAGACGCAGAGACGCAGAGACACTAAGACCCAGAGACTCTGAAACGCAGAGACGCAGAGACCCTGAGACCCAGAGACCCTGAGACCCAGAGACACTGAGACGCAGAGACTCTGAGACGCAGAGACGCTGAGACCCAGAGACTCTGAGATGCAGAGACTCTGAGACGCAGAGACGCTGAGACACTGAGACGCAGAGATGCTGAGAGGCAGAGATGAAGAGCCTCTGAGACGCAGAGACGCAGAGACGCTGAGACGCAGAGATGCAGAGACGCTGAGACGCAGAGACGTAGACACGCAGAGACCCTGAGACACTGAGATGCAGAGCCGCTGAGACTCTGAGATGCAGAGACTCTGAGACGCAGAGACGCTGAGACCCAGAGACACTGAGATGCAGAGACTCTGAGACGCAGAGACGCTGAGACACTGAGACGCAGAGATGCTGAGAGGCAGAGATGAAGAGCCTCTGAGACGCAGAGACGCTGAGACGCAGAGATGCAGAGACGCTGAGACGCAGAGACGTAGACACGCAGAGACCCTGAGACACTGAGATGCAGAGCCGCTGAGACTCTGAGATGCAGAGACTCTGAGACGCAGAGACTCTGAGATGCAGAGATGAAGAGACACTGAGACCCAGAGATGCAGAGACTCTGAGACTCTGAGACGCAGAGACTCTGAGACGGAGAGACTCTGAGACGCAGAGACGTAGAGACACTGAGCCCCAGAGACTTTCAGACGCAGAGACTCTGAGACGGAGAGACACTGAGACCCAGAGACTCTGAGACGCAGAGACTCTGAGACCCAGAGACGCAGAGACGCAGAGACCGAGACCCAGAGATGCAGAGACGCAGAGACCCTGAGACCCAGAGATGCAGAGACACTGAGACGCAGGGATGTAGACACGCAGAGACCCTGAGACACTGAGACGCAGAGACAATGAGACTCTGAGATGCAGAGACTCTGAGATGTAGAGACACTGAGACACAGAGACACTGAGATGCAGAGACTCTGAGACGCTGAGACCCGGAGACTCAGAGACGCAGCGACGCAGAGCCCCTGAGACACTGAGACGCAGAGACACTGAGACCCAGAGACACTGAGACGCCGAGACACAGAGACACTGAGACCCAGAGATGCAGAGACGCTGAGACGCAGAGACGTAGACACACAGAGACCCTGAGACACTGAGACGCTGAGAGGCAGAGATGAAGAGCCTCTGAGACGCAGAGACGCAGAGACACTGAGATGCAGAAACTCTGAGACGCTGAGTCCCAGAGACACAAAGACGCAGCGACGCAGAGACGCAGAGACCCTGAGACACAGAGATGCAGAGACGCTGAGACGCAGAGACGTAGACACGCAGAGACGCTGAGACACTGAGATGCAGAGCCGCTGAGACTCTGAGATGCAGAGACTCTGAGACGCAGGGAATCTGAGATGCAGAGACGCAGAGACACAGAGACACTGAGATGCAGAGACGCAGAGACGCAGAGACTCTGAGACTCTCAGACGCAGAGACTCTGAGACGGAGAGACTCTGAGACGCAGAGACGCAGAGACACTGAGCCCCAGAGACTCTCAGATGCAGAGACTCTGAGACGGAGAGACACTGAGACCCAGAGACTCTGAGATGCAGAGACTCTAAGACCCAGAGACGCAGCGACGCAGAGACGCAGAGACCCTGAGACACTGAGACGCAGAGACACTGAGACCCAGAGACACTGAGACGCCGAGACACAGAGACACTGAGACCCAGAGATGCAGAGACGCTGAGACGTAGACACGCAGAGACCCTGAGACATTGAGACGCAGAGACACTGAGACTCTGAGATGCAGAGAGTCTGAGACGCAGAGACACTGAGACACAGAGACGAAGAGACACTGAGACCCATAGATGCAGAGACGCTGAGACGCAGAGACACTGAGACACAGAGACAATGAGATGCAGAGACTCTGAGATGCAGAGACTCTGAGACACAGAGACGCAGAGACACTGAGACCCAGAGACTGAGACGCAGAGACTGTGAGACACGGAGACCCAGAGACCCAGAGACGCAGAGACCCTGAGACACTGACACGCGGAGACACTGAGACCCAGAGACACTGAGACGCAGAGAATCTGAGACGCAGAGACTCTGAGATGCAGAGACGAAGAGACACTGAGGCCCAGAGATGCAGAGACGCTGAGACACAGAGACGCAGAGACACTGAGATGCAGAGACGCAGAGACGCAGAGACTCTGAGACTCTGAGATGCAGAGACTCTGAGACCCAGAGACTCTCAGACACAGAGACTCTGAGACGGAGAGACTCTGAGACGCAGAGACACAGAGACACTGAGCCCCAGAGTCTCTCAGACGCAGAGACTCTGAGACGCAGAGACACAGAGACACTGAGCCCCAGAGTCTCTCAGACGCAGAGACTCTGAGACCCAGAGACGCAGCGACGCAGAGACGCACAGACCCTGAGACCCAGAGATGCAGAGACGCTGAGACGCAGGGATGTAGACACGCAGAGACCCTGAGACACTGAGACGCAGAGACAATGAGACTCTGAGATGCAGAGATGCTGAGATGCAGAGACACTGAGACCCAGAGACTCTGAGACGCAGAGACTCTGAGACACAGGGACGCAGAGAGGCAGAGACGCAGAGACACAGAGACTGAGACGCAGAATCGAAGGGACCCAGAGATGCAGAGACGCTGAGTCGCAGAGTCGCAGAAACACTGAGACACAGAGACAATGAGATGCAGAGACTCTGAGACGCAGAGACACTGAGACGCAGAGACGAAGAGTCACTGAGACCCAGAGATGCAGAGATGCTGAGACCCAGAGACTCTGAGACGCAGAGACTCTGAGACTCAGAGACGCAGAGACACTGAGACCCAGAGACTCTGAGACGCAGAGACTCTGAGACCCAGAGACTCTGAGACGGAAAGACTCTGAGACGCAGAGACGTAGAGACACTGAGCCCCAGAGACTCTCAGACGCAGAGACTCTGAGACCCAGAGATGCAGAGACGCTGAGACGCAGGGATGTAGACACGCAGAGACCCTGAGCCACTGAGACGCAGAGACAATGAGACTCTGAGATGCAGAGACTCTGAGACGTAGAGACACTGAGACACAGAGACACTGAGATGCAGGGACTCTGAGACGCAGAGACACTGAGACACAGAGACTCTGAGACGCAGAGACTCTGAGACCCAGAGACTCTGAGACGCAGAGAAGCAGAGACCCTGAGAAGCAGAGACGCAGGGACGCAGAGAACCTGAGACGCAGAGGCATTGAGACCCAGAGACTCTGAGACGCAGAGACGCAGAGACACTGAGACCCAGAGACTCTGAGACGCAGAGACTCTGAGACGCAGAGACGCAGAGACGCAGAGACGCAGAGACACTAAGACCCAGAGACTCTGAGACGCAGAGACGCAGAGACCCTGAGACCCAGAGACCCTGAGACCCAGAGACACTGAGACACAGAGACTCTGAGACGCAGAGACGCTGAGACACTGAGACGCAGAGATGCTGAGAGGCAGAGATGAAGAGCCTCTGAGACGCAGAGACGCAGAGCCGCTGAGACTCTGAGATGCAGAGACTCTGAGACGCAGAGACGCTGAGACCCAGAGACACTGAGATGCAGAGACTCTGAGACGCAGAGACGCTGAGACACTGAGACGCAGAGATGCTGAGAGGCAGAGATGAAGAGCCTCTGAGACGCAGAGACGCAGAGACGCTGAGACGCAGAGATGCAGAGACGCTGAGACGCAGAGACGTAGACACGCAGAGACCCTGAGACACTGAGATGCAGAGCCGCTGAGACTCTGAGCTGCAGAGACTCTGAGACGCAGAGACTCTGAGATGCAGAGATGAAGAGACACTGAGACCCAGAGATGCAGAGACTCAGACTCTGAGACGCAGAGACTCTGAGACGGAGAGACTCTGAGACGCAGAGACGTAGAGACACTGAGCCCCAGAGACTTTCAGACGCAGAGACTCTGAGACGGAGAGACACTGAGACCCAGAGACTCTGAGACGCAGAGACTCTGAGACCCAGAGACGCAGAGACGCAGAGACCGAGACCCAGAGATGCAGAGACGCAGAGACCCTGAGACCCAGAGATGCAGAGACACTGAGACGCAGGGATGTAGACACGCAGAGACCCTGAGACACTGAGACGCAGAGACAATGAGACTCTGAGATGCAGAGACTCTGAGATGTAGAGACACTGAGACACAGAGACACTGAGATGCAGAGACTCTGAGACGCTGAGACCCGGAGACTCAGAGACGCAGCGACGCAGAGCCCCTGAGACACTGAGACGCAGAGACACTGAGACCCAGAGACACTGAGACGCCGAGACACAGAGACACTGAGACCCAGAGATGCAGAGACGCTGAGACGCAGAGACGTAGACACACAGAGACCCTGAGACACTGAGACGCTGAGAGGCAGAGATGAAGAGCCTCTGAGACGCAGAGACGCAGAGACACTGAGATGCAGAAACTCTGAGACGCTGAGTCCCAGAGACACAAAGACGCAGCGACGCAGAGACCCTGAGACACAGAGATGCAGAGACGCTGAGACGCAGAGACGTAGACACGCAGAGACGCTGAGACACTGAGATGCAGAGCCGCTGAGACTCTGAGATGCAGAGACTCTGAGACGCAGGGAATCTGAGATGCAGAGACGCAGAGACACAGAGACACTGAGATGCAGAGACGCAGAGACGCAGAGACTCTGAGACTCTCAGACGCAGAGACTCTGAGACGGAGAGACTCTGAGACGCAGAGACGCAGAGACACTGAGCCCCAGAGACTCTCAGATGCAGAGACTCTGAGACGGAGAGACACTGAGACCCAGAGACTCTGAGATGCAGAGACTCTAAGACCCAGAGACGCAGCGACGCAGAGACGCAGAGACCCTGAGACACTGAGACGCAGAGACACTGAGACCCAGAGACACTGAGACGCCGAGACACAGAGACACTGAGACCCAGAGATGCAGAGACGCTGAGACGTAGACACGCAGAGACCCTGAGACACTGAGACGCAGAGACACTGAGGCTCTGAGATGCAGAGAGTCTGAGACGCAGAGACACTGAGACACAGAGACGAAGAGACACTGAGACCCATAGATGCAGAGACGCTGAGACGCAGAGACACTGAGACACAGAGACAATGAGATGCAGAGACTCTGAGATGCAGAGACTCTGAGACACAGAGACGCAGAGACACTGAGACCCAGAGACTGAGACGCAGAGACTGTGAGACACGGAGACCCAGAGACCCAGAGACGCAGAGACCCTGAGACACTGACACGCGGAGACACTGAGACCCAGAGACACTGAGACGCAGAGAATCTGAGACGCAGAGACTCTGAGATGCAGAGACGAAGAGACACTGAGGCCCAGAGATGCAGAGACGCTGAGACACAGAGACGCAGAGACACTGAGATGCAGAGACGCAGAGACGCAGAGACTCTGAGACTCTGAGATGCAGAGACTCTGAGACCCAGAGACTCTCAGACACAGAGACTCTGAGACGGAGAGACTCTGAGACGCAGAGACGAAGAGACACTGAGACCCATAGATGCAGAGACGCTGAGACGCAGAGAATCTGAGACGCAGAGACTCTGAGATGCAGAGACGAAGAGACACTGAGGCCCAGAGATGCAGAGACGCTGAGACACAGAGACGCAGAGACACTGAGATGCAGAGACGCAGAGACGCAGAGACTCTGAGACTCTGAGATGCAGGGACTCTGAGACCCAGAGACTCTCAGACACAGAGACTCTGAGACGGAGAGACTCTGAGACGCAGAGACACAGAGACACTGAGCCCCAGAGTCTCTCAGACGCAGAGACTCTGAGACCCAGAGACGCAGCGACGCAGAGACGCACAGACCCTGAGACCCAGAGATGCAGAGACGCTGAGACGCAGGGATGTAGACACGCAGAGACCCTGAGACACTGAGACGCAGAGACAATGAGACTCTGAGATGCAGAGATGCTGAGATGCAGAGACACTGAGACCCAGAGACTCTGAGACGCAGAGACTCTGAGACACAGGGACGCAGAGAGGCAGAGACGCAGAGACACAGAGACTGAGACGCAGAATCGAAGGGACCCAGAGATGCAGAGACGCTGAGTCGCAGAGTCGCAGAAACACTGAGACACAGAGACAATGAGATGCAGAGACTCTGAGACGCAGAGACACTGAGACGCAGAGACGAAGAGTCACTGAGACCCAGAGATGCAGAGATGCTGAGACCCAGAGACTCTGAGACGCAGAGACTCTGAGACTCAGAGACGCAGAGACACTGAGACCCAGAGACTCTGAGACGCAGAGACTCTGAGACCCAGAGACTCTGAGACGGAAAGACTCTGAGACGCAGAGACGTAGAGACACTGAGCCCCAGAGACTCTCAGACGCAGAGACTCTGAGACCCAGAGATGCAGAGACGCTGAGACGCAGGGATGTAGACACGCAGAGACCCTGAGCCACTGAGACGCAGAGACAATGAGACTCTGAGATGCAGAGACTCTGAGACGTAGAGACACTGAGACACAGAGACACTGAGATGCAGGGACTCTGAGACGCAGAGACACTGAGACACAGAGACTCTGAGACGCAGAGACTCTGAGACGCAGAGACTCTGAGACGCAGAGAAGCAGAGACCCTGAGAAGCAGAGACGCAGGGACGCAGAGAACCTGAGACGCAGAGGCATTGAGACCCAGAGACTCTGAGACGCAGAGACGCAGAGACACTGAGACCCAGAGACTCTGAGACGCAGAGACTCTGAGACGCAGAGACGCAGAGACACTAAGACCCAGAGACTCTGAGACGCAGAGACGCAGAGACCCTGAGACCCAGAGACCCTGAGACCCAGAGACACTGAGACGCAGAGACTCTGAGACGCAGAGACGCTGAGACACTGAGACGCAGAGATGCTGAGAGGCAGAGATGAAGAGCCTCTGAGACGCAGAGACGCAGAGCCGCTGAGACTCTGAGATGCAGAGACTCTGAGACGCAGAGACGCTGAGACCCAGAGACACTGAGATGCAGAGACTCTGAGACGCAGAGACGCTGAGACACTAAGACGCAGAGATGCTGGGAGGCAGAGATGAAGAGCCTCTGAGACGCAGAGACGCAGAGACGCTGAGACGCAGAGATGCAGAGACGCTGAGACGCAGAGACGTAGACACGCAGAGACCCTGAGACACTGAGATGCAGAGCCGCTGAGACTCTGAGATGCAGAGACTCTGAGACGCAGAGACTCTGAGATGCAGAGATGAAGAGACACTGAGACCCAGAGATGCAGAGACTCTGAGACTCTGAGACGCAGAGACTCTGAGACGGAGAGACTCTGAGACGCAGAGACGTAGAGACACTGAGCCCCAGAGACTTTCAGACGCAGAGACTCTGAGACGGAGAGACACTGAGACCCAGAGACTCTGAGACGCAGAGACTCTGAGACCCAGAGACGCAGAGACGCAGAGACCGAGACCCAGAGATGCAGAGACGCAGAGACCCTGAGACCCAGAGATGCAGAGACACTGAGACGCAGGGATGTAGACACGCAGAGACCCTGAGACACTGAGACGCAGAGACAATGAGACTCTGAGATGCAGAGACTCTGAGATGTAGAGACACTGAGACACAGAGACACTGAGATGCAGAGACTCTGAGACGCTGAGACCCGGAGACTCAGAGACGCAGCGACGCAGAGCCCCTGAGACACTGAGACGCAGAGACACTGAGACCCAGAGACACTGAGACGCCGAGACACAGAGACACTGAGACCCAGAGATGCAGAGACGCTGAGACGCAGAGACGTAGACACACAGAGACCCTGAGACACTGAGACGCTGAGAGGCAGAGATGAGGAGCCTCTGAGACGCAGAGACGCAGAGACACTGAGATGCAGAAACTCTGAGACGCTGAGTCCCAGAGACACAAAGACGCAGCGACGCAGAGACGCAGAGACCCTGAGACACAGAGATGCAGAGACGCTGAGACGCAGAGACGTAGACACGCAGAGACGCTGAGACACTGAGATGCAGAGCCGCTGAGACTCTGAGATGCAGAGACTCTGAGACGCAGGGAATCTGAGATGCAGAGACGCAGAGACACAGAGACACTGAGATGCAGAGACGCAGAGACGCAGAGACTCTGAGACTCTCAGACGCAGAGACTCTGAGACGGAGAGACTCTGAGACGCAGAGACGCAGAGACACTGAGCCCCAGAGACTCTCAGATGCAGAGACTCTGAGACGGAGAGACACTGAGACCCAGAGACTCTGAGATACAGAGACTCTAAGACCCAGAGACGCAGCGACGCAGAGACGCAGAGACCCTGAGACACTGAGACGCAGAGACACTGAGACCCAGAGACACTGAGACGCCGAGACACAGAGACACTGAGACCCAGAGATGCAGAGACGCTGAGACGTAGACACGCAGAGACCCTGAGACACTGAGACGCAGAGACACTGAGGCTCTGAGATGCAGAGAGTCTGAGACGCAGAGACACTGAGACACAGAGACGAAGAGACACTGAGACCCATAGATGCAGAGACGCTGAGACGCAGAGACACTGAGACACAGAGACAATGAGATGCAGAGACTCTGAGATGCAGAGACTCTGAGACACAGAGACGCAGAGACACTGAGACCCAGAGACTGAGACGCAGAGACTGTGAGACACGGAGACCCAGAGACCCAGAGACGCAGAGACCCTGAGACACTGACACGCGGAGACACTGAGACCCAGAGACACTGAGACGCAGAGAATCTGAGACGCAGAGACTCTGAGATGCAGAGACGAAGAGACACTGAGGCCCAGAGATGCAGAGACGCTGAGACACAGAGACGCAGAGACACTGAGATGCAGAGACGCAGAGACGCAGAGACTCTGAGACTCTGAGATGCAGAGACTCTGAGACCCAGAGACTCTCAGACACAGAGACTCTGAGACGGAGAGACTCTGAGACGCAGAGACACAGAGACACTGAGCCCCAGAGTCTCTCAGACGCAGAGACTCTGAGACCCAGAGACGCAGCGACGCAGAGACGCACAGACCCTGAGACCCAGAGATGCAGAGACGCTGAGACGCAGGGATGTAGACACGCAGAGACCCTGAGACACTGAGACGCAGAGACAATGAGACTCTGAGATGCAGAGATGCTGAGATGCAGAGACACTGAGACCCAGAGACTCTGAGACGCAGAGACTCTGAGACACAGGGACGCAGAGAGGCAGAGACGCAGAGACACAGAGACTGAGACGCAGAATCGAAGGGACCCAGAGATGCAGAGACGCTGAGTCGCAGAGTCGCAGAAACACTGAGACACAGAGACAATGAGATGCAGAGACTCTGAGACGCAGAGACACTGAGACGCAGAGACGAAGAGTCACTGAGACCCAGAGATGCAGAGATGCTGAGACCCAGAGACTCTGAGACGCAGAGACTCTGAGACTCAGAGACGCAGAGACACTGAGACCCAGAGACTCTGAGACGCAGAGACTCTGAGACCCAGAGACTCTGAGACGGAAAGACTCTGAGACGCAGAGATGTAGAGACACTGAGCCCCAGAGACTCTCAGACGCAGAGACTCTGAGACGGAGAGACACTGAGACCCAGAGACTCTGAGACGCAGAGACTCTGAGACCCAGAGATGCAGAGACGCTGAGACGCAGGGATGTAGACACGCAGAGACCCTGAGACACTGAGACGCAGAGACAATGAGACTCTGAGATGCAGAGACTCTGAGACGTAGAGACACTGAGACACAGAGACACTGAGATGCAGAGACTCTGAGACGCTGAGACCCGGAGACACAGAGACGCAGCGACGCAGAGCCCCTGAGACACTGAGACGCAGAGACACTGAGACCCAGAGACACTGAGACGCCGAGACACAGAGACACTGAGACCCAGAGATGCAGAGACGCTGAGACGCAGAGACGTAGACACACAGAGACCCTGAGACACTGAGACGCAGAGACGCTGAGAGGCAGAGATGAAGAGCCTCTGAGACGGAGAGACGCAGAGACACTGAGACCCAGAGACTCTGAGACGCAGTGACTCTGAGACACAGGGACGCAGAGAGGCAGAGACGCAGAGACACTGAGACGCAGAGACACTGAGACCCAGAGATGCAGAGGCGCTGAGACGCAGAGACGTAAACACGCAGAGACCCTGAAACACTGAGACACAGAGACGCTGAGACTCAGAGACCCAGAGACTCTGAGACACAGAGACTCTGAGACACTGAGACACAGATACGCTGAGATGTAGAGAAGCAGAGACCCTGAGAAGCAGAGACGCAGAGATGCAGAGAACCTGAGACGCAGAGACATTGAGACCCAGAGATGCAGAGGCGCAGAGACCCTGAGACGCAGAGACACAGAGACCCTGAGACGCAGAGACACTGAGACCAGGAGACACATAGATGCAGAGACTCAGAGACACTGAGACGCAGAGACCCTGAGACGCAGAGACACTCAGACGCAGAGACACTGAGACCCAGAGACGCAGAGAATCTGAGACGCAGAGACGCTGAGACCCTGAGACCCAGAGACACAGAGACGCATAGACGCTGAGATCCAGAGATGCAGAGTAACTGAGACGCTGAGACACTGAGACGCAGAGACACTGAGACACAGAGACTCTGAGACGCAGAGACGCTGAGAAGCAGAGACACTGAGATGCTGAGACGCAGAGACACTGAGTCCCAGAGACGCAAAGACGCAGACAACCTAAGACGCAGAGACACTGTGACACATAGAGGCAGAGACTATGAGACGCAGAGACTCTGAGATGCATAGACGCTGAGACCCAGAGACGCAGAGATGCAGAGACACTGAGACGCAGAGACGCAGAGACACTGAGACGCAGAGACGCAGAGACACTGAGACGCAGAGACGCAGAGACACTGAGACGCAGAGACGCAGAAACCCGAGACGCAGAGACCCTGAGACCCAGTGACTCTGAGACGCAGAGACTCTGAGACACAGAGACTCTGAGACGCAGAGAGGCAGAGACCCTGAGACCCAGTGACTCTGAGACGCAGAGACTCTGAGACCCAGAGACACAGAGACGCAGAGAGGCAGAGACCATGAGACCCAGGGACTCTGAGATGCATAGATGCTGAGACCCAGAGATGCAGAGTAACTGAGACGCTGAGACACTGAGACGCAGAGACACTGAGACACAGAGACGCAGAGACTCTGAGACGCAGAGACGCAGAGACGCTGAGACACTGAGTCCCAGAGACGCAAAGACGCAGAGAACCTAAGACGCAGTGACACATAG
This sequence comes from Carcharhinus amblyrhynchos, assembly GCF_965287045.1. NCBI lineage: Eukaryota > Metazoa > Chordata > Chondrichthyes > Carcharhiniformes > Carcharhinidae > Carcharhinus > Carcharhinus amblyrhynchos. The sequence goes on from NW_027649814.1 coordinate 83,781, forward strand.
AGGCAGAGACTATGAGACGCAGAGGCTCTGAGATGCATAGACGCTGAGACCCAGAGACGCAGAGACGCAGAGACACTGAGACGCAGATACAGTGAGTCGCAGAGACGCTGAGACCCCCAGATGCAGAGACGCAGAGACACAGAGACACTGAGACCCAGAGACGCAGAGATGCAATGATCCAGAGACTCTAAGACACAGAGACCCTGAGATCCAGAAACGCAGAGGCGCAGAGACGCAGAGACACTGAGACGCAGACACACTGAGAAGCAGAGACACTGAGTCGCAGAGACGCTGAGACGCAGAGACCCTGGGACCCAGAGACGAAGAGACCAAGAGGCGCAGAGACACTGAGACGCAGAGACACTGAAACCAAGAGACTCTGAGATGCAGAGACCCTGAGACACTGAGGCACAGAAACGATGAGACTCTGAGATGCAGAGACTCTGAGATGCAGAGATGAAGAGACACTGAGGCCCAGAGATGCAGAGAGGCTGAGACGCAAAGACTCTGAGACGTAAAGACACTGAGACCCAAAGACTCTGAGACGCAGAGACTCTGAGGCACAGGGACGCAGAGACAGTGAGACGCAGAGAAGCAGAGACGCAGAGACACAGAGACGCTGAGACCCAGAGGCTCTGAGACGCAGAGACACTGAGACGCAGAGACACTGAGACACAGAGACGCAGAGACTCTGAGACGCAGAGACTCTGAGACGCAGAGACACTGAGACCCAGAGATGCAGAGCCATTGAGACACAGAGACGTAGACACGCAGAGACCCTGAGACACTGAGACGCAGAGACGCTGAGACTCTGAGATGCAGAGACTCTGAGACGCAGAGACTCTGAGATGCAGAGACAAAGAGACACTGAGACCCAGAGATGCAGAGAGGCTGAGACGCAGAGACTCTCAGACGCAGAGACTCTGAGTCGCAGAGACGCAGAGACGCAGGGGCACTGAGACACAGAGACGCTGAGACCCAGAGACGCAGAGACGCCGAGACACTGTGGCGCAGACACTGAGACGCAGAGACACTGAGCCCAAGGGACTCTGACGCAGAGACGCTGAGACTCAGAGACGCAGGGACGCATAGACGCCGAGACACTGAGGTGCAGAGACACTGAGACGCAGAAACACTGAGACACTGAGACCCAGAGACTCTGAGACCCAAAGACACAGAGACGCAGAGAGGCAGAGACGCAGAGAGGCAGAGACTCTGAGACGCATAGACGCTGAGACCCAGAGACGCAGACACGGAGAGTCACTGAGACGCAGAAACACTGAGACGCAGAGACACTGAGACGCAGAGACGCAGAGACCCTGAGACGCAGAAACACTGAGACGCAGAGACACTGAGCCCCAGAGACTCTAAGATGCAGAGACTCTGAGACGCAGAGACCCAGAGACTCTGAGACGCAGAGACTGAGACGTAGAGACTCTGAGACACTGAGACCCAGAGACCCAGCGACCCAGAGACGCAGCGACGCAGAGACCCTGAGACACTGAGACCCAGAAACGCTGAGACGCAGAGACACTGAGATGCAGAGATGCAGAGACACTGAGACCCAGAGACCCAGAGATGCAGAGACGCTGAGACGCAGGGAGGTAGACACGCAGAGACACTGAGACGCAGAGACACTGAGACACAGAGACACTGAGATGCAGGGACTCTGAGACGCAGAGACACTGAGACCCAGAGACTCTGAGACGCAGAGACTCTGAGACACAGGGACGCAGAGACAGTGAGACGCAGAGAGGCAGAGACGTAGAGACGCTGAGACACAGAGATGCTGAGACCCAGAGACTCTGAGACGCAGAGATGCTGAGGCGCAGAGATGCAGGGACGCTGAGACACAGAGACGTAGACACGCAGAGACCTTGAGACACTGAGGCGCAGAGACGCTGAGACTCTGAGACGCTGTGACCCGGAGACACAGAGACGCAGCGACGCAGAGACCCTGAGACACTGAGACACCGAGACGCAGAGACACTGAGACCCAGAGACACTGAGACGCAGAGACTCTGAGACGCAGAGACACTGAGACCCAGAGATGCAGAGACGCTGAGACGCAGAGACGTAGACACGCAGAGACACTGAGACGCAGAGACACTGAGACTCTGAGATACAGAGACTCTGAGACGCAGAGACTCTGAGACACAGAGGTGCAGAGACACTGAGACGCAGATACGCTGAGACGCAGAGATGCAGAGACTCTGAGACCCAGAGACTCTGAGACTCTGAGACAAAGAGACTCTGAGATGCAGAGACGCAGATACACTGAGACCCAGAGACTCTGAGACACAGAGACTCTGAGACACGGAGATGCAGAGACACTGAGACGCAGATACGCTGAGACGCAGAGATGCAGACAGTCTGAGAAGCAGAGACGCAGAGATGAAGAGAACCTGAGACGCAGAGACACTGAGACCCAGGGACGCAGAGGCGCAGAGACGCTGAGACACTGAGACGCAGAGACACTGAGACGCAGAGACACTGAGTCCCAGAGTCCCAGAGACGCAGAGACGCAGAGACCCTGAGAGGCAGAGACACTGAGACCCAGAGACGCGGATACGCAGAGACAATGAGACCCAGAAAATGTGAGACGCAGAGACTCTGAGTCTCTGAGACGCAGTGACGCAGAGATCCTGAGAGGCAGGGACGCAGAGGCGCAGAGAACCGGAGATGCTGAGACCCTGAGTCCCAGAGACTCAGAGACGCAGAGACACTGAGAACCAGAGACTCTGAGACCCAGAGTCACAGAGACGCAGAGACACAGAGACACAGAGACTCAGAGACATCGAGGCTCAGAGGCTCAGAGACCCAGAGACTCAGAGACGCAGAGACACAGAGGCACAGAGACATAGAGACACAGACACCCAGCGACACAGAGACCCAGAGACACAGAGACTCAGAAACACAGAGACGCAGAGACACAGAGGCTCGGAGACACAGATGCTCAGAGACACAGAGACACAGAGACTCAGCGACTCAGAGACCCAGATACGCAGAGACTCACAGACACATCGACCCATTGACACAGAGACTCAGAGAATCAGAGACGCAGAGACACAGAGGCTCAGAGTCACAGAGTCTCGGGGACTTACAGACACCAAGACACAGATGCTCAGAGACTCAGAGACACAGAGACCCAGAGACACAGACGCTCAGAGACACAGAGACGCAGAGACACAGATGCTCAGCGACACAGAGACTCAGAAATGCAGACACACAGATGCTCAGAGACTCAGAGATTCAGAGACGCAGAGGCTCTGAGACGTAGAGACACGGAGGCTCAGAGACAGAGAGGCTCAGAGACTCAGAGTCACTGAGACTCAGAGACACATGGACTCAGAGACCCAGATACACAGAGACGGAGAGATGCAGAGACACAGAGGCTCAGTGACTCAGAGACTCAGCGACACGGAGACTCAGAGACACAGAGACCCAGAGACACTGAGAGTCAGAGACTCAGAGACGAGGAGACACAGAGGCTCAGAAACTCAGAAACTCAGAGACGCAGAGACACAGAGGCTCAGAGACTCAGAGACACAGAGACTCAGAGACCAGAGACACAGAGGCTCAGCGACTCAGAGACCAGAGACACAGAGGCTCAGAGACTCAGAGACACAGAGACCCAGAGGCACAGAGACTCAGAGACACAGAGACTCAGAGGCTCAGAGACTCAGGGACTCAGAGACACAGAGACACAGAGGCTCAGAGAATCAGAGACACAGAGACCCAGAGACACAGAGGCTCAGAGACTCCGGGACTCAGAGATGCAGAGACACAGAGGCTCAGAGACGCAGACACACAGAGGCTCAGAGACGCAGAGACACTGAGACCCAGAGACACAGAGACACAGAGACCCAGAGACAGAGAGGCTCATAGACATAGAGATGCAGAGACACAGAGGCTCAGAGACACAGAGACTCAGAGATTCAGAGACTCAGAGACACAGATGCCCAGAGACTCAGAGACACAGAGACTCAGGGACACTGAGACTCAGTGACTCAGAGACGAGGAGACACAGAGGCTCAGAAACTCAGAGACTCAGAGACACAGAGACACAGAGGCTCAGAGACACAGAGACCCAGAGACACAGAGGCTCAGAGACTCCGGGACTCAGAGATGCAGAGACACAGAGGCTCAGAGACGCAGACACACAGAGGCTCAGAGACGCAGAGACACAGAGACCCAGAGACGCAGAGACACAGAGACCCAGAGACACAGAGACTCAGAGACGCAGAGACCCAGAGACAAGTGACTCAGAGACTCTGACACCGAGAGACTCAGAGACGCAGAGGCACAGAGGCTCAGAGACACAGAGACTCAGAGACACTGAGACCCAGATACAGAGAGACACAGAGACCCAGAGACACAGAGACTCAGAAACACAGAGACGCAGAGACACAGAGGCTCAGAGACTCTGGCACTCAGAGACGCAGACACACAGAGGCTCAGAGACGCAGAGACACAGAGACTCAGAGACGCAGAGACCCAGAGACAAGTGACTCAGAGACTCTGACACCGAGAGACTCAGAGACGCAGAGGCACAGAGGCTCAGAGACTCAGAGACTCAGAGACACTGAGACCCAGATACACAGAGACACAGAGACCCAGAGACACAGAGACTCAGAAACACAGAGACGGAGAGACACAGAGGCTCAGAGACTCTGGCACTCAGAGACGCAGAGACACAGAGGCTCAGGGACGCAGACACACAGAGGCTCAGAGACGCAGAGACACAGAGAACCAGAGACTCAGAGACACGGAGACTCAGAGACACAGATGCTCAGAGACTCAGAGACGCAGAGACACAGAGGCTCAGAGACACAGAGACCCAGAGACACTGAGAGTCAGAGACTCAGAGACCCAGAGACACAGAGACGCAGAGGCTGAGAGACTCAGAGACCAGAGACACAGAGGCTCAGAGACACAGAGACTCAGCGACTCAGAGACCAGAGACACAGAGGCTCAGAGACTCAGAGACACAGGGACCCAGAGGCACAGAGACTCAGAGACGCAGAGACTCAGAGGCTCAGAGACTCAGGGACTCAGAGACACAGAGACACAGAGGCTCAGAGACTCAGAGACACAGAGACCCAGAGACACAGAGGCTCAGAGACTCCGGGACTCAGAGATGCAGAGACACAGAGGCTCAGAGACGCAGACACACAGAGGCTCAGAGACGCAGAGACACAGAGACCCAGAGACACAGAGACACAGAGACCCAGAGACACAGAGAGTCAGAGACGCAGAGACCCAGAGACAAGTGACTCAGAGACTCTGACTCTGAGAGACTCAGAGACGCAGAGACACAGAGGCTCAGAGACTCAGAGACTCAGAGACACTGAGACCCAGATACACAGAGACACAGAGACCCAGAGACACAGAGACTCAGAAACACAGAGACGCAGAGACACAGAGGCTCAGAGACTCTGGCACTCAGAGACGCAGAGACACAGAGGCTCAGGGACACAGACACACAGAGGCTCAGAGACGCAGAGACACAGAGAACCAGAGACTCAGAGACACGGAGACTCAGAGACACAGATGCTCGGAGACTCAGAGACGCAGAGACACAGAGGCTCAGAGACACAGAGACCCAGAGACACTGAGAGTCAGAGACCCAGAGACACAGAGACGCAGAGGCTGAGTGACTCAGAGACCAGAGACACAGAGGCTCAGAGACACAGAGACTCAGCGACTCAGAGACCAGAGACACAGAGGCTCAGAGACTCAGAGACACAGAGACCCAGAGGCACAGAGACTCAGAGACGCAGAGACTCAGAGGCTCAGAGACTCAGGGACTCAGAGACACAGTGACACAGAGGCTCAGAGACCCAGAGACACAGAGACCCAGAGACACAGAGGCTCAGAGACTCCGGGACTCAGAGATGCAGAGACACAGAGGCTCAGAGACGCAGACACACAGAGGCTCAGAGACGCAGAGACACTGAGACCCAGAGACACAGAGACACAGAGACCCAGAGACAGAGAGGCTCATAGACATAGAGATGCAGAGACACAGAGGCTCAGAGACACAGAGACTCAGAGATTCAGAGACTCAGAGACACAGATGCTCAGAGACTCAGAGACACAGAGACTCAGAGACACTGAGACTCAGTGACTCAGAGACACAGAGACACAGAGGCTCAGAGACTCAGAGACACAGAGACCCAGAGACACAGAGGCTCAGAGACTCCGGGACTCAGAGATGCAGAGACACAGAGGCTCAGAGACGCAGACACACAGAGGCTCAGAGACGCAGAGACACAGAGACCCAGAGACACAGAGACACAGAGACCCAGAGACACAGAGACTCAGAGACGCAGAGACCCAGAGACAAGTGACTCAGAGACTCTGACACCGAGAGACTCAGAGACGCAGAGACACAGAGGCTCAGAGACTCAGAGACTCAGAGACACTGAGACCCAGATACACAGAGACACAGAGACCCAGAGACACAGAGACTCAGAAACACAGAGACGCAGAGACACAGAGGCTCAGAGACTCCGGGACTCAGAGACGCAGACACACAGAGGCTCAGAGACGCAGAGACACAGAGACCCAGAGACACAGAGACACAGAGACCCAGAGACACAGAGACTCAGAGACGCAGAGACCCAGAGACAAGTGACTCAGAGACTCTGACACCGAGAGACTCAGAGACGCAGAGGCACAGAGGCTCAGAGACTCAGAGACTCAGAGACACTGAGACCCAGATATACAGAGACACAGAGACCCAGAGACCCAGAGGCTCCGAGACTCACCGACACGGAGACTCAGAGACACAGAGGCTCAGAGACTCTGGCACTCAGAGACGCAGAGACACAGAGGCTCAGGGACGCAGACACACAGAGGCTCAGAGACGCAGAGACACAGAGAACCAGAGACTCAGAGACACGGAGACTCAGAGACACAGATGCTCAGAGACTCAGAGACGCAGAGACACAGAGGCTCAGGGACACAGAGACCCAGAGACACAGAGACCCAGAGACTCAGAGACTCAGAGACGCAGAGACACAGAGACCCAGAGACTCAGAAACAGAGAGACTCAGAGACACAAAGGCTCAGAGACGCAGAGACACAGAGGCTCGACACACGGAGACCCAGAGACACGGAGACCCAGAGACACAGAGACTCAGAGACTCAGAGACATAGAGGCTCAGAGGCTCAGAGACCCAGAGACTCAGAGACGCAGAGACACAGTGACACAGAGACTCAGTGACACTGAGACTCAGTGACTCAGAGACGGGGAGACACAGAGACTCAGAGACACAGAGACTCAGAGGTTCAGAGACCCCGAGACACAGAGACCCAGAGACACAGCGACTCATAGACTCAGAGACTCAGGGACTCAGAGACACAGAGACACAGAGGCTCAGAGACCCAGAGACACAGAGACCCAGAGACACAGAGGCTCAGAGACTCCGGGACTCAGAGATGCAGAGACACAGAGGCTCAGAGACGCAGACACACAGAGGCTCAGAGACGCAGAGACACAGAGACCCAGAGACACAGAGACACAGAGACCCAGAGACACAGAGACTCAGAGACGCAGAGACCCAGAGACAAGTGACTCAGAGACTCTGACACCGAGAGACTCAGAGACGCAGAGACACAGAGGCTCAGAGACTCAGAGACTCAGAGACACTGAGACCCAGATACACAGAGACACAGAGACCCAGAGACACAGAGACTCAGAAACACAGAGACGCAGAGACACAGAGGCTCAGAGACTCCGGGACTCAGAGACGCAGACACACAGAGGCTCAGAGACGCAGAGACACAGAGACCCAGAGACACAGAGACACAGAGACCCAGAGACACAGAGACTCAGAGACGCAGAGACCCAGAGACAAGTGACTCAGAGACTCTGACACCGAGAGACTCAGAGACGCAGAGGCACAGAGGCTCAGAGACTCAGAGACTCAGAGACACTGAGACCCAGATACACAGAGACACAGAGACCCAGAGACCCAGAGGCTCCGAGACTCACCGACACGGAGACTCAGAGACACAGAGGCTCAGAGACTCTGGCACTCAGAGACGCAGAGACACAGAGGCTCAGGGACGCAGACACACAGAGGCTCAGAGACGCAGAGACACAGAGAACCAGAGACTCAGAGACACGGAGACTCAGAGACACAGATGCTCAGAGACTCAGAGACGCAGAGACACAGAGGCTCAGGGACACAGAGACCCAGAGACACAGAGACTCATAGACTCAGAGACCCAGAGACACAGAGACGCAGAGGCTGAGAGACTCAGAGACCAAAGACGCAGAGACTCAGAGACGCAGAGACCCAGGGTCACAGAGACCCAGAGACACAGAGACACGGAGACACAGAGACACAGAGACTCAGAGACTCAGAGACACAGAGACTCAGAGACTCAGAGACAGAGAGGCTCAGAGACTCAGAGACAGAGAGGATCAGAGACCCAGAGACACGGAGACTCAGAGACACAGAGACCCAGTGACACAGAGATTCATAGACTCAGAGACTCAGAGACGAAGAGACACAGAGGCTCAGAGACTCACCGACACGGAGACTCAGAGACACAGAGACACAGACACCCAGAGACACAGAGACTCATAGACTCAGAGACTCAGAGACTCAGAGACACGGAGACACAGAGAGACAGAGACTCGGAAACACAGGGACGCAGAGACTCACCGACATAGAGACACAGAGTCCCAGAGACACAGAGACCCAGAGACACAGAGACTCAGCGGCTTAGAGGCTCAGCGGCTCAGAGACCCAGAGACTCAGAGACTTACAGACACCGAGACACAGATGCTCAGAGGCTCAGAGACCCAGAGACTCAGAGATGCAGAGACACAGAGACACAGAGACTCAGAGGCTCAGAGACGCAGAGACACAGATGCTCAGTGGCTCAGAGGCTCAGAGATGCAGACACACAGATGCTCAGAGACTCAGAGCCTCAGAGATGCAGAGACACAGAGGCTCAGAGACACAGAGGCTCATAGACATAGAGATGCAGAGACACAGAGGCTCAGAGACACAGAGACACAGAGACTCAGTGACTCAGAGACGAGGAGACACAGAGACACAGAGACCCAGAGACGCAGAGACTCAGAGACACAGAGACCCAGAGGCGCAGAGACACAGAGACACAGAGACCCAGAGACACGGAGACCCAGAGACACAGAGAATCAGAAACAGAGAGACTCATAGACACAGAGGCGCAGAGACTCTGGGACTCAGAGACGCAGAGACACAGAGACTCAGAGACTCAGAGACACAGAGACTCAGAGACTCAGAGACATAGAGGCTCAGAGGCACAGAGACACAGAGACCCAGAGACACGGAGACACAGAGACACAGAGACTCAGAAACAGAGAGACTCAGAGACACAGAGGCTCAGAGACGCAGACACACAGAGGCTCAGAGACGCAGAGACACAGAGACCCAGAGACTCAGAAACAGAGAGACTCAGAGACACAAAGGCTCAGAGACGCAGAGACACAGAGGCTCAGAGACACAGAGACACAGAGACCCAGAGACACGGAGACCCAGAGACACAGAGACTCAGAGACTCAGAGACATAGAGGCTCAGAGGCTCAGAGACCCAGAGACTCAGAGACTCAGAGACGCAGAGACACAGAGACCCAGAGACTCAGAAACAGAGAGACTCAGAGACACAAAGGCTCAGAGACGCAGAGACACAGAGGCTCGACACACGGAGACCCAGAGACACGGAGACCCAGAGACACAGAGACTCAGAGACTCAGAGACATAGAGGCTCAGAGGCTCAGAGACCCAGAGACTCAGAGACGCAGAGACACAGTGACACAGAGACTCAGAGACACTGAGACTCAGTGACTCAGAGACGGGGAGACACAGAGACTCAGAGACACAGAGACTCAGAGGTTCAGAGACCCCGAGACACAGAGACCCAGAGACACAGCGACTCATAGACTCAGAGACTCAGGGACTCAGAGACACAGAGACACAGAGGCTCAGAGACCCAGAGACACAGAGACCCAGAGACACAGAGGCTCAGAGACTCCGGGACTCAGAGATGCAGAGACACAGAGGCTCAGAGACGCAGACACACAGAAGCTCAGAGACGCAGAGACACTGAGACCCAGAGACACAGAGACACAGAGACCCAGAGACAGAGAGGCTCATAGACATAGAGATGCAGAGACACAGAGGCTCAGAGACACAGAGACTCAGAGATTCAGAGACTCAGAGACACAGATGCTCAGAGACTCAGAGACACAGAGACTCAGAGACACTGAGACTCAGTGACTCAGAGACACAGAGACACAGAGGCTCAGAGACTCAGAGACACAGAGACCCAGAGACACAGAGGCTCAGAGACTCCGGGACTCAGAGATGCAGAGACACAGAGGCTCAGAGACGCAGACACACAGAGGCTCAGAGACGCAGAGACACAGAGACCCAGAGACACAGAGACACAGAGACCCAGAGACACAGAGACTCAGAGACGCAGAGACCCAGAGGCTCAGAGACTCAGAGACTCAGAGACACTGAGACCCAGATACACAGAGACACAGAGACCCAGAGACACAGAGACTCAGAAACACAGAGACGCAGAGACACAGAGGCTCAGAGACTCCGGGACTCAGAGACGCAGACACACAGAGGCTCAGAGACGCAGAGACACAGAGACCCAGAGACACAGAGACACAGAGACCCAGAGACACAGAGACTCAGAGACACAGAGACCCAGGGACAAGTGACTCAGAGACTCTGACACCGAGAGACTCAGAGACGCAGAGGCACAGAGGCTCAGAGACTCAGAGACTCAGAGACACTGAGACCCAGATACACAGAGACACAGAGACCCAGAGACCCAGAGGCTCCGAGACTCACCGACACGGAGACTCAGAGACACAGAGGCTCAGAGACTCTTGCACTCAGAGACGCAGAGACACAGAGGCTCAGGGACGCAGACACACAGAGGCTCAGAGACGCAGAGACACAGAGAACCAGAGACTCAGAGACACGGAGACTCAGAGACACAGATGCTCAGAGACTCAGAGACGCAGAGACACAGAGGCTCAGGGACACAGAGACCCAGAGACACAGAGACTCATAGACTCAGAGACCCAGAGACACAGAGACGCAGAGGCTGAGAGACTCAGAGACCAAAGACGCAGAGACTCAGAGACGCAGAGACCCAGGGTCACAGAGACCCAGAGACTCAGAGACACGGAGACACAGAGACACAGAGACTCAGAGACTCAGAGACACAGAGACTCAGAGACTCAGAGACAGAGAGGCTCAGAGACTCAGAGACAGAGAGGATCAGAGACCCAGAGACACGGAGACTCAGAGACACAGAGACCCAGTGACACAGAGATTCATAGACTCAGAGACTCAGAGACGAAGAGACACAGAGGCTCAGAGACTCACCGACACGGAGACTCAGAGACACAGAGACACAGACACCCAGAGACACAGAGACTCATAGACTCAGAGACTCAGAGACACGGAGACACAGAGAGACAGAGACTCGGAAACACAGGGACGCAGAGACTCACCGACATGGAGACTCAGAGACACAGAGTCCCAGAGACACAGAGACCCAGAGACACAGATACTCAGCGGCTTAGAGGCTCAGCGGCTCAGAGACCCAGAGACTCAGAGACTTACAGACACCGAGACACAGATGCTCAGAGGCTCAGAGACCCAGAGACTCAGAGATGCAGAGACACAGAGACACAGAGACTCAGAGGCTCAGAGACGCAGAGACACAGATGCTCAGTGGCTCAGAGGCTCAGAGATGCAGACACACAGATGCTCAGAGACTCAGAGCCTCCGAGATGCAGAGACACAGAGGCTCAGAGACACAGAGGCTCATAGACATAGAGATGCAGAGACACAGAGGCTCAGAGACACAGAGACACAGAGACTCAGTGACTCAGAGACGAGGAGACACAGAGACACAGAGACCCAGAGACGCAGAGACTCAGAGACACAGAGACCCAGAGGCGCAGAGACACAGAGACACAGAGACCCAGAGACACGGAGACCCAGAGACACAGAGAATCAGAAACAGAGAGACTCATAGACACAGAGGCGCAGAGACTCTGGGACTCAGAGACGCAGAGACACAGAGACTCAGAGACTCAGAGACACAGAGACTCAGAGACTCAGAGACATAGAGGCTCAGAGGCACAGAGACACAGAGACCCAGAGACACGGAGACCCAGAGACACAGAGACTCAGAAACAGAGAGACTCAGAGACACAAAGGCTCAGAGACGCAGAGACACAGAGGCTCAGAGACACAGAGACACAGAGACCCAGAGACACGGAGACCCAGAGACACAGAGACTCAGAGACTCAGAGACATAGAGGCTCAGAGGCTCAGAGACCCAGAGACGCAGAGACTCAGAGACGCAGAGACACAGAGACCCAGAGACTCAGAAACAGAGAGACTCAGAGACACAAAGGCTCAGAGACGCACAGACACAGAGGCTCGACACACGGAGACCCAGAGACACGGAGACCCAGAGACACAGAGACTCAGAGACTCAGAGACATAGAGGCTCAGAGGCTCAGAGACCCAGAGACTCAGAGACGCAGAGACACAGTGACACAGAGACTCAGAGACACTGAGACTCAGTGACTCAGAGACGGGGAGACACAGAGACTCAGAGACACAGAGACTCAGAGGTTCAGAGACCCCGAGACACAGAGACCCAGAGACACAGCGACTCATAGACTCAGAGACGAAGAGACACAGAGGCTCAGAGACTCACCGACACGGAGACTCAGAGACTCAGAGACACAGAGACCCATGGTCACAGAGACCCAGAGACTCAGAGACACGGAGACACAGAGACTCAGAGACTCAGAGACACAGAGACTCAGAGACTCAGAGACAGAGAGGCTCAGAGACTCAGAGACAGAGAGGATCAGAGACCCAGAGACACGGAGACTCAGAGACACAGAGACCCAGAGACACAGAGATTCATAGACTCAGAGACACTGAGGCTCAGAGACTCAGAGACGAAGAGACACAGAGGCTCAGAGACTCACCGACACGGAGACTCAGAGACACAGAGACACAGACACCCAGAGACACAGAGACTCATACACTCAGAGACTCAGAGACTCAGAGACACGGAGACACAGAGAGACAGAGACTCAGAAACACAGAGACACAGAGACACAGAGGCTCAGAGACTCACCGACATGGAGACTCAGAGACACAAAGACACAGAGACCCAGAGACACAGAGACCCACAGACTCAGAGACTCAGAGACTTAGAGGCTCAGAGGCTCAGAGACCCAGAGGCTCAGAGACGCAGAGACACAGAGTCTCAGAGACTTACAGACACCGAGACACAGATGCTCAGAGACTCAGAGACACAGAGAATCAGAGACACAGAGGCCCAGAGACACAGAGGATCAGAGGCTCAGAGACGCAGAGACACAGATGCTCAGTGGCTCAGAGGCTCAGAGATGCAGACAAACAGATGCTCAGAGACTCAGAGCCTCAGAGATGCAGAGACACAGAGTCTCAGAGACGCAGAGACACAGAGGCTCAGAGACACAGAGGCTCATAGACATAGAGATGCAGAGACACAGAGGCTCAGAGACACAGAGACTCAGAGATTCAGAGACACAGAGACACAGAGGCTCAGTGACTCAGAGACTCAGCGACACGGAGACTCAGAGACACAGGTGCTCAGAGACTCAGAGACACAGAGGCTCAGAGACACAGAGACTCAGAGACACTGAGACTCAGTGACTCAGAGACGAGGAGACACAGAGGCTCAGAAACTCAGAGACGCAGAGACACAGAGGCTCAGAGACTCAGAGACACAGAGACCCAGAGACACAGAGGCTCAGAGACTCCGGGACTCAGAGATGCAGAGACACAGAAGCTCAGAGACACAGACACACAGAGGCTCAGAGACGCAGAGACACAGCGACACAGAGACCCAGAGACACAGAGACTCAGAGACACAGAGACCCAGAGACAAGTGACTCAGAGACTCTGAGACCCAGAGACTCAGAGACGCAGAGACACAGAGGCTCAGAGACTCAGAGACACAGAGACCCAGTGACACAGAGACCCAGAGACCCAGAGACTCAGAAACACAGAGACGCTGAGACACAGAGGCTCAGAGAGACAGAGAATCAGAGACACTGAGACTCAGTGACTCAGAGACGAAGAGACACAGGTGCTCAGAAACTCAGAGACTCAGACACGCAGAGACACAGAGGCTCAGAGTCGAAGAGACAAAGAGACCCAGAGACACAGAGACTCAGAAACAGAGAGACTCAGAGACACAGAGGCTCAGAGACTCAGGGACTCAGAGACGCAGAGGCTCTGAGACGCAGAGACCCAGAGATACAGAGACTCATAGACTCAGAGACGCAGAGACACAGAGGCTCAGAGACTCTCAGACTAAGAGACAAAGAGACGCAGAGGCTGAGAGATTCAGAGACTCGGAGACCCAGAGACTCAGAGTCACAGAGACCCAGAGACTCAGAGTCACAGAGACCCACAGACTCAGAGACTCAGAGACTTAGAGGCTCAGAGGCTCAGAGACCCAGAGGCTCAGAGACGCAGAGACACAGAGTCTCAGAGACTTACAGACACCGAGACACAGATGCTCAGAGACTCAGAGACACAGAGAATCAGAGACACAGAGGCCCAGAGACACAGAGGATCAGAGGCTCAGAGACGCAGAGACACAGATGCTCAGTGGCTCAGAGGCTCAGAGATGCAGACAAACAGATGCTCAGAGACTCAGAGCCTCAGAGATGCAGAGACACAGAGTCTCAGAGACGCAGAGACACAGAGGCTCAGAGACACAGAGGCTCATAGACATAGAGATGCAGAGACACAGAGGCTCAGAGACACAGAGACTCAGAGATTCAGAGACACAGAGACACAGAGGCTCAGTGACTCAGAGACTCAGCGACACGGAGACTCAGAGACACAGATGCTCAGAGACTCAGAGACACAGAGGCTCAGAGACACAGAGACTCAGAGACACTGAGACTCAGTGACTCAGAGACGAGGAGACACAGAGGCTCAGAAACTCAGAGACGCAGAGACACAGAGGCTCAGAGACTCAGAGACACAGAGACCCAGAGACACAGAGGCTCAGAGACTCCGGGACTCAGAGATGCAGAGACACAGAAGCTCAGAGACACAGACACACAGAGGCTCAGAGACGCAGAGACACAGCGACACAGAGCCCCAGAGACACAGAGACTCAGAGGCACAGAGACCCAGAGACAAGTGACTCAGAGACTCTGAGACCCAGAGACTCAGAGACGCAGAGACACAGAGGCTCAGAGACTCGGAGACACAGAGACCCAGTGACACAGAGACCCAGAGACCCAGAGACACAGAGACTCAGAAACACAGAGACGCTGAGACACAGAGGCTCAGAGAGACAGAGAATCAGAGACACTGAGACTCAGTGACTCAGAGACGAAGAGACACAGGTGCTCAGAAACTCAGAGACTCCGAGACGCAGAGACACAGAGGCTCAGAGACTCAGAGACACAGAGACCCAGAGACACAGATGCTCAGAGACTCAGAGACGCAGAGGCACAGAGGCTCAGAGACTCAGAGACACAGAGACCCAGTGACACAGAGACCCAGAGACCCAGAGACACAGAGACTCAGAAACAGAGAGACTCAGAGACACAGAGGCTCAGAGACTCAGGGACTCAGAGACGCAGAGGCTCTGAGACGCAGAGACCCAGAGACACAGAGACTCATAGACTCAGAGACTCAGAGTCACAGAGACCCAGAGACTCAGAGACACATAGACTCAGAGACACAGAGACTGAGAGACTCAGAGACAGAGAGGCTCAGAGGCTCAGAGACAGAGAGGCTCAGAGGCTCAGAGACCCAGTGACTCAGAGACGCAGAGACACAGAGGCTCAGAGATTCAGAGACATAGAGGCTCAGAGGCTCAGAGACCCAGAGACTCAGAGACGCAGAGACACAGAGGCTCAGAGATTCAGAGACATAGAGGCTCAGAGGCTCAGAGACCCAGAGACTCAGAGACGCAGAGACACAGAGGCTCAGTGACTCAGAGACTCAGCGACACGGAGACTCAGAGGCACAGATGCTCAGAGACTCAGAGACACAGAGACTCAGAGGCATCAAGGCTCAGAGACCCAGAGACTCAGAGACGCAGAGACACAGAGGCTCAGAGACACAGAGACACAGAGTCTCAGAGACTTACGGACACCGAGACACAGATGCTCAGGGACTCAGAGACACAGAGACTCAGAGACACAGGGACCCAGAGACACAGAGGCTCAGAGGCTCAGAGACTCAGAGACGCAGAGACACAGATGCTCAGTGGCTCAGAGGCTCAGAGATGCAGATACACAGATGCTCAGAGACACAGAGTCTCAGAGACGCAGAGGCAAAGAGGCTCAGTGACTCAGAGACTCAGCGACATGGAGACTCAGAGACACAGATGCTCAGAGACTCAGAGACGCAGAGACACAGAGGCTCAGAGACACAGAGACTCAGAGACACTGAGACTCAGAGACGCAGAGTCACAGAGGCTCAGAGAAGCAGAGACACAGAGACCCAGAGAAACAGAGACTCAGAGACCCAGAGACACAGGGACAAGTGACTCAGAGACGCAGAGACACAGAGGCTCAGGGACGCAGACACACAGAGGCTCAGAGACGCAGAGACACGGAGACCCAGAGACACAGAGACACAGAGACCCAGAGACACAGAGACTCAGAAACGCAGAGACACAGAGGCTCAGAGACTCAGGGACTCAGAGACACAGAGGCTCAGAGACGCAGACACACAGAGGCTCAGAGACGCAGAGACACAGAGGCTCAGAGACTCAGGGACTCAGAGATGCAGAGACACAGAGGCAAAGAGGCTCAGTGACTCAGAGACTCAGCGACATGGAGACTCAGAGACACAGATGCTCAGAGACTCAGAGACGCAGAGACACAGAGGCTCAGAGACACAGAGACTCAGAGACACTGAGACTCAGAGACTCAGAGACGCAGAGACACAGAGGCTCAGAGACTCAGAGACACAGAGACCCAGAGAAACAGAGACTCAGAGACCCAGAGACACAGGGACAAGTGACTCAGAGACTCAGAGAAACAGAGACTCAGGGACTCAGAGACGCAGAGACACAGAGGCTCAGGGACGCAGACAAACAGAGACTCAGAGACGCAGAGACACAGAGGCTCAGAGACTCAGAGACACGGAGACCCAGCGACACAGAGACACAGAGACCCAGAGACACAGAGACTCAGAAACGCAGTGACACAGAGGCTCAGAGACTCAGGGACTCAGAGACGCAGAGACACAGAGGCTCAGAGACGCAGACGCACAGAGGCTCAGAGACGCAGAGACACAGAGGCTCAGAGACTCAGAGACACGGAGACCCAGAGACACAGAGACACAGAGACCCAGAGACACAGAGACTCAGAAACGCAGAGACACAGAGGCTCAGAGACTCAGGGACTCAGAGACGCAGAGACACAGAGGCTCAGAGACACAGAGACACAGAGTCTCAGAGACTTACAGACACCGAGACACAGATGCTCAGGGACTCAGAGACTCAGAGACTCAGAGACACAGGGACCCAGAGACACAGAGGCTCAGAGGCTCAGAGACTCAGAGACGCAGAGACACAGATGCTCAGTGGCTCAGAGGCTTAGAGACGCAGACACACAGAGGCTCAGAGACACAGAGTCTCAGAGACGCAGAGACACAGAGGCTCAGAGACTCCGGGACTCAGAGATGCAGAGACACAGAGGCTCAGAGACGCAGACACACAGAGGCTCAGAGACGCAGAGACACAGCGACACAGAGACTCAGAGACACAGGGACCCAGAGACAAGTGACTCAGATACTCTAAGACCCAGAGACTCAGAGACGCAGAGACACAGAGGCTCAGAGACGCAGAGACACAGAGACCCAGTGACACAGAGCCCCAGAGACCCAGAGACACAGAGACTCAGAAACACAGAGACGCAGGCACACAGAGGCTCAGAGACTCTGGGATTCAGAGACGCAGAGACACAGAGGCTCAGAGACTCAGGGACTCAGAGATGCAGAGACACAGAGGCTCAGAGACGCAGAGACGCAGAGACACAGAGGCTCAGAGACACTGAGACTCAGTGACTCAGAGACAAGGAGACACAGGGGCTCAGAAACTCAGAGACTCAGAGACTCAGAGTCGCAGAGACACAGAGACGCAGAGGATCAGAGACGCAGAGACTCAGAGACTCAGGGACTCAGAGACGCAGAGACACAGAGGCTCAGAGACGCAGACACACAGAGGTTCAGAGACGCAGAGACACAGAGACACAGAGACTCAGAAACGCAGAGACCCAGAGACACAGAGAATCAGAAACGCAGAGACACAGAGACACAGAGACGCATAGACTCAGAGACGCAGAGACAGAGAGACCCAGAGACACAGAGGCTCAGAGACTCCGGGACTCAGAGATGCAGAGACACAGAGGCTCAGAGACGCAGACACACAGAGGCTCAGAGACGCAGAGACACAGCGACACAGAGACTCAGAGACACAGGGACCCAGAGACAAGTGACTCAGATACTCTGAGACCCAGAGACTCAGAGACGCAGAGATACAGAGGCTCAGAGACTCAGGGACACAGAGACCCAGTGACACAGAGACCCAGAGACCCAGAGACACAGAGACGCAGAAACACAGAGACACAAGCACACAGAGGCTCAGAGACTCTGGGATTCAGAGACGCAGAGACACAGAGGCTCAGAGACTCAGGGACTCAGAAATGCAGAGACACAGAGGCAAAGAGGCTCAGTGACTCAGAGACTCAGCGACATGGAGACTCAGAGACACAGATGCTCAGAGACTCAGAGACGCAGAGACACAGAGGCTCAGAGACACAGAGACTCAGAGACACTGAGACTCAGAGACTCAGAGACGCAGAGACACAGAGGCTCAGAGACTCAGAGACACAGAGACCCAGAGAAACAGAGACTCAGAGACCCAGAGAGACAGGGACAAGTGACTCGGAGACTCAGAGACACAGAGACTCAGGAACTCAGAGACGCAGAGACACAGAGGCTCAGGGACGCAGACACACAGAGGCTCAGAGACGCAGAGACACAGAGGCTCAGAGACTCAGAGACACAGAGATTCAGAGACACAGAGACACAGAGACCCAGAGACACAGAGACTCAGAAACGCAGTGACACAGAGGCTCAGAGACTCAGGGACTCAGAGACGCAGAGACACAGAGGCTCAGAGACGCAGACGCACAGAGGCACAGAGACGCAGAGACACAGAGGCTCAGAGACTCAGAGACACGGAGACCCAGAGACACAGAGACCCAGAGACACAGAGACTCAGAAACGCAGAGACACAGAGGCTCAGAGACTCAGGGACTCAGAGACCCAGAGACACAGAGGCTTAGAGACGCAGACACACAGAGGCTCAGAGACGCAGAGACACAGAGACCCAGAGACGCAGAGGCTCAGAGACTCAGCGACTCAGAGATGCAGAGACACAGAGGCTCAGAGACGCAGACACACAGAGGCTCAGAGACACAGAGACACAGTGACACAGAGACTCAGAGACACAGGGACCCAGAGACAAGTGACTCAGATACTCTGAGACCCAGAGACTCAGAGACGCAGAGACACAGAGGCTCAGAGACTCAGAGACACAGAGACCCAGTGACACAGAGCCCCAGAGACCCAGAGACCCAGAGACACAGAGACTCAGAAACACAGAGACGCAGGCACACAGAGGCTCACAGACTCTGGGATTCAGAGACGCAGAGACACAGAGGCTCAGAGACTCAGGGACTCAGAGACGCAGAGACACAGAGGCTCAGAGACTCAGAGACACAGAGACTCAGAGACCAGAGACACAGAGGCTCAGAGACACAGAGACTCAGCGACTCAGAGACCAGAGACACAGAGGCTCAGAGACACAGAGACCCAGAGGCACAGAGACTCAGAGACGCAGAGACTCAGAGGCTCAGAGACTCAGGGACTCAGAGACACAGAGACACAGAGGCTCAGAGACTCAGAGACACAGAGACCCAGAGACACAGAGGCTCAGAGACTCCGGGACTCAGAGATGCAGAGACACAGAGGCTCAGAGACGCAGACACACAGAGGCTCAGAGACGCAGAGACACTGAGACCCAGAGACACAGAGACACAGAGACCCAGAGACAGAGAGGCTCATAGACATAGAGATGCAGAGACACAGAGGCTCAGAGACACAGAGACTCAGAGATTCAGAGACTCAGAGACACAGATGCCCAGAGACTCAGAGACACAGAGACTCAGAGACACTGAGACTCAGTGACTCAGAGACGAGGAGACACAGAGGCTCAGAGACTCAGAGACTCAGAGACGCAGAGACACAGAGGCTCAGAGGCTCAGAGACTCAGAGACACAGAGACCCAGAGACACAGAGGCTCAGAGACTCCGGGACTCAGAGATGCAGAGACACAGAGGCTCAGAGATGCAGAGACACAGAGGCTCAGAGACGCAGACACACAGAGGCTCAGAGACGCAGAGACACAGCGACACAGAGACCCAGGGACACAGAGACTCAGAGACACAGAGACCCAGAGACAAGTGACTCAGAGACTCTGAGACCCAGAGACTCAGAGACGCAGAGACTCAGAGGCTCAGAGACTCAGGGACTCAGAGACACAGAGACACAGAGGCTCAGAGACTCAGAGACACAGAGACACAGAGGCTCAGAGACTCCGGGACTCAGAGATGCAGAGACTCAGAGACACAGATGCTCAGAGACCCAGAGACACAGAGACTCAGAAACACAGAGACACAAGCACACAGAGGCTCAGAGACTCTGGGATTCAGAGACGCAGAGACACAGAGGCTCAGAGACACAGGGACTCAGAGACACTGAGACTCAGAGACTCAGAGACGCAGAGTCACAGAGAAACAGAGACTCAGAGACCCAGAGACACAGGGACAAGTGACTCAGAGACGCAGAGACACAGAGGCTCAGGGACGCAGACACACAGAGGCTCAGAGACGCAGAGACACGGAGACCCAGAGACACAGAGACACAGAGACCCAGAGACACAGAGACTCAGAAACGCAGAGACACAGAGGCTCAGAGACTCAGGGACTCAGAGACCCAGAGACACAGAGGCTTAGAGACGCAGACACACAGAGGCTCAGAGACGCAGAGACACAGAGACCCAGAGACACAGAGGCTCAGAGACTCCGGGACTCAGAGATGCAGAGACACAGAGGCTCAGAGACGCAGACACACAGAGGCTCAGAGACGCAGAGACACAGCGACACAGAGACTCAGAGACACAGGGACCCAGAGACAAGTGACTCAGATACTCTGAGACCCAGAGACTCAGAGACGCAGAGACACAGAGGCTCAGAGACTCAGAGACACAGAGACCCAGTGACACAGAGCCCCAGAGACCCAGAGACACAGAGACTCAGAAACACAGAGACGCAGGCACACAGAGGCTCAGAGACTCTGGGATTCAGAGACGCAGAAACACAGAGGCTCAGAGACTCAGGGACTCAGAGATGCAGAGACACAGAGGCTCAGAGACGCAGAGACGCAGAGACACAGAGGCTCAGAGACACTGAGACTCAGTGACTCAGAGACAAGGAGACACAGGGGCTCAGAAACTCAGAGACTCAGAGACTCAGAGTCGCAGAGACACAGAGACACAGAGGATCAGAGACGCAGAGACTCAGGGACTCAGAGACGCAGAGACACAGAGGCTCAGAGACGCAGACACACAGAGTTTCAGAGACGCAGAGACACAGAGACACAGAGACTCAGAAACGCAGAGACCCAGAGACACAGAGACTCAGAAACGCAGAGACACAGAGACACAGAGACGCATAGACTCAGAGACGCAGAGACAGAGAGACCCAGAGACACAGAGGCCCAGAGACTCCGGGACTCAGAGATGCAGAGACACAGAGGCTCAGAGACGCAGACACACAGAGGGTCAGAGACGCAGAGACACAGCGACACAGAGACTCAGAGACACAGGGACCCAGAGACAAGTGACTCAGATACTCTGAGACCCAGAGACTCAGAGACGCAGAGACACAGAGGCTCAGAGACTCAGGGACACAGAGACCCAGTGACACAGAGACCCAGAGACCCAGAGACAGAGAGGCTCATAGACATATAGATGCAGAGACACAGAGGCTCAGAGACACAGAGACTCAGAGATTCAGAGACTCAGAGACACAGATGCTCAGAGACTCAGAGACACAGAGACTCAGAGACACTGAGACTCAGTGACTCAGAGACGAGGAGACACAGAGGCTCAGAAACTCAGAGACTCAGAGACGCAGAGACACAGAGGCTCAGAGACTCAGAGACACAGAGACCCAGAGACACAGAGGCTCAGAGACTCCGGGACTCAGAGATGCAGAGACACAGAGGCTCAGAGACGCAGACACACAGAGGCTCAGAGACGCAGAGACACAGAGACCCAGAGACGCAGAGACACAGAGACCCAGAGACACAGAGGCTCAGAGACTCCGGGACTCAGAGATGCAGAGACACAGAGGCTCAGAGACGCAGACACACAGAGGCTCAGAGACACAGAGACTCAGCGACTCAGAGACCAGAGACACAGAGGCTCAGAGACTCAGAGACACAGAGACCCAGAGGCACAGAGACTCAGAGACGCAGAGACTCAGAGACTCAGAGACACAGGGACCCAGAGACAAGTGACTCAGATACTCTGAGACCCAGAGACTCAGAGACGCAGAGACACAGAGGCTCAGAGACTCAGAGACACAGAGACCCAGTGACACAGAGCCCCAGAGACCCAGAGACACAGAGACTCAGAAACACAGAGACACAAGCACACAGAGGCTCAGAGACTCTGGGATTCAGAGACGCAGAGACACAGAGGCTCAGAGACACAGGGACTCAGAGACGCAGAGACACAGAGGCTCAGAGACTCAGAGACACAGAGACTCAGAGACCAGAGACACAGAGGCTCAGACAAACAGAGACTTAGCGACTCAGAGACCAGAGACACAGAGGCTCAGAGACTCAGAGACACAGAGACCCAGAGGCACAGAGACTCAGAGACGCAGAGACTCAGAGGCTCAGAGACTCAGGGACTCAGAGACACAGAGACACAGAGGCTCAGAGACTCAGAGACACAGAGACCCAGAGACACAGAGGCTCAGAGACTCCGGGACTCAGAGATGCAGAGACACAGAGGCTCAGAGACGCAGACACACAGAGGCTCAGAGACGCAGAGACACTGAGACCCAGAGACACAGAGACACAGAGACCCAGAGACAGAGAGGCTCATAGACATATAGATGCAGAGACACAGAGGCTCAGAGACACAGAGACTCAGAGATTCAGAGACTCAGAGACACAGATGCTCAGAGACTCAGAGACTCAGAGACTCAGAGACACTGAGACTCAGTGACTCAGAGACGAGGAGACACAGAGGCTCAGAAACTCAGAGACTCAGAGACGCAGAGACACAGAGGCTCAGAGACTCATAGACACAGAGACCCAGAGACACAGAGGCTCAGAGACTCCGGGACTCAGAGATGCAGAGACACAGAGGCTCAGAGACGCAGACACACAGAGGCTCAGAGACGCAGAGACACAGAGACCCAGAGACGCAGAGACACAGAGACCCAGAGACACAGAGACTCAGAGACGCAGAGACCCAGAGACAAGTGACTCAGAGACTCTGACACCGAGAGACTCAGAGACGCAGAGGCACAGAGGCTCAGAGACTCAGAGACTCAGAGACACTGAGACCCAGATACACAGAGACACAGAGACCCAGAGACACAGAGACTCAGAAACACAGAGACGCAGAGACACAGAGGCTCAGAGACTCTGGCACTCAGAGACGCAGAGACACAGAGGCTCAGGGACGCAGACACACAGAGGCTCAGAGACGCAGAGACACAGAGAACCAGAGACTCAGAGACACGGAGACTCAGAGACACAGATGCTCAGAGACTCAGAGACACAGAGACCCAGAGAAACAGAGACTCAGAGACCCAGAGACACAGGGACAAGTGACTCAGAGACTCAGAGAAACAGAGACTCAGGGACTCAGAGACGCAGAGACACAGAGGCTCAGGGACGCAGACAAACAGAGACTCAGAGACGCAGAGACACAGAGGCTCAGAGACTCAGAGACACGGAGACCCAGCGACACAGAGACACAGAGACCCAGAGACACAGAGACTCAGAAACGCAGTGACACAGAGGCTCAGAGACTCAGGGACTCAGAGACGCAGAGACACAGAGGCTCAGAGACGCAGACGCACAGAGGCTCAGAGACGCAGAGACACAGAGGCTCAGAGACTCAGAGACACGGAGACCCAGAGACACAGAGACACAGAGACCCAGAGACACAGAGACTCAGAAACGCAGAGACACAGAGGCTCAGAGACTCTGGCACTCAGAGACGCAGAGACACAGAGGCTCAGGGACGCAGACACACAGAGGCTCAGAGACGCAGAGACACAGAGAACCAGAGACTCAGAGACACGGAGACTCAGAGACACAGATGCTCAGAGACTCAGAGACGCAGAGACACAGAGGCTCAGAGACACAGAGACCCAGAGACACTGAGAGTCAGAGACTCAGAGACACAGAGACACAGAGACGCAGAGGCTGAGAGACTCAGAGACCAGAGACACAGAGGCTCAGAGACACAGAGACTCAGCGACTCAGAGACCAGAGACACAGAGGCTCAGAGACTCAGAGACACAGGGACCCAGAGGCACAGAGACTCAGAGACGCAGAGACTCAGAGGCTCAGAGACGCAGAGACACAGAGGCTCAGAGACTCTGGCACTCAGAGACGCAGAGACACAGAGGCTCAGGGACGCAGACACACAGAGGCTCAGAGACGCAGAGACACAGAGAACCAGAGACTCAGAGACACGGAGACTCAGAGACACACATGCTCAGAGACTCAGAGACGCAGAGACACAGAGGCTCAGGGACACAGAGACCCAGAGACACAGAGACTCATAGACTCAGAGACCCAGAGACACAGAGACGCAGAGGCTGAGAGACTCAGAGACCAAAGATGCAGAGACTCAGAGACACAGAGACCCAGGGTCACAGAGACCCAGAGACTCAGAGACACGGAGACACAGAGACTCAGAGACTCAGAGACACAGAGACTCAGAGACTCAGAGTCAGAGAGGCTCAGAGACTCAGAGACAGAGAGGATCAGAGACCCAGAGACACGGAGACTCAGAGGCACAGAGACACAGATATTCATAGACTCAGAGACACTGAGGCTCAGAGACTCAGAGACGAAGAGACACAGAGGCTCAGAGGCTCACCGACACGGAGACTCAGAGACACAGAGACACAGACACCCAGAGACACAGAGACTCATACACTCAGAGACTCAGAGACTGAGAGACACGGAGACACAGAGAGACAGAGACTCAGAAACACAGAGACACAGAGACACAGAGGCTCAGAGACTCACCGACATGGAGACTCAGAGACACAAAGACACAGAGACCCAGAGACACAGAGACCCACAGACTCAGAGACTCAGAGACTTAGAGGCTCAGAGGCTCAGAGACCCAGAGGCTCAGAGACGCAGAGACACAGAGTCTCAAAGACTTACAGACACCGAGACACAGATGCTCAGAGACTCAGAGACACAGAGAATCAGAGACACAGAGGCCCAGAGACACAGAGGATCAGAGGCTCAGAGACGCAGAGACACAGATGCTCAGTGGCTCAGAGGCTCAGAGATGCAGACAAACAGATGCTCAGAGACTCAGAGCCTCAGAGATGCAGAGACACAGAGTCTCAGAGACGCAGAGACACAGAGGCTCAGAGACACAGAGGCTCATAGACATAGAGATGCAGAGACACAGAGGCTCAGAGACACAGAGACTCAGAGATTCAGAGACACAGAGACACAGAGGCTCAGTGACTCAGAGACTCAGCGACACGGAGACTCAGAGACACAGATGCTCAGAGACTCTGAGACACAGAGGCTCAGAGACACAGAGACTCAGAGACACTGAGACTCAGTGACTCAGAGACGAGGAGACACAGAGGCTCAGAAACTCAGAGACGCAGAGACACAGAGGCTCAGAGACTCAGAGACACAGAGACCCAGAGACACAGAGGCTCAGAGACTCCGGGACTCAGAGATGCAGAGACACAGAGGCTCAGAGACACAGACACAAAGAGGCTCAGAGACGCAGAGACACAGCGACACAGAGACCCAGAGACACAGAGACTCAGAGGCACAGAGACCCAGAGACAAGTGACTCAGAGACTCTGAGACCCAGAGACTCAGAGACGCAGAGACACAGAGGCTCAGAGACTCAGAGACACAGAGACCCAGTGACACAGAGACCCAGAGACCCAGAGACACAGAGACTCAGAAACACAGAGACGCTGAGACACAGAGGCTCAGAGAGACAGAGAATCAGAGACACTGAGACTCAGTGACTCAGAGACGAAGAGACACAGGTGCTCAGAAACTCAGAGACTCAGAGACCCAGAGACACAGATGCTCAGAGACTCAGAGACGTAGGGGCACAGAGGCTCAGAGACTCAGAGACACAGAGACCCAGTGACACAGAGACCCAGAGACACAGAGACCCAGAGACACAGAGACTCAGAAACAGAGAGACTCAGAGACACAGAGGCTCAGAGACTCAGGGACTCAGAGACGCAGAGGCTCTGAGACGCAGAGACCCAGAGACACAGAGACTCATAGACTCAGAGACACAGAGACACAAAGGCTCAGAGACTCTCAGACTAAGAGACAAAGAGACGCAGAGGCTGAGAGATTCAGAGACTCGGAGACCCAGAGACTCAGAGTCACAGAGACCCAGAGACTCAGAGACACATAGACTCAGAGACACAGAGACTGAGAGACTCAGAGACACAGAGACTCAGAGACTCAGAGACAGAGAGGCTCAGAGGCTCAGAGACCCAGTGACTCAGAGACGCAGAGACACAGAGGCTCAGAGATTCAGAGACATAGAGGCTCAGAGGCTCAAGACCCAGAGACTCAGAGACGCAGAGACACAGAGGCTCAGAGATTCAGAGACATAGAGGCTCAGAGGCTCAGAGACCCAGAGACTCAGAGACGCAGAGACACAGAGGCTCAGAGATTCAGAGACATAGAGGCTCAGAGGCTCAGAGACCCAGAGACTCAGAGACGCAGAGACACAGAGGCTCAGTGACTCAGAGACTCAGCGACACGGAGACTCAGAGGCACAGATGCTCAGAGACTCAGAGACACAGAGACTCAGAGACATCGAGGCTCAGAGACCCAGAGACTCAGAGATGCAGAGACACTGAAGCTCAGAGACACAGAGACACAGAGTCTCAGAGACTTACGGACACCGAGACACAGATGCTCAGGGACTCAGAGACACAGAGACTCAGAGACACAGGGACCCAGAGACACAGAGGCTCAGAGACTCAGAGACGCAGAGACACAGATGCTCAGTTGCTCAGAGGCTCAGAGATGCAGATACACAGATGCTCAGAGACACAGAGTCTCAGAGACGCAGAGACACAGAGGCTCAGAGACAGAGAGGCTCAGAGACTCAGAGACCCATAAACACAGAGACTCAGAGATTCAGAGACACAGAGGCAAAGAGGCTCAGTGACTCAGAGACTCAGCGACATGGAGACTCAGAGACACAGATGCTCAGAGACTCAGAGACGCAGAGACACAGAGGCTCAGAGACACAGAGACTCAGAGACACTGAGACTCAGAGACTCAGAGACGCAGAGTCACAGAGGCTCAGAGACTCAGAGACACAGAGACCCAGAGAAACAGAGACTCAGAGACCCAGAGACACAGGGACAAGTGACTCAGAGACGCAGAGACACAGAGGCTCAGGGACGCAGACACACAGAGGCTCAGAGACGCAGAGACACGGAGACCCAGAGACACAGAGACACAGAGACCCAGAGACACAGAGACTCAGAAACGCAGAGACACAGAGGCTCAGAGACTCAGAGACGCAGAGACACAGAGGCTCAGAGACGCAGACACACAGAGGCTCAGAGACGCAGAGACACAGAGGCTCAAAGACTCAGAGACACGGAGACCCAGAGACACAGAGACACAGAGACCCAGAGACACAGAGACTCAGAAACGCAGAGACACAGAGGCTCAGAGACTCAGGGACTCAGAGACCCAGAGACACAGAGGCTTAGAGACGCAGACACACAGAGGCTCAGAGACGCAGAGACACAGAGACCCAGAGACACAGAGGCTCAGAGACTCCGGGACTCAGAGATGCAGAGACACAGAGGCTCAGAGACGCAGACACACAGAGGCTCAGAGACGCAGAGACACAGCGACACAGAGACTCAGAGACACAGGGACCCAGAGACAAGTGACTCAGATACTCTGAGACCCAGAGACTCAGAGACGCAGAGACACAGAGGCTCAGAGACTCAGAGACACAGAGACCCAGTGACACAGAGCCCCAGAGACCCAGAGACACAGAGACTCAGAAACACAGAGACGCAGGCACACAGAGGCTCAGAGACTCTGGGATTCAGAGACGCAGAGACACAGAGGCTCAGAGACTCAGGGACACAGAGATGCAGAGACACGGAGGCTCAGAGACACAGAGACGCAGAGACACAGAGGCTCAGAGACACTGAGACTCAGTGACTCAGAGACAAGGAGACACAGGGGCTCAGAAACTCAGAGACTCAGAGACTCAGAAACGCAGAGACCCAGAGACACAGAGACTCCGAGACTCAGAGACCCAGAGACACAGAGACGCATAGACTCAGAGACGCAGAGACACAGAGACCCAGAGACACAGAGGCTCAGAGACTCCGGGACTCAGAGATGCAGAGACACAGAGGCTCAGAGACGCAGACACACAGAGGCTCAGAGACGCAGAGACACAGCGACACAGAGACTCAGAGACACAGGGACCCAGAGACAAGTGACTCAGATACTCTGAGACCCAGAGACTCAGAGACGCAGAGACACAGAGGCTCAGAGACTCAGGGACACAGAGACCCAGTGACACAGAGACCCAGAGACCCAGAGACACAGAGACGCAGAAACACAGAGACGCAGGCACACAGAGGCTCAGAGACTCTGGGATTCAGAGACGCAGAGACACAGAGGCTCAGAGACTCAGGGACTCAGAGATGCAGAGACACAGAGGCAAAGAGGCTCAGTGACTCAGAGACTCAGCGACATGGAGACTCAGAGACACAGATGCTCAGAGACTCAGAGACGCAGAGACACAGAGGATCAGAGACACAGAGACTCAGAGACACTGAGACTCAGAGACTCAGAGACGCAGAGACACAGAGGCTCAAGAGACTCAGAGACACAGAGACCCAGAGAAACAGAGACTCAGAGACCCAGAGACACAGGGACAAGTGACTCAGAGACTCAGAGACACAGAGACTCAGGGACTCAGAGACGCAGAGACACAGAGGCTCAGGGACGCAGACACACAGAGGCTCAGAGACGCAGAGACACAGAGGCTCAGAGACTCAGAGACACGGAGACCCAGAGACACAGAGACACAGAGACCCAGAGACACAGAGACTCAGAAACGCAGTGACACAGAGGCTCAGAGACTCAGGGACTCAGAGACGCAGAGACACAGAGGCTCAGAGACGCAGACGCACAGAGGCTCAGAGACGCAGAGACACAGAGGCTCAGAGACTCAGAGACACGGAGACCCAGAGACACAGAGACCCAGAGACACAGAGACTCAGAAACGCAGAGACACAGAGGCTCAGAGACTCAGGGACTCAGAGACCCAGAGACACAGAGGCTTAGAGACGCAGACACACAGGGGCTCAGAGACGCAGAGACACAGAGACCCAGAGACGCAGAGGCTCAGAGACTCCGGGACTCAGAGATGCAGCGACACAGAGGCTCAGAGACGCAGACACACAGAGGCTCAGAGACACAGAGACACAGTGACACAGAGACTCAGAGACACAGGGACCCAGAGACAAGTGACTCAGATACTCTGAGACCCAGAGACTCAGAGACGCAGAGACACAGAGGCTCAGAGACTCAGAGACACAGAGACCCAGTGACACAGAGACCCAGAGACCCAGAGACTCAGAAACACAGAGACGCAGGCACACAGAGGCTCAGAGACTGTGGGATTCAGAGACGCAGAGACACAGAGGCTCAGAGACTCAGGGACTCAGAGACGCAGAGACACAGAGGCTCAGAGACTCAGAGACACAGAGACTCAGAGACCAGAGACACAGAGGCTCAGAGACACAGAGACTCAGCGACTCAGAGACCAGAGACACAGAGGCTCAGAGACTCAGAGACACAGAGACCCAGAGGCACAGAGACTCAGAGACGCAGAGACTCAGAGGCTCAGAGACTCAGGGACTCAGAGACACAGAGACACAGAGGCTCAGAGACTCAGAGACACAGAGACCCAGAGACACAGAGGCTCAGAGACTCCGGGACTCAGAGATGCAGAGACACAGAGGCTCAGAGACGCAGACACACAGAGGCTCAGAGACGCAGAGACACAGAGGCTCAGAGACACAGAGACTCAGAGACACTGAGACTCAGAGACTCAGAGACGCAGAGTCACAGAGGCTCAGAGACTCAGAGACACAGAGACCCAGAGAAACAGAGACTCAGAGACCCAGAGACACAGGGACAAGTGACTCAGAGACGCAGAGACACAGAGGCTCAGGGACGCAGACACACAGAGGCTCAGAGACGCAGAGACACGGAGACCCAGAGACACAGAGACACAGAGACCCAGAGACACAGAGACTCAGAAACGCAGAGACACAGAGGCTCAGAGACTCAGGGACTCAGAGACCCAGAGACACAGAGGCTTAGAGACGGAGACACACAGAGGCTCAGAGACGCAGAGACACAGAGACCCAGAGACACAGAGGCTCAGAGACTCCGGGACTCAGAGATGCAGAGACACAGAGGCTCAGAGACGCAGACACACAGAGGCTCAGAGACGCAGAGACACAGCGACACAGAGACTCAGAGACACAGGGACCCAGAGACAAGTGACTCAGATACTCTGAGACCCAGAGACTCAGAGACGCAGAGACACAGAGGCTCAGAGACGCAGAGACACAGAGGCTCAGAGACTCAGAGACAAAGAGACCCAGTGACACAGGGCCCCAGAGACCCAGAGACACAGAGACTCAGAAACACAGAGACGCAGGCACACAGAGGCTCAGAGACTCTGGGATTCAGAGACGCAGAGACACAGAGGCTCAGAGACTCAGGGACACAGAGATGCAGAGACACAGAGGCTCAGAGACGCAGAGACGCAGAGACACAGAGGCTCAGAGACACTGAGACTCAGTGACTCAGAGACAAGGAGACACAGGGGCTCAGAAACTCAGAGACTCAGAGACTCAGAAACGCAGAGACCCAGAGACACAGAGACTCCGAGACACAGAGACCCAGAGACACAGAGACGCATAGACTCAGAGACGCAGAGACACAGAGACCCAGAGAAACAGAGGCTCAGAGACTCCGGGACTCAGAGATGCAGAGACACAGAGGCTCAGAGACGCAGACACACAGAGGCTCAGAGACGCAGGACACAGCGACACAGAGACTCAGAGACACAGGGACCCAGAGACAAGTGACTCAGATACTCTGAGACCCAGAGACTCAGAGACGCAGAGACACAGAGGCTCTGAGACTCAGGGACACAGAGACCCAGTGACACAGAGACCCAGAGACCCAGAGACCCAGAGACACAGAGACGCAGAAACACAGAGACGCAGGCACACAGAGGCTCAGAGACTCTGGGATTCAGAGACGCAGAGACACAGAGGCTCAGAGACTCAGGGACTCAGAGATGCAGAGACACAGAGGCAAAGAGGCTCAGTGACTCAGAGACTCAGCGACATGGAGACTCAGAGACACAGATGCTCAGAGACTCAGAGACGCAGAGACACAGAGGCTCAGAGACACAGAGACTCAGAGACACTGAGGCTCAGAGACTCAGAGACGCAGAGACACAGAGGCTCAGAGACTCAGAGACACAGAGACCCAGAGAAACAGAGACTCAGAGACCCAGAGACACAGGGACAAGTGACTCAGAGACTCAGAGACACAGAGGCTCAGAGATGCAGAGACACAGAGACACAGAGACCCAGAGACACAGAGACACAGGAACACAGAGACGCAGAGACACAGAGGCTCTTAGACTCAGAGACGCAGAGACACAGAGGCTCAGTATCTCAGAGACTCAGCGACACGGAGACTCAGAGACACAGATGCTCAGAGACTCAGAGACTCAGAGACGCAGGGACACAGAGGCTCAGAGATGCAGAGACACAGAGGCTCAGAGACTCAGAGACACAGAGACTCAGAGGCTCAGAGACTCAGAGACACAGAGACACAGAGACCCAGAGACACAAAGACACAGAGGCTCAGTGACTCAGAGACTCAGTGACACGAAGACTCAGAGACACAGAGACGCAGAGACACAGAGACACAGGGACTCAGAAACACAGAGACTCAGAGACACAGAGGCTCAGAGACTCAGAGACACAGAGACACAGAGGCTCAGAGACTCAGAGACACAGAGACTCAGTGACGCAGAGACACAGAGGCTCACACACTCAGAGACACAGAAACCCAGAGACACAGAGACCCAGAGGCTCAGAAGCACAGAGACGCAGAGACACAGAGGCTCAGAGGCTCAGAGACCCAGAGACTCAGAGATGCAGAGACACAGTGGCTCAGAGACTCAGAGACTCAGCAACACGGAGACTCAGAGACACAGATACTCAGAGACTCAGAGACGCAGAGATACAGAGACTCAGAGACTCAGAGACACAGAAGCTCAGAGACTCAGAGACACAGAGACTCAGAGACTCAGAGACACAGAGTCTCAGAGACTCAGAGACTAAGATTCAAAGAGACGCCGAGACACAGAGACTCAGAGACTCAGAGACCCAGAGACGCAGAGACTCTCAGACACATCCACCCATTGACACAGTGACCCAGAGAATCAGAGACGCAGAGACACAGAGGCTCAGAGTCACAGAGACCCAGAGACACAGAGACGCAGAGACACAGAGACTCAGAGACACAGAGACACAGTGTCTCAGAGACTTACAAACACCAAGACACAGATGCTCAGAGACTCAGAGATACAGAGACCCAGAGACACAGAGGCTCAGAGGCTCAGAGTCTCAGAGACGCAGGGACACAAATGCTCAGTGGCTCAGAGGCTCAGTAATGCAGACACACAGATGCTCAGAGACTCAGAGACTCAGAGATGCAGAGACACAGAGGCTCAGAGAGGTAGAGACAGAGGCTGAGACTCTGAGACACATGGACTCAGAGACCCAGAGACACAGAGACTCAGAGACACAGAGACCCAGAGATTCAGAGACGCAGAGACTCAGAGACATAGAGGCTCAGAGGCTCAGAGACCCAGAGACACAGAGACACTGCGACCCAGAGACACAGATACTCAGAAACACAGAGACGCAGAGACACAGAGACTCAGAGGCATCGAGGCTCAGAGGCTCAGAGACCCAGAGACTCAGAGACGCAGAGACACTGAGGCTCAGACACACAGAGACTCAGAGTTGCAGAGACACAGAGGCTCAGAGACTCAGGGACACAAGACACAGAGACTCAGAGACACAGCGACACAGTGACACAGAGACACAGAGACTCAGAGATTTAGAGACGCAGATACACAGAGGCTCAGTGACTCAGAGACTTAGCGACACGGAGAATCAGGGACACAGAGACCCAGAGACACAGAGACTCAGAGACCCAGAGACGCAGAGACAAAGAGGCTCAGATACTCAAAGGCTCAAAGACGCAGACACACAGAGGCTCAGAGATGCAGAGACACAGAGACGCAGAGACCCAGAGACACAAAGATACAGAGGCTCAGTGACTCAGAGACTCAGTGACACGAAGACTCAGAGACACAGAGACGCAGAGACACAGAGACACAGGGACTCAGAAACACAGAGACTCAGAGACACAGAGGTTCATAGACTCAGAGACACAGACGCTCAGAGACTCAGAGACGCAGAGACACAGAGACACAGAGGCTCAGAGACTCAGAGACACAGGGACACAGAGACCCAGAGACACAGATACACAGAGGCTCAGAGACACAGAGACCCAGAGACTCATAGACTCAGAGAAGCAGAGACACAGAGGCTCAGAGACTCAGAGACTAAGAGACAAAGAGACGCAAAGGCTCAGAGGCTCAGAGACACAGAGACTCAGAGACGCAGAGACACAGAGGCTCAGAGATGCAGAGACACAGAGACACAGAGACCCAGAGACACAGAGACACAGGAACACAGAGACGCAGAGACACAGAGGCTCTTAGACTCAGAGACGCAGAGACACAGAGGCTCAGTATCTCAGAGACTCAGCGACACGGAGACTCAGAGACACAGATGCTCAGAGACTCAGAGACTCAGAGACGCAGGGACACAGAGGCTCAGAGATGCAGAGACACAGAGGCTCAGAGACTCAGAGACACAGAGACTCAGAGGCTCAGAGACTCAGAGACACAGAGACACAGAGACCCAGAGACACAAAGACACAGAGGCTCAGTGACTCAGAGACTCAGTGACACGAAGACTCAGAGACACAGAGACGCAGAGACACAGAGACACAGGGACTCAGAAACACAGAGACTCAGAGACACAGAGGCTCAGAGACTCAGAGACACAGAGACACAGAGGCTCAGAGACTCAGAGGCTCAGAAGCACAGAGACGCAGAGACACAGAGGCTCAGAGGCTCAGAGACCCAGAGACTCAGAGATGCAGAGACACAGTGGCTCAGAGACTCAGAGACTCAGCAACACGGAGACTCAGAGACACAGATACTCAGAGACTCAGAGACGCAGAGATACAGAGACTCAGAGACTCAGAGACACAGAAGCTCAGAGACTCAGAGACACAGAGACTCAGAGACTCAGAGACACAGAGACTCAGAGACTCAGAGACACAGAGTCTCAGAGACTCAGAGACTAAGATTCAAAGAGACGCCGAGACACAGAGACTCAGAGACTCAGAGACCCAGAGACGCAGAGACTCTCAGACACATCCACCCATTGACACAGTGACTCAGAGAATCAGAGACGCAGAGACACAGAGGCTCAGAGTCACAGAGACCCAGAGATTCAGAGACGCAGAGACTCAGAGACTCAGAGTCATAGAGGCTCAGAGGCTCAGAGACCCAGAGACTCAGAGACGCAGAGACACAGAGACACAGAGACTCAGAGACACAGAGACCCAGAGACACAGAGACACTGCGACCCAGAGACACAGATACTCAGAAACACAGAGATGCAGAGATACAGAGACTCACAGACTCAGAGGCATCGAGGCTCAGAGGCTCAGAGACCCAGAGACTCAGAGACAAAGAGGCTCAGATACTCAGAGGCTCAGGGACGCAGACACACAGAGGCTCAGAGATGCAGAGACACAGAGACGCAGAGACACAGAGACACAGAGACTCATTGACACGGAGACTCAGAGACACAGATGCTCAGAGACTCAGTGACTCAGAGACTCAGAGACACAGAGTCTCAAAGACTTACACACACCGAGACACACATGCTCAGAGACTCAGAGACTCAGAGACACAGAGACCCAGAGACACAGAGTCTCAGAGACACAGAGACTCAGAGACACAGAGACACGGAGACACAGAGACTCAGAGATTCAGAGACCCAGAGATTCAGAGACACAGAGACTCAGAGACTCAGAGACACAGAGGCTCAGAGACTCAGAGACGCAGAGACACACAGGCTCAGATACTCAGAGACGCAGAGACGCAGCGACACAGAGGCTCCGAGACACAGAGACACAGAGCCCCAGAGACTCAGAGACGCAGCAACACAGAGGCTCAGAGACTCAGAGACACAGAGACCCAGAGACACAGAGACTCAGCGACTCAGAAGCTAAGAGGCTCAGAGACTCAGAGACGCAGAGACGCAGAGGCTCAGAGACACAGAGACTCAGAGACACAGAGATTCAGAAACCCATAGACACAGAGACTCAGAGACGGAGACTCAGAGACCCAGATGCTCAGAGACTCAGACACACTGAGACTCAATGACTCAGAGACTCAGAGACACAGAGACACAGAGTCTCAGAAACACAGAGACGCAGAGACTCAGAGGTTCAGATACTCAGAGACACAGAGGCTCAGAGACACAGAGACTCAGAGACTCAGAGACATCGAGGCTCAGTGGCTCAGTGACACAGAGACACAGAGACCCAGAGACACAGAGACACAGAGACTCATAGACTGAGAGAAGCAGAGACACAAAGGCTCAGAGACTCAGAGACTAAGAGACAAAGAGACACAAAGGCTGAGAGACTCAGAGACACAGAGACTCAGAGGCTCAGAGGCTCAGAGACCCAGAGACTCAGAGACGCAGAGACACAGAGACACAGAGACGCAGAGACACAGAGTCACAGAGACCCAGAGACACAGAGGCACAGAGACACAGGAACACAGAGACGCAGAGACACAGAAGCTCAGTATCTCTGAGACTCGGCGACACGGAGACTCAGAGACACAGATGCTCAGAGACTCAGAGACTCAGAGACTCAGAGACGCAGGGACACAGAGGCTCAGAGACTCAGGGACTCAGAGACGCAGACACACAGAGACACAGAGACTCAGAGACTCAAGACACAGAGACCCAGAGATTCAGAGACACAGAGACTCAGAGACTCAGAGACATCGAGGCTCAGAGGCTCAGAGACCCAGAGACTCAGAGACGCAGAGACACAGAGACACAGAGACTCAGAGACACAGAGACCCAGTGACACTGCGACCCAGAGACACAGATACTCAGAAACACCGAGACGCAGAGACACAGAGACTCAGAGACTCAGAGGAATCGAGGCTCAGAGGCTCAGAGACCCAGAGACTCAGAGACGCAGAGACACAGAGACTCAGAGACCCAGAGACTCAGAGACACAGAGACACAGAGACACAGAGACCCTGAGACACAGAGACACAGAGACCCAGAGACACAGAGACCCAGAGACACAGAGACACAGAGACCCTGAGACACAGAGACACAGAGACACAGAGACCCAGAGACACAGAGACCCAGAGACTCAGAGACACAGAGACACAGAGACCCAGAGACACAGAGACCCTGAGACACAGAGACACAGAGACCCAGAGACACAGAGACCCAGAGACACAGAGACACAGAGACCCAGAGACACAGAGACCCAGAGACACAGAGACTCAGAGACTCAGAGACATCGAGGCTCAGTGGCTCAGCGACACAGAGACACAGAGACACAGAGACCCAGAGACACAGAGACTCATAGACTCAGAGAAGCAGAGACACAGAGGCTCAGAGACTCAGAGACTCAAGACACAGAGACCCAGAGATTCAGAGACACAGAGACTCAGAGACTCAGAGACATCGAGGCTCAGAGGTTCAGAGACCCAGAGACTCAGAGACGCAGAGACACAGAGACACAGAGACTCAGAGACACAGAGACCCAGTGACACTGCGACCCAGAGACACAGATACTCAGAAACACCGAGACGCAGAGACACAGAGACTCAGAGACTCAGAGGAATCGAGGCTCAGAGGCTCAGAGACCCAGAGACTCAGAGACACAAAGACTCAGAGACTCAGAGACATCGAGGCTCAGAGGCTCAGAGACCCAGAGACTCAGAGACGCAGAGACACAGAGACACAGAGACTCAGAGACACAGAGACCCAGTGACACTGCGACCCAGAGACACAGATACTCAGAAACACCGAGACGCAGAGACACAGAGACTCAGAGACTCAGAGGAATCGAGGCTCAGAGGCTCAGAGACCCAGAGACACAGAGACTCAGAAACACAGAGATGCAGAGACACAGAGGCTCAGACACAAAGAAGCTCAGAGACCCCGAGACTCAGAGACGCAGAGACACTGAGGCTCAGACACACAGAGACTCAGAGATGCAGAGACACAGAGGCTCAGAGACTCAGGGACACAGAGACACAGAGACTCAGAGACACAGAGACACAGTGACCCAGAGACACAGAGACTCAGAGATTCAGAGACGCAGATACACAGGGGCTCAGTGACTCAGAGACTTAGCGACACGGAGAATCAGGGACACAGAGACCCAGAGACACAGAGACTCAGAGACCCAGAGACGCAGAGACAAAGAGGCTCAGATACTCAGAGGCTCAGAGACGCAGACACACAGAGGCTCAGAGAATCAGAGACGCAGAGACACACAGGCTCAGATACTCAGAGACGCAGAGACGCAGCGGCACAGAGGCTCCGAGACACAGACACACAGAGCCCCAGAGACTCAGAGACGCAGCGACAAAGAGGCTCAGAGACTCAAAGACACAGAGACCCAGAGACACAGAGACTCAGAGACTCAGAGGCTAAGAGGCTCAGAGACTCAGAGACGCAGAGACGCAGAGACGCAGAGGCTAAGAGGCACAGAGACACAGAGACTCAGAGACACAGAGATTCAGAAACCCATAGACACAGTGACTCAGAGACGGAGACTCAGAGACCCAGATGCTCAGAGACTCAGACACACTGAGACTCAATGACTCAGAGACTCAGAGACTCAGAGACACAGAGACACAGAGTCTCAGAGACACAGAGACCCAGAGGCACAGAGACACGGAGACACAGAGACTCAGAGACTCAGAGACATAGAGACTCAGAGACACAGAGACCCAGAGATTCAGAGACACAGAGACTCAGAGACTCAGAGACACAGAGGCTCAGAGACTCAGAGACGCAGTGACACACAGGCTCAGATACTCAGAGACGCAAAGACGCAGCGACACAGAGGCTCAGAGACTCAGAGACACAGAGACTCAGAGACACAGAGACTCAGAGACTCAGAGGCTAAGAGGCTCAGAGACTCAGAGAATCAGAGACGCAGAGACGCAGAGACGCAGAGACGCAGAGGCTCAGAGACACAGAGACTCAGAGACACAGAGATACAGAAACCCATAGACACAGAGACTCAGAGACGGAAACTCAGAGACCCAGATGCTCAGAGACTCAGACACACTGAGACTCAATGACTCAGAGACGAGGAGACACAGAGGTTCAGAGACGCAGACACACAGAGGTTCAGAGACGCAGACACACAGAAGTTCAGAGACGCAGAGACACAGAGACCCAGAGACTCAGAGACACAGAGACCCAGAGGCACAGAGACACTGAAACACAGAGACGCAGACACACAGAGGCTGAAAGACACAGAGACACAGAGACTCAGAGACCCAGAGACTCAGAGACACAGAGACACAGAGACTCAGAGACCCAGAGACTCAGAGACACAGAGACACAGAGACACAGAGACCCTGAGACACAGAGACACAGAGACCCAGAGACACAGAGACCCAGAGACACAGAGACACAGAGACCCTGAGACACAGAGACACAGAGACACAGAGACCCAGAGACACAGAGACCCAGAGACTCAGAGACACAGAGACACAGAGACCCAGAGACACAGAGACCCTGAGACACAGAGACACAGAGACCCAGAGACACAGAGACCCAGAGACACAGAGACACAGAGACCCAGAGACACAGAGACCCAGAGACACAGAGACTCAGAGACTCAGAGACATCGAGGCTCAGTGGCTCAGCGACACAGAGACACAGAGACACAGAGACCCAGAGACACAGAGACTCATAGACTCAGAGAAGCAGAGACACAGAGGCTCAGAGACTCAGAGACTAAGAGACAAAGAGACACAAAGGCTGAGAGACTCAGAGACACAGAGACTCAGAGGCTCAGAGGCTCAGAGACCCAGAGACTCAGAGACGCAGAGACACAGAGACACAGAGACGCAGAGACACAGAGGCTCTGAGACTCAGAGACGCAGAGACTCAGAGACGCAGAGACACAGAGACACAGAGGCTCAGTGTCTCAGAGACTCAGCGACACGGAGACTCAGAGACACAGATGCTCAGAGACTCAGAGACTCAGAGACGCAGGGACACAGAGATTCAGAGACACAGAGACTCAGAGACTCAGAGACATAGAGACCCAGTGACACAGAGACACTGTGACCCAGAGACACAGATACTCAGAAACACCGAGACGCAGAGACACAGAGACTCAGAGACTCAGAGGAATCGAGGCTCAGAGGCTCAGAGACCCAGAGACTCAGAGACGCAGAGACACAGAGACTCAGAAACACAGAGACGCAGAGACACAGAGGCTCAGAGATTCAGAGACACAGAGACTCAGACACAAAGAAGCTCAGAGACCCCGAGACTCAGAGACGCAGAGACACAGAGGCTCAGACACACAGAGACTCAGAGATGCAGAGACACAGAGGCTCAGAGACTCAGGGACACAGAGACACAGAGACTCAGAGATTCAGAGACACAGATACACAGGGGCTCAGTGACTCAGAGACTTAGCGACACGGAGAATCAGGGACACAGAGACCCAGAGACACAGAGACTCAGAGACCCAGAGACGCAGAGACAAAGAGGCTCAGATACTCAGAGGCTCAGAGACGCAGACACACAGAGGCTCAGAGATGCAGAGACACAGAGACGCAGAGACACAGAGACACAGAGACTCAGAGACACAGAGACTCAGAGACACAGAGGTTCATAGACTCAGAGACACAGAGGTTCAGAGATTCAGAGACTCAGCGACACGGAGACTCAGAGACACAGAGGCTCAGAGATGCAGAGACACAGAGGCTCAGAGACTCAGAGACACGGAGACTCAGAGACACAGAGGCTCGGACACACAGAGACTCAGAGATGCAGAGACACAGATGCTCAGTGACTCAGAGACTCAGTGACTCAGAGACTCAGAGACTCAGAGACACAGAGACACAGAGACACAGAGTCTCAGAGACTCAGAGACAGAGAGACACAGAGACTCAGAGACACAGAGACCCAGGGACACAGAGACACTGCGACCCAGAGACACAGAGACTCAGAAACACAGAGACGCAGAGACACAGAGGTTCATAGACTCAGAGACACAGAGGCTCAGAGACGCAGAGACACAGCAACACAGAGGCTCAGAGACACAGACACACAGAGGCTCAGAGACGCAGAGGCACAGAGACACAGAGACTCAGAGACTCAGAGACGCAGAGACACATAGGCTCATATACTCAGAGACGCAGAGACGCAGAGACTCAGAGACTCTGAGACATAGAGACACAGAGGCTCAGAGACTCAGGGACACAAGACACAGAGACTCAGAGACACAGTGACACAGAGACACAGAGACTCAGAGATTTAGAGACGCAGATACACAGAGGCTCAGTGACTCAGAGACTTAGCGACACGGAGAATCAGGGACACAGAGACCCAGAGACACAGAGACTCAGAGACCCAGAGACGCAGAGACAAAGAGGCTCAGATACTCAAAGGCTCAGAGACGCAGACACACAGAGGCTCAGAGATGCAGAGACACAGAGACACAGAGACACAGAGAATCAGAGACACAGAGGTTCATAGACTCAGAGACACAGAGGCTCAGAGACTCAGAGACTCAGCGACACGGAGACTCAGAGACACATAGGCTCAGATATTCAGAGACTCAGAGACTCAGAGACTCAGAGACTCAGAGACACAGAGTCTCAAAGACTTACAGACACCGAGACACAGATGCTCAGAGACTCAGAGACACAGAGACCCAGAAACACAGAGTCTCAGAGACACAGAGACACAGAGACCCAGAGACACAGAGACACAGAGACACAGAGACTCAGAGACTCAGAGACTCAGAGACACAGAGACCCAGAGATTCAGAGACACAGATGCTCAGAGAATCAGAGACGCAGAGACACAGAGGCTCAGAGATGCAGAGACACAGAGGCTCAGAGACTCAGAGACACGGAGACTCAGAGACACAGAGGCTCAGACACACAGAGACTCAGAGATGCAGAGACACAGATGCTCAGAGACTCAGTGACTCAGAGACTCAGAGTCTCAAAGACTTACAGACACCGAGACACAGATGTTCAGAGACTCAGAGACACAGAGACCCAGAGACACAGAGTCTCAGAGACACAGAGACACAGAGACACAGAGACTCAGAGACTCAGAGACACAGAGACCCAGAGATTCAGAGACACAGAGACTCAGAGACTCAGAGACAGAGAGACACAGAGACTCAGAGACACAGAGACCCAGGGACACAGAGACACTGCGACCCAGAGACACAGAGACTCAGAAACACAGAGACGCAGAGACACAGAGGCTCAGAGACTAAGAAACACAGAGACAGAGACACAGAGGTTCATAGGCTCAGAGACACAGAGGCTCAGAGACTCGGAGACGCAGAGACACATAGGCTCAGATACTCAGAGACGCAGCAACACAGAGGCTCAGAGACGCAGAGGCACAGAGACACAGAGACTCAGAGACTCAGAGACTCAGAGACTCAGAGACATAGAGGCTCAGAGGCTCAGAGACCCAGAGACTCAGAGACGCAGAGACACAGTGACACAGAGACACAGAGACTC
Organism: Carcharhinus amblyrhynchos; assembly: GCF_965287045.1. NCBI lineage: Eukaryota > Metazoa > Chordata > Chondrichthyes > Carcharhiniformes > Carcharhinidae > Carcharhinus > Carcharhinus amblyrhynchos. The sequence continues at coordinate 126,300 of NW_027649814.1, forward strand.
AGAGACCCAGAGACACAGAGACACTGCGACCCAGAGACACAGATACTCAGAAACACAGAGACGCAGAGACTCAGAGACTCAGAGACTCAGAGACATAGAGGCTCAGAGGCTCAGAGACTCAGAGACTCAGAGACGCAGAGACACAGTGACACAGAGACTCAGAGACTCAGAGACCCAGAGACACAGAGACACTGCGACCCAGAGACACAGATACTCAGAAACACAGAGACGCAGAGACACAGAGACTCAGAGACTCAGAGGCATCGAGGCTCAGAGGCTCAGAGACCCAGAGACTCAGAGACAAAGAGGCTCAGATACTCAGAGGCTCAGGGACGCAGACACACAGAGGCTCAGAGATGCAAAGATACAGAGACGCAGAGACACAGAGACACAGAGGCTCAGAGACACAGAGACTCAGAGACACAGAGGTTCATAGACTCAGAGACACAGAGGCTCAGAGACTCAGAGACTCAGCGAAACGGAGACTCAGAGACACAGATGCTCAGAGACTCAGTGACTCAGAGACTCAGAGACTCAGAGACACAGAGACCCAGAGATTCAGAGACACAGAGACTCAGAGGCTCAGAGACACAGAGGCTCAGAGACTCAGAGACGCAGAGACACACAGGCTCAGAGACTCAGAGACACAGAGACCCAGAGACACAGAGACACAGAGACTCAGAGACTCAGAGACACAGAGACCCAAAGACACAGAGACTCAGAGACTCAGAGGCTCAGAGACACAGAGGCTCAGAGACTCAGAGACGCAGAGACACACAGGCTCAGAGACTCAGAGACACAGAGACCCAGAGACACAGAGACACAGAGACTCAGAGACTCAGAGACACAGAGACCCAGAGACACAGAGACTCAGAGACTCAGAGGCTAAGAGGCTCAGAGACTCAGAGACGCAGAGGCGCAGAGACGCAGAACCTCAGAGACACAGAGACTCAGAGACACAGAGATTCAGAAACCCATAGACACAGAGACTCAGAGACGGAGACTCAGAGACCCAGATGCTCAGAGACTCAGACACACTGAGACTCAATGACTCAGAGACTCAGAGACTCAGAGACACAGAGACACAGAGTCTCAGAGACACAGAGACCCAGAGGCACAGAGACACGGAGACACAGAGACTCAGAGACACAGAGACTCAGAGACACAGAGACCCAGAGATTCAGAGACACAGCGACTCAGAGACTCAGAGACACAGAGGCTCAGATACTCAGAGACGCAGAGACGCAGCGACACAGAGGCTCAGAGACACAGACACACAGAGGCTCCGAGACACAGAGACACAGAGCCCCAGAGACTCAGAGACGCAGCGACACAGAGGCTCAGAGACTCAGAGACACAGAGACCCAGAGACACAGAGACTCAGAGACTCAGAGGCTAAGAGGCCCAGAGACTCAGAGACGCAGAGACACAGAGGCTCAGAGACACAGAGACTCAGAGACACAGAGATTCAGAAACCCATAGACACAGAGACTCAGAGACGGAGACTCAGAGACCCAGATGCTCAGAGACTCAGACACACTGAGACTCAATGACTCAGAGACTCAGAGACTCAGAGACACAGAGGCACAGAGTCTCAGAGACACAGAGACCCAGAGGCACAGAGACTCAGAGACTCAGAGGCTAAGAGGCTCAGAGACTCAGAGACTCAGAGACGCAGAGACGCAGAGGCTCAGAGACACAGAGACTCAGAGACACAGAGATTCAGAAACCCATAGACACAGAGACTCAGAGACGGAGACTCAGAGACCCAGATGCTCAGAGACTCAGACACACTGAGACTCAATGACTCCGAGACGAGGAGACACAGAGGTTCAGAGACGCAGACACACAGAAGTTCAGAGACGCAGAGACACGGAGACCCAGAGACTCAGAGACACAGAGACCCAGAGGCACAGAGACACAGAGACAGAGAGGCTCAGAGGCTCAGAGACTCAGAGACACAGAGACCCAGAGACCCAGAGACACAGAGACTCAGAAACACAGAGACGCAGACACACAGAGGCTGAAAGACACAGAGACAGAGAGACTCAGAGACCCAGAGACTCAGAGACACAGAGACCCAGAGACACAGAGACCCAGAGACACAGAGACCCAGAGACACAGAGACACAGGGACACAGAGACCCAGAGACACAGATACACAGAGGCTCAGAGACACAGAGACTCAGAGACATCGAGGCTCAGTGGCTCAGCGACACAGAGACACAGAGACCCAGAGACACAGAGACTCATAGACTCAGAGAAGCAGAGACACAGAGGCTCAGAGACTCAGAGATAAGAGACAAAGAGACACAAAGGCTGAGAGACTCAGAGACACAGAGACTCAGAGGCTCAGAGGCTCAGAGACCCAGAGACTCAGAGACGCAGAGACACAGAGGCTCAGAGATGCAGAGACACAGAGACACAGAGACCCAGAGACACAGAGACACAGGAACACAGAGACGCAGAGACACAGAAGCTCTGAGACTCAGAGACGCAGAGACACAGAGGCTCAGTATCTCTGAGACTCAGCGACACGGAGACTCAGAGACACAGATGCTCAGATGCTCAGAGACTCAGAGACTCAGAGACGCAGGGACACAGAGGCTCAGAGACTCAGGGACTCAGAGACGCAGACACACAGAGACCCAGAGACACAGAGACTCAGAGACTCAAGACACAGAGACCCAGAGATTCAGAGACACAGAGACTCAGAGACTCAGAGACATAGAGGCTCAGAGGCTCAGAGACCCAGAGACTCAGAGACGCAGAGACACAGAGACACAGAGACTCAGAGACACAGAGACCCAGTGACACAGGGACACTGCGACCCAGAGACACAGATACTCAGAAACACCGAGACGCAGAGACACAGAGACTCAGAGACTCAGAGGAATCGAGGCTCAGAGACCCAGAGACTCAGAGACGCAGAGACACAGAGACTCAGAAACACAGAGATGCAGAGACACAGAGGCTCAGAGATTCAGAGACACAGAGACTCAGACACAAAGAAGCTCAGAGACCCCGAGACACAGAGACGCAGAGACACTGAGGCTCAGACACACAGAGACTCAGAGATGCAGAGACACAGAGGCTCAGAGACTCAGGGACACAGAGACACAGAGACTCAGAGACACAGAGACACAGTGACCCAGAGAAACAGAGACTCAGAGATTCAGAGACGCAGATACACAGGGGCTCAGTGACTCAGAGACTTAGCGACACGGAGAATCAGGGACACAGAGACCCAGAGACACAGAGACTCAGAGACCCAGAGACGCAGAGACAAAGAGGCTCAGATACTCAGAGGCTCAGAGACGCAGACACACAGAGGCGCAGAGATGCAGAGACACAGAGACGCAGAGACACAGAGACACAGAGACTCAGAGACACAGAGACTCAGAGACACAGAGGTTCATAGACTCAGAGACACAGAGGTTCAGAGATTCAGAGACTCAGCGACACGGAGACTCAGAGACACAGAGGCTCAGAGATGCAGAGACACAGAGGCTCAGAGACTCAGAGACACGGAGACTCAGAGACACAGAGGCTCAGACACACAGAGACTCAGAGATGCAGAGACACAGATGCTCAGAGACTCAGTGACTCAGAGACTCAGGGACTCAGAGACTCAGAGACACAGAGTCTCAAAGACTTACAGACACCGAGACACAGATGCTCAGAGACTCAGAGACTCAGAGACTCAGAGACACAGAGACACAGAGACACAGAGTCTCAGAGACTCAGAGACACAGAGACCCAGAGATTCAGAGACACAGAGACTCAGAGACTCAGAGACAGAGAGACACAGAGACTCAGAGACACAGAGACCCAGGGACACAGAGACACTGCGACCCAGAGACACAGAGACTCAGAAATACAGAGACGCAGAGACACAGAGGTTCATAGACTCAGAGACACAGAGGCTCAGAGACGCAGAGACACAGCAACACAGAGGCTCAGAGACACAGACACACAGAGGCTCAGAGACGCAGAGGCACAGAGACACAGAGACTCAGAGACTCAGAGACGCAGAGACACATAGGCTCATATACTCAGAGACGCAGAGACGCAGAGACTCAGAGACTCTGAGACATAGAGACACAGAGGCTCAGAGACTCAGGGACACAAGACACAGAGACTCAGACACAGTGACACAGAGACACAGAGACTCAGAGATTTAGAGACGCAGATACACAGAGGCTCAGTGACTCAGAGACTTAGCGACACGGAGAATCAGGGACACAGAGACCCAGAGACACAGAGACTCAGAGACCCAGAGACGCAGAGACAAAGAGGCTCAGATACTCAAAGGCTCAGAGACGCAGACACACAGAGGCTCAGAGATGCAGAGACACAGAGACACAGAGACACAGAGAATCAGAGACACAGAGGTTCATAGACTCAGAGACACAGAGGCTCAGAGACTCAGAGACTCAGCGACACGGAGACTCAGAGACACATAGGCTCAGATACTCAGAGACTCAGAGACGCAGAGACTCAGAGACACAGAGTCTCAAAGACTTACAGACACCGAGACACAGATGCTCAGAGACTCAGAGACACAGAGACCCAGAAACACAGAGTCTCAGAGACACAGAGACCCAGAGACACAGAGACACAGAGACACAGAGACTCAGAGACTCAGAGTCTCAGAGACACAGAGACCCAGAGATTCAGAGACACAGATGCTCAGAGACTTAGAGACTCAGAGACGCAGAGACACAGAGGCTCAGAGATGCAGAGACACAGAGGCTCAGAGACTCAGAGACACGGAGACTCAGAGACACAGAGGCTCAGACACACAGAGACTCAGAGATGCAGAGACACAGATGCTCAGAGACTCAGTGACTCAGAGACTCTGAGACACAGAGTCTCAAAGACTTACAGAGACCGAGACACAGATGCTCAGAGACTCAGAGACTCAGAGACACAGAGACCCAGAGACACAGAGTCTCAGAGACACAGAGACACAGAGACACAGAGACTCAGAGACTCAGAGACTCAGAGACACAGAGACCCAGAGATTCAGAGACACAGAGACTCAGAGACTCAGAGACAGAGAGACACAGAGACTCAGAGACACAGAGACCCAGGGACACAGAGACACTGCGACCCAGAGACACAGAGACTCAGAAACACAGAGACGCAGAGACACAGAGGCTCAGAGACTAAGAAACACAGAGACAGAGACACAGAGGTTCATAGACTCAGAGACACAGAGGCTCAGAGACTCGGAGACGCAGAGGCTCAGAGACTCGGAGACGCAGAGACACATAGGCTCAGATACTCAGAGACGCAGAGACGCAGCAACACAGAGGCTCAGAGATGCAGAGGCACAGAGACACAGAGACTCAGAGACTCAGAGACATAGAGGCTCAGAGGCTCAGAGACCCAGAGACTCAGAGACGCAGAGACACAGTGACAGAGAGACTCAGAGACTCATGACTCAGAGACGCAGAGACACATAGGCTCATATACTCAGAGACGCAGAGACTCAGAGACTCTGAGACATAGAGACACAGAGGCACAGAGACTCAGAGACACAGTGACACAGAGACACAGAGACTCAGAGATATAGAGACGCAGATACACAGAGGCTCAGTGACTCAGAGACTTAGCGACACGGAGAATCAGGGACACAGAGACCCAGAGACACAGAGACTCAGAGACCCAGAGACGCAGAGACAAAGAGGCTCAGATACTCAAAGTCTCAGAGACGCAGACACACAGAGGCTCAGAGATGCAGAGACACAGAGATGCAGAGACACAGAAACACAGAGAATCAGAGACACAGAGGTTCATAGACTCAGAGACACAGAGGCTCAGAGACTCAGAGACTCAGCGACACGGAGACTCAGAGACACAGATGCTCAGAGACTCAGTGACTCAGAGACTCAGAGACACAGAGACACAGAGTCTCAAAGACTTACAGGCACCGAGACACAGATGCTCAGAGACTCAGAGACACAGAGACCCAGAAACACAGAGTCTCAGAGACACAGAGACCCACAGAGACACAGAGACACAGAGACACAGAGACTCAGAGACACAGAGACTCAGAGACACAGAGACCCAGAGATTCAGAGACGCAGAGACTCAGAGACTCAGAGTCATAGAGGCTCAGAGGCTCAGAGACCCAGAGACTCAGAGACACAGAGACCCAGAGACACAGAGACACTGCGACCCAGAGACACAGATACTCAGAAACACAGAGACGCAGAGACACAGAGACTCAGAGACTCAGAGGCATCGAGGCTCAGAGGCTCAGAGACCCAGAGACTCAGAGACAAAGAGGCTCAGATACTCAGAGGCTCAGAGACGCAGACACACAGAGGCTCAGAGATGCAGAGACACAGAGACGCAGAGACACAGAGACACAGAGACTCAGAGACACAGAGACTCAGAGACACAGAGGTTCATAGACTCAGAGACACAGAGGCTCAGAGACTCAGAGACTCAGCGACACGGAGACTCAGAGACACAGAAGCTCAGAGACTCAGTGACTCAGAGACTCAGAGACACAGAGTCTCAAAGACTTACACATACCGAGACACACATGCTCAGAGACTCAGAGACTCAGAGACACAGAGACCCAGAGATACAGAGTCTCAGAGACACAGAGACCCAGACACACAGACACAGAGACACAGAGACTCAGAGACACAGAGACCCAGAGATTCAGAGACACAGAGACTCAGAGACGCAGAGACACACAGGCTCAGATACTCAGAGACGCAGATACGCAGCGACACAGAGACTCAGAGGCTCAGAGACCCAGAGACTCAGAGACGCAGCGACACAGAGGCTCAGAGACTCAGAGACACAGAGACGCAGAGGCTCAGAGACACACTGACTCAGAGACACAGAGATTCAGAAACCCATAGACACAGAGACTCAGAGACGGAGACTCAGAGACCCAGATGCTCAGAGACTCAGACACACTGAGACTCAATGACTCAGAGACGAGGAGACACAGAGGTTCAGAGACGCAGACACACAGAGACTGAAAGACACAGAGACACTGAGACTCAGAGACACTGAGACTCAGAGACACAGAGACCCAGAGACACAGAGACCCAGAGACACAGAGACACAGAGACCCAGAGACACAGAGACCCAGAGACACAGAGACTCAGAGACTCAGAGACATCGAGGCTCAGTGGCTCAGCGACACAGAGACACGGAGACCCAGAGACCCAGAGACACAGAGACTCATAGACTCAGAGAAGCAGAGACACAGAGACTCAGAGACTCAGAGACAAAGAGACACAAAGGCTGAGAGACTCAGAGACACAGAGACTCAGAGGCTCAGAGGCTCAGAGACCCAGAGACTCAGAGACGCAGAGACACAGAGGCTCAGAGATGCAGAGACACAGAGACACAGAGACCCAGAGACACAGAGACACAGGAACACAGAGACGCAGAGACACAGAGGCTCTGAGACTCAGAGACGCAGAGACACAGAGGCTCAGTATCTCAGAGATTCAGCGACACGGAGACTCAGAGACACAGATGCTCAGAGACTCAGAGACTCAGAGACGCAGAGACACAGAGACACAGAGACTCAAGACACAGAGACCCAGAGATTCAGAGACACAGAGACCCAGAGACCCAGAGATTCAGAGACACAGAGACCCAGAGACTCAGAGACACAGAGACACAGAGACACAGAGACACTGCGACCCAGAGACACAGATACTCAGAAACACCGAGACGCAGAGACACAGAGACTCAGAGACTCAGAGAAATCGAGGCTCAGAGGCTCAGAGACCCAGAGACTCAGAGACGCAGAGACACAGAGACTCAGAAACACAGAGATTCAGAGACACAGAGACTCAGACACAAAGAAGCTCAGAGACCCCGAGACTCAGAGACACAGAGGCTCAGACACACAGAGACTCAGAGATGCAGAGACACTGAGGCTCAGAGACTCAGAGACACAGAGACACAGAGACTCAGAGACACAGAGACACAGTGACCCAGAGACACAGAGACTCAGAGATTCAGAGACGCAGATACACAGGGGCTCAGTGACTCAGAGACTTAGCGACACGGAGAATCAGGGACACAGAGACCCAGAGACACAGAGACTCAGAAACCCAGAGACGCAGAGACACAGAGACGCAGAGACACAGAGACTCAGAAACACAGAGACAGAGACACAGAGGTTCATAGACTCAGAGACACAGAGGCTCAGAGACTCAGAGACACAGAGACTCAGAGACGCAGATACACAGGGGCTCAGTGACTCAGAGACTTAGCGACACTGAGAATCAGGGACACAGAGACCCAGAGACACAGAGACTCAGAGATTCAGAGACGCAGATACACAGGGGCTCAGTGACTCAGAGACTTAGCGACACGGAGAATCAGGGACACAGAGACCCAGAGACACAGAGACTCAGAAACACAGAGACGCAGAGACACAGAGGCTCAGAGACTCAGAGACTCAGTGACACGAAGACTCAGAGACACAGAGACGCAGAAACACAGAGACAGAGACACAGAGGTTAATAGACTCAGAGACACAGAGGCTCAGATACTCAGAGACGCAGCGACACAGAGGCTCAGAGACACAGACACACAGAGGCTCAGAGACTCAGAGACATAGAGGCTCAGAGGCTCAGAGACCCAGCGACTCAGAGACGCAGAGACACAGAGCCTCAGAGACTCAGAGACACAGAGGCCCAGAGGCACAGAGACTCAGAGACTCAGAGACACAGAGACTCAGAGACTCAGAGACGCAGAGACTCAGAGACACAGAGACTCTGAGACATAGAGGCTCAGAGACAGAGAGACTCAGAGACTCAGGGACTCAGAGACCCAGAGACTCAGAGACGCAGAGACACAGAGGCTCAGAGAATCAGCGACACGGAGACTCAGAGTCACAGAGACACAGAGACCCAGAGACACAGAGACTCAGAGACGGAGACTCAGAGACCCAGATGCTCAGAGACTCAGACACACTGAGACTCAATGACTCAGAGACGAGGAGACGCAGAGGTTCAGAAACTCAGAGACTCAGAGGCTCAGAGACGCAGACACACAGAAGTTCAGAGACGCAGAGACACAGAGACACAGAGACTCAGAGACACAGAGACCCAGAGGCACAGAGACACAGAGACTCAGAGACAGAGAGGCTCAGAGGCTCAGAGACTCAGAGACACAGAGACCCAGAGACCCAGAGACACAGAGACCCAGAGACACAGAGACTCAGAGACACAGAGACCCAGAGACACAGAGGCTCAGAGGCTCAGAGTCGCAGAGACGCAGGGACACAAATGCTCAGTGGCTCAGAGGCTCAGAAATGCAGACACACAGATGCTCAGAGACTCAGAGACTCAGAGATGCAGAGACAAAGAGGCTCAGAGAGGTAGAGACACAGAGGCTCAGAGACAGAGAGGCTCAGAGACTCAGAGTCACTGAGACTCTGAGACATCAGTGACAAAGAGACGCAGAGACACAGAGGCTCAGGGACTCAGAGACGCAGACACACAGAGACCCAGAGACACAGAGACTCAGAGACACAGAGACTCAGAGACACAGAGACCCAGAGATTCAGAGACGCAGAGACTCAGAGACTCAGAGACACAGAGGCTCAGAGGCTCAGAGACCCAGAGACTCAGAGACGCAGAGACACAGAGACACAGAGACACAGAGACCCAGTGACACAGAGACACTGCGACCCAGAGACACAGATACTCAGAAACACCGAGACGCAGAGACACAGAGATCAGAGACTCAGAGGAATCGAGGCTCAGAGGCTCAGAGACCCAGAGACTCGGAGCGCAGAGACACAGAGACTCAGAAACACAGAGACGCAGAGACACAGAGGCTCAGAGATTCAGAGACACAGAGACTCAGACACAAAGAGGCTCAGAGACCACGAGACTCAGAGACGCAGAGACACAGAGGCTCAGACACACAGAGACTCAGAGATGCAGAGACACAGAGGCTCAGAGACTCAGGGACACAGAGACACAGAGACTCAGAGACACAGAGACACAGTGACCCAGAGACACAGAGACTCAGAGATTCAGAGACGCAGATACACAGGGGCTCAGTGACTCAGAGACTTAGCGACACGGAGAATCAGGGACACAGAGACCCAGAGACACAGAGACTCAGAAACACAGAGACGCAGAGACAAAGAGGCTCAGATACTCAGAGGCTCTGAGACGCAGACACACAGAGGCTCAGAGATGCAGAGACACAGAGACGCAGAGACACAGAGACACAGAGACTCAGAGACACAGAGACGCAGAGACACAGAGGTTCATAGACTCAGAGACACAGAGGCTCAGAGACTCGGAGACGCAGAGACGCAGAGACTCAGCAACACAGAGGCTCAGAGACACAGACACACAGAGGCTCAGAGATGCATAGGCACAGAGACACAGAGACACAGAGACTCAGAGACTCACAGACTCAGAGACATAGAGGCTCAGAGGCTCAGAGACCCAGAGACTCAGAGACTCAGAGACACAGTGGCTCAGAGACTCAGAGACACAGAGACCCAGAGACACAGAGACTCAGAGACTCAGAGACACAGAGACTCAGAGACTCAGAGACGCAGAGACACATAGGCTCATATACTCAGAGACGCAGAGACTCAGAGACTCTGAGACATAGAGGCTCAGAGGCTCAGAGATTCAGAGACGCAGAGACGCAGAGGCTCAGGGACACAGAGACTCAGAGACTCAGGGACTCAGAGACCCAGAGACTCAGAGACGCAGAGACATAGAGGCTCAGAGAATCAGCGACACGGAGACTCAGAGTCACAGAGACACAGAGACCCAGAGGCACCGAGACTCAGAAACTCAGAGACGCAGAGACACAGAGACACAGAGGCCCAGAGACACAGATACTCAGAGACTCAGTGACACAGAGACCCAGAGACACAGAGACTCAGAGACTCAGAGACATAGAGGCTCAGAGGCTCAGAGACCCAGAGACCCAGAGACCCAGAGACTCAGAAACACAGAGACGCCAAGACACAGAAGCTCAGAGAGTCTGAGACGCAGAGACTCTAAGTCGCTGAGACCCAGAGATGCAAAGACGCTGAGACGCAGAGACGCTGAGACCCAGAGACGCAGAGACGCAGAGACACTGAGCGCCAGAGACTCTGAGATGCAGAGACTCTGAGACGCAGTGACACTGAGAACCAGAGACACTGAGCCCCAGAGACTGAGACGCAGAGACTCTGAGACACTGTGACCCAGAGCCCCCGAGACCCAGAGACGCAGCGACGCAGAAACCCTGAGACACTGAGACACGGAGACACTGAGACCCAGAGATGTAGAGATGCTGAGACACAGAGACGTAGACACACAGAGACCCTGAGACACTGAAACGCAGAGACGATGAGACGCTGAGACTCTGAGACGCAGAGACTCTGAGACCCAGAGACACTGAGACGCAGAGACTCTGAGATGCAGAGACACAGAGACACTGAGACCCAGCGACGCTGAGACGCAGAGACGTAGACACGCAGAGACCCTGAGACACTGAGACGCAGAGACGCTGAGACTCTGAGATGCAGAGACTCTGAGACACAGAGACACTGAGTCCCAGAGACCCTGAGACGCAGAGACTCTGAGACACAGGAACACAGAGACAGTGAGATGCAGAGAGGCAGAGACGCAGAGACGCTGAGACACAGAGACGTAGACACACAGAGACTCTGAGACGCAGAGACACAGAGACACTGAGACCCAGAGACTCTGAGACGCAGAGACTCTGAGACACAGGGACGCAGAGACACTGAGATGCAGAGACGAAGAGACAATGAGACCCAGAGATGCAGAGACGCTGAGACGCAGAGACGCAGAGACACTGAGACACTGCGGTGCAGAGACTCTGAGACTCTGAGGCGCAGAGACTCTGAGACGCAGAGACGCAGAGGCACTGAGACCGAAAGACTCTGAGACGCAGAGACTCTGAGACACAGAGATGCAGAGACTCTGAAATGCAGAGACGAAGAGATGCAGAGAAGCAGAGACCCTGAGGAGCTGAGACGCAGAGACGAAGAGAACCTGAGACACTGAGACCCAGAGACGCAGAGGCGCAGAGACGCTGAGACACTGAGGCGCAGAGATGCAGAGACGCAGAGACGCAGAGACACTGTGATGCAGAGGCTCTGAGACTCTGAGACGCAGAGGCTCTGAGACACAGAGATGCAGAGACACTGAGACGCAGATACGCTGAGACGCAGAGATGCAGAGACTCTGAGACGCAGTGACTCTGAGATGCAGAGAAGCAGAGACACTGAAAAGCAGAGACGCAGGGACACAGAGACGCAGAGAACCTGAGACACAGAAACACTGAGACGCAGAGACGCTGAGACCCAGAGACGCAGAGACGCAGAGACACTGAGCCCCAGAGACACTGAGAAGCAGAGACGCAGGGACACAGAGGTGCAGAGAACCTGAGACGCAGAAACACTGAGACGCAGAGACGCAGAGACACTGAGCCCCAGAGACACTGAGATGCAGAGACTCTGAGATGCAGAGACGCAGAGACCCTGAGACACAGAAACACTGAGACGCAGAGATGCAGAGATGCTGTGACCCAGAGACGCAGAGACGCAGAGACACTGAGCCCCAGAGTTTCTGAGATGCAGAGACTCTGAGACGCAGAGACAAAGAGACCCAGAGACTCTGAGACGCGGAGACGCAGAGACACAAAGCCCCGGTGACACTGAGCCCCAGAGACTGAGACGCAGAGACTCTGAGGCACTGAGACCCAGAGATCCAGAGACCCAGAGACGCAGCGACGCAGAGACCCTGAGACACTGAGACGCGGAGACACTGAGATCCAGAGACACTGAGTCGCAGAGAATCTGAGAGCCAGAGACGCAGAGATGCAGAGACCCAAGGACACAGAGACGCGGAGACACTGAGACACAGAGGTGCAGAGACACCGAGACACAGAAACGCTGAGATGCAGAGATGCAGAGACTCTGAGACGCAGAGAAGCAGAGACCCTGAGAAGCAGAGACCCTGAGAAGCAGAGACGCAGAGACGAAGAGAACCTGAGACGCAGAGGCACTGAGACCCAGAGACGCAGAGGCGCAGAGACTCTGAGACACTGAGACACAGAGACACTGAGTCCCAGAGATGCAGAGACGCTGAGACGCAGAGACGCTGAGACGCAGAGACACTGAGATGCAGAGACTCTGAGATGCAGAGACACAGAGACACTGAGACCCAGCAACGCTGAGACTCAGAGACGTAGACACGCAGAGACCCTGAGACACTGAGACGCAGAGCCGCTGAGACTCTGAGATGCAGAGACTCTGAGACGCAAAGACACTGAGTCCCAGAGACCCTGAGACGCAGAGACTCTGAGACTGAGGAACACAGAGACAGTGAGACGCAGAGAGGCAGAGACGCAGAGACGCTGAGACCCAGAGACTCTGAGACACAGAGACGCAGAGACACTGAGACCCAGAGATGCAGAGACGCTTGAGACACAGAGACGTAGACAAACAGAGACTCTGAGACACAGGGACGCAGAGACACTGAGACGCAGAGACGAAGAGACAATGAGACCCAGAGATGCAGAGACACTGAGACCGAAAGACTCTGAGACGCAGAGACTCTGAGACACAGAGATGCAGAGACTCTGAAATGCAGAGACGAAGAGATGCAGAGAAGCAGAGACCCTGAGAAGCTGAGAGGCAGAGACGAAGAGAACCTGAGACACAGAGACACTGAGATCCAGAGACGCAGAGGCGCAGAGACGCTGAGGCACTGAGGCGCAGAGATGCAGAGACGCAGAGAAGCAGAGACACTGAGCCCCAGAGACTCTGAGACGCAGAGGCTCTGAGACACAGAGATGCAGAGACACTGAGAGGCAGATACGCTAAGACGCAGAGATGCAGAGACTCTGAGATGCAGAGACTCTGAGTTGCAGAGAAGCAGAGACACTGAGAAGCAGAGATGCAGGGACACAGAGACGCAGAGAACCTGAGACACAGAAACACTGAGACGCAGAGACGCTGAGACCCAGAGATGCAGAGACACAGAGACACTGAGCCCCAGAGACACTGAGAAGCAGAGACGCAGGGACACAGAGACGCAGAGAACCTGAGACACAGAAACACTGAGACGCAGAGACGCTGAGACCCAGAGACGCAGAGACGCAGAGACACTGAGCCCCAGAGACACTGAGATGCAGAGACTCTGAGACATAGAGACGCAGAGACCCTGAGACACAGAAACACTGAGACGCAGAGATGCTGAGACCCAGAGACGCAGAGACGCAGAGAATCTGAGAGCCAGAGATCCAGAAACGCAGAGATGCAGAGACCCAGGGACACAGAGACGCGGAGACACTGAGACACAGAGGTGCAGAGACACCGAGACGCAGAAACGCTGAGACGCAGAGATGCAGAGACTCTGAGACGCAGAGACTCTGAGATGCAGAGAAGCAGAGACCCTGAGAAGCAGAGACGCAGAGACGCAGGGACGAAGAGAACCTGAGACGCAGAGACACTGAGACCCAGAGACGCAGAGGCGCAGAGACACAGAGACACTGAGACGCAGAGACACTGAGACGCAGAGACACTGAGTCCCAGAGACGCAGAGACGCAGAGACACAGAGACGCAGAGACCCTGAGAAGCAGAGACACTGAGACCCAGAGACGTGGATACGCAGAGACAATGAGACCCAGAGACTGTGAGACGCAGAGACTCTGAGACTCTGAGACGCAGAGATGCAGAGACACAAAGACGCAGAGATGCAGAGACCCAGGGACACAGAGACGCAGAGACACTGAGACACAGAGACACTAGGATGCAGAGACTCTGAGACCCAGAGACGCAGCGACGCAGAGACGCAGAGACCCTGAGACACTGAGACACTGAGACCCAGAGACACTGAGACGCAGAGACACTGAGACCCAGAGAAGCAGAGACGCTGAGACGCAGGGACGTAGACACACAGAGACGCAGAGACACTGAGACTCTGAGACGCAGAGACTCTGAGACACAGGGGCGCAGAGACAGTGAGACGCAGAGAGGCAGAGTGGCAGAGACGCAGAGACGCAGAGACCCAGAGATGCAGAGACGCTTGAGACACAGAGACGTAGACACACAGAGACCCTGAGACACTGAGACGCAGAGACGGTGAGAGTCTGAGACACAGAGACTCTGAGACACAGAGACACTGAGATGCAGAGACTCTGAGACGCAAAGACACTGAGACCCAGAGACTCTGAGACGCAGAGACGCAGAGACACTGAGACACAAAGAGGCAGAGACGCAGAGACGCTGAGACCCAGAGACTCTGAGACGCAGAGAGTCTGAGATGCAGAGAGTCTGAGATGCAGAGACGCTGAGACACAGAGACGTAGACACGCAGAGACCCTGAGACACTGAGACGCAGAGACGCTGAGACTCTGAGATGCAGAGACTCTGAGACACAGAGACACTGAGACACTGAGACGAAGAGACACTGAGACCCAGAGATGCAGAGAGGCTGAGATGCAGAGACTCTGAGACGCAGAGACGCAGAGACACTGAGACACAGGGACGCAGAGGCACTGAGCCCCGGAGACTCTGTGATGCAGAGACACAGAGATGCAGAGACACTGAGATGCAGATACGCTGAGACGCAGAGATGCAGAGACTCTGAGACGCAGAGACTCTGAGATGCAGAGAAGCAGAGACCCTGCGAAGCAGAGACGCAGAGACGGAGAACCTGAGACGCAGAGAAACTGAGACCCAGAGACGCAGAGGCGCAGAGACGCAGAGACACTGAGACGAAGAGACACTGAGACGGAGAGACGCACAGACACTGTGATGCAAAGACACTGAGACGCAGGGACACTGAGATGCAGAGACGCAGAGAACCTGAGACGCAGAGACGGAGAAACTCTGAGACACAGAGACGTAGAGAACCTGAGACGCAGAGAGTCAGAGACGCTGAGACCCAGAGACGCACAGACGCAGAGACGCCGAGACACTGAGGCACAGACTCTGAGACGCAGAGACACTGAGCCCAAGGGACTCTGTGACGCAGAGAATGTGAGACGCAGAGACGCCGAGACACTGAGGTGCAGACACACTGAGGCGCAGAGACACGGAGACGCAGAGACACTGAGGCGCAGAGACACTGAGACCCAGAGACTCTGAGACCCAGAGACACAGAGACGCAGAGAGGCAGAGACTCTGAGACGCATAGACGCTGAGACCCAGAGACGCAGAGACGGAGAGTCACTGAGACACAGAAACACTGAGACGCAGAGACACTGAGATGCAGAGAATCTGAGACGCAGAGACCCAGAGACCCTAAGACGCAGAAACACTGAGACGCAGAGACGCTGAGACCCAGAGACGCAGAGACGCAGAGACACTGAGCCCCAGAGACTCTGAGATGCATTGACTCTGAGACACAGAAACACTGAGGCCTAGAGACTCTGAGACGCAGAGACTCTGAGACACTGACCCCAGAGACACTGAGCACCAGAGACTGAGATGCAGAGACAGTGTCTCACTGAGACACTGAGACACTGAGACCCAGAGACACTGAGGCGCAGAGAATCTGAGACGCAGAGACACTGAGATGCAGAGATGAAGAGACACTGAGACCCAGAGATGCAGAGACGCTGAGACACTGAGACACTGAGATGCAGAGACTCTGAGACGCTGAGACCCAGAGACACAAAGACGCAGCGACGCAGAGATGCAGAGACCCAGGGACACAGAGACGCGGAGACACTGAGACCCAGAGACACTGAGACGCAGACACACTGACACCCAGAGACACTGAGACGCAGAGACACTGAGACCCAGAGACACTGAGGCACAGAGACACTGAGATGCAGAGACTCTGATACACTGAGACCCAGAGATGCAAAGACGCTGAGACGCAGAGACTCTGAGACGCAAAGGCACTGAGACCCAGAGACACAGAGACGCAGAGCCACTGAGACCCAGAGACTCTGAGACGCAGAGGCTCTGAGACCCAGAGACGCAGAGATACTGACACCCAGAGACCCAGAGATGCAGAGACGCAGGGACGTAGACACACAAAGACACTGAGACTCTGAGATGCAGAGACAATGAGACTCTGAGATGCAGAGACTCTGAGACGCAGAGACACAGAGACCCACAGACTCTGAGACGCAGAGACTGAGACGCAGAGACTCTGAGACACAGAGATGCAGAGACAGTGAGACGCAGAGAGGCAGAGACGCAGAGACGCTGAGACACAGAGACTGTGAGACGCAGAGTCGCTGAGACGCAGAGACGCTGAGACCCAGAGACTGTGAGACGCAGAGTCGCTGAGACGCAGAGACGCATAGACACTGAGACCCAGAGATGTAGAGATGCTGAGACACAGAGACGTAGACACGCAGAGACCCTGAGACACTGAGACGCAGAGACTCTGAGACGCAGAGACACTGAGACGCAGAGACTCTGAGATGCAGAGACACAGAGACACTGAGACCCAGAGACACTGAGATGCAGAGACTCTGAGATGCAGAGACACAGAGACACTGAGACCCAGCGACGCAGAGACGCAGCGACGCAGAGACTCTGAGACACTGAGACGCAGAGACACTGAGACCCAGAGACACTGAGACGCAGAGTCTCTGAGATGCAGAGACACAGAGACACTGAGATCCAGCGACGCAGAGACGTAGACATGCAGAGACCCTGAGACACTGAGACGCAGAGCCGCTGAGACTCTGAGATGCATAGACACTGAGTCCCAGAGACCCTGAGACGCAGAGCCTCTGAGACACAGGAACACAGAGACAGTGAGACGCAGAGACTCTGAGACGCAGAGACTCGGAGATGCAGAAACAAAGAGACACTGAGACCCAGAGATTCAGAGATGCTGAGACACAGGGACGCAGAGACACTGAGACACAGAGACACTGAGATGCAGAGAATCTGAGACGCTGAGACCCGGAGACACAGAGGCGCAGCGACGCAGAGACCCAGCGATGCAGAGACGTTGAGACGCAGAGATGTAGACACACAGAGACCCTGAGACACTGAGACGCAGAGACGATGAGACTCTGAGATGCAGAGACTCTGAGACGCAGAGACTCTGAGATGCAGAGACGAAGAGACACTGAGACCCAGAGATGCAGAGAGGCTGAGATGCAAAGACTCTGAGCCCCAGAGACTCTTAGACGCAGAGACTCTGCGACCCAGAGATCCTGAGACACTGAGACACTGAGACCCAGAGACACTGAGACGCAGAGACACTGAGACGCAGAGACGCAGAGACACTGAGACCCAGAGATGCAGAGACGCTGAGACGCAGGGACGTAGACACACAGAGACACTGAGACTCTGAGACGCAGAGACGATGAGACTCTGAGATGTGGAGACTCTGAGGCGCAGAGGCACTGAGACACAGAGACACTGAGGTGCAGAGACTCTGAGATGCAGAGACATTGAGACCCAGAGACTCTGAGACGCAGAGACCCTGAGACACAGGGATGCAGAGACAGTGAGACGCAGAGAGGCAGAGAGGCAGAGACGCTGAGACACAGAGATGCTGAGACCCAGAGACTCTGAGACGCTGAGACACAGAGATGCTGAGACCCAGAGATGCAGAGACGCTGAGACACAGAGACGTAGACACGCAGAGACCCTGAGGCACTGAGACGCAGAGACGCTGAGACACTGAGGCCCAGAGATGCAGAGAGGCTGAGATGCAGAGACGCAGAGACACTGAGACGCTGAGACGCAGAGACACTGAGACCCTGAGATGCAGAGACATTGAGACCCTGAGACGCAGAGACGCAGAGACACAGAGACACAGATACGCAGAGACACTGAGACCTAGAGATGCAGAGATGCAGGGACGCAGAGACAATCTGACACTGAGACGCAGGCACTCTGAGACGCTGCAACCCAGAGACGCAGAGACGCTGAGACGCTGAGACGCAGAGACGCTGAGACGCAGAGACGCTGAGACGCAGAGACGCAGAGACCCTGAGAGGCAGAGACGCAGAGACCCTGAGAGGCAGAGATACTGAGACCCAGAGACGCAGAGACGCAGAGACGCAGAGAACCTGAGACGCAGAGACACTGAGACGAAGACACATTGAGACACAGAGAAGCTGACACAGAGACGCAGAGACACTGAGACCCAGAGACGCAGAGGCGCAGAGACACTGAGACCCAAAGACGCAGAGACACTGAGACACTGAGACCCAGAGATGCAGAGACGCTGAGACACAGAGACGTAGACACGCAGAGACCCTGAGGCACTGAGACGCAGAGACGCTGAGACACTGAGGCCCAGAGATGCAGAGAGGCTGAGATGCAGAGACGCAGAGACACTGAGACGCTGAGACGCAGAGACACTGAGACACTGAGACCCTGAGATGCAGAGACATTGAGACCCTGAGACGCAGAGACGCAGAGACACAGAGACACAGATACGCAGAGACACTGAGACCTAGAGATGCAGAGATGCAGGGACGCAGAGACAATCTGACACTGAGACGCAGGCACTCTGAGACGCTGCAACCCAGAGACGCAGAGACGCTGAGACGCTGAGACGCAGAGACGCTGAGACGCAGAGACGCTGAGACGCAGAGACGCAGAGACCCTGAGAGGCAGAGACGCAGAGACCCTGAGAGGCAGAGATACTGAGACCCAGAGACGCAGAGACGCAGAGACGCAGAGAACCTGAGACGCAGAGACACTGAGACGAAGACACATTGAGACACAGAGAAGCTGACACAGAGACGCAGGGACACTGAGACCCAGAGACGCAGAGGCGCAGAGACACTGAGACCCAAAGACGCAGAGACACTGAGACACTGAGGCCCAGAGACGCAGAGACACTGAGACCCAAAGACGCAGAGACACTGAGACACTGAGGCCCAGAGACGCAGAGACACTGAGACCCAGAGACGCTGAGATGCAGAGACCCTGACACCCAGGGACTCTGAGACGCAGAGAAGCAGAGACCCTGAGACGCAGGGACGCATAGACGCATAGACACTGAGACCCAGAGATGCAGAGACACATAGACCCTGGGACCCAGAGATGCAGGGACACTGAGACCAAGGGACTACGAGACGCAAAGAAGCAGAGACCTTGAGATGCAGGGACGCATCGACGTAGAGACGCAGAGAACCTCAGACACAGAGACCCTGAGACCCTGAGACCCTGAGACGCAGAGACGCAGATACGCAGAGACGCAGATACGCAGAAACGCAGAGACCCTGAGACGCAGAGACACTGAGACCCAGAGACCCTGAGATGCAGAGACGTAGTGACCCTGAGACACTGAGACGTGGAGACACTGAGACCCAGAGACTCTGAGAAGCAGACACTCTGAGATGCAGAGACGCAGAAAAACTGAGACCCGAAGATGCAGAGACACTGAGACGCAGAGACCCTTAGATACTGAAACGCAGAGACGCTGAGACGCAGAGACGCTGAGATGCAGAGACATAGAGACGCAGAGACACTGAGACGCTGAGATGCAGAGACATAGAGATGTAGACACACTGAGACGCAGAGACGCTGAGACGGAGAGACGCTGCGATGCAGAGACATAGAGACGCAGAGACACTGAGACGCAGAGACATTGAGACGCTGCAACCCAGAGATGCAGAGACGCAGAGACTCAGAGATGCAGAGACGCAGAGACGCTGAGACGGAGAGACACTGAGACGCAGAGACACTGAGACGCAGAGACACTGAGACCCAGAGACGCAGCGACTCTGAGACGCAGAGACCCAGAGAGTCTGAGACGCATAGACGCTGAGACCAAGAGATGCAGAGTAACTGAGACGCTGAGACACTGAGACACTGAGACGCAGAGACACTGAGACCCAGAGACACAGAGACGCAGAGACTCTGAGACGCAGAGACACAGAGACGCAGAGACACATAGACGCAGAGACTCTGAGACGCAGAGACGCTGAGACACTGAGACACTGAGACGCAGAGACACTGAGACACAGAGACACAGAGACGCAGAGACTCTGAGACGCAGAGACGCAGAGACACTGAGATGCTGATACGCAGAGACACTGAGACACAAATGCAGAGACGCAGAGACGCAGAGACACTGAGACCCAGAGACGCTGACACGCAGAGGCTTAGAGACATTGAGACCCAGAGGCTCTGAGACGCAGCGACGCAGAGACACAGACTCAGAGACACAGAGACGCAGAGACCCTGAGTCACTGAGACCCAGAAACGCAGAGACGCAGAGACACTGAGACCCAAAGACTCTGAGACGCAGATGCGCAGAGACGCGGAGACCCTGAGAGGCAGAGATACTGAGACCCAGAGACGCAGAGATCCTGAGACGCGGAGACACTGAGACGCAGAGACATTGAGACGCTGCAACCCAGAGATGCAGAGACGCAGAGACTCAGAGATGCAGAGACGCAGAGACGCTGAGACGGAGAGACACTGAGACGCAGAGACACTGAGACGCAGAGACACTGAGACCCAGAGACGCAGCGACTCTGAGACGCAGAGACACAGAGACTCTGAGACGCAGAGACGCTGAGACACTGAGACCCAGAGAGTCTGAGACGCATAGACGCTGAGACCAAGAGATGCAGAGTAACTGAGACGCTGAGACACTGAGACACTGAGACGCAGAGACACTGAGACACAGAGACACAGAGACGCAGAGACTCTGAGACGCAGAGACACAGAGACGCAGAGACTCTGAGACGCAGAGACACAGAGACACTGAGATGCTGAGACGCAGAGACACTGAGACACAAATGCAGAGTCACAGAGACGCAGAGACACTGAGACCCAGAGACGCTGACACGCAGAGGCTTAGAGACACTGAGACCCAGAGGCTCTGAGACGCAGCGACGCAGAGACACAGACTCAGAGACACAGAGACGCAGAGACCCTGAGTCACTGAGACCCAGAAACGCCGAGACGCAGAGACACTGAGACCCAGAGACTCTGAGATGCAGATGCGCAGAGACGCGGAGACCCTGAGAGGCAGAGATACTGAGACCAAGAGACGCAGAGATCCTGAGACGCGGAGACACTGAGACGCAGAGACGCTGAGACACAGAGACACTGAGACGCAGAGACACTGAGACGCAGAGAACCTGAGACGCAGAGACACTGAGACCTAGAGCCGTAGAGACACAGAGACGCAGAGACCCTGAGACGCAGAGAACCTGATACGCAGAGACACTGAGACCTAGAGCCATAGAGACACAGAGACCCTGAGATGCAGAGACACTGAGAACCAGAGACGCAGAGACACTGAGACTCTGAGACGCAGAGACACTGAGACCCTGAGACGCAGAGACACTGAGACCAAAGTGGCAGAGATGCAGAGACACTGAGACGCAGAGACTCTGATACGCTGAGACGCTGTGACCCAGAGACGCAGAGACACTGAGACACTGAGATGCAAAGACACTGAGATGCAGAGACGCTGAGACGCAGAGACACTGAGATGCATAAACACTGAGACGCAGAGATGCAGAGACTCTGAGACGCAAAGACTCTGAGACGCAGAGACGAGGAGACCCTGAGGCGCAGAGACGCCGAGACGCAGAGAGACTGAGACCCAGGGACTCTGAGACGCAGAGAAGCAGAGATCCTGAGACACAGGGACGCATAGACGCATAGACGCAGAGACGCAGAGAACCTGAGACGCAGAGAACCTGAGACCGGGAGACGCAGAGACTCTGAGACCCAGAGACGCTGAGACGCAGAGACCCTGACACCCAGGGACTCTGAGATGTAGAGAAGCAGAGACCCTGAGACGCAGGGACGCATAGACGCAGAGACGCAGAGACACTGAGACCCAGAGATGCAGAGACGCATAGACCCTGGGACCCAGAGATGCAGGGACACTGAGACCAAGGGACTACGAGACGCAAAGAAGCAGAGACCTTGAGATGCAGGGACGCATCGACGTAGAGACGCAGAGAACCTCAGACACAGAGACCCTGAGACCCTGAGACCCAGAGACACTGAGACACTGAGACTCTGAGAATCAGAGACCCTGAGACGCAAAGACACGAACACCCAGAGACGCAGAGACCCTGAGACGCAGAGGCACTGAGACCACGAGAAGCAGAGATGCAGAGACCTTGAGACGCAGAGACACTGAGACACAGAGACGCAGAGACCCTGAGACCCAGAGACGCGGAGACGCAGAGACACTGAGATGCAGAGACACTGAGAACCAGAGACGCAGAGACACTGAGAACCAGAGACGCAGAGACACTGAGAACCAGAGACGCAGAGACTCTGAGACGCAGAGACGCAGAGATGCAGAGACATAGAGACGCAGGGACGCAGAGACGCAGAGACGCTGAGACGGAGAGACACTGAGACGCAGAGACACTGAGACGCAGAGACACAGAGACTCTGAGATGCAGAGATGCTGAGACACTGAGACCCAGAGACGCAAAAACTCAGAGACTCTGAGACGCAGAGGCGTAGAGACCCTGAGACGCGGAGACACAGAGAGCCTGAGACACAGAGACACTTAGACCCAGAGACGCAGAGGCGCACAGACCCTGAGACGCAGAGAAACTGAGACGCTGAGACGCAGAGACGCAGAGATGCTGAGACCCAGAGACACAGAGATGCAGAAACTCAGAGACGCAGAGACACTGAAACGCAAAGGCGCACAGACGCAGAGAAGCTGAGACCCTGAGACGCAGAGACGCCGAGACACTGAGACCCAGAGATGCAGAGACGCAGAAACTCAGAGACTCTGAGACGCAGAGGCGTAGAGACCCTGAGACGCAGAGACGCAGAAACCCTGAGACGTAGAGACGCTGAGACCCAGAGACGCAGGGACCCTGAGACGGAGAGACACTGAGATCTAGAGATGCAGAGACGCAGAGACCCTGAGACGCAGAGACCCTGAGACCCAGAGACGCAGAGACGCACAGACCCTGAGACGCAGAGACACTGAGAATGAGAGATACAGAGAAACGAGAGACTGAGAACCAGTGACGCAGAGACGCAGAGACACTGAGACGCTGAGACGCAGAGACACTGAGACGCTGAGACGCAGAGATGCTGAGACCCAGAGACACAGAGATGCAGAAACTCAGAGACGCAGAGACACTGAGGCGCAGAGAAGCTGAGACCCTGAGACGCAGAGACGCAGAGAAGCTGAGACCCTGAGACGCTGAGACACAGAGACTCTGAGATGCTCAGACGCAGAGACGCAGAGAAGCACAGACGCAGAGACTCTGAGACGCGGGGACGCTGAGACGCAGGGACGCAGAGACACTGACACGCAGAGACGCTGAGACTCTGAGATGCAGAGATTCTGAGACACAGAGACGCAGAGACGCAGAGGCACAGAGACACTGAAATGCAGAGACGCAGAGACGCTGAGACACAGAGACACTGAGACGCAGAGACGAGGAGACCCTGAGACGCAGAGACGCAGAGAGCCTGAGACACTGACACGCAGAGACGCTGAGACTCTGAGACGCAGAGACTCTGAGACGCAGAGACGAGGAGACCCAGAGAATCTGAGACGCAGAGACCCAGAGACGCAGAGACGCAGAGAAGCAGAGGCACTGAGTCGCAGAGACCCTGAGTCGCAGAGACCCTGAGACGCAGAGACACTGAAACGCAGAGACGCTGAGACGCTGAGACGAAGATGCGCAGAGACGCAGAGACACTGAGACCCAGAGACGCAGAGACTCTGAGATGCAGAGACACTGAGACGCAGAGACGCAGAGACACTGAGACCCAGAGATGCAGAGACTCTGAGATGCAGAGACACAGAGACGCAGGGACGCAGAGACACTGAGACCCAGAGACGCTGAGACCCAGAGACACAGAGACACAGAGACGCAGGGACGCAGAGACACTGAGACACTGAGACGCAGAGACGCTGAGACGCAGAGAAGCTGAGACGCAGAGAAGCTGAGACGCAGAGACGCAGAGACGCTGAGACGCAGAGACGCTGAGACACTGAGATCCAGAGACGCAGAGACGCAGAAACTCAGAGACCCTGAGACGCAGAGACCCTGAGACGAAGGTGCGCAGAGACGCAGGGACACTGAGACCCTGAGACGCAGAGACACAGAGACACAGAGACGCAGAGACGCAGGGACACTGAGACGCAGAGACACATAGACGCAGAGACACAGAGACCCTGAGACGCAGAGACACTGAGACGCAGAGACGCTGAGACGAAGATGCGCAGAGACGCAGGGACACTGAGACCCTGAGACGCAGAGACGTTGAGACGCTGAGACGCAGAGACGCTGAGACGCTGAGACGCAGAGACGCAGAGACCCAGAGACGCAAAGAAACTGAGACGCAGAGAAGCACAGACGTTGAGACGCTGAGACGCTGAGACGCGGAGACGCAGAAACTCAGAGACGCAGAGACTCTGAGACACAGAGACGCAAAGACGCTGAGACGCAGAGACTCTGAGATGCTGAGACGCTGAGACGCGGAGACGAGAGACGCAGAGACGCTGAGACCCAGAGAAGCAGAGATGCAGAAACTCAGAGACGCAAAGAAACTGAGACACTGAGACGCTGAGACGCAGAGACGCAGAGACTCTGAGACGCAGAGACGCTGAGACGCAGAGACGCAGAGACTCTGAGACGCAGAGACGCTGAGACGCAGAGACGCAGAGACTCTGAGACGCAGAGACGCTGAGACGCAGAGACGCAGAGACTCTGAGACGCAGAGACGCTGAGACGCAGAGACGCAGAGACTCTGAGACGCAGAGACGCTGAGACGCAGAGACGCAGAGACTCTGAGACGCAGAGACGCTGAGACGCAGAGACGCAGAGACTCTGAGACACGGAGACGCTGACAAGCAGTGACTCTGTGATGCTGAGACGCAGAGACGCAGCGAAGTTGAGACGAAGAGACGCAGAGACCCTGAGACGCTGAGACACTGAGACCTGGAGACGCAGGGACGCAGAGACACTGAGACGCAGAGACCCTGCGACCTAGAGACGCAGACACACTGAGACCCAGAGACGCATTGATGCAGAAACTCAGAGACTCTGAGACGCAGAGGCGTAGAGGCCCTGAGACGCAGAGACGCAGAGACCCTGAGACGCAGAGACACTGAGACCCAGAGACGCAGAGACTCTGAGACACGGAGACGCTGACAAGCAGTGACTCTGTGATGCTGAGACGCAGAGACGCAGAGAAGTTGAGACGAAGAGACGCAGAGACCCTGAGACGCTGAGACACTGAGACCCAGAGACGCAGTGACGCAGAGACCCTTAGACGCTGAGACACTGAGACCTGGAGACGCAGGGACGCAGAGACACTGAGACGCAGAGACCCTGCGACCCAGAGACGCAGACACACTGAGACCCAGAGACGCATTGATGCAGAAACTCAGAGACTCTGAGACGCAGAGGCGTAGAGGCCCTGAGACGCAGAGACGCAGAGACCCTGAGACGCAGAGACACTGAGACCCAGAGACGCAGAGACTCTGAGACACAGAAGCACAGAGACCCTGAGACGCTGAGATGCTGAGATGCAGAGACTCTGAAACGCAGAGACGCAGAGACGTGGAAACGCTGAGACGCAGAGTCTCTGAAATGCAGAGACGCTGAGACGCAGGGACGCTGAGACCCAGAGACGCAGAAACTCAGAGACGCAGGGACGCTGAGACGCAGGGACGCGGAGACACTGAGATGCAGAGATGCAGAGACGCTGAGACGCAGAGATGCAGAGACCCAGAGACCCAGAGACGCAGAGACCCTGAGATGCAGAGACAGTGAGACTCTGAGAGGCAGTGACCCTGAGATGCAGAGACTCAGAGACGCAGAGACTCTGAGACGCAGAGGCGTAGAGACGCAGAGACTCTGAGACGCAGAGACGCTGAGACGCAGAGACGCTGAGACGCAGAGACCCTGAGACGCAAAGACACTGAGACCCAGAGACGCAGAGACGCAGAGACCCTGAGACACAGAGACACTGAGACACTGAAAACCAGAGACGCAGAGATGCAGAGACTCTGAGACGCAGAGACGCTGAGACGCAGAGGTGCAGAGACATAGAGACGCAGAGACACTGAGACGCAGAGACACTGAGACCCAAACATGCAGAGACGCAGAGACACTGAGGCACAGAGACTCTGAGACGCTGCAACGCAGAGATGCAGAGACACAGAGACACAGAGACACTGAGATGCAGACACACTGAGACGCTAAGACGGAGAGACTCTGAGACGCAGAGACACTGAGACGCAGAGACCCTGAGATGCAGAGATGCTGAGACCCAGAGATGCAGAGTAACTGAGATGCTGAGACATTGAGATGCAGAGACACAGAGACGCAGATACTCTGAGACGCAGAGACGCAGAGACACTGAGATGCAGATACTCTGAGACGCAAAGACGCAGAGACACAGAGTCACAGAGACGCATAGACCCTGAGACGCTGAGGCGCAGAGACGCTGAGACACTGAGACCCAGAGACGCAGAGACCCTGAGACGCTGAGGCGCAGAGACGCATAGACACTGAGACCCAGAGACGCAGAGACGCAGAAACTCAGACAATCTGTGACGCAGCGGCGTAGAGACCCTGAGACGCAGAGATGCAGAGACCATGAGACGCAGAGACACTCAGACACAGAGACACATAGATGCAGAGACGCAGAGACTCAGAGACTCAGACATACAGAGACACTGAGACGCATTGACTCTGAGACGCTGAGACGCGGAGACACTGAGACCTAGAGACTCTGAGACGCAGAGACACAGTGACACTGAGACCCAGAGACGCAGCGACGCAGAGACACAGAGACCCAGAGACGCGGAGACACTGCGACCCAGAGACTCTGAGATACAGAGACTCTGAGACGCAGAGACGCAGAGACACTGAGACCCTGAGACGCTGAGACGCAGAGACGCAGAGACTCTGAGACGCAGAGACTCTGAGATGCAGAGACGCAGTGACCCGGAGACACTGAGTCCCAGAGACACAAAGACTCAGAGACACTGAGACGCAGAGACACTGAGACCGGGAGATGCATAGGTGCAGAGACTCAGAGACTCTGAGACACAAAGACGCAGAGACCCTGAGACCCAGAGACGCAGAGACCCTGAGACGCAGAGACACTGAGCCCCAGCGACGCAGAGACGCAGTGACCGTGAGACGCAGAGACACTGAGACCTAGAGACGCAGAGACGCAGAGACCCTGAGACGCAGGGACCCTGGGACCCAGAGACGCAGAGACTCAGAGACACCGAGACACAGAGACCAAGAGACACAGAGACTCAGAGATTTAGAGACGCAGATACACAGAGGCTCAGTGACTCAGAGACTTAGCGACACGGAGAATCTGGGACTCAGAGACCCAGAGACACAGAGGCTCAGATAATCAAGGACGCAAGACGCAGCAACACAGAGGCTCAGAGACGCAGGGACACAGAGACGCAGAGACTCAGAGACACAGAGACCCAGAGACACAGAGACTCAGAGACTCAGAGACATAGAGGCTCAGACGCTCAGAGACCCAGAGACTCTGAGACGCAGAGTTACAGAAGCTCCGAGACTCACCGACACGGAGACTCAGAGACACAGAGACACAGAGACCCAGAGACACAAAGACTCATAGACTCAGAGACTCAGAGACTCAGGAACACAGAGACGCAGAGACACAGAGGCTCAGAGACTCAGACACACAGAGACTCAGAGACGCAGAGTCATAGAGGCTCAGAGACCCAGAGACTCAGAGATGCAGAGACACAGAGGCTCAGAGACTCAGAGACTCAGCGACACGGAGACTCAGAGACACAGAGGCTCAGAGACTCAGAGACTAAGAGACAAAGAGACGCAAAGGCTGAGAGACTCAGAGACACAGAGTCTCAGAGACACAGAGACCCAGAGACACAGAGACAGAGAAACCCAGAGACACAGAGACATAGAGGCTCAGACGCTCAGAGGCTCAGAGACCAAGGACTCATAGACGCAGAGACACAGAGGCTCAGAGACTCAGAGACACAGTGACCCAGAGACCCAGAGACAGAGAAACCCAGAGACACAGAGACTCAGAGACACAGAGACTCAGAGACTCAGAGACATCGAGGCTCAGAGGCTCA
This sequence comes from Carcharhinus amblyrhynchos, assembly GCF_965287045.1. Lineage (NCBI taxonomy): Eukaryota > Metazoa > Chordata > Chondrichthyes > Carcharhiniformes > Carcharhinidae > Carcharhinus > Carcharhinus amblyrhynchos. The sequence continues at coordinate 155,345 of NW_027649814.1, forward strand.
GGGACCCAGAGACTTAGAGACGCAGAGACACAGAGGCTCAGACACTCAGGGACACAGAGACCCAGAGAGACAGAGACACAGAGGCTCAGAGACACAGAAACTCAGAAACACAGAGACGCAGAGGCTCAGAGACTCAGGGTATAGAGGCTCAGAGGCTCAGAGACCCAGAGACTCAGAGACGCAGATACACAGAGGCTCAGAGACTCAGCGACACAGAGACTCAGAGGCGCAGATACACAGAGGCTAAGAGACTCAGCGACACGGAGACTCAGAGTCACAGACACACAGAGGCCCAGAGACACAGAGAATCAGAAACACAGAGACGCAGAGACACAGAGGCTCAGAGACTAAGAGGCTCAGAGACTAAGAGACATCAAGGCTCAGAGGCTCAGCGACCCAGAGACACAGAGACGCAGAGACGCAGAGGCTCAGAGATGCAGAGACACAGAGACTCAGAGACGCAGAGTCATAGAGGCTCAAAGGCTCAGAGACTCAGAGACATCGAGGCTCAGAGGCTCAGAGACCCAGAGACTCAGAGACGCAGAGACACAGAGACACAGAGGCTCAGATACTCAGAGACTCAGAGACGCAGAGACACAAAGACTCAGAGACTCAGAGACACAGAGACTCAGAGACTCAGAGACACAGAGGCTCAGATACTCAGAGACGCAGAGTCACAGAGACTCAGAGACTCAGAGACATAGAGGCTCAGACGCTCAGAGACCCAGAGACTCAGAGACGCAGAGACACAGAAGTTCCGAGACTCATCGACATGGAGACTCAGAGACACAGAGACACAGAGACCCAGAGACACAGAGACTCAGAAACACAGAGACACGGAGACTCAGAGACACAGATGCTCAGAGACTCAGAGACGCAGAGACACAGAGACCCAGAGACACAGAGACTCAGAGACGCAGAGACACAGAGACACTGAGACTCAGAGACTCTGAGACGCAGAGACTCTGAGATGCAGAGACGAAGAGACACTAAAACCCAGAGATGCAGTGACGCAGAGTCGCAGAGACACTGAGACACAGAGACAATGAGATGCAGAGACTCTGAGACGCAGAGACTCTGTGACACAGGGACACAGAGACACTGAGACACAGAGACGAAGAGACAATGAGACCCAGAGAAGCGGAGACGCTGAGACGCAGAGACGCAGAAACACTGAGACACTGAGGTGCAGAGACTCTGAGACTCTGAGACGCAGGGACGCAAAGACTCCGAGACGCAGAGACTCTGAGACGCAGAGACTCTGAGACACAGAGATGCAGAGACTCTGAGACCCAGAGACTCTGAGATGCAGAGAAGCAGAGAACCTGAGAAGCAGAGTCGCAGAGATGCAGGGACGCAGAGACGAAGAGAACCTGAGACGCAGAGACACTGAGACCCAGAGACGCAGAAGCGCAGAGATGCTGAGACACTGAGACACAGAGACACTGAGACCCAGTGACTCTGAGACGCAGAGACTCTGAGACACAGGGACGCAGAGACAGTGAGACGCAGAGACGCTGAGACACAGAGACGCTGAGACCCAGAGACTGTGAGACGCAGAGTCGCTGAGACGCAGAGACGCATAGACACTGAGACCCAGAGATGTAGAGATGCTGAGACACAGAGACGTAGACACGCAGAGACCCTGAGACACTGAGACGCAGAGACGCTGAGACTCTGAGACGCAGCGACTCTGAGACGCAGAGACTCTGAGATGACTGACTATAAGACACTGAGACTCGGAGACACAGAGACGCAGCGATGCAGAGACGCAGAGGCTCTGAGACACTGAGGCGCAGAGACACTGATACCCAGCGACGCTGAGACGCAGAGACGTAGACACGCAGAGACCCTGAGACTCTGAGACGCAGAGCCGCTGAGACACAGTGACGCTGAGACCCAGAGACTCTGAGACGCAGAGATGCAGAGACGCTTGAGACAGAGAGACGTAGACACGCAGAGACCCTGAGACACTGAGACGCTGAGACTCTGAGATGCAGAGACGAAGAGACACTGAGACCCAGAGATACAGAGACGCTGAGGCGCAGAGACGCAGAGACACAGAGACACTGAGACCCAGAGACTCTGAGATGCAGAGACTCTGAGACACAGAGACTCTGAGACACAGAGATGCAGAGACACTGAGACGCAGATACGCTGAAACGCAGAGATGCAGAGACTCTGAGACGCAGAGACTCTGAGATGCAGAGAAGCAGAGACCCTGAGAAGCAGAGACGCAGAGACGGTGAACCTGAGACACAGTGACTCAGAGACTCAGAGACAGAGAGGCTCAGAGGCTCAGAGACACAGAGGCTCAGAGACTCAGAGACACAGAGACCCAGAGACACAGAGACTCAGAAACACAGAGACGCAAAGACACAGAGGCTCAAAGACTCAGGGACTCAGAGACGCAGAGACACAGAGGCTCAGAGACGCAGACACACAGAGGCTCAAAGACGCAGAGACACAGAGAGCCAGAGACTCAGAGACACAGAGACCCAGAGACACAGAGACTCAGAGACTCAGAGACACAGAGACCCAGAGACACAGAGGCTCATAGACTCAGAGACTCAGAGACGCAGAGACACAGAGGCTCAGAGACTCAGGGACTCAGAGACCCAGAGACACAGAGGCTCAGAGACGCCGAGACACTGAGACCCAGAGACGCAGAGACGCAGATACACTGAGACCCAGAGATGCAGAGACACAGAAACTCAGAGACTCTGAGGCGCAGACGCGTAGAGACCCTGAGACGCAGAGACGCAGAAACTCTGAGACGCAGAGACGCTGAGACCCAGAGACGCAGAGACACAGAGACGCTGCGACGCAGAGACACTGAGACACTGAGATGCAGAGACGCAGAGACGCAGAGACACTGAGACCCAGAGACGCTGACACGCAGGGACGCAGGGACACTGAGACCCAGAGGCAGAGACACAGAGGCTCAGAGATGCAGACACACAGAGGCTCAGAGAGGCAGAGACACAGAGACCCAGAGACTCAGAGACACAGCGTCTCAGAGACACAGAGACCCAGAGGCACAGAGACTCAGTGACTCAGAGACACAGAGACTCAGAGAAATAGAGGCTCTGTGGCTCAGAGGCCCAAGACTCAGAGATGCAGAGACACAATGGCTCTGAGACTCAGAGACACAGAGACCCAGAGACACAGAGACTCAGAAACACAGAGACGCAGAGACACAGCGGCTCAGAGACTCAGGGACTCAGAGACACAGAGACTCAGAGACTCAGAGACATAGAGACACAGAGACACAGAGATTCATAGATTCAGAGACGCAGAGATTCAGAGCCCCAGAGACGCAGAGACGCAGAGATTCAGAGCCCCAGAGACGCAGAGACACTGAGGCGCAGAGACCTTGGGACCCAGAGACGAAGAGACGCAGAGATGCAGAGACACTGAGACGCAGAGAAGCAGGACGCAGAGACGCAGAGAACCTGAGACGCAGAGACACTGAGACCCAGAGACACAGAGACGCGGAGACACAGAGACACAGAGACCCAGAGACACAGAGACACAGAGATTCATAGATTCAGAGACATAGAGGCTCAGAGGCTCAGAGATCCAGAGACTCAGACATGCAGAGACACAGCGGCTCCGAGACTCACCGACACGGAGACTCAGAGAAACAGAGACACAGAGACCCAGAGACACAGAGACTCATAGACGCAGAGACTCAGAGACTCAGACACGTAGAGGCTCAGTGGCTCAGAGACCCAGAGAAGAGACACAGAGACACAGTGGCTCCGAGACTCAGAGACACAGAGACCCAGAGACACAGAGACACAGAGACCCAGAGACACAGAGACTCAGAAACACAGAGACACGGAGACTCAGAGACACAGATGCTCAGAGACTCAGAGACGCAGAGACACAGAGACCCAGAGACACAGAGACTCAGAGACGCAGAGACACTGAGACTCAGAGACTCTGAGACGCAGAGACTCTGAGATGCAGAGACGAAGAGACACTAAAACCCAGAGATGCAGTGACGCAGAGTCGCAGAGACACTGAGACACAGAGACAATGAGATGCAGAGACTCTGAGACGCAGAGACTCTGAGATGCAGAGAAGCAGAGACCCTGAGAAGCAGAGACGCAGAGACGGTGAACCTGAGACACAGTGACTCAGAGACTCAGAGACAGAGAGGCTCAGAGGCTCAGAGACACAGAGGCTCAGAGACTCAGAGACACAGAGACCCAGAGACACAGAGACTCAGAAACACAGAGACGCAAAGACACAGAGGCTCAAAGACTCAGGGACTCAGAGACGCAGAGACACAGAGGCTCAGAGACGCAGACACACAGAGAGCCAGAGACTCAGAGACACAGAGACCCAGAGACACAGAGGCTCAGAGACTCAGGGACTCAGAGACCCAGAGACACAGAGGCTCAGCGCCGCAGACACACAGAGGCTCAGAGACGCCGAGACACTGAGACCCAGAGACGCAGAGACGCAGATACACTGAGACCCAGAGATGCAGAGACACGGAAACTCAGAGACTCTGAGGCGCAGACGCGTAGAGACCCTGAGACGCAGAGACGCAGAAACTCTGAGACGCAGAGACGCTGAGACCCAGAGACGCAGAGACACAGAGACGCTGCGACGCAGAGACACTGAGACACTGAGATGCAGAGACGCAGAGACGCAGAGACACTGAGACCCAGAGACGCTGACACGCAGGGACGCAGGGACACTGAGACCCAGAGGCAGAGACACAGAGGCTCAGAGATGCAGACACACAGAGGCTCAGAGACGCAGAGACACAGAGACCCAGAGACTCAGAGACACAGCGTCTCAGAGACACAGAGACCCAGAGGCACAGAGACTCAGTGACTCAGAGACACAGAGACTCAGAGAAATAGAGGCTCTGTGGCTCAGAGGCCCAGAGACTCAGAGATGCAGAGACACAATGGCTCTGAGACTCAGAGACACAGAGACCCAGAGACACAGAGACTCAGAAACACAGAGACGCAGAGACACAGCGGCTCAGAGACTCAGGGACTCAGAGACACAGAGACTCAGAGACTCAGAGACTCAGAGACATAGAGACACAGAGACACAGAGATTCATAGATTCAGAGACGCAGAGATTCAGAGCCCCAGAGACGCAGAGACGCAGAGATTCAGAGCCCCAGAGACGCAGAGACACTGAGGCGCAGAGACCTTGGGACCCAGAGACGAAGAGACGCAGAGATGCAGAGACACTGAGACGCAGAGAAGCAGGACGCAGAGACGCAGAGAACCTGAGACGCAGAGACACTGAGACCCAGAGACACAGAGACGCGGAGACACAGAGACACAGAGACCCAGAGACACAGAGACACAGAGATTCATAGATTCAGAGACATAGAGGCTCAGAGGCTCAGAGATCCAGAGACTCAGACACGCAGAGACACAGCGGCTCCGAGACTCACCGACACGGAGACTCAGAGGAACAGAGACACAGAGACCCAGAGACACAGAGACTCATAGACGCAGAGACTCAGAGACTCAGACACGTAGAGGCTCAGTGGCTCAGAGACCCAGAGAAGAGACACAGAGACACAGTGGCTCCGAGACTCAGAGACACAGAGACCCAGAAACACAGAGACCCAGAGACACAGAGACACAGAGACTCAGAAACACAGAGACACGGAGACTCAGAGACACAGATGCTCAGAGACTCAGCGACGCAGAGACACAGAGACCCAGAGACACAGAGACTCAGAGACGCAGAGACACTGAGACTCAGAGACTCTGAGACGCAGAGACTCTGAGATGCAGAGACGAAGAGACACTAAAACCCAGAGATGCAGTGACGCAGAGTCGCAGAGACACTGAGACACAGAGACAATGAGATGCAGAGACTCTGAGACGCAGAGACTCTGTGACACAGGGACACAGAGACACTGAGACACAGAGACGAAGAGACAATGAGACCCAGAGAAGCGGAGACGCTGAGACGCAGAGACGCAGAAACACTGAGACACTGAGGTGCAGAGACTCTGAGACTCTGAGACGCAGGGACGCAAAGACTCCGAGACGCAGAGACTCTGAGACGCAGAGACTCTGAGACACAGAGATGCAGAGACTCTGAGACCCAGAGACTCTGAGATGCAGAGAAGCAGAGAACCTGAGAAGCAGAGTCGCAGAGATGCAGGGACGCAGAGACGAAGAGAACCTGAGACGCAGAAGCGCAGAGATGCTGAGACACTGAGGCGCAGAGACACTGAGTCCCAGAGACACAGAGACGCAGAGACGCTGAGACGCAGAGACACAGAGACGCAGAGACCCTGAGAGGCAGAGACACTGAGACGCAGAGACACGGATACGCAGAGACAATGAGACCTACAGACTGTGAGACGCAGAGACTCTGAGACGCAGAGATGCAGTGACGCAGAGGTCCTGAGAGGCAGGCACGCAGAGGCGCAGAGATGCAGAGACACTGAGACCCAGAGATGTAGAGATGCTGAGACACAGAGACCTAGACACGCAGAGACCCTGAGACCCAGAGACGCAGAAGCGCAGAGATGCTGAGACACTGAGGCGCAGAGACACTGAGTCCCAGAGACACAGAGACGCAGAGACGCTGAGACGCAGAGACACTGAGACCCAGAGACTCTGAAACGCAGAGACTCTGAGACGCAGAGATTCTGAGACCCAGAGATGCAGAGACGCTTGAGACACAGAGACGTAGACACACAGAGACTCTGAGACACTGAGACGCAGGGACGCTGAGACTCTGAGACGCAGAGACTCTGAGACAGAGACACTGAGACCCAGAGACTCTGAGACACTGAGACTCTGAGACACAGGGACGCAGAGACAGTGAGACGCAGAGAGGCAGAGACGCAGAGGCGCTGAGACACAGAGACGCTGAGACCCAGAGACTCTGAGACGCAGAGAGTCTGAGATGCAGAGACGCTGAGACACAGAGACGTAGACACGCAGAGACCCTGAGACACTGAGACGCTGAGACTCTGAGATGCAGAGACTCTGAGACGCAGAGACTCTGAGATGCAGAGACAAAGAGACACTGAGATCCAGAGACGCAGAGACGCAGAGACACTGAGACGAAGAGACACTGAGACGGAGAGACGCACAGACGCTGAGACGCAGAGACACTGAGACCCAGAGACGCAGAGACGCAGAGACACTGAGACGAAGAGACACTGAGACGGAGAGACGCACAGACGCTGTGACGCAGAGACACTGAGACGCAGGGACACTGAGACGCAGAGACGCCGAGAACCTGAGACGCAGAGACGGAGAAACTCTGAGACACAGAGACGCAGAGAACCTGAGACGCAGAGAGGCAGAGAAGCTGAGACCCAGAGACGCAGAGACGCCGAGACACTGAGGCGCAATCACTGAGACGCAGAGACACTGAGCCCAAGGGACTCTGTGACGCAGAGACTGTGAGACGCAGAGACCCTAAGACCCAGAGACGCAGAGACACCGAGACACTGAGGTGCAGAGACACTGAGGCGCAGAGACACTGAGACGCAGAGACACTGAGACGCAGAGACGCTGAGACCCAGAGACTCTGAGACCCAGAGACACAGAGACGCGGAGAGGCAGAGACTCTGAGACGCATAGACGCTGAGACCCAGAGACGCAGACACGGAGAGTCACTGAGACACAGAAACACTGAGACGCAGAGACGCTGAGACCCAGAGACGCAGAGACACTGAGCCCCAGAGACTCTGAGATGCAGAGACTCTGAGACGCAGAGACACTGAGACACTGAGCCCCAGAGACACTGAGCCCTAGAGACTGAGACGCAGAGACTCTGAGACACTGAGACGCAGGGAATCTGAGACGCAGAGACGCAGAGACACTGAGATGAAGAGACACTGAGACGGAGAGACGCACAGACGCTGAGACGCAGAGACACTGAGACCCAGAGACGCAGAGACACTGAGACGAAGAGACACTGAGACGGAGAGACGCACAGACGCTGTGACGCAGAGACACTGAGACGCAGGGACACTGAGACGCAGAGACGCCGAGAACCTGAGACGCAGAGACGGAGAAACTCTGAGACACAGAGACGCAGAGAACCTGAGACGCAGAGAGGCAGAGAAGCTGAGACCCAGAGACGCAGAGACGCCGAGACACTGAGGCGCAATCACTGAGACGCAGAGACACTGAGCCCAAGGGACTCTGTGACGCAGAGACTGTGAGACGCAGAGACCCTAAGACCCAGAGACGCAGAGACACCGAGACACTGAGGTGCAGAGACACTGAGGCGCAGAGACACTGAGACGCAGAGACGCTGAGACCCAGAGACTCTGAGACCCAGAGACACAGAGACGCGGAGAGGCAGAGACTCTGAGACGCATAGACGCTGAGACCCAGAGACGCAGACACGGAGAGTCACTGAGACGCAGAAACACTGAGACGCAGAGACACTGAGATGCAGAGAATCTGAGACGCAGAGACGTAGACACGCAGAGACCCTGAGACATTGAGACACAGAGACTCTGGGACGCCGAGACACGGAGACACAGAGACACTGAGATGCAGAGACGAAGAGACACTGAGACCCAGAGATGCAGAGACGCTGAGACGCAGCGACGTAGACACGCAGAGACCCTGAGACACTGAGATGCAGAGACTCTGGGACGCCGAGACACGGAGACACAGAGACACTGAGATGCAGAGACGAAGAGACACTGAGACCCAGAGATGCAGAGACGCTGAGACGCAGCGACGTAGACACGCAGAGACCCTGAGACACTGAGATGCAGAGACTCTGGGACGCCGAGACACGGAGACACAGAGACACTGAGATGCAGAGACTCTGAGTCGCAAAGACACTGAGACCCAGAGACTCTGAGACGCAGAGACTCTGAGACACAGGGACGCAGAGACAGTGAGACGCAGAGACGCAGAGACTGTGAGACGCAGAGTCGCTGAGACGCATAGACACTGAGACCCAGAGATGTAGAGATGCTGAGACACAGAGACGTAGACACGCAGAGACCCTGAGACGCAGAGACGCAGAGACACTGACACCCAGAGACCCAGAGATGCAGAGACGCTGAGACGCTGAGACGCAGGGACGTAGACACACAGAGACACTGAGACTCTGAGACGCAGAGGTGATGAGACTCTGAGATGCAGAGACACTGAGACACAGAGACTCTGAGATGCAGAGATTCTGAGATGCAGAGACACTGAGACCCAGAGACTCTGAGACACAGGGACGCAGAGACTCTGAGACACAGGGACGCAGAGACAGTGAGATGCAGAGACGCAGAGACGCTGAGACACAGAGACGCTGAGACCCAGAGACTGTGAGACGCAGAGTCGCTGAGACGCAGAGACGCATAGACACTGAGACCCAGAGATGTAGAGATGCTGAGACACAGAGACGTAGACACGCAGAGACCCTGAGACACTGAGACGCAGGGACTCTGAGACGCAGAGACTCTGAGACGCAGAGACTCTGAGATGCACAGACTATAAGACACTGAGACCCAGAGACACAGAGACACTGAGACCCAGAGACACAGAGACACTGAGACACTGAGGCGCAGAGACACTGAGACCCAGCGACGCTGAGACGCAGAGACGTAGACACGCAGAGACCCTGAGACACTGAGATGCAGGGACGCTGAGACACTGAGACCCAGAGACTCTGAGACACAGAGACTCTGAGAGACAGGGACGCAGAGACAGTGAGACGCAAAGAGGCAGAGACGCAGAGACGCTGAGACACAGAGACGCTGAGACCCAGAGACTGAGACGCAGAGACTCTGAGCCCCAGAGACGCAGAGACACTGAGGCGCAGAGACCTTGGGACCCAGAGACGAAGAGACGCAGAGATGCAGAGACACTGAGACGCAGAGAAGCAGGACGCAGAGACGCAGAGAACCTGAGACGCAGAGACACTGAGACCCAGAGACACAGAGACGCGGAGACGCAGAGACACAGAGACGCAGAGACACTGAGACGCAGAGACGCAGAGACCCTGAGAGGCAGAGACACTGAGACCCAGAGATGCAGAGACCCAGAGACTGTGAGACGCAGAGACGCGGAGACGCAGAGACAATGAGACCCAGAGACTGTAGGTCGCAGAGACTCTGAGACGCAGAGACACTGAGAGGCAGAGACCATGAGACGTAGAGATGCATAGACGCTGAGACCCAGAGACGCAGAGACGGAGAGTCACTGAGACGCAGAGACACTGAGACCCAGAGACGCAGTGACGCAGAGACGCAGAGACACTGAGACGCGGAGACAGTGAGACCCAGAGACTCTGAGACGCAGAGACACTGAGACCCAGAGATGCAGAGACACTGAGACGCAGACACGCAGAGACCCTGAGACACTGAGACGCAAAGATGCAGCGACGCAGAGATGCAGAGACTCTGAGACGCAGAGACGAAGAGACACTGAGACCCAGAGACGCAGCGACACTGAGACGCAGAGACACTGAGACACTGAGATGCAGAGACTCTGAGACGCAGAGACTCTGAGACGCAGAGACGCTGAGACACAGAGACTCTGAGACGCAGTGACTCTGAGACACAGGGACGCAGAGACACTGAGACGCAGAGAGGCAGAGACGCAGAGACGCAGAGAACCTGAGACGCAGAGGCACGGAGACTCAGAGACGCCGAGGCGCAGAGACACAGAGACACTGAGACGCTGAGACGCAGAGACCCTGGGACCCAGAGGCGAAGAGATTCAGAGACACTGAGACGCAGAGACGCTGAGACGCAGAGACCATGAGACGCAGAGACCCTGAGAGGCAGAGACACTGAGACCCAGAGACTCTGAGACGCAGAGAAGCAGAGACCCTGAGACGCAGGGACGCAGAGACGCAGAGAACCTGAGACGCAGAGATGCTGAGACCCAGAGACGTAGAGACGCAGAGACACTGAGACACAGAGATACTGTGACGCAGAGAATCTGAGATGCAGAGACTCAGAGGCGCAGAGTCCCAGAGAAGCAGAGACTCTGAGACGGAGAGACACAGAGTCCCTGAGACGTAGAGACACTGAGTCCCAGAGACGCAGAGACACTGAGTCCCAGAGACGCAGAGACACTGAGACACAGAGACTCTGAGACGGAGAGACACTGAGGCCCTGAGACGCAGAGACGCAGAGACACAGAGAGGCAGACACACTGAGACGCAGAGACACTGAGACCCAGAGATGCAGAGACACTGAGACACAGGGATGTAGAGACCTTGAGACACTGAGACGCAGAGACGCAGAGACCCTGAGACGCAGAGATGCAGAGAATCAGGGACACTGAGATGCAGAGACCCTGAGACCCAGAGACACAGAGACGCAGAGACACTGAGACGCAGAGTCACTGAGACGCTGAGACTCTGAGACGCAGAGACACTGAGACACAGGGGCGCAGAGACTCTGAGACAGAGAGACGCAGAGACCTTGAGACACAGAGACACTGAGTCCCAGAGACGCAGAAATGCAGAGACACTGTGACGCAGAGACACTGAGACCGGGAGTCGCATAGACACTGAGACCCCGACATGCAGAGATGCAGAGACACTGAGACGCAGAGTCTCTGATACGCTGAGACGCTGAGACCCTGAGACGCAGAGACTCTGAGATGCTGCAACCCAGAGACGCAGGGACACTGAGATGCAGAGACACTGAGACGCAGAGACGCAGAGACTCTGAGACGCAGAGATGCAGAGACACTGAGACGCAGAGACCCTGAGACGCAGAGACCCTGAGACGCAGAGACACGGAGATGCAGAGAAACTGAGAACCAGAGATGCAGAGACGCAGGGACACTGAGAACCAGAGACACAGAGACGCAGAGACACTGAGACGCAGAGACCCTGAGTCGCAGAGACGCAGAGGCACTGAGACCTCGAGACGCAGAGACCCAGAGACGCAGAGACACTGAGATGAGAGACACTGAGACGCAGAGACAATGAGTCCAAAGCCGTAGAGACTCTGAGACGCAGAGACCCTGCGACACAGAGACCCAGAAACGCAGAGAAGCAGAGACTCTGAGATGCAGAGTCACTGAGACGCAGAGACAATGAGACCCAGAGACTTAGAGATGCAGATACACAGAGAGGCAGACACACTGAGACGCAGAGACACAGAGACCCAGAGATGCAGAGACACTGAGCCCCAGAGATGCAGAGACGCAGAGACACTGAGACGCAGGGAAGCAGAGACCCTGAGACGCAGAAACGCAGAGAGACAGAGACTATGAGAGGCAGAGACTCTGAGACGCATAGACGCTGAGGCCCAGAGACGCAGCAACACTGAGATGCAGAGACTCAGAGTCTGAGACGCAGAGACGCAGAGAAGCACAGACCCTGAGACTCAGATACACTGAGACCCAGAGACTCTGAGACACAAAAGCAGATACCCTGAGACGCAGGGGCGCTGAGACGCAGAGACGCAAAGACACTGAGACGCAAAGACACTGAGGCCCAGAGACGCTGAGAGGCAAAGACACTGAAACCCAGAGACGCTGAGACGCAGAGACCCTGGGACCCAGAGACGCAGTGACGCAGAGACACTGAGACGCAGAGACTCTGAGACACAGAGACGCAGAGACTCTGAGACACAGAGACCAAGAGACTCTGAGACGCAGAGACGAAGAGACACTGAGACCCAGAGATGCAGAGACGCTGAGACGCAGAGACACTGAGACACTGAGATGCAGGGTCTCTGAGACGCAGAGACGCAGAGACACTGAGACCCAGACACACTGAGACCCAGAGACTCTGAGACGCAGAGACTCTGAGACACAGAGATGCAGAGACACTGAGACGCATATACGCTGAGGCGCAGAGATGCAGAGACTCTCAGATGCAGAGACTCTGAGATGCAGAGAAGCAGAGACGCAGAGACGGAGAACCTGAGACACAGAGACACTGAGACACTGAGATGCAGGGACTTTGAGACGCAGAGACACTGAGAACCAGAGACTCTGAGATGCAGAGACTCTGAGACGCAGAGACACTGAGACCCAGACACGCAGTGTCTCTGTGTCTCTGTGTCTCCGTGTCTCAGTGTTTCTGTGTCTCAGTGTCTCTGTGTCTCAGTGTCTCAGAGTCTCAGTGTCTCTTGGTGTCAGCGTTGCAGTGTCTCTGTGCCTCAGAGTCTCTGTGTCTCTGTGTCTCAGTGTCCCGGTGTCTCAGTGTCTCAGTGTCTCTGTCTCTGTGTCTCTGTGTCTCTGTGTCTCTGTGTCTCAGTGTCCCTGTGTCTCTGTGTCTCAGTGTCCCAGAGTCTCTGTGTCTCTGTGTCTCAGTGTCTCTGGTTTCTGTGTCTCAGTGTCTCAGTGTCCCAGAGTCTCAGTGTCTCTGTGTCTCTATGTCTCAGTGTCTGTGTCTCTGTGTCTCTGTGTCTCAGTGTCCCTGTGTCTCTGTGTCTCAGTGTCCCAGAGTCTCTGTGTCTCTGTGTCTCAGTGTCTCTGGTTTCTGTGTCTCAGTGTCTCAGTGTCCCAGAGTCTCAGTGTCTCTGTGTCTCTATGTCTCAGTGTCTGTGTCTCTGTGTCTCTGTGTCTCTGTGTCTCAGTGTCCCTGTGTCTCTGTGTCTCAGTGTCCCAGAGTCTCTGTGTCTCTGTGTCTCAGTGACTCTGGTTTCTGTGTCTCAGTGTCTCAGTGTCCCAGAGTCTCAGTGTCTCTGTGTCTCTATGACTCTGTGTCTCAGTGTCTCTGTGTCTCAGTGTCTCAGAGTCTCAGTGTCTCAGTGTCTCTGTGTCTCAGTGTCTCAGAGTCTCAGTGTCTCAGAGTCTCAGTGTCTCTGTGTCTCTGTGGCTCCGTGTCTCAGTGTCTCAGTGTCTCTGTGTCTCAGTGTCACAGTTTCTCAGAGTCTCGTTGTCTCTTTGTCTCTGTCTGTCAGTGTCTCTGTGTCTCAGTGTCTCTGTGTCTCAGAGTCTCAGTGTCTCTGTGTCTCTGTGTCGCAGGTTCTCGGAGTCTCAGTGTGTCTGTGTCTCTGTGAATCGGTGTCTCAGTGTCTCAGAGTTTCAGTGCCTCTGTGTCTCTGTGTCTCAGTGTCTCAGTGTCTCTGTGTCTCAGTGTCTCAGTGTCACTGTGTCTCAGTGTCTCTGTGTCTCTGTGTCTCAGTGTCTCAAAGTCTCATAGTCTCAGTGTCTCTGTGTCTCTGTGTCTCAGTGTCTCAGAGTCTCAGAGTCTTTGTGTCTCTGTGTCTCAGTGTCTCTGTGTCTCAGTGTCTCTGTGTCTCTGTGTCTCACAGTCTCAGTGTCTCAGCGTCTCAGAGACTCAGTGTCTCTGTGTCTCTTTGTCTCAGAGTCTCAGTGTCTTAGAGTCTCAGAGTCTCAGTGTCTCTGTGTCTCTGTGTCTCTGTGTCTCAGAGTCTCAGTGTCTTAGAGTCTCAGAGTCTCAGTGTCTCTGTGTCTCAGTGTCTCTGTGTCTCAGTGTCTCTGTGTCACAGTGCCTCCGTGTCTCAGTGTCTCAGAGTCTCAGAGTCTCAGTGTCTCAGAGTCTCAGTGTCTCTGTGTCTCAATGTCTCTGTGTCTCTGTGTCTCAGTGTCTCAGAGTCTCAGTGTCACTGTGTCTCAGTGTCTCTGTGTCTCAGTGTCTCAAAGCCTCATAGTCTCAGTGTCTCTGTGTCTCTGTGTCTCAGTGTCTCAGAGTCTCAGAGTCTCTGTGTCTCTGTGTCTCAGTGACTCTGAGTCTCAGTGTCTCTGTGTCTATGTGTCTCAGAGTCTCAGTGTCTCTTTGTCTCAGTGTCTCAGTGTCTCAGAGTCTCAGTGTCTCTGTGTCTCAGTGTCTCAGTTTCTCTGTGTCTCTGTGTGTTCGTGTCTCAGTGTCTCAGAGTATCAGTGTCTCTGTGTCTCAGTGTCTCTGTGTCGCAGGGTCTCAGTTTCTCTGTGTCTCAGAGTCTCAGTGTCTCTGTGTCTTAGTGTCTCAGTGTCTCTGTGCCTCTGTGTCTCAGTGTCTCAATGTCTCAGAGTCTCAGTGTCTCTGTGTCTCTGTATCTCAGTGTCTCAGTGTCACAGTTTCTCAGAGTCTCATTGTCTCTTTGTCTCTGTGTCTCAGTCTCTCTGTGTCGCTGTTTCCCAGTGTCTCTGAGCCTCAGTGTCACTGTATCTCAGTGTCTCAGTGTCTCAGTGTCTCAGTTTCTCAGAGTCTCGGTGTATCTGTGTCTCAGTATCTCAGTGTCTCTGTGTCTCAGTGTCTCAGTTTCTCAGAGTCTCGGTGTCTTTGTGTCTCGGTCTCCCATTGTCTCTGTGTCTCTGTGTCTCTGTGCCTCAGTGTCTCTGTGCCTCAGTGTCTCTGTGACTCTGTGTCTCAGTGTCTCAGAGTCTCAGTGTCTCTGTGTCTCAGTGTCTCTGTGCCTCTGTGTCTCAGTGTCTCAGAGTGTCAGTGTCTCTGTGACTCAGGGTCTCTGTGTCTCTGTGTCTCAGTGTCTCAGAGTCTCAGTGCCTCAGTGTCTCAGAGTCTCAGTGTCTCAGTGTCTCAGTGTCTCTGTGTCTCTGTGTCTCAAAGTCTCATAGTCTCAGTGTCTCTGTGACTCAGTGTCTCTGTGTCTCAGTGTCTCAGTGTCTCTGTGTCTCTGTGTCTCAGTGTCCTTGTGTCTCAGGGTCTCAGTTTCTCTGTGTCTCAGAGTCTCAGTGTCTCTGTGTCTTAGTGTCTCACTGTCTCTGTGTCTCAGCGTCTCTGTGCCTCTGTGTCTCAGTGTGTCAATGTCTCAGAGTCTCAGTGTCTCTGTGTTTCAGTGTCTCTGTGTCTCTGTGCCTCAGTGTGTCAGTTTCTCAGTGTCTCTGTGTCTCAGTGTCTCACTGTCTCTGTGTCTCTGGGTCTCAGTGGCTCAGAGTCTCAGTTTCGCATTGTCTCAGAGTGTCAGTGTCTCTGTGTCTCAGTGTCTCTGTGTCTCTGTGTCTCTGTGACTCAGTGTCTCAGTGTGTCAGTGTCTCAGAGTCTCAGTGTCTCGGAATCTTTGTGTCTCAGTTCTCTGTGTCTCAGTGTCTCAGTGTCTCAGTGTTTCAGATCTCAGTGTCTCTGTGTCACTTTGTCTCAGTGTCTCTGTGCATCAGTGTCTCAGTATCTCAGTGTCTCAGAGTCTCAGTGTCTCAGAGTCTTAGTGTCTCAGTGTCTCTGTGCGACAGTGTTTCAGTGTCACAGTGTCTCGTGTCTCAGAGTCGCAGTGCCTCCGTGTCTCTGTATCTCTGTGCCTCAGTGTCTCTGTGTCTCAGTGTCTCATAGTCTCAGTGTCTCTGTATCTCAGTGTCTCAGTGTCTCAATGTCTCTGCTTCAGTGTCTCAAGTCTCACTGACTCTGTGTCTCTGTGTCTCAGTGACCTAGTGTCTCTGTGTCTCCTTGACTCCGTGTCTCAGTGTCTCTGTGCCTCAGTGTCTCAGTGTCTCTGTGCCTCAGTGTCACAGTGTCTCAGAGTCTTAGTGTCTCTGTGTCTCAGTTTCTCCGAGTCTCAGTGTCTCTCTGTCTCTGTGTTTCTGTGCCTAAGTGTCTCAGTGTCTCTGTGTCTCAGTATCACAGTGTCTCTGTGTCTCAGTGTCTCAGAGTCTCAGATTCTCAGTGTCTCAGTGTTTCTGTGCCTCAGTGTCCCAGTGTCTCAGTGTCTCAGAGTCTCAGTGTCTCTGTGTCTCAGTGTCTCTGTGCCTCAGTGTCTCAGTGCCTCAGTGTCTCAGTGCCTCAGAGTCTCACTATCTCTGTGTCTCTCTGTCTCAGTGTCTCTGTGCCTCAGTGTGTCAGTGTCTCTGTGCCTCAGTGACTCAGAGTCTCAGTGTCTCAGTGTCTCTGTGCCGCAGTGTCTCAGTGTCTCAGTGTCTCAGAGTATCAGTATCTCAGTGCCTCTGAGTCTCACTGTCTCAGTGTCTCAGTGTCTCAGTGTCTCAGTGTCTCTGTGTCTCAGTGTCTCAGTGTCACTGTGTCTCAGTTTCTCAGTGTCTCAGTGTCTCTGTGTCTCGGTGCCTCAGTGTCTCAGTGTCTCAGTGTCTCAGTGTCTCTGTGTCTCAATGTCTCTGTGTCTCTGTGCTTCAGTGTCTCAGTGTCTCTGTGTCTCAGTATCACAGTGTCTCTGTGTCTCCGTGTCTCTGTGTCTCAGATTCTCAGTGTCTCAGTGTCTCTGTGCCTCAGTGTCCCCAGTGTCTCAGTGTCTCAGTGTCTCTGTGACTCAGTGTCTCAGTGCCTCTGTGTCTCTAAGCCTCAGAGTCTCACTATCTCTGTGTCTCTCTGTCTCAGTGTCTCTGTGCCTCAGTGTTTCAGTGTCTCCGTGCCTCAGTGTCTCAGAGTCTCAGTGTCTCTGTGTCTCTGTGCCTCTATGCCTCAGTACTCAGTGTCTCAGTGTCTCAGTGTCTCAGAGTCTCAGTGTCTCTGTGTCTCTGTGCCTCTGTGCCTCTGTGTCTCAGTGTCTCAGCGTAACAGTATCCCAGTGTCTCTGAGTCTCAGTGTCCCAGTGTCTCTGTGTCTCAGTGTCACAGTGCCTCAGTGCCTCCCTGTCTCTGTGTCTCAGTGTCTCTGTGTCTCAGTGTCTCAGTGTCTCTGTGACTCAGTGTCTCAGTGTCTCTGTGTCTCTGTGTCTCAGAGTCTCAGTATCTCAGTGTCTCAGTGTCTCAGTGGCTCTGTGCCTCAGTGTCCCAGTGTCTCACGGTCGCAGATTCACAGTGTCTCTGTGTCTCAGTGTTTCTGTATTTCTGTGCCTCAGTGTCTCTGAGCCTCAGTGTCTCTGTGTCTCAGTGTCTCAGTGTCTCTGTGCCTCAGTGTCTCAGAGTCTCAGAGTCTCAGTGTTTCTCTGTCTCTGTGTTTCTGTGCCTCAGTGTCTCAGTGCCTCTGTGTCTCAGTGTCTCAGAGTCTCAGATTCTCAGTGTCTCTGTGTCTCTGTGCCTCAGTGTCTCTGTGCCTCAGTTTCTCAGTGTCTCAGAGTCTCAGTGTCTCTGTGTCTCAGTGTCTCTGTGCCTCAGTGTCTCAGTGTATCAGTGCCTCTGTGTCTCAGTGCCTCACAGTCTCACTATCTCTGTGTCTCTCTGTCTCAGTGTCTCTGTGCCTCAGTGTGTCAGTGTCTCTGTGCCTCAGTGCCTCAGTGTCTCTGTGCCTCAGGGTCCCAGTGTCTCAGTGTCTCTGTGTCTCAGTGTCTCTGTGTCTCAGTGTCTCAGTTTCCCCGAGTCTCAGTGTCTCTCTGTCTCTGTGTTTCTGTGCCTCAGTGTCTCAGTGTCTTTGTGTCTCTGTGTCTCAGAGTCTCAGATTCTCAGTGTCTCAGTGGCTCTGTGTCTCAGTGTCCCAGTGTCTCTGTGTCTCGGTGCCTCAGTGTCTCAGTGTCTCAGTGTCTCAGTGTCTCTGTGTCTCAATGTCTCTGTGTCTCTGTGCTTCAGTGTCTCAGTGTCTCTGTGTCTCAGTATCACAGTGTCTCTGTGTCTCCGTGTCTCTGTGTCTCTGTGTCTCCGTGTCTCTGTGTCTCAGATTCTCAGTGTCTCAGTGTCTCTGTGCCTCAGTGTCCCCAGTGTCTCAGTGTCTCAGTGTCTCTGTGACTCAGTGTCTCAGTGTCTCAGTGCCTCTGTGTCTCTAAGCCTCAGAGTCTCACTATCTCTGTGTCTCTCTGTCTCAGTGTCTCTGTGCCTCAGTGTTTCAGTGTCTCTGTGCCTCAGTGTCTCAGAGTCTCAGTGTCTCTGTGTCTCTGTGCCTCTGTGCCTCTGTGTCTCAGTGTCTCAGCGTAACAGTATCCCAGTGTCTCTGAGTCTCAGTGTCCCAGTGTCTCTGTGTCTCAGTGTCACAGTGCCTCAGTGCCTCCCTGTCTCAGTGTCTCAGTGTCTCTGTGACTCAGTGTCTCAGTGTCTCTGTGTCTCAGAGTCTCAGTATCTCAGTGTCTCAGTGTCTCAGTGGCTCTGTGCCTCAGTGTCCCAGTGTCTCAGTGTCGCAGATTCTCAGTGTCTCTGTGTCTCAGTGTTTCTGTATTTCTGTGCCTCAGTGTCTCTGAGCCTCAGTGTCTCTGTGTCTCAGTGTCTCAGTGTCTCTGTGCCTCAGTGTCTCAGTGTCTCAGTGTCTCAGAGTCTCAGTGTTTCTCTGTCTCTGTGTTTCTGTGCCTCAGTGTCTCAGTGCCTCTGTGTCTCAGTGTCTCAGAGTCTCAGTGTCTCTGTGTCTCTGTGCCTCAGTGTCTCTGTGCCTCAGTTTCTCAGTGTCTCAGAGTCTCAGTGTCTCTGTGTCTCAGTGTCTCTGTGCCTCAGTGTCTCAGTGTATCAGTGCCTCTGTGTCTCAGTGCCTCACAGTCTCACTATCTCTGTGTCTCTCTGTCTCAGTGTCTCTGTGCCTCAGTGCCTCAGTGTCTCTGTGCCTCAGGGTCCCAGTGTCTCAGTGTCTCTGTGTCTCAGTGTCTCTGGGTCTCAGTTTCTCCGAGTCTCAGTGTCTCTCTGTCTCTGTGTTTCTGTGCCTCAGTGTCTCAGTGTCTCAGTGTCTTTGTGTCTCTGTGTCTCAGAGTCTCAGATTCTCAGTGTCTCAGTGGCTCTGTGTCTCAGTGTCCCAGTGTCTCTGTGTCTCAGTGACTCTGTGCCTCAGTGTCTCAGTGCCTCTGTGTCTCAGTGCCTCAGAGTCTCACTATCTCGGTGTCTCTCTGTCTCAGTGTCTCAGTGCCTCAGTGTGTCAGTGTCTCTGTGCCTCAGTGTCTCAGTGTCCCAGTGTCTCAGTGTCTCTGTGTCTCAGTGTCTCTCTGTCTCTGTGTCTCAGTGTCTCAGTGTCTCTGTGTCTCAGTGTCTCTGAGTCTCAGTTACTCAGAGTCTCAGTGTCTCTCTGTCTCTGTGTTTCTGTGCCTCAGTGTCTCAGTGTCTCTGTGTCTCAGTATCATAGTGTCTCTGTGTCTCAGTGTCTCAGAGTCTCAGATTCTCAGTGTCTCAGTGTCTCTGTGCCTCAGTGTCTCAGTGTCTCTGTGCCTCAGTTTCTCAGTGTCTCAGAGTCTCAGTGTCTCTGTGTCTCAGTGTCTCTGTGCCTCTACGTCTCAGTGCCTCAGAGTCTCACTATCTCTGTGTCTCTGTGTCTCAGTGTCTCTGTG
Organism: Carcharhinus amblyrhynchos; assembly: GCF_965287045.1. NCBI lineage: Eukaryota > Metazoa > Chordata > Chondrichthyes > Carcharhiniformes > Carcharhinidae > Carcharhinus > Carcharhinus amblyrhynchos. Next base: position 175,314 of record NW_027649814.1, read on the forward strand.
CCTCAGTGTGTCAGTGTCTCTGTGCCTCAGTGTCTCAGATTCTCAGTGTCTCAGTGTCTCTGTGCCTCAGTGTCCCAGTGTCTCTGTGTCTCAGTGTCTCTGTGCCTCAGTGTCTCAGTGTCTCTGTGCCTCAGTGTGTCAGTGTCTCTGTGCCTCAGTGTCTCAGATTCTCAGTGTCTCAGTGTCTCTGTGCCTCAGTGTCTCAGTGTCTCTGTGCCTCAGTGTCCCAGTGTCTCTGTGTCTCAGAGTCTCAGTGTCTCTGTGTCTCAGTGTCTCTGTGCCTCAGTGTCTCAGTGTATCAGTGCCTCTGTGTCTCAGTGCCTCAGAGTCTCACTATCTCTGTGTCTCTCTGCCTCAGTGTCTCAGATTCTCAGTGTCTCAGAGTCTCAGAGAATCAGTATCTCAGTGTCTCTGAGTCTCAGTGTCTCAGTGTCTCTGTGTCTTAGTGTCTCAGTGTCTCTGTGTCTCAGAGTCATAGTGTCTCTGTGTCTCTCCGCCTCAGTGTCTCAGATTCTCAGTGTCTCAGAGAATCAGTATCTCAGTGTATCTGAGTCTCACTGTCTCAGTGTCTCAGTGTCTCAGTGTCTCTGTGTCTCAGAGTCTCAGTATCTCAGTGTCTCAGTGTCTCAGTGGCTCTTTGCCTCAGTGTTCCAGTGTCTCAGTGTCGCAGATTCTCAGTGTCTCTGTGTCTCAGTGTTTCTGTATTTCTGTGCCTCAGTGTCTCTGAGCCTCAGTGTCTCTGTGTCTCAGTGTCTCAGTGCCTCTGTGCCTCAGTGTCTCAGTGTCTCTGTGTCTCAGTGTCTCAGAGTCTCAGTGTTTCTCTGTCTCTGTGTTTCTGTGCCTCAGTGTCTCAGTGTCTCTGTGTCTCAGTGTCTCAGAGTCTCAGATTCTCAGTGTCTCAGTGTCTCTGTGCCTCAGTGTCTCTGTGCCTCAGTTTCTCAGTGTCTCAGAGTCTCAGTGTCTCTATGTCTCAGTGTCTCTGTGCCTCAGTGACTCAGTGTATCAGTGCCTCTGTGTATCAGTGCCTCACAGTCTCACTATCTCTGTGTCTCTCTGTCTCAGTGTCTCTGTGCCTCAGTGTGTCAGTGTCTCTGTGCCTCACTGTATCAGTGTCTCAGTGTCTCAGTGTCTCTGTGCCTCAGTGTCCCAGTGTCTCATTGTCTCTGTGTCTCAGTGTCTCTGTGTCTCAGTTTCTCCGAGTCTCAGTGTCTCTCTGTCTCTGTGTTTCTGTGCCTCAGTGTCTCAGTGTCTCTGTGTCTCAGTATCACAGTGTCTCTGTGTCTCAGTGTCTCAGAGTCTCAGATTCTCAGTGTCTCAGTGTTTCAGTGCCTCAGTGTCCCAGTGTCTCAGTGTCTCAGAGTCTCAGTGTCTCTGTGTCTCAGTGACTCTGTGCCTCAGTGTCTCAGTGCCTCTGTGTCTCAGTGTCTCTGTGCCTCAGTGTCTCAGTGTCTCAGAGTATCAGCATTTCAGGGTCTCTGAGTCTCACTGTCTCAGTGTCTCAGTGTCTCAGAGTCTCAGTGACTCTGTGTCTCAGTGTCACAGTGTCTCAGAGTCTCAGATTCTCAGTGTCTCAGTGTCTCTGTGCCTCAGTGTCTCTGTGCCTCAGTGACACAGTGTATCAGTGCCTCTGTGTCTCAGTGCCTCACAGTCTCACTATCTCTGTGTCTCTCTGTCTCAGTGTCTCTGTGCCTCAGTGTGTCAGTGTCTCAGTGCCTCACTGTATCAGTGTCTCAGTGTCTCAGTATCACAGTGTCTCTGTGTCTCAGTGTCTCAGAGACTCAGATTCTCAGTGTCTCAGTGTTTCAGTGCCTCAGTGTCCCAGTGTCTCAGTGTCTCAGAGTCTCAGTGTCTCTGTGTCTCAGTGACTCTGCGCCTCAGTGCCTCTGTGTCTCAGTGTCTCTGTGCCTCAGTGTCTCAGTGTCTCAGAGTATCAGCATCTCAGGGTCTCTGAGTCTCACTGTCTCAGTGTCTCAGTGTCTCAGAGTCTCAGTGTCTCTGTGTCTCAGTGTCACAGTGTCTCTGTGTCTCAGTGTCTCAGTGTCACTGTGTCTCAGTTTCTCAGTGTCTCTGAGTCTCTGTGTCTCTGTGTCTCACTGTCTCTGTGTCTCTGTGTCTCAGTGTCTCTGTGTCTCTGTGCTTCAGTGTCTCCGTGTCTCTGTGTCTCAGATTCTCAGTGTCTCAGTGTCTCTGTGCCTCAGTGTCTCACTCTATCAGTGCATCAGATTCTCAGAGTCTCTGTGTCTCAGTATGTCAGTGTCTCTGTGTCTCGGTGCCTCAGTGTCTCAGTGTCCCAGTGTCTCAGTGTCTCTGTGTCTCAGTGTCTCTCTGTCTCTGTGTTTCTGTGTCTCAGTGTCTCTGTGCCTCAGTGTCTCAGTGTCTATGAGTCTCAGTTATTCAGAGTCTCTGTGTCTCTCTGTCTCTGTGTTTCTGTGCCTCAGTGTCTCAGTGTCTCTGTGTCTCAGTATCATAGTGTCTCTGTGTCTCAGTGTCTCAGAGTCTCAGAGTCTCAGAGTCTCAGATTCTCAGTGTCTCAGTGTCTCTGTGCCTCAGTTTCTCAGTGTCTCAGAGTCTCAGTGTCTCTGTGCCTCTATGTCTCAGTGCCTCAGAGTCTCACTATCTCTGTGTCTCTCTGTCTCAATGTTTCTGTGCCTCAGTGTCTCCGTGTCTCTGTGCCTCAGTGTCCCAGTGTCTCTGTGTCTCAGTGTCTCAGAGTCTCAGATTCTCATTGTCTCAGTGTCTCTGTGCCTCAGTGTCCCTGTGCCTCAGTTTCTCAGTGTCTCAGAGTCTCAGTGTCTCTGTGTCTCAGTGTCTCTGTGCCTCAGTGTCTCAGTGTATCAGTGCCTCTGTGTCTCAGTGCCTCACAGTCTCACTATCTCTTTGTCTCTCTGCCTCAGTGCCTCTGTGCCTCAGTGTGTCAGTGTCTCTGTGCCTCAGTGTCTCAGAGTCTCAGTGTCTCTGCGTCTCTGTGTCTCTGTGCCTCAGTGTCTCAGTGTCTCAGAGTATCAGTATCTCAGTGTCACAGTGTCTCAGTGTCTCTATGCCTCAGTGTCCCAGTGTCTCAGTGTCTCAGATTCTCAGTGACTCTGTGTCTCAGTGTCTCTGCATCTCGGTGCCTCAGTGTCTCTGAGCCTCAGTGTCTCTGTGTCTCAGTGTCTCTGTGCCTCAGTGTCTAAGTGTCTGAGAGTCTCAGTGTTTCTCTGTCTCTGTGTTTCTGTGCCTCAGTGTCTCAGTGTCTCTGTGTCTCAGTGTCTCAGAGTCTCAGATTCTCAGTGTATCAGTGTCTCAGTGTCTCTGTGCCTCAGTGTCTCTGTGCCTCGGTTTCTCAGTGTATCAGAGTCTAAGTGTCCCTGTGTCTCAGTGTCTCTGTGTCTCAGTGTCTCAGTGTCTCAGTGTCACAGTGCCTCAGTGCCTCTGTGTCTCTGAGTCTCAGTGTCTCTGTGCCTCAGTGTCCCAGTGTCTCAGTGTCTCAGAGTCTCATTGTCTCTGTGTCTCAGTCTCTCTGTGCCTCAGTGTGTCAGTGTCTCTGTGCCTCAGTGTCTCAGAGTCTCAGTGTCTCTGTGCCTCAGTGTCTCAGTGTCTCAGTGTCTCAGTGTCTCAGATTATCAGTATTTCAGTGTCTCTGAGTCTCAGTTTCTCAGTGTCTCTGTGTCACAGTGTCTCAGTGTCACAGTGCCTGATTGCCTCTGTGTCTCAGTGTCTCAGAGTCTCATTGTCTCTGTGTCTCAGTGTCTCAGAGTCTCATTGTCTCTGTGTCTCAGTGCCTCTGTGCCTCAGTGTGTCAGTGTCTCTGTGCCTCAGCGTCTCAGAGTCTCTGTGTCTCTGTGTCTTTTTGTCTCTGTGTCTCCGTGTCTCTGTGTCTCAGTGTCTCTGTGCCTCAGTGTCTCAGTGTCTCTGTGTCTCTGTGTCTGAGTGCCTCTGTGCCTCAGTGCCTCAGTGTCTCTGTGCCTCAGTGTCTCTGTGTCTCAGTGCCTCAGAGTCTCACTGTCTCTGTGTCTCACTGTCTCAGTGTCTCAGTGTCTCAGCGTCTCTGTGCCTCAGTGTCTCAGTGTTTCGGATTATCAGTATCTCATTGTCTCTGAGTCTCAGTTTCTCAGTGTCTCTGTGTCTCAGTGTTCAGTGTCACAGTGCCTGATTGCCTCTGTGTCTCTAAGTCTCAGTGTCTCAGTGCCTCAGTGTCTCAGTGTCTCAGAGTCTCAGTGTCTCTGTGTTTCAGTGACTCTGTGCCTCAGTGTCTCAGTGTCTCAGCGCCTCTGTGTCTCAGTGCCTCAGAGTCTCACTATATCTGTGTCTCTCTGTCTCAGTGTCTCTGTGCGTCAGTGTCTCAGTGTCTCCGTGCCTCAGTGTCTCAGAGTCTCAGTGTCTCTGTGTCTCTGTGTCTCTGTGCCTCAGTGTCTCAGTGACACAGTGCCTCAGTGCCTCTGTGTCTCTGTGTCTCAGTGCCTCTGTGCCTCAGTGTGTCAGTGTATCAGTGTATCAGTGTATCAGAGTCTCTGTGTCTCAGTATGTCAGTGTCTCTGTGTCTCGGTGCCTCAGTGTCTCACTGTCCCAGTGTCTCAGTGTCTCTGTGTCTCTGTGTCTCAGTGTCTCTGTGTCTCAGTGTCTCAGTGTCTCAGTGTCTCAGAGTATCAGTATCTCAGTGTCTCTCTGCCTCAGTGTCTCAGTGTCTCAGAGTCTCAGAGTCTCAGTGTCTCTGTGTCTCTGTGCCTCAGTTTCTCAGTGTCTGTGTGTCTCAGTATCACAGTGTCTCTTTGTCTTAGATTCTCAGTTTCTCTGTGTCTCAGAGTCGCAGTGTCTCTGTGTCTCTGTGTCTCTGTGCCTCAGTGTCTCAGTATTTAAGAGTCTCAGTGTCTCAGTGTCTCTGTGCCTCAGTGTCCCAGTGTCTCAGTGTCTCTGTGTCTCAGTGTCTCTGTGTCTCAGTGTCTCTGTGCCTCAGTGTCTCTGAGCCTCAGTGTCTCTGTGTCTCAGTTTCTCCGAGTCTCAGTGTCTCTCTGTCTCTGTGTTTCTGTGCCTCAGTGTCTCAGTGTCACTGTGTCTCAGTATCACAGTGTCTCTGAGTCTCAGTGTCTCAGAGTCTCAGATTCTCAGTGTCTCAATGTTTCTGTGCCTCAGTGTCCCAGTGTCTCAGTGTCACAGAGTCTCAGTGTGTCTGTGCCTCAGTGTCTCAGTGCCTCTGTGTCTCAGTGCCTCAGAGTCTCACTATCTCTGTGTCTCTCTGTCTCAGTGTCTCTGTGCCTCAGTGTGTCAGTGTCTCTGTGCCTCAGTATCTCAGAGTCTCAGTGTCTCAGTGTCTCAGTGTCTCTGTGTCTCTGTGCCTCAGTGTCTCAGTGTCTCAGTGTCTCAGAGTATCAGCATCTCAGTGTCTCTGACTCTCAGTGTCTCAGTGTCTCAGTGTCTCTGTGCCTCAGTGCCTCAGTGTCTCAGTGTCTCAGTGTCTCAGAGTCTCAGTGTCTCTGTGTCTCAGTGTCACAGTGTCTCTGTGTCTCAGTGTCTCAGTGTCACTGTGTCTCAGTTTCTCAGATTCTCATTTCTCAGTGTCTCTTTGTCTCTGTGTCTCAGTGTCTCTGTTCCTCAGTGTCTCTGTGTCTCAGTGTCTCTGTCTCTCAGGATCTCTCTGTCTCTGTGTCTCAGTGTCTCTGAGTCTCCAGGTCTCAGTGTCTCAGTGTCTCAGAGTATCAGCATCTCAGTATCTCTGAGACTCAGTGTCTCAGTGTCTCAGAGTCTCAGTGTCTCTGTGTCTCAGTGTCACAGTCTCTCTGTGTCTCAGTGTCTCAGTGTCACTGTGTCTCTGTTTCTCAGATTCTCATTTCCCAGTGTCTCTTTGTCTCTGTGTCTCAGTGTCTCTGTTCCTCAGTGTCTCAGTGTCTCTGTGTCTCAGTGTCTCTGTCTCTCAGGATCTCTCTGTCTCTGTGTCTCAGTGTCTCTGAGTCTCCAGGTCTCTGTGTCTCAGTGTCTCTGTGTCTCAGTGTCTCTGTGCATCAGTGTCTCAGTGTCTCTGTGACTCTGTGTCTCAGACTCTCAGTGTCTCAGAGTCTCTGTGTCTCAGTATCTCAGAGTCTCAGTGTCTCTGTGTCTCAGTGTCTCTGTGCCTCAGTGTCTCAGTGTGTCAGTGTCTCAGAGTCTCTGCGTCTCAGTGTCTCTGTTCCTCAGTATCTCAGTGTTTCTGTGTCTCAGTGTCTCTGTCTCTCAGGATCTCTGTGTCTCAGTGTCTCAGAGTCTCAGTGTCTCTGTGTCTCAGTGTCTCTGTGTTTCAGTGTCTCAGTGTCTCAGAGTCTCAGTGTCTCAGTGTATCTGTGTCTCAGTTTCTCTGTGACTCAGTGTCTCAGTGTCTCTGTGCCCCAGTGTCTCAGAGTGTCAGTGTCTCTGCGTCTCCTTGACTCCGTGTCTCAGTGTCTCAGTGCCTCAGTGTCTCAGTTTCTCAGAGCCTCAGTGTCTCTGTGTCTCAGTGCCTCTGTGTCTCTGTGTCTCAGTGTCACTGTGCCTCAGTGTCTCTACATCTCAGTGTCTCTGTGTCTCAGTGTCTCTGTGCCTCAGTGTCTCTGCGTCTCAGTGTCTCAGAGACTCAGTTTCTCTTTTTTTGTCTCTGTGTCTCAGTGTCTCTGTGCCTCTGTGTCTTAGTGTCTCTGTGGATCAGTGTCTCAGTGCCTCTATGTCTCAGTGTCTCAGTGTCTCATTCTCAGTGTCTCAGAGTCTCAGTGTCTCAGTGTCTCTGTGTCTCAGTGTCTCAGTGTCTCTGTGCCTCAGTGTCTCAGTGTCTCAGAGTCACAGTGTCTCTGTGTCTCAGTGTCTCAGACTCTCAGTGCCTCAGTGTCACTGTGCCTCCGTGTCTCAGTGTGTCGGTGTCTCAGAGTCTCAGTGCCTCTGTGCCTCTGTGCATCAGTGTCTGTGTCTCAGTGTCTCAGAGTATTAGTGTCTCTGTGTCTCATTGTCTCTGTTCCTCAGTGTATCAGTGTCTCAGAGTCTCAGTGTCTCTGTGTCTCTGTGTCTCAGTGTCTCTGTGTCTCAGTGTCTCAGAGTCTCAGACTCTCAGTGATTCTGTGTCTCTGCCTCAGTGTCTCAGCTTCTCACCGTCTCAGTGTCTCTGTGTCTCAGTGCCTCAGTGTCTCTGTGCCTCAGTGTCTCAGTGTCTCTGTGCCTCAGTGTCTCAGTGTCTCAGTGTCTCAGAGTCTCTGTGTCTCTGTGACTCAGTGCCTCTGTTTCTCTGTGTCTCAGTGTCTCTGTGTCTCAGAATTTCAGTGTCTCAATGACTCTGTGTCTCAGTGTCTCTGTGCCCCAGTGTCTCAGAGTGTCAGTGTCTCTGCGTCTCCTTGACTCAGTGTCTCAGTGTCTCTGTGCCTCAGTGTCTCTGCGTCTCAGTGTCTCAGGGACTCAGTTTCTTTGTGTCGCTGTGACTCAGTGTCTCTGTGCCTCTGTGTCTTAGTGTCTCTGTGTCTCAGTGTCTCAGAATCTCTGTGTATCTGTGCCTCAGTGCCTTAGTGTCTTTGTGTCTCAGTGTATCTGTGTCTCTTTGTCTCAGTGTCTCTGTGCCTCAGTGTATCTGTCTCTCTGTGTCTCAATGTCTCAGTGTCTCTGTGCCTCAGTGCCTCAGTGTCTCAGCATCTTAGTGTCTCTGTGTCTCTGTGTCTCTGTGTCTCAGTGTCTCCGAGTCTCAGAGTCTCAGTGATCAATGTCTCAGAGTCTCTGTGTCTCAGTGTCTCAGTGTCTCATTCTCAGTGTCTCAGTGTCTCAGTGTCTCTGTGTCTCAGTGTCTCAGTGTCTCTGTGCCTCAGTGTCTCAGTGTCTCAGAGTCACAGTGTCTCTGTGTCTCTATGTCTCGGTGTCCCTTTGTCCCAGTGCCTCAATGTCTCTGTGTCTCAGTGTCTCAGATCTCAGTGACTCTGTGTCTCTGTATCTCAGTGTCTCATTGTCTCACCGTCTCAGTGTCTCTGTGTCTCAGTGCCTCAGACACTCACTGCCTCAGAGTCTCTGTTTCTCTGTGCCTCAGTGTCTCTGTGTGTCAATTTCTCAGAATTTCAGTGTCTCAATGTCTCAGTTGCTCAGTGTCTCTGTGTCTCTGTGTCTCAGAGTCTCACTGTCTCTGTGTCTTAGTGTCTCTGTGCCTGAGTGTCTCAGTGCCTCAGTGTCTCAGTGTCTCAGTGTCTCAGAGTCTCTGTGTCTCAGTGTCTCATTGCCTGAGTGTCTCAGCGCCTCAGTGTCTCAGTGTCTCAGAGTCTCAGTGTCTCTGTGTCTCAGTGTCTCTGTGGATCAGTGTCTCAGTGCCTCTATGTCTCAGTGTCTCAGAGTCTCAGTGTCTCTGTGTCTCAGTGTCTCTGTGCCTGAGTATCTCAGCGCCTCAGTGTCTCAGTGTCTCAGTGTCTCAGAGTCTCAGTGTCTCTGTGTCTCAGTGTCTCTGTGCCTGAGTGTCTCAGCGCCTCAGTGTCTCAGTGTCTCTGTGTCTTTGTGCCTCAGTGTCTCAGTGTCTCAGAGACTCAGTGTCTCAGAGACTCAGTGTCTCAGTGTATCTGTGACTCAGTGTCTCAGTGTCTCAGTTTCTCAGGTTCTCATTTCTCAGTGTCTCTTTGTCTCTGTGTCTCAGTGTCTCTGTGCATCAGTGTCTCAGTGCCCCAGTGTCTCAGAGTCTCAGTGTCTCAGTGTCTCTGTTCCTCAGTGTCTCAGTGTCTCTGTATCTCAGTGTCTCTGTTTCTCAAGATCTCTCTGTCTCTTTGTCTCAGTGTCTCTGTGCCTCAGTGTCTCAGTGTATCTGTGTCTCTGTGCCTCAGTGTCTCAGTGTCTCAGAGTCTCAGTGTCTCAGTGCCTCAGTGTCTCTGCCTCTCTGTGTCTCAATGTCTCAGTGTCTCTGTGCCTCAGTGTCTCAGCATCTTAGTGTCTCTGTGTCTCTGTGTCTCTGTCCCTCGGTGTCTCAGTTTCTCAGTGTCTCAGTGTCTCGGTGTCTCGATGTCTCAGAGTCTCAGTGTCACTGTGCCTCAGTGTCACTGTGCCTCCGTGTCTCAGTGTGTCGATGTCTCAGCGTCTCAGTGCCTCTGCGCAGCAGTGACTCTGTGTCTCAGTGTCTCAGTGTCACCGAATCTCAGAGACACAGTGTCTCAGTGTCTCAGTGTCTCATTCTCAGTGTCTCAGTGTCTCAGTGTCTCTGTGTCTCAGTGTCTCAGTGTCTCAGTGTCTCTGTGCCTCAGTGTCTCATTGTCTCAGAGTCACAGTGTCTCTGTGTCTCAGTGTCTCTGTGTCTCAGTGTCTCAGACTCTCAGTGTCTCTGTGTCTCTGTGCCTCGGTGTCTCAGTTTCTCAGTGTCTCAGAGTCTCGGTGTCTCGATGTCTCAGAGTCTCAATGTCACTGTGCCTCAGTGTCACTGTGCTTCCGTGTCTCAGTGTGTCGATGTCTCAGAGTCTCACTGCCTCTGTGCCTCTGTGCATCAGTGACTGTGTCTCAGTGTCTCAGAGTATCAGTGTCTCTGTGTCTCATTGTCTCTGTGCCTCAGTGTATCAGTGTCTCAGAGACTCAGTGTCTCTGTGTCTCTCTGTCTCTGTGTCTCAGTGTCTCTGTGTCTCAGTGTCTCAGTGTCTCAGTGTCTCAGAGTCTCAGAGATTCTGTGTCTCTGTGTCTCAGTGTCTCAGCTTCTCACTGTCTCAGTGTTTCTGTGTCTCAGTGTCTCAGTGTCTCTGTGCCTCAGTGTCTCAGTGTCTCAGTGTCTCTGTGCCTCAGTGTCTCAGTGTCTCAGAGTCACAGTGTCTCTGTGTCTCAGTGTCTCAGACTCTCAGTGTCTCTGTGTCTCTGTGCCTCGGTGTCTCAGTTTCTCAGTGTCTCAGTGTCTCGGTGTCTCGATGTCTCAGAGTCTCAGTGTCACTGTGCCTCAGTGTCACTGTGCCTCCGTGTCTCAGTGTGTCGATGTCTCAGAGTGTCAGTGCCTCTGTGCCTCAGTGTCTGTGTCTCAGTGTCTCAGAGTCTCAGTGTCTCTGTGTCTCAGTGTCTCTGTGTCTCAGTGCCTCAGAGTCTCAGAATCTCAGTGATTCTGTGTCTCTGTGTCTCACTGTCTCAGCTTCTCACCGTCTCAGTGTTTCTGTGTCTCAGTGTCTCTGTGCCTCAGTGTCTCAGTGTCTCAGTGCCTCAGTGTCTAAGTGTCTCACAGTCTCTGTGTCTCTGTGACTCAGTGCCTCTGTTTCTCTGTGCCTCAATGTCTCTGTGTCTCAGTGTCTCCGAATTTCAGTGCCGCAATGACTCTGTGTCTCAGTGTCTCAGTGTCTCTGTGCCCCAGTGTCTCAGAGTGTCAGTGTCTCTGCGTCTCCTTGACTCCGTGTCTCAGTGTCTCAGTGCCTCAGTGTCTCAGTTTCTCCGAGTCTCAATGTCTCTGTGTCTCAGTGTCACTATGCCTCAGCGTCTCTACATCTCAGTGTCTCTGTGTCTCAGTGTCTCTGTGCCTCAGTGCCTCTGCGTCTCAGTGTCTCAGAGACTCAGTTTCTCTTTGTGTCTCTGTGTCTCAGTGTCTCTGTGCCTCTGTGTCTTAGTGTCTCTGTGTCTCAGTGTCTCAGTGTCTCTGTGTCTCTTTGACTCAGTGTCTCTGTGCCTCAGTGTCTCTGTCTCTCTGTGTCTCAATGTCTCAGTGTCTCTGCCTCAGTGTCTCAGCATCATAGTGTCTCTGTGTCTCAGTGTCTCAGTGACTCCGAGTCTCAGAGTCTCAGTGACTCAGTGTCTCAGAGTCTCTGTGTCTCAGTGTCTCAGAGTCTCATTCTCAGTGTCTCAGAGTCTCAGTGTCTCAGTGTCTCTGTGTCTCAGTGCCTGAGTGTCTCAGCGCCTGAGTGTCTCAGTGTCTCAGTTTCTCTGTGTCTCTGTGTCTCAGTGTCTCTGTGGATCAGTGTCTCAGTGCCTCTATGTCTCAGTGTCTCAGTGTCTCATTCTCAGTGTCTCAGAGTCTCAGTGTCTCAGTGTCTCTGTTCCTCAGTGTCTCAGTGTCTCAGAGTCACAATGTCTCTGTGTCTCAGTGTCTCAGACTCTCAGTGTCTCTGTGTCTCTGTGCCTCGGTGTCTCAGTTTCTCAGTGTCTCAGAGTCTCGGTGTCTCGATGTATCAGAGTCTCAGTGTCACTGTGCCTCAGTGTCACTGTGCCTCCGTGTCTCAGTGTGTCGGTGTCTCAGAGTCTCAGTGCCTCTGTGCCTCTGTGTCTCAGTGTCTCAGAGTATTAGTGTCTCTGTGTCTCATTGTCACTGTGCCTCAGTGTATCAGTGTCTCAGAGTCTCAGTGTCTCTGTGTCTCAGTGTCTCTGTGTCTCAGTGTCTCTGTGTCTCAGTGTCTCAGAGTCTCAGAGTCTCAGAGTCTCAGTGATTCTGTGTCTCTGTCTCAGTGTCTCAGCTTCTCACCGTCTCAGTGTTTCTGTGTCTCAGTGTCTCAGTGCCTCTGTGCCTCAGTGTCTCAGTGTCTCTGTGCCTCAGTGTCTCAGTGTCTCAGAGTCTCTGTGTCTCTGTGACTCAGTGCCTCTGTTTCTCTGTGCCTCAGTGTCTCTGTGTCTCTGAATTTCAGTGTCTCAATGACTCTGTGTCTCAGTGTCTCTGTGCCCCAGTGTCTCAGAGTGTCAGTGTCTCTGCGTCTCCTTGACTCAGTGTCTCAGTGTCTCTGTGCCTCAGTGTCTCTGCGTCTCAGTGTCTCAGGGACTCAGTTTCTTTGTGTCGCTGTGACTCAGTGTCTCTGTGCCTCTGTGTCTTAGTGTCTCTGTGTCTCAGAGTCTCTGTGTATCTGTGCCTCAGTGTCTTAGTGTCTTTGTGTCTCAGTGTCTCTGTGTCTCTTTGTCTAAGTGCCTCTGTGCCTCAGTGTCTCTGTCTCTCTGTGTCTCAATGTCTCAGTGTCTCTGTGCCTCAGAGTCTCAGTGTCTCAGCATCTTAGTGTCTCTTTGTCTCAGTGTCTCCGAGTCTCAGAGTCTCAGTGACTCAGTGTCTCAGTTTCTCAGAGTTTCAGTGCCTCTGTGTCTCAGTGTCACTGTGTCTCAGAGACTCTACATCTCAGTGTCTCTGTGTCTCAGTGTCTCTGTGCCTCAGTGTCTCTGCGTCTCAGTGTCTCAGAGACTCAGTTTCTCTGTGTCTCTGTGTCTCAGTGTCTCTGTGCCTCTGTGTCTTAGTGTCTCAGTGTCTCAGTGTCTCTGTGTCTCAGTGTCTCAGAGTGTCAGTGTCTCTGTGTCTCAGTGTCTCTGTGCCTGAGTGTCTCAGCGCCTCAGTGTCTCAGTGTCTCTGTGTCTTTGTGCCTCAGTGTCTAAGTGTCTCAGTGTCTCAGAGACTCAGTGTCTCAGAGACTCAGTGTCTAAGTGTATCTGTGACTCAGTGCCTCAGTGTCTCAGTTTCTCAGGTTCTCATTTCTCAGTGTCTCTTTGTCTCTGTGTCTCAGTGTCTCTGTGCATCAGTGTCTCAGTGCCCCAGTGTCTCAGAGTCTCAGTGTCTCAGTGTCTCTGTTCCTCAGTGTCTCAGTGTCTCTGTGTCTCAGTGTCTCTGTTTCTCGAGATCTCTCTGTTTCTTTGTCTCAGTGTCTCTGTGCCTCAGTGTCTCAGTGTATCTGTGTCTCTGTGCCTCAGTGTCTCAGTGTCTCAGAGTCTCAGTGTCTCAGTGCCTCAGTGTCTCTGCCTCTCTGTGTCTCAATGTCTCAGTGTCTCTGTGCCTCAGTGTCTCAGCATCTTAGTGTCTCTGTGTCTCTGTGTCTCTGTCCCTCGGTGTCTCAGTTTCTCAGTGTCTCAGTGTCTCGGTGTCTCGATGTCTCAGAGTCTCAGTGTCACTGTGCCTCAGTGTCACTGTGCCTCCGTGTCTCAGTGTGTCGATGTCTCAGCGTCTCAGTGCCTCTGCGCAGCAGTGTCTCTGTGTCTCAGTGTCTCAGTGTCACCGAATCTCAGAGACACAGTGTCTCAGTGTCTCAGTGTCTCATTCTCAGTGTCTCAGAGTCTCAGTGTCTCAGTGTCTCTGTGTCTCAGTGTCTCTGTGCCTCAGTGTCTCAGTGTCTCAGAGTCACAGTGTCTCTGTGTCTCAGTGTCTCTGTGTCTCAGTGTCTCAGACTCTCAGTGTCTCTGTGTCTCTGTGCCTCGGTGTCTCAGTTTCTCAGTGTCTCAGAGTCTCGGTGCCTCGATGTCTCAGAGTCTCAATGTCACTGTGCCTCAGTGTCACTGTGCTTCCGTGTCTCAGTGTGTCGATGTCTCAGAGTCTCACTGCCTCTGTGCCTCTGTGCATCAGTGACTGTGTCTCAGTGTCTCAGAGTATCAGTGTCTCTGTGTCTCATTGTCTCTGTGCCTCAGTGTATCAGTGTCTCAGAGACTCAGTGTCTCTGTGTCTCTCTGTCTCTGTGTCTCAGTGTCTCTGTGTCTCAGTGTCTCAGTGTCTCAGAGTCTCAGAGATTCTGTGTCTCTGTGTCTCAGTGTCTCAGCTTCTCACTGTCTCAGTGTTTCTGTGTCTCAGTGTCTCAGTGTCTCTGTGCCTCAGTGTCTCAGTGTCTCAGTGTCTCTGTGCCTCAGTGTCTCAGTGTCTCAGAGTCACAGTGTCTCTGTGTCTCAGTGTCTCAGACTCTCAGTGTCTCTGTGTCTCTGTGCCTCGGTGTCTCAGTTTCTCAGTGTCTCAGTGTCTCGGTGTCTCGATGTCTCAGAGTCTCAGTGTCACTGTGCCTCAGTGTCACTGTGCCTCCGTGTCTCAGTGTGTCGATGTCTCAGAGTGTCAGTGCCTCTGTGCCTCAGTGTCTGTGTCTCAGTGTCTCAGAGTCTCAGTGTCTCTGTGTCTCAGTGTCTCTGTGTCTCAGTGCCTCAGAGTCTCAGAATCTCAGTGATTCTGTGTCTCTGTGTCTCACTGTCTCAGCTTCTCACCGTCTCAGTGTTTCTGTGTCTCAGTGTCTCAGTGTCTCTGTGCCTCAGTGTCTCAGTGTCTAAGTGCCTCAGTGTCTAAGTGTCTCACAGTCTCTGTGTCTCTGTGACTCAGTGCCTCTGTTTCTCTGTGCCTCAATGTCTCTGTGTCTCAGTGTCTCCGAATTTCAGTGCCGCAATGACTCTGTGTCTCAGTGTCTCAGTGTCTCTGTGCCCCAGTGTCTCAGAGTGTCAGTGTCTCTGCGTCTCCTTGACTCCGTGTCTCAGTGTCTCAGTGCCTCAGTGTCTCAGTTTCTCCGAGTCTCAATGTCTCTGTGTCTCAGTGTCACTGTGCCTCAGCGTCTCTACATCTCAGTGTCTCTGTGTCTCAGTGTCTCTGTGCCTCAGTGCCTCTGCGTCTCAGTGTCTCAGAGACTCAGTTTCTCTTTGTGTCTCTGTGTCTCAGTGTCTCTGTGCCTCTGTGTCTTAGTGTCTCTGTGTCTCAGTGTCTCAGAGTCTCTGTGTCTCTGTGCCTCAGTGTCTTAGTGTCTTTGTGTCTCAGTGTCTCTGTGTCTCTTTGACTCAGTGTCTCTGTGCCTCAGTGTCTCTGTCTCTCTGTGTCTCAATGTCTCAGTGTCTCTGCCTCAGTGTCTCAGCATCTTAGTGTCTCTGTGTCTCTGTGTCTCAGTGTCTCAGTGACTCCGAGTCTCAGAGTCTCAGTGACTCAGTGTCTCAGAGTCTCTGTGTCTCAGTGTCTCAGAGTCTCATTCTCAGTGTCTCAGAGTCTCAGTGTCTCAGTGTCTCTGTGTCTCAGTGTCTCAGTGTCTCAGAGTCTCAGTGTCTCTGTGTCTCAGTGTCTCTGTGCCTGAGTGTCTCAGCGCCTCAGTGTCTCAGTGTCTCAGTTTCTCTGTGTCTCTGTGTCTCAGTGTCTCTGTGGATCAGTGTCTCAGTGCCTCTATGTCTCAGTGTCTCAGTGTCTCATTCTCAGTGTCTCAGAGTCTCAGTGTCTCAGTGTCTCTGTTCCTCAGTGTCTCAGTGTCTCAGAGTCACAATGTCTCTGTGTCTCAGTGTCTCAGACTCTCAGTGTCTCTGTGTCTCTGTGCCTCGGTGTCTCAGTTTCTCAGTGTCTCAGAGTCTCGGTGTCTCGATGTCTCAGAGTCTCAGTGTCACTGTGCCTCAGTGTCACTGTGCCTCCGTGTCTCAGTGTGTCGGTGTCTCAGAGTCTCAGTGCCTCTGTGCCTCTGTGTCTCAGTGTCTCAGAGTATTAGTGTCTCTGTGTCTCATTGTCACTGTGCCTCAGTGTATCAGTGTCTCAGAGTCTCAGTGTCTCTGTGTCTCAGTGTCTCTGTGTCTCAGTGTCTCTGTGTCTCAGAGTCTCAGAGTCTCAGAGTCTCAGAGTCTCAGTGATTCTGTGTCTCTGTCTCAGTGTCTCAGCTTCTCACCGTCTCAGTGTTTCTGTGTCTCAGTGTCTCAGTGCCTCTGTGCCTCAGTGTCTCAGTGTCTCTGTGCCTCAGTGTCTCAGTGTCTCAGAGTCTCTGTGTCTCTGTGACTCAGTGCCTCTGTTTCTCTGTGCCTCAGTGTCTCTGTGTCTCTGAATTTCAGTGTCTCAATGACTCTGTGTCTCAGTGTCTCTGTGCCCCAGTGTCTCAGAGTGTCAGTGTCTCTGCGTCTCCTTGACTCAGTGTCTCAGTGTCTCTGTGCCTCAGTGTCTCTGCGTCTCAGTGTCTCAGGGACTCAGTTTCTTTGTGTCGCTGTGACTCAGTGTCTCTGTGCCTCTGTGTCTTAGTGTCTCTGTGTCTCAGTGTCTCAGAGTCTCTGTGTATCTGTGCCTCAGTGTCTTAGTGTCTTTGTGTCTCAGTGTCTCTGTGTCTCTTTGTCTAAGTGCCTCTGTGCCTCAGTGTCTCTGTCTCTCTGTGTCTCAATGTCTCAGTGTCTCTGTGCCTCAGAGTCTCAGTGTCTCAGCATCTTAGTGTCTCTTTGTCTCAGTGTCTCCGAGTCTCAGAGTCTCAGTGACTCAGTGTCTCAGTTTCTCAGAGTTTCAGTGCCTCTGTGTCTCAGTGTCACTGTGTCTCAGAGACTCTACATCTCAGTGTCTCTGTGTCTCAGTGTCTCTGTGCCTCAGTGTCTCTGCGTCTCAGTGTCTCAGAGACTCAGTTTCTCTGTGTCTCTGTGTCTCAGTGTCTCTGTGCCTCTGTGTCTTAGTGTCTCAGTGTCTCAGTGTCTCTGTGTCTCAGTGTCTCAGTGTCTCAGAGTCTCAGTGTCTCAGTGCCTCAGTGTCTCTGTTTCTCTGTGTCTCAATGTCTCAGTGTCTCAGAGTCTCAGTGTCTCAGTGCCTCAGTGTCTCTGTGTCTCTGTGTCTCAATGTCTCAGTGTCTCAGAGTCTCAGTGTCTCAGTGACTCTGTGTCTCTGTGTCTCAATGTCTCAGTGTCTCAGTGTCTCAGAGTCTCAGAGTCTCAGTGCCTCAGTGTCTCTGTTTCTCTATGTCTCAATGTCTCAGTGTCTCAGAGTCTCAGTGTCTCAGTGCCTCAGTGTCTCTGTGTCTCTGTGACTCAATGTCTCACAGTCTCAGAGTCTCAGTGTCTCAGTGTCTCTGTGCCTCAGTGTCTCAGTGTCTCAGAGTCACAGTGTCTCTGTGTCTCAGTGTCTCATTGTCTAGGTGTCTCGATGTCTCAGAGTCTCAGTATCACTCTGCCTCAGTGTCACTGTGCCTCCGTGTCTCAGTGTGTCAGTGTCTCTTTGCATCAGTTTCTCACTGTCTCAGAGTCTCAGAGTCTCAGTGTCACAGTCTCTCTGCGCCTCAGTGCCTCAGTGTCTCAGTTTCTCTGCGTCTCTGTGTCTCAGTGTCTCTTTGTCTCAGCGTCTCAGTGTCTCAGTGTCTTTGTGTCTCTGTGCCTCAGTGTCTCAGTGTCTCAGAGCCTCAGTGTCTCTGTGCCTCAGTGTCGCTGTGCCTAAGTGTCTCAGTGTCTCAGTGTCTCAGAGCCTCAGTGTCTCTGTGCCTCAGTGTCACTGTGGCTAAGTGTCTCAGTGTCTCAGTGTCTCTTTGCATCAGTTTCTCAGTGTAACACAGTCTCAGAGTCTCAGAGTCACAGTGTCTCTGTGCTTCAGTGCCTCAGTGTCTCAGAGCCTCAGTGTCTCAGTGTCTCTTTGTATCTGTGTCTCAGTGTCTCAGTGTCTATGTGTCTCTGTGTCTCAGTGTCTCTGTGTCTCTGTGCCTCAGTGTCTCAGCTTCTCAGAGTCTCAGTGTCTCTGTGTCTCTGTGTCTCAGTGTCTCTGTGCCTCAGTGTCTCAGAATCTCAGTGTCTCAGTGTCTCAGTGTCTCTGTTCCTCAGTGTCTCTGTTCCTCAGTGTCTCAGTGTCTCTGTGTCACGTTGTCTCAGTGTCTCGGTGCCTCAGTGTCTCAGTATCTTAGTGTCTCAGAGTATCAGTGTCTCAGAGTCTTAGTGGCTCAGTGTCTCTGTGCCACAGTGTCTCAGTGTCACAGTGTCTCAGTGTCTCAGAGTCTCAGTGCCTCAGTGTCTCTGTGTCTCTGTGTCTCAGTGTCTCATAGTCTCAGTGTCTCTGTGTCTCAGTGTCTCATAGTCTCAGTGTCTCTGTGTCTCTGTACCTCAGGGTCTCAGTGTCTCAGAATCTCAGTGTCTCTGTGCCTCTGTGTCTCAGTGTCTCAGTGTCTCTGCGTCTCAGTGTCTCAGAGATTCAGTTTCTCTGTGTCTCTGTGTCTCAGTGTCTCTGTGCCTCAGTGTCTCAGTGTCTCAGTGTCACAGTGTCTCTGTGTCTCAGTGTCTCTGTGTCTCAGTGTCTCATTGTCTCGGTGTCTCGATGTCTCAGAGTCTCAGTATCACTGTGCCTCAGTGTCACTGTGCCTCCGTGTCTCAGTGTGTCAGTGTCTCGTTGCATCAGTTTCTCACTGTCTCAGAGTCTCAGTGTCACAGTCTCTCTGCTCCTCAGTGCCTCAGTGTCTCAGTTTCTCTGCGTCTCTGTGTCTCAGTGTCTCTGTGTCTCTGTGTCTCAGTGTCTCAGCGTCTCAGTGTCTCAGTGTCTCTGTGTCTCTGTGCCTCAGTGTCTCAGTGTCTCAGAGCCTCAGTGTCTCTATGCCTCAGTGTCACTGTGCCTAAGTGTCTCAGTGTCTCAGTGTCTCTTTGCATCAGTTTCTCATTGTAACACAGTCTCTGAGTCTCAGTGTCACAGTGTCTCTGTGCCTCAGTGCCTCAGTGTCTCAGAGCCTCAGTGTCTCTGTGTCTTTGTGTCTCAGGGTCTCTGTGTCTCAGTGTCTCTGTGCCTCAGTGTCTCTGCGTCTCAGTGTCTCAGAGACTCAGTTTCTCTGTGTCTCTGTGTCTCAGTGTCTCAGTGCCTCTGTGTCTTAGTGTCTCTGTGCCTCAGTGTCTCAGTGTCTCAGTGTATCTGTGTCTCTGTGTCTCAGTGTCTCTGTGCCTCTGTGTCTTAGTGTCTCTGTGCCTCAGTGTCTCAGTGTATCTGTGTCTCTGTGTCTCAGTGTCTCTGTGCCTCTGTGTCTCAGTGTATCTGTGTCTCTGTGCCTCAGTGTCTCAGTGTATCTGTGTCTCAGAGTCTCAGTGTCTCAGTGCCTCAGTGTCTCTGTTTCTCTGTGTCTCAATACCTCAGTGTCTCAGAGTCTCAGTGTCTCAGTGTCTCTGTGTCTCTGTGTCTCAATGTCTCAGTGTCTCAGAGTCTCAGTGTCTCTGTGTCTCTGTGTCTCAGTGTCTCAGTGTCTCTGTTTCTCTGTGTCTCAGTGTCTCAGTGTCTCAGTGCCTCAGTGTCTCTGTGTCTCAATGTCTCAGTGTCTCAGAGTCTCAGAGTCTCAGTGTCTCAGTGTCTCTGTGCCTCAGTGTCTCAGAGTCACAGTGTCTCTGTGTCTCAGTGTCTCTGTGTCTCAGTGTCTCATTGTCTCGGTGTCTCGATGTCTCAGAGTCTCAGTATCACTGTGCCTCAGTTTCACTGTGCCTCCGTGTCTCAGTGTGTCAGTGTCTCTTTGCATCAGTTTCTCACTGTCTCAGAGTCTCAGAGTCTCAGTGTCACAGTCTCTCTGCGCCTCAGTGCCTCAGTGTCTCTGTGTCTCTGTGTCTCAGTGTCTCTGTGTCTCAGTGTCTCAGCGTCTCAGTGTCTCAGTGTCTCTGTGTCTCTGTGCCTCAGTGTCTCAGTGTCTCAGAGCCTCAGTGTCTCTGTGCCTCAGTGTCACTGTGCCTAAGTGTCTCAGTGTCTCAGTGTCTCTTTGCATCAGTTTCTCCGTGTAACACAGTCTCAGAGTCTCAGAGTCTCAGTGTCACAGTGTCTCAGAGCCTCAGTGTCTCTGTCTCTCTGTGTCTCAGAGTCTCTGTGCCTCAGTGTCTCTGTGTCTCAGTGTCTCATAGTCTCAGTGTCTCTGTGTCTCTGTATCTGTGTCTCTGTGTCTCAGAGTCTCATAGTCTCAGTGTCTCTGTGTCTCAGTGTCTCAGTGTCTCAAAGTCTCTGTCTCAGTGTCTCAGAGTCTCACTGACTCCGTGTCTCAGTGTCTCTGTGCCTCAGTGTCTCAGTGTGTCTGTGCCTCAGTTTCTCAGTGTCTCTGTGTCTCAGTGTCTCTGTGCCTCAGTGTCTCAGTGTCTCTATGTCTTGGTGTCTCAGTGTCTCTGTGTCTTGGTGTCTCAGTGTCTCTGTGTCTCAGTGTCTCTGTGCCTCAGTGTCTCAGTCTCTCAGCATCTTAGTGTCTCTTTGTCTCAGTGTCTCCGAGTCTCAGAGTCTCAGTGACTCAGTGTCTCAGAGTCTCTGTGTCTCAGTGTCTCAGAGTCTCAGTCTCTCAGTGTCTCAGAGTCTCAGTGATTCTGTGTCTCTGTGTCTCAGTGTCTCAGCTTCTCACCGTCTCAGTGTTTTGTGTCTCAGTGTCTAAGTGTCTCAGACTGTCACTGTCCCAGTGCCTCTGTGCTTCAGTGTCTCAGTGTCTCTGTGCCTCAGTGTCTCAGTGTCTCAGAGTCTCTGTGTCTCTGTGACTCAGTGCCTCAGTTTCTCTGTGCCTCAGTGTCTCTGTGCCCCAGTGTCTCAGAGTGTCAGTGTCTCAGAGTCTCAGTGTCTCTGCGTCTCCTTGACTGTGTGTCTCAGTGTCTCAGTGCCTCAGTGTCTCAGTTTCTCAGTGTCTCAGTTTCTCAGTGTCCCTGTGTCTCAGTGTCTCTGTGCCTCAGTGTCTCAGTGTCTCTATGTCTTGGTGTCTCAGTGTCTCTGTGTCTTGGTGTCTCAGTGTCTCAGTGTCTCAGTGTCTCTGTGCCTCAGTGTCTCAGCATCTTAGTGTCTCTTTGTCTCAGTGTCTCCGAGTCTCAGAGTCTCAGTGACTCAGTGTCTGAGAGTCTCTGTGTCTCAGTGTCTCAGAGTCTCAGTGTCTCTGTGTCCCAGTGTCTCTGTGCTTCAGTGTCTCAGTGTCTCTGTGCCTCAGTGTCTCAGTGTCTCAGAGTCTCTGTGACTCAGTGCCTCTGTTTCTCTGTGCCTCAGTGTCTCTGTGCCCCAGTGTCTCAGAGTGTCAGTGCCTCAGTGTCTCTGCGTCTCCTTGACTGTGTGTCTCAGTGTCTCAGTGCCTCAGTGTCTCAGTTTCTCAGTGTCTCAGTTTCTCAGTGTCTCAGTGTCTCAGTGTCTCAGTGTCTCAGTGTCTCTCTGTCTTGGTGTCTCAGTGTCTCTGTGCCTCAGTGTCTTAGTCTCTCTGTGCCTCAGTGTCTCTGTGTCTCATTGTCACTGTGCATCAGTGTCTCAGTGTCTCAGAGTCTCAGTGTCTCTGTGCCTCTATGTCTCAGTGTCCCTGTGTCTCATTGCCTCAATGTCTCTGTGTCTCAGTGTCTCAGACCTCAGTGACTCTGTGTCTCTGTATCTCTGTGTCTCATTGTCTCACCGTCTCAGTGTCTCTGTGCCTCAGTGCCTCAGACTCTCACTGCCTCAAAGTCTCTGTTTCTCTGTGCCTCAGTGTCTCAGTGTCTCAGAGTCACAGTGTCTCTGTGTCTCAGTGTCTCTGTGTCTCTGTGCCTCGGTGTCTCAGTTTCTCAGTGTCTCAGTGTCTCGGTGTCTCGATGTCTCAGTGTCTCTGTGCCTCAGTGTCTCAGAATTTCAGTGTCTCAATGACTCTGTGTCTCAGTGTCTCAGTGTCTCTGTGCCCCAGTGTCTCAGAGTGTCAGTGTCTCTGCGTCTCCTTGACTCCATGTCTCAGTGTCTCAGTGCCTCAGTGTCTCAGTTTCTCAGTGTCTTAGTTTCTCAGTGTCTCCGTGTCTCAGTGTCTCAGTGTCTCTGTGTCTTAGTGTCTCAGTGTCTCTGTGCCTCAGTGTCTTAGTCTCTCTGTGCCTCAGTGTCTCTGTGTCTCATTGTCTCTCTGCCTCAGTGTCTCAGTGTCTCAGAGTCTCAGTGTCTCTGTGCCTCTATGTCTCAATGTCCCTGTGTCTCAGTGCCTCAATGTCTCTGTGTCTCAGTGTCTCAGATCTCAGTGACTCTGTGTCTCTGTATCTCTGTGTCTCACCGTCTCAGTGTCTCTGTGTCTCAGTGCCTCAGACTCTCACTGCCTCAAAGTCTCTGTTTCTCTGTGCCTCAGAGTCACAGTGTCTCTGTGTCTCAGTGTCTCTGTGTCTCTGTGCCTCGGTGTCTCAGTTTCTCAGTGTCTCAGTGTCTCGGTGTCTCGATGTCTCAGAGTCTCAGTGTCACTGTGCCTCAGTGTCACTGTGCCTCTGTGTCTCAGTGTGTCGACCTCTCAGAGTGTCAGTGCCTCTGTGCCTCTGTGCCTCAGTGTCTGTGTCTCAGTGTCTCAGAGTATCAGTGTCTCTGTGTCTCATTGTCTCTGTGCCTCAGTGTCTCAGTGTCTCAGAGTCTCAGTGTCTCTGTACCTCTGTGTCTCAGTGTCTGTGTCTCAGCGTCTCAGAGTCTCAGAGTCTAAGTGATTCTGTGTCTCTGAGTCTCAGTGTCTCAGTTTCTCACCGTCTCAGTGTCTCTGTGCCTCAGTGTCTCAGTGTCTTTGTGCCTCAGTGTCTCAGTGTCTCACAGTCTCTGTGTCTCTGTGGCTCAGTGCCTCTGTTTCTCTGTGCCTCAGTGTCTCTGTGCCTCAGTGCCTCTGTGTCTCAGTGTCTCCGAATTTCAGTGTCTCAATGACTCTGTGTCTCAGTGTCTCAGTGTCTCTGTGCCCCAGTGTCTCAGAGTGTCAGTGTCTCTGCGTCTCCTTGACTCCATGTCTCAGTGTCTCAGTGCCTCAGTGTCTCAGTTTCTCAGAGTTTCAGTGCCTCTGTGTCTCAGTGTCACTGTGTCTCAGAGACTCTACATCTCAGTGTCTCAGTGTCTCTGTGTCTCTGTGCCTCAGTGTCTCAGTGTCTCAGAGCCTCAGTGTCTCTGTGCCTCAGTGTCACTGTGCCTAAGTGTCTCAGTGTCTCAGTGTCTCAGTGTCTCTTTGCATCAGTTTCTCATTGTAACACAGTCTCTGAGTCTCAGTGTCACAGTGTCTCTGTGCCTCAGTGCCTCAGTGCCTCAGAGCCTCAGTGTCTCTGTGTCTTTGTGTCTCAGGGTCTCTGTGTCTCAGTGTCTCTGTGCCTCAGTGTCTCTGCGTCTCAGTGTCTCAGAGACTCAGTTTCTCTGTGTCTCTGTGTCTCAGTGTCTCAGTGCCTCTGTGTCTTAGTGTCTCTGTGCCTCAGTGTCTCAGTGTCTCAGTGTATCTGTGTCTCTGTGTCTCAGTGTCTCTGTGCCTCTGTGTCTTAGTGTCTCTGTGCCTCAGTGTCTCAGTGTCTCTGTGTCTCAGTGTCTCTGTGCCTCTGTGTCTTAGTGTCTCTGTGCCTCAGTGTCTCAGTGTATCTGTGTCTCTGTGCCTCAGTGTCTCAGTGTCTCAGAGTCTCAGTGTCTCAGTGCCTCAGTGTCTCTGTTTCTCTGTGTCTCAATACCTCAGTGTCTCAGAGTCTCAGTGTCTCAGTGTCTCTGTGTCTCTGTGTCTCAATGTCTCAGTGTCTCAGAGTCTCAGTGTCTCTGTGTCTCAGTGTCTCAGTGTCTCAGTGTCTCTGTTTCTCTGTGACTCAGTGTCTCAGTGTCTCAGTGCCTCAGTGTCTCTGTGTCTCAATGTCTCAGTGTCTCAGAGTCTCAGAGTCTCAGTGTCTCAGTTTCTCTGTGCCTCAGTGTCTCAGAGTCACAGTGTCTCTGTGTCTCAGTGTCTCTGTGTCTCAGTGTCTCATTGTCTCGGTGTCTCGATGTCTCAGAGTCTCAGTATCACTGTGCCTCAGTTTCACTGTGCCTCCGTGTCTCAGTGTGTCAGTGTCTCTTTGCATCAGTTTCTCACTGTCTCAGAGTCTCAGAGTCTCAGTGTCACAGTCTCTCTGCGCCTCAGTGCCTCAGTGTCTCTGTGTCTCAGTGTCTCAGTGTCTCAGCGTCTCAGTGTCTCAGTGTCTCTGTGTCTCTGTGCCTCAGTGTCTCAGTGTCTCAGAGCCTCAGTGTCTCTGTGCCTCAGTGTCACTGTGCCTAAGTGTCTCAGTGTCTCAGTGTCTCTTTGCATCAGTTTCTCCGTGTAACACAGTCTCAGAGTCTCAGAGTCTCAGTGTCACAGTGTCTCAGAGCCTCAGTGTCTCTGTCTCTCTGTGTCTCAGAGTCTCTGTGCCTCAGTGTCTCTGTGTCTCAGTGTCTCATAGTCTCATAGTCTCAGTGTCTCTGTGTCTCAGTGTCTCAGTGTCTCAAAGTCTCTGTCTCAGTGTCTCAGAGTCTCACTGACTCCGTGTCTCAGTGTCTCTGTGCCTCAGTGTCTCAGTGTGTCTGTGCCTCAGTGTCTCAGTGTCTCTGTGCCTCAGTGTCTCAGTTTCTCAGTGTCTCTGTGTCTCAGTGTCTCTGTGCCTCAGTGTCTCAGTGTCTCTATGTCTTGGTGTCTCAGTGTCTCTGTGTCTCAGTGTCTCTGTGCCTCAGTGTCTCAGTCTCTCAGCATCTTAGTGTCTCTTTGTCTCAGTGTCTCCGAGTCTCAGAGTCTCAGTGACTCAGTGTCTCAGCGTCTCTGTGTCTCAGTGTCTCAGAGTCTCAGTCTCTCAGTGTCTCAGAGTCTCAGTGATTCTGTGTCTCTGTGTCTCAGTGTCTCAGCTTCTCACCGTCTCAGTGTTTTGTGTCTCAGTGTCTAAGTGTCTCAGACTGTCACTGTCCCAGTGTCTCTGTGCTTCAGTGTCTCAGTGTCTCTGTGCCTCAGTGTCTCAGTGTCTCAGAGTCTCTGTGTCTCTGTGACTCAGTGCCTCAGTTTCTCTGTGCCTCAGTGTCTCTGTGCCCCAGTGTCTCAGAGTGTCAGTGTCTCAGAGTCTCAGTTTCTCTGCGTCTCCTTGACTGTGTGTCTCAGTGTCTCAGTGCCTCAGTGTCTCAGTTTCTCAGTGTCTCAGTTTCTCAGTGTCCCTGTGTCTCAGTGTCTCTGTGCCTCAGTGTCTCAGTGTCTCTATGTCTTGGTGTCTCAGTGTCTCTGTGTCTTGGTGTCTCAGTGTCTCTGTGTATCAGTGTCTCTGTGCCTCAGTGTCTCAGCATCTTAGTGTCTCTTTGTCTCAGTGTCTCCGAGTCTCAGAGTCTCAGTGACTCAGTGTCTGAGAGTCTCTGTGTCTCAGTGTCTCAGAGTGTCAGTGTCTCTGCGTCTCCTTGACTCCGTGTCTCAGTGTCTCAGTGCCTCAGTGTCTCAGTTTCTCCGAGTCTCAATGTCTCTGTGTCTCAGTGTCACTGTGCCTCAGCGTCTCTACATCTCAGTGTCTCTGTGTCTCAGTGTCTCTGTGCCTCAGTGCCTCTGCGTCTCAGTGTCTCAGAGACTCAGTTTCTCTTTGTGTCTCTGTGTCTCAGTGTCTCTGTGCCTCTGTGTCTTAGTGTCTCTGTGTCTCAGTGTCTCAGAGTCTCTGTGTCTCTGTGCCTCAGTGTCTTAGTGTCTTTGTGTCTCAGTGTCTCTGTGTCTCTTTGACTCAGTGTCTCTGTGCCTCAGTGTCTCTGTCTCTCTGTGTCTCAATGTCTCAGTGTCTCTGCCTCAGTGTCTCAGCATCTTAGTGTCTCTGTGTCTCTGTGTCTCAGTGTCTCAGTGACTCCGAGCCTCAGAGTCTCAGTGACTCAGTGTCTCAGAGTCTCTGTGTCTCAGTGTCTCAGAGTCTCATTCTCAGTGTCTCAGAGTCTCAGTGTCTCTGTGTCTCAGTGTCTCAGTGTCTCAGAGTCTCAGTGTCTCTGTGTCTCAGTGTCTCTGTGCCTGAGTGTCTCAGCGCCTCAGTGTCTCAGTGTCTCAGTTTCTCTGTGTCTCTGTGTCTCAGTGTCTCTGTGGATCAGTGTCTCAGTGCCTCTATGTCTCAGTGTCTCAGTGTCTCATTCTCAGTGTCTCAGAGTCTCAGTGTCTCAGTGTCTCTGTTCCTCAGTGTCTCAGTGTCTCAGAGTCACAATGTCTCTGTGTCTCAGTGTCTCAGACTCTCAGTGTCTCTGTGTCTCTGTGCCTCGGTGTCTCAGTTTCTCAGTGTCTCAGAGTCTCGGTGTCTCGATGTCTCAGAGTCTCAGTGTCACTGTGCCTCAGTGTCACTGTGCCTCCGTGTCTCAGTGTGTCGGTGTCTCAGAGTCTCAGTGCCTCTGTGCCTCTGTGTCTCAGTGTCTCAGAGTATTAGTGTCTCTGTGTCTCATTGTCACTATGCCTCAGTGTATCAGTGTCTCAGAGTCTCAGTGTCTCTGTGTCTCAGTGTCTCTGTGTCTCAGTGTCTCTGTGTCTCAGAGTCTCAGAGTCTCAGAGTCTCAGAGTCTCAGTGATTCTGTGTCTCTGTCTCAGTGTCTCAGCTTCTCACCGTCTCAGTGTTTCTGTGTCTCAGTGTCTCAGTGCCTCTGTGCCTCAGTGTCTCAGTGTCTCTGTGCCTCAGTGTCTCAGTGTCTCAGAGTTTCTGTGTCTCTGTGACTCAGTGCCTCTGTTTCTCTGTGCCTCAGTGTCTCTGTGTCTCTGAATTTCAGTGTCTCAATGACTCTGTGTCTCAGTGTCTCTGTGCCCCAGTGTCTCAGAGTGTCAGTGTCTCTGCGTCTCCTTGACTCAGTGTCTCAGTGTCTCTGTGCCTCAGTGTCTCTGCGTCTCAGTGTCTCAGGGACTCAGTTTCTTTGTGTCGCTGTGACTCAGTGTCTCTGTGCCTCTGTGTCTTAGTGTCTCTGTGTCTCAGTGTCTCAGAGTCTCTGTGTATCTGTGCCTCAGTGTCTTAGTGTCTTTGTGTCTCAGTGTCTCTGTGTCTCTTTGTCTAAGTGCCTCTGTGCCTCAGTGTCTCTGTCTCTCTGTGTCTCAATGTCTCAGTGTCTCTGTGCCTCAGAGTCTCAGTGTCTCAGCATCTTAGTGTCTCTTTGTCTCAGTGTCTCCGAGTCTCAGAGTCTCAGTGACTCAGTGTCTCAGTTTCTCAGAGTTTCAGTGCCTCTGTGTCTCAGTGTCACTGTGTCTCAGAGACTCTACATCTCAGTGTCTCTGTGTCTCAGTGTCTCTGTGCCTCAGTGTCTCTGCGTCTCAGTGTCTCAGAGACTCAGTTTCTCTGTGTCTCTGTGTCTCAGTGTCTCTGTGCCTCTGTGTCTTAGTGTCTCTGTGTCTCAGTGTCTCAGTGTCTCTGTGTCTCAGTGTCTCAGTGTCTCAGAGTCTCAGTGTCTCAGTGCCTCAGTGTCTCTGTTTCTCTGTGTCTCAATGTCTCAGTGTCTCAGAGTCTCAGTGTCTCAGTGCCTCAGTGTCTCTGTGTCTCTGTGTCTCAATGTCTCAGTGTCTCAGAGTCTCAGTGTCTCAGTGACTCTGTGTCTCTGTGTCTCAATGTCTCAGTGTCTCAGTGTCTCAGAGTCTCAGTGTCTCAGTGTCTCAGTGCCTCAGTGTCTCTGTTTCTCTATGTCTCAATGTCTCAGTGTCTCAGAGTCTCAGTGTCTCAGTGCCTCAGTGTCTCTGTGTCTCTGTGACTCAATGTCTCAGAGTCTCAGAGTCTCAGTGTCTCAGTGTCTCTGTGCCTCAGTGTCTCAGTGTCTCAGAGTCACAGTGTCTCTGTGTCTCAGTGTCTCATTGTCTAGGTGTCTCGATGTCTCAGAGTCTCAGTATCACTCTGCCTCAGTGTCACTGTGCCTCCGTGTCTCAGTGTGTCAGTGTCTCTTTGCATCAGTTTCTCACTGTCTCAGAGTCTCAGAGTCTCAGTGTCACAGTCTCTCTGCGCCTCAGTGCCTCAGTGTCTCAGTTTCTCTGCGTCTCTGTGTCTCAGTGTCTCTTTGTCTCAGCGTCTCAGTGTCTCAGTGTCTTTGTGTCTCTGTGCCTCAGTGTCTCAGTGTCTCAGAGCCTCAGTGTCTCTGTGCCTCAGTGTCGCTGTGCCTAAGTGTCTCAGTGTCTCAGTGTCTCAGAGCCTCAGTGTCTCTGTGCCTCAGTGTCACTGTGGCTAAGTGTCTCAGTGTCTCAGTGTCTCTTTGCATCAGTTTCTCAGTGTAACACAGTCTCAGAGTCTCAGTGTCACAGTGTCTCTGTGCTTCAGTGCCTCAGTGTCTCAGAGCCTCAGTGTCTCTGTGTCTCAGTGTCTCTTTGTATCTGTGTCTCAGTGTCTCAGTGTCTATGTGTCTCTGTGTCTCAGTGTCTCTGTGTCTCTGTGCCTCAGTGTCTCAGCTTCTCAGAGTCTCAGTGTCTCTGTGTCTCTGTGTCTCAGTGTCTCTGTGCCTCACTGTCTCAGAATCTCAGTGTCTCAGTGTCTCAGTGTCTCTGTGTCTCAGTGTCTCTGTTCCTCAGTGTCTCAGTGTCTCTGTGTCACGTTGTCTCAGTGTCTCGGTGCCTCAGTGTCTCAGTATCTTAGTGTCTCAGAGTATCAGTGTCTCAGAGTCTTAGTGGCTCAGTGTCTCTGTGCCACAGTGTCTCAGTGTCACAGTGTCTCAGTGTCTCAGAGTCTCAGTGCCTCAGTGTCTCTGTGTCTCTGTGTCTCAGTGTCTCATAGTCTCAGTGTCTCTGTGTCTCAGTGTCTCATAGTCTCAGTGTCTCTGTGTCTCTGTACCTCAGGGTCTCAGTGTCTCAGAATCTCAGTGTCTCTGTGCCTCTGTGTCTCAGTGTCTCAGTGTCTCTGCGTCTCAGTGTCTCAGAGATTCAGTTTCTCTGTGTCTCTGTGTCTCAGTGTCTCTGTGCCTCAGTGTCTCAGTGTCTCAGTGTCACAGTGTCTCTGTGTCTCAGTGTCTCTGTGTCTCAGTGTCTCATTGTCTCGGTGTCTCGATGTCTCAGAGTCTCAGTATCACTGTGCCTCAGTGTCACTGTGCCTCCGTGTCTCAGTGTGTCAGTGTCTCGTTGCATCAGTTTCTCACTGTCTCAGAGTCTCAGTGTCACAGTCTCTCTGCTCCTCAGTGCCTCAGTGTCTCAGTTTCTCTGCGTCTCTGTGTCTCAGTGTCTCTGTGTCTCTGTGTCTCAGTGTCTCAGCGTCTCAGTGTCTCAGTGTCTCTGTGTCTCTGTGCCTCAGTGTCTCAGTGTCTCAGAGCCTCAGTGTCTCTGTGCCTCAGTGTCACTGTGCCTAAGTGTCTCAGTGTCTCAGTGTCTCTTTGCATCAGTTTCTCATTGTAACACAGTCTCTGAGTCTCAGTGTCACAGTGTCTCTGTGCCTCAGTGCCTCAGTGTCTCAGAGCCTCAGTGTCTCTGTGTCTTTGTGTCTCAGGGTCTCTGTGTCTCAGTGTCTCTGTGCCTCAGTGTCTCTGCGTCTCAGTGTCTCAGAGACTCAGTTTCTCTGTGTCTCTGTGTCTCAGTGTCTCAGTGCCTCTGTGTCTTAGTGTCTCTGTGCCTCAGTGTCTCAGTGTCTCAGTGTATCTGTGTCTCTGTGTCTCAGTGTCTCTGTGCCTCTGTGTCTTAGTGTCTCTATGCCTCAGTGTCTCAGTGTATCTGTGTCTCTGTGTCTCGGTGTCTCTGTGCCTCTGTGTCTTAGTGTCTCTGTGCCTCAGTGTCTCAGTGTATCTGTGTCTCTGTGCCTCAGTGTCTCAGTGTCTCAGTGTCTCAGAGTCTCAGTGTCTCAGTGCCTCAGTGTCTCTGTTTCTCTGTGTCTCAATACCTCAGTGTCTCAGAGTCTCAGTGTCTCAGTGTCTCTGTGTCTCTGTGTCTCAATGTCTCAGTGTCTCAGAGTCTCAGTGTCTCTGTGTCTCTGTGTCTCAGTGTCTCAGTGTCTCTGTTTCTCTGTGTCTCAGTGTCTCAGTGTCTCAGTGCCTCAGTGTCTCTGTGTCTCAATGTCTCAGTGTCTCTGTGCCTCAGTGTCTCAGAGTCACAGTGTCTCTGTGTCTCAGTGTCTCTGTGTCTCAGTGTCTCATTGTCTCGGTGTCTCGATGTCTCAGAGTCTCAGTATCACTGTGCCTCAGTTTCACTGTGCCTCCGTGTCTCAGTGTGTCAGTGTCTCTTTGCATCAGTTTCTCACTGTCTCAGAGTCTCAGAGTCTCAGTGTCACAGTCTCTCTGCGCCTCAGTGCCTCAGTGTCTCTGTGTCTCTGTGTCTCAGTGTCTCTGTGTCTCAGTGTCTCAGCGTCTCAGTGTCTCAGTGTCTCTGTGTCTCTGTGCCTCAGTGTCTCAGTGTCTCAGAGCCTCAGTGTCTCTGTGCCTCAGTGTCACTGTGCCTAAGTGTCTCAGTGTCTCAGTGTCTCTTTGCATCAGTTTCTCCGTGTAACACAGTCTCAGAGTCTCAGAGTCTCAGTGTCACAGTGTCTCAGAGCCTCAGTGTCTCTGTCTCTCTGTGTCTCAGAGTCTCTGTGCCTCAGTGTCTCTGTGTCTCAGTGTCTCATAGTCTCAGTGTCTCTGTGTCTCTGTATCTGTGTCTCTGTGTCTCAGAGTCTCATAGTCTCAGTGTCTCTGTGTCTCAGTGTCTCAGTGTCTCAAAGTCTCTGTCTCAGTGTCTCAGAGTCTCACTGACTCCGTGTCTCAGTGTCTCTGTGCCTCAGTGTCTCAGTGTGTCTGTGCCTCAGTGTCTCAGTGTCTCTGTGCCTCAGTGTCTCAGTTTCTCAGTGTCTCTGTGTCTCAGTGTCTCAGTGTCTCTGTGCCTCAGTGTCTCAGTGTCTCTATGTCTTGGTGTCTCAGTGTCTCTGTGTCTTGGTGTCTCAGTGTCTCTGTGTCTCAGTGTCTCTGTGCCTCAGTGTCTCAGTCTCTCAGCATCTTAGTGTCTCTTTGTCTCAGTGTCTCCGAGTCTCAGAGTCTCAGTGACTCAGTGTCTCAGAGTCTCTGTGTCTCAGTGTCTCAGAGTCTCAGTCTCTCAGTGTCTCAGAGTCTCAGTGATTCTGTGTCTCTGTGTCTCAGTGTCTCAGCTTCTCACCGTCTCAGTGTTTTGTGTCTCAGTGTCTAAGTGTCTCAGACTGTCACTGTCCCAGTGTCTCTGTGCTTCAGTGTCTCAGTGTCTCTGTGCCTCAGTGTCTCAGTGTCTCAGAGTCTCTGCGTCTCTGTGACTCAGTGCCTCAGTTTCTCTGTGCCTCAGTGTCTCTGTGCCCCAGTGTCTCAGAGTGTCAGTGTCTCAGAGTCTCAGTGTCTCTGCGTCTCCTTGACTGTGTGTCTCAGTGTCTCAGTGCCTCAGTGTCTCAGTTTCTCAGTGTCTCAGTTTCTCAGTGTCCCTGTGTCTCAGTGTCTCTGTGCCTCAGTGTCTCAGTGTCTCTATGTCTTGGTGTCTCAGTGTCTCTGTGTCTTGGTGTCTCAGTGTCTCTGTGTCTCAGTGTCTCAGTGTCTCTGTGCCTCAGTGTCTCAGCATCTTAGTGTCTCTTTGTCTCAGTGTCTCCGAGTCTCAGAGTCTCAGTGACTCAGTGTCTGAGAGTCTCTGTGTCTCAGTGTCTCAGAGTCTCAGTGTCTCTGTGTCCCAGTGTCTCTGTGCTTCAGTGTCTCAGTGTCTCTGTGCCTCAGTGTCTCAGTGTCTCAGAGTCTCTGTGACTCAGTGCCTCTGTTTCTCTGTGCCTCAGTGTCTCTGTGCCCCAGTGTCTCAGAGTGTCAGTGTCTCAGTGTCTCTGCGTCTCCTTGACTGTGTGTCTCAGTGTCTCAGTGCCTCAGTGTCTCAGTTTCTCAGTGTCTCAGTTTCTCAGTGTCTCAGTGTCTCAGTGTCTCAGTGTCTCTCTGTCTTGGTGTCTCAGTGTCTCTGTGCCTCAGTGTCTTAGTCTCTCTGTGCCTCAGTGTCTCTGTGTCTCATTGTCTCTGTGCATCAGTGTCTCAGTGTCTCAGAGTCTCAGTGTCTCTGTGCCTCTATGTCTCAGTGTCCCTGTGTCTCATTGCCTCAATGTCTCTGTGTCTCAGTGTCTCAGACCTCAGTGACTCTGTGTCTCTGTATCTCTGTGTCTCATTGTCTCACCGTCTCAGTGTCTCTGTGCCTCAGTGCCTCAGACTCTCACTGCCTCAAAGTCTCTGTTTCTCTGTGCCTCAGTGTCTCAGTGTCTCAGAGTCACAGTGTCTCTGTGTCTCAGTGTCTCTGTGTCTCTGTGCCTCGGTGTCTCAGTTTCTCAGTGTCTCAGTGTCTCGGTGTCTCGATGTCTCAGTGTCTCTGTGCCTCAGTGTCTCAGAATTTCAGTGTCTCAATGACTCTGTGTGTCAGTGTCTCAGTGTCTCTGTGCCCCAGTGTCTCAGAGTGTCAGTGTCTCTGCGTCTCCTTGACTCCATGTCTCAGTGTCTCAGTGCCTCAGTGTCTCAGTTTCTCAGTGTCTTAGTTTCTCAGTGTCTCTGTGTCTCAGTGTCTCAGTGTCTCTGTGTCTTAGTGTCTCAGTGTCTCTGTGCCTCAGTGTCTTAGTCTCTCTGTGCCTCAGTGTCTCTGTGTCTCATTGTCTCTCTGCCTCAGTGTCTCAGTGTCTCAGAGTCTCAGTGTCTCTGTGCCTCTATGTCTCAATGTCCCTGTGTCTCAGTGCCTCAATGTCTCTGTGTCTCAGTGTCTCAGATCTCAGTGACTCTGTGTCTCTGTATCTCTGTGTCTCACCGTCTCAGTGTCTCTGTGTCTCAGTGCCTCAGACTCTCACTGCCTCAAAGTCTCTGTTTCTCTGTGCCTCAGAGTCACAGTGTCTCTGTGTCTCAGTGTCTCTGTGTCTCTGTGCCTCGGTGTCTCAGTTTCTCAGTGTCTCAGTGTCTCGGTGTCTCGATGTCTCAGAGTCTCAGTGTCACTGTGCCTCAGTGTCACTGTGCCTCTGTGTCTCAGTGTGTCGACGTCTCAGAGTGTCAGTGCCTCTGTGCCTCTGTGCCTCAGTGTCTGTGTCTCAGTGTCTCAGAGTATCAGTGTCTCTGTGTCTCATTGTCTCTGTGCCTCAGTGTCTCAGTGTCTCAGAGTCTCAGTGTCTCTGTACCTCTGTGTCTCAGTGTCTGTGTCTCAGCGTCTCAGAGTCTCAGAGTCTAAGTGATTCTGTGTCTCTGAGTCTCAGTGTCTCAGTTTCTCACCGTCTCAGTGTCTCTGTGCCTCAGTGTCTCAGTGTCTTTGTGCCTCAGTGTCTCAGTGTCTCACAGTCTCTGTGTCTCTGTGGCTCAGTGCCTCTGTTTCTCTGTGCCTCAGTGTCTCTGTGCCTCAGTGCCTCTGTGTCTCAGTGTCTCCGAATTTCAGTGTCTCAATGACTCTGTGTCTCAGTGTCTCAGTGTCTCTGTGCCCCAGTGTCTCAGAGTGTCAGTGTCTCTGCGTCTCCTTGACTCCATGTCTCAGTGTCTCAGTGCCTCAGTGTCTCAGTTTCTCAGAGTTTCAGTGCCTCTGTGTCTCAGTGTCACTGTGTCTCAGAGACTCTACATCTCAGTGTCTCAGTGTCTCTGTGTCTCTGTGCCTCAGTGTCTCAGTGTCTCAGAACCTCAGTGTCTCTGTGCCTCAGTGTCACTGTGCCTAAGTGTCTCAGTGTCTCAGTGTCTCAGTGTCTCTTTGCATCAGTTTCTCATTGTAACACAGTCTCTGAGTCTCAGTGTCACAGTGTCTCTGTGCCTCAGTGCCTCAGTGTCTCAGAGCCTCAGTGTCTCTGTGTCTTTGTGTCTCAGGGTCTCTGTGTCTCAGTGTCTCTGTGCCTCAGTGTCTCTGCGTCTCAGTGTCTCAGAGACTCAGTTTCTCTGTGTCTCTGTGTCTCAGTGTCTCAGTGCCTCTGTGTCTTAGTGTCTCTGTGCCTCAGTGTCTCAGTGTCTCAGTGTATCTGTGTCTCTGTGTCTCAGTGTCTCTGTGCCTCTGTGTCTTAGTGTCTCTGTGCCTCAGTGTCTCAGTGTCTCTGTGTCTCAGTGTCTCTGTGCCTCTGTGTCTTAGTGTCTCTGTGCCTCAGTGTCTCAGTGTATCTGTGTCTCTGTGCCTCAGTGTCTCAGTGTCTCAGAGTCTCAGTGTCTCAGTGCCTCAGTGTCTCTGTTTCTCTGTGTCTCAATACCTCAGTGTCTCAGAGTCTCAGTGTCTCAGTGTCTCTGTGTCTCTGTGTCTCAATGTCTCAGTGTCTCAGAGTCTCAGTGTCTCTGTGTCTCAGTGTCTCAGTGTCTCAGTGTCTCTGTTTCTCTGTGACTCAGTGTCTCAGTGTCTCAGTGCCTCAGTGTCTCTGTGTCTCAATGTCTCAGTGTCTCAGAGTCTCAGAGTCTCAGTGTCTCAGTTTCTCTGTGCCTCAGTGTCTCAGAGTCACAGTGTCTCTGTGTCTCAGTGTCTCTGTGTCTCAGTGTCTCATTGTCTCGGTGTCTCGATGTCTCAGAGTCTCAGTATCACTGTGCCTCAGTTTCACTGTGCCTCCGTGTCTCAGTGTGTCAGTGTCTCTTTGCATCAGTTTCTCACTGTCTCAGAGTCTCAGAGTCTCAGTGTCACAGTCTCTCTGCGCCTCAGTGCCTCAGTGTCTCTGTGTCTCTGTGTCTCAGTGTCTCAGTGTCTCAGCGTCTCAGTGTCTCAGTGTCTCTGTGTCTCTGTGCCTCAGTGTCTCAGTGTCTCAGAGCCTCAGTGTCTCTGTGCCTCAGTGTCACTGTGCCTAAGTGTCTCAGTGTCTCAGTGTCTCTTTGCATCAGTTTCTCCGTGTAACACAGTCTCAGAGTCTCAGAGTCTCAGTGTCACAGTGTCTCAGAGCCTCAGTGTCTCTGTCTCTCTGTGTCTCAGAGTCTCTGTGCCTCAGTGTCTCTGTGTCTCAGTGTCTCATAGTCTCAGTGTCTCTGTGTCTCTGTATCTCAGTGTCTCTGTGTCTCAGAGTCTCATAGTCTCAGTGCCTCTGTGTCTCAGTGTCTCAGTGTCTCAAAGTCTCTGTCTCAGTGTCTCAGAGTCTCACTGACTCCGTGTCTCAGTGTCTCTGTGCCTCAGTGTCTCAGTGTGTCTGTGCCTCAGTGTCTCAGTGTCTCTGTGCCTCAGTGTCTCAGTTTCTCAGTGTCTCTGTGTCTCAGTGTCTCTGTGCCTCAGTGTCTCAGTGTCTCTATGTCTTGGTGTCTCTGTGTCTCTGTGTCTTGGTGTCTCAGTGTCTCTGTGTCTCAGTGTCTCTGTGCCTCAGTGTCTCAGTCTCTCAGCATCTTAGTGTCTCTTTGTCTCAGTGTCTCCGAGTCTCAGAGTCTCAGTGACTCAGTGTCTCAGAGTCTCTGTGTCTCAGTGTCTCAGAGTCTCAGTCTCTCAGTGTCTCAGAGTCTCAGTGATTCTGTGTCTCTGTGTCTCAGTGTCTCAGCTTCTCACCGTCTCAGTGTTTTGTGTCTCAGTGTCTAAGTGTCTCAGACTGTCACTGTCCCAGTGTCTCTGTGCTTCAGTGTCTCAGTGTCTCTGTGCCTCAGTGTCTCAGTGTCTCAGAGTCTCTGTGTCTCTGTGACTCAGTGCCTCAGTTTCTCTGTGCCTCAGTGTCTCTGTGCCCCAGTGTCTCAGAGTGTCAGTGTCTCAGAGTCTCAGTTTCTCTGCGTCTCCTTGACTGTGTGTCTCAGTGTCTCAGTGCCTCAGTGTCTCAGTTTCTCAGTGTCTCAGTTTCTCAGTGTCCCTGTGTCTCAGTGTCTCTGTGCCTCAGTGTCTCAGTGTCTCTATGCCTTGGTGTCTCAGTGTCTCTGTGTCTTGGTGTCTCAGTGTCTCTGTGTATCAGTGTCTCTGTGCCTCAGTGTCTCAGCATCTTAGTGTCTCTTTGTCTCAGTGTCTCCGAGTCTCAGAGTCTCAGTGACTCAGTGTCTGAGAGTCTCTGTGTCTCAGTGTCTCAGAGTCTCAGTGTCTCTGTGTCCCAGTGTCTCTGTGCTTCAGTGTCTCAGTGTCTCTGTGCCTCAGTGTCTCAGTGTCTCAGAGTCTCTGTTTCTCTGTGACTCAGTGCCTCTGTTTCTCTGTGCCTCAGTGTCTCTGTGCCCCAGTGTCTCAGAGTGTCAGTGTCTCAGTGTCTCTGCGTCTCCTTGACTGTGTGTCTCAGTGTCTCAGTGCCTCAGTGTCTCAGTTTCTCAGTGTCTCAGTTTCTCAGTGTCTCAGTGTCTCAGTGTCTCAGTGTCTCTCTGTCTTGGTGTCTCAGTGTCTCTGTGCCTCAGTGTCTTAGTCTCTCTGTGCCTCAGTGTCTCTGTGTCTCATTGTCTCTGTGCATCAGTGTCTCAGTGTCTCAGAGTCTCAGTGTCTCTGTGCCTCTATGTCTCAGTGTCCCTGTGTCTCATTGCCTCAATGTCTCTGTGTCTCAGTGTCTCAGACCTCAGTGACTCTGTGTCTCTGTATCTCTGTGTCTCATTGTCTCACCGTCTCAGTGTCTCTGTGCCTCAGTGCCTCAGACTCTCACTGCCTCAAAGTCTCTGTTTCTCTGTGCCTCAGTGCCTCAGTGTCTCAGAGTCACAGTGTCTCTGTGTCTCAGTGTCTCTGTGTCTCTGTGCCTCGGTGTCTCAGTTTCTCAGTGTCTCAGTGTCTCGGTGTCTCGATGTCTCAGTGTCTCTGTGCCTCAGTGTCTCAGAATCTCAGTGTCTCTGTGTCTCAGTGTCTCTGTGTCTCAGTGTCTCTGTTCCTCAGTTTCTCAGTGTCTCTGTGTCTCAGTGTCTCAGATCTCAGTGTTTCTGTGTCACGTTGTCTCAGTGTCTCGGTGCCTCAGTGTCTCAGTATCTCAGTGTCTCAGAGTATCAGTGTCTCAGAGTCTTAGTGGCTCAGTGTCTCTGTGTCACGTTGTCTCAGTGTCTCTGTGCCTCAGTGTCTCAGTATCTCAGTGTCTCAGAGTATCAGTGTCTCAGAGTCTTAGTGGCTCAGTGTCTCTGTGCCACAGTGTCTCAGTGTCACAGTGTCTCAGTGTCTCAGAGTCTCTGTGCCTCAGTGTCTCTGTGTCTCTGTGCCTCAGTGTCTCTGTGCCTCAGTGTCTCTGTGTCTCAGTGTCTCCGAATTTCAGTGTCTCAATGACTCTGTGTCTCAGTGTCTCAGTGTCTTTGTGCCCCAGTGTCTCAGAGTGTCAGTGTCTCTGCGTCTCCTTGACTCCATGTCTCAGTGTCTCAGTGCCTCAGTGTCTCAGTTTCTCAGTGTCTTAGTTTCTCAGTGTCTCCGTGTCTCAGTGTCTCAGTGTCTCTGTGTCTTAGTGTCTCAGTGTCTCTGTGCCTCAGTGTCTTAGTCTCTCTGTGCCTCAGTGTCTCTGTGTCTCATTGTCTCTGTGCCTCAGTGTCTCAGTGTCTCAGAGTCTCAGTGTCTCTGTGCCTCTATGTCTCAATGTCCCTGTGTCTCAGTGCCTCAATGTCTCTGTGTCTCAGTGTCTCAGATCTCAGTGACTCTGT
Organism: Carcharhinus amblyrhynchos; assembly: GCF_965287045.1. NCBI lineage: Eukaryota > Metazoa > Chordata > Chondrichthyes > Carcharhiniformes > Carcharhinidae > Carcharhinus > Carcharhinus amblyrhynchos. The sequence goes on from NW_027649814.1 coordinate 211,609, forward strand.
GTCTCTGTATCTCTGTGTCTCACCGTCTCAGTGTCTCTGTGTCTCAGTGCCTCAGACTCTCACTGCCTCAAAGTCTCTGTTTCTCTGTGCCTCAGAGTCACAGTGTCTCTGTGTCTCAGTGTCTCTGTGTCTCTGTGCCTCGGTGTCTCAGTTTCTCAGTGTCTCAGTGTCTCGGTGTCGCAATGTCTCAGAGTCTCAGTGTCACTGTGCCTCAGTGTCACTGTGCCTCTGTGTCTCAGTGTGTCGACGTCTCAGAGTGTCAGTGCCTCTGTGCCTCTGTGCCTCAGTGTCTGTGTCCCAGTGTCTCAGAGTATCAGTGTCTCTGTGTCTCATTGTCTCTGTGCCTCAGTGTCTCAGTGTCTCAGAGTCTCAGTGTCTCTGTACCTCTGTGTCTCAGTGTCTGTGTCTCAGCGTCTCAGAGTCTCAGAGTCTAAGTGATTCTGTGTCTCTGAGTCTCAGTGTCTCAGTTTCTCACCGTCTCAGTGTCTCTGTGCCTCAGTGTCTCAGTGTCTTTGTGCCTCAGTGTCTCAGTGTCTCACAGTCTCTGTGTCTCTGTGGCTCAGTGCCTCTGTTTCTCTGTGCCTCAGTGTCTCTGTGCCTCAGTGTTTCTGTGTCTCAGTGTCTCCGAATTTCAGTGTCTCAATGACTCTGTGTCTCAGTGTCTCTGTGCCCCAGTGTCTCAGAGTGTCAGTGTCTCTGCGTCTCCTTGACTCCATGTCTCAGTGTCTCAGTGTCTCAGTGTCTCAGTTTCTCAGAGTTTCAGTGCCTCTGTGTCTCAGTGTCACTGTGTCTCAGAGACTCTACATCTCAGTGTCTCTGTGTCTCAGTGTCTCTGTGCCTCAGTGTCTCTGCGTCTCAGTGTCTCAGAGACTCAGTTTCTCTGTGTCTCTGTGTCTCAGTGTCTCTGTGCATCTGTGTCTTAGTGTCTCTGTGTCTCAGTATCTCAGTGTATCTGTTTCTCTGTGCCTCAGTGTCTCAGTGTCTCAGAGTCTCAGTGTCTCAGTGCCTCAGTGTCTCTGTGTCTCAATGTCTCAGAGTCTCAGTGTCTCAGTGTCTCTGTGTCTCTATGCCTCAATGTCTCAGTGTCTCAGTGTCTCAGAGTCTCAGTGCCTCAGTGTCTCTGTGTCTCTGATTCTCAATGTCTCATGTCTCAGAGTCTCAGTGTCTCAGTGTCTCTGTGTCTCAGTGTCTCTGTGTCTCAGTGTCTCATTGTCTCGGTGTCTCGATGTCTCAGAGTCTCAGTATCACTGTGCCTCAGTGTCACTGTGCCTCCGTGTCTCAGTGTGTCAGTGTCTCTTTGCATCAGTTTCTCACTGTCTCAGAGTCTCAGTGTCACAGTCTCTCTGCGCCTCAGTGCCTCAGTGTCTCAGTTTCTCTGCGTCTCAGTGTCTCAGTGTCTCAGCGTCTCAGTGTCTCTGTGTCTCTGTGCCTCAGTGTCTCAGTGTCTCAGAGCCTCAGTGTCTCTGTGCCTCAGTGTCACTGTACCTAAGTGTCTCAGTGTCTCAGTGTCTCTTTGCATCAGTTTCTCAGTGTAACACAGTCTCAGAGTCTCAGTGTCACAGTGTCTCTGTGCCTCACTGCCTCAGTGTCTCAGAGCCTCAGTGTCACTGTGTCTCAGTGTCTCTTTGTATCTGTGTCTCAGTGTCTCAGTGTCTCAGAGTCTCAGAGTCTCTGTGTCTCAGTGTCTATGTGTCTCTGTGTCTCAGTGTCTCTGTGTCTCTGTGCCTCAGTGTCTCAGCTTCTCAGAGTCTCTGTGTCTCTGTGTCTCAGTGTCTCTGTGCCTCAGTGTCTCAGTGTCTCAGTGTCTCAGTGTCTCTGTGTCTCAGTGTCTCTGTTCCTCAGTGTCTCAGTGTCTCTGTGTCTCAGTGTCTCAGATCTCAGTGTCTCTCTGTCACGTTGTGTCAGTGTCTCTGTGCCTCCGTGTCTCAGTATCTCAGTGTCTCAGAGTATCAGTGTCTCAGAGTCTTAGTGGCTCAGTGTCTCTGTGCCACAGAGTCTTAGTGTCACAGTGTCTCAGTGTCTCAGAGTCTCAGTGCCTCAGTGTCTCTGTGTCTCTGTGACTCAGTGTCTCGGTGCCTCAGTGTCTCTGTGTCTCAGTGTCTCATAGTCTCAGTGTCTCTGTGTATCTGTATCTCAGTGTCTCTGTGTCTCAGAGTCTCATAGTCTCAGTGTCTCTGTGTCTCTGTGTCTCAGTGTCTCAAAGTCTCTGTCTCAGTGTCTCAGAGTCTCACTGACTCTGTGTCTCTGTGTCTCAGTGCCTCAGTGTCTCTGTGTCTCAGTGTCTCTATGTCTTGGTGTCTCAGTGTCTCTATGTCTTGGTGTCTCAGTGTCTCTGTGTCTTGGTGTCTCGGTGTCCCTGTGTCTCTGTGTCTCAGTGCCTCAGTGTCTCTGTGTCTCAGTGTCTCTATGTCTTGGTGTCTCAGTGTCTCTGTGTCTTGGTGCCTCAGTGTCTCTGTGTCTCAGTGTCTCTATGTCTTGGTGTCTCAGTGACTCTGTGTCTTGGTGTCTCGATGTCTCTGTGTCTCTGTGTCTCTGTGTCTCAGTGTCTCAGTGTCTCAGAGTCTCATTCTCAGTGTCTCAGTGTCTCAGTGTCTCTGCGTCTCAATGTCTCTGTGTCTCAGTGAATTTGTGTCTCTGTGTCTCAGTGTCGCAGAGTCTTCGTATCTCAGTGTCTCTGTGTCTCAGTGTCTCTGTGCCTCTTTGCCTCAGTGTCTGTGTCTCATTATCTCAGTGTCTCAGTGTCTCAGAGTCTCAGTGATTCTGTGTCTCTGTGTCTCAGTGTCTCAGACTGTCACTGTCTCAGTATCTCTGTGCTTCAGTGTCTCAGTGTCTCTGTGCCTCAGTGTCTCAGTGTCTCAGAGTCTCTGTGTCTCTGTGACTCAGTGCCTCTGTTTCTCTGTGCCTCAGTGTCTCTGTGCCCCAGTGTCTCAGAGTGTCAGTGTCTCAGAGTCTCAGTGTCTCTGCGTCTCCTTGACTCAGTGTCTCTGTGTCTCAGTGTCTCTGTGTCTCAGTGCCTCAGTGTCTCTGTGTCTCAGAGCCTCAGTGTCTCAGTGTCTCATCGTCTCTCTCTCACTGTCTCAGAGTCTCAGTGACTCTGTATCTCTGTGTCTCAGATTCTCATAGTCTCAGTGTCTCTGTGTCTCTGTGTCTCAGTGTCTCAAAGTCTCTGTCTCAGTGTCTCAGAGTCTCAATGACTCTGTGGCTCATGGTCTCAGTGCCTCAGTGTCTCTGTGTCTCCTTGACTCCGTGTCTCAGAGTCTCTGTGCCTCAGTATCTCAGTGTCTCTGTGCCTCAGTGTCTCAGTGTCTCTGTGTCTCAGTGTCTCTGTGTCTCAGTGTCTCTGTGCCTCAGTGTCTTAGTCTCTCTGTGCCTCAGTGTCTCTGTGTCTCATTGTCTCTGTGTCTCAGTGTCTCAGTGTCTCAGAGTCTCAGTGTCTCTGTGCCTCTATGTCTCAGTGTCCCTGTGTCTCAGTGCCTCAATGTCTCTGTGTCTCAGTGTCTCAGATCTCAGTGACTCTGTGTCTCTGTATCTCAGTGTCTCATTGTCTCACCGTCTCAGTGTCTCTGTGTCTCAGTGCCTCAGACTCTCACTGCCTCAGAGTCTCTGTTTCTCTGTGCCTCAGTGTCTCTGTGTCTCAATGTCTCAGAATTTCAGTGTCTCATTGTCTCTGTGCCTCAGTGTCTCAGTGTCTCAGAGTCTCAGTGTCTCTGTGTCTCAGTGTCTCTGTGCCTGAGTGTCTCAGCGCCTCAGTGTCTCAGTGTCTCAGTTTCTCTGTGTCTCTGTGTCTCAGTGTCTCTGTGGATCAGTGTCTCAGTGCCTCTATGTCTCAGTGTCTCAGTGTCTCATTCTCAGTGTCTCAGAGTCTCAGTGTCTCAGTGTCTCTGTTCCTCAGTGTCTCAGTGTCTCAGAGTCACAATGTCTCTGTGTCTCAGTGTCTCAGACTCTCAGTGTCTCTGTGTCTCTGTGCCTCGGTGTCTCAGTTTCTCAGTGTCTCAGAGTCTCGGTGTCTCGATGTCTCAGAGTCTCAGTGTCACTGTGCCTCAGTGTCACTGTGCCTCCGTGTCTCAGTGTGTCGGTGTCTCAGAGTCTCAGTGCCTCTGTGCCTCTGTGTCTCAGTGTCTCAGAGTATTAGTGTCTCTGTGTCTCATTGTCTCTGTGCCTCAGTGTATCAGTGTCTCAGAGTCTCAGTGTCTCTGTGTCTCAGTGTCTCTGTGTCTCAGCGTCTCTGTGTCTCAGAGTCTCAGAGTCTCAGAGTCTCAGTGATTCTGTGTCTCTGTCTCAGTGTCTCAGCTTCTCACCGTCTCAGTGTTTCGGTGTCTCAGTGTCTCAGTGCCTCTGTGCCTCAGTGTCTCAGTGTCTCTGTGCCTCAGTGTCTCAGTGTCTCAGAGTCGCTGTGTCTCTGTGACTCAGTGCCTCTGTTTCTCTGTGCCTCAGTGTCTCTGTGTCTCTGAATTTCAGTGTCTCAATGACTCTGTGTCTCAGTGTCTCTGTGCCCCAGTGTCTCAGAGTGTCAGTGTCTCTGCGTCTCCTTGACTCAGTGTCTCAGTGTCTCTGTGCCTCAGTGTCTCTGCGTCTCAGTGTCTCAGGGACTCAGTTTCTTTGTGTCGCTGTGACTCAGTGTCTCTGTGCCTCTGTGTCTTAGTGTCTCTGTGTCTCAGTGTCTCAGAGTCTCTGTGTATCTGTGCCTCAGTGTCTTAGTGTCTTTGTGTCTCAGTGTCTCTGTGTCTCTTTGTCTAAGTGCCTCTGTGCCTCAGTGTCTCTGTCTCTCTGTGTCTCAATGTCTCAGTGTCTCTGTGCCTCAGTGTCTCAGTGTCTCAGCATCTTAGTGTCTCTTTGTCTCAGTGTCTCCGAGTCTCAGAGTCTCAGTGACTCAGTGTCTCAGTTTCTCAGAGTTTCAGTGCCTCTGTGTCTCAGTGTCACTGTGTCTCAGAGACTCTACATCTCAGTGTCTCTGTGTCTCAGTGTCTCTGTGCCTCAGTGTCTCTGCGTCTCAGTGTCTCAGAGACTCAGTTTCTCTGTGTCTCTGTGTATCAGTGTCTCTGTGCCTCTGTGTCTTAGTGTCTCAGTGTCTCAGTGTCTCAGTGTCTCAGTGTCTCAGTGTCTCAGAGTCTCAGTGTCTCAGTGCCTCAGTGTCTCTGTTTCTCTGTGTCTCAATGTCTCAGTGTCTCAGAGTCTCAGTGTCTCAGTGTCTCAGTGCCTCAGTGTCTCTGTGTCTCTGTGTCTCAATGTCTCAGTGTCTCAGAGTCTCAGTGTCTCAGTGACTCTGTGTCTCTGTGTCTCAATGTCTCAGTGTCTCAGTGTCTCAGAGTCTCAGTGTCTCAGTGCCTCAGTGTCTCTGTTTCTCTGTGTCTCAATGTCTCAGTGTCTCAGTGTCTCAGTGTCTCTGTGCCTCAGTGTCTCAGTGTCTCAGAGTCACAGTGTCTCTGTGTCTCAGTGTCTCATTGTCTAGGTGTCTCGATGTCTCAGAGTCTCAGTATCACTGTGCCTCAGTGTCACTGTGCCTCCGTGTCTCAGTGTGTCAGTGTCTCTTTGCATCAGTTTCTCACTGTCTCAGAGTCTCAGAGTCTCAGTGTCACAGTCTCTCTGCGCCTCAGTGCCTCAGTGTCTCAGTTTCTCTGCGTCTCTGTGTCTCAGTGTCTCTTTGTCTCAGCGTCTCAGTGTCTCAGTGTCTCTGTGTCTCTGTGCCTCAGTGTCTCAGTGTCTCAGAGCCTCAGTGTCTCTGTGCCTCAGTGTCACTGTGCCTAAGTGTCTCAGTGTCTCAGTGTCTCTGTGTCTCAGTGTCTCTGTGCCTCAGTGTCACTGTGGCTAAGTGTCTCAGTGTCTCAGTGTCTCAGAGCATCAGTTTCTCAGTGTTACACAGTCTCAGAGGCTCAGTGTCACAGTGTCTCTGTGCTTCAGTGCCTCAGTGTCTCAGAGCCTCAGTGTCTCTGTGTCTCAGTGTCTCTTTGTATCTGTGTCTCAGTGTCTCAGTGTCTATGTGTCTCTGTGTCTCAGTGTCTCTGTGTCTCTGTGCCTCAGTGTCTCAGCTTCTCAGAGTCTCAGTGTCTCTGTGTCTCTGTGTCTCAGTGTCTCTGTGCCTCAGTGTCTCAGAATCTCAGTGTCTCAGTGTCTCTGTGTCTCAGTGTCTCTGTTCCTCAGTGTCTCAGTGTCTCTGTGTCACGTTGCCTCAGTGTCTCGGTGCCTCAGTGTCTCAGTATCTTAGTGTCTCAGAGTATCAGTGTCTCAGAGTCTTAGTGGCTCAGTGTCTCTGTGCCACAGTGTCTCAGTGTCACAGTGTCTCAGTGTCTCAGAGTCTCAGTGCCTCAGTGTCTCTGTGTCTCTGTGTCTCAGTGTCTCTGTGCCTCAGTGTCTCTGTGTCTCAGTGTCTCGTAGTCTCAGTGTCTCTGTATCTCAGGGTCTCAGTGTCTCAGAATCTCAGTGTCTCTGTGCCTCTGTGTCTCAGTGTCTCAGTGTCTCTGCGTCTCAGTGTCTCAGAGATTCAGTTTCTCTGTGTCTCTGTGTCTCAGTGTCTCTGTGCCTCAGTGTCTCAGTGTCTCAGTGTCACAGTGTCTCTGTGTCTCAGTGTCTCTGTGTCTCAGTGTCTCATTGTCTCGGTGTCTTGATGTCTCAGAGTCTCAGTATCACTGTGCCTCAGTGTCCCTGTGCCTCCATGTCTCAGTGTGTCAGTGTCTCTTTGCATCAGTTTCTCACTGTCTCAGAGTCTCAGTGTCACAGTCTCTCTGCTCCTCAGTGCCTCAGTGTCTCAGTTTCTCTGCGTCACTGTGCCTCAGTGCCTCAGTGTCTCAGAGCCTCAGTGTCTCTGTGTCTTTGTGTCTCAGGGTCTCTGTGTCTCAGTGTCTCTGCGTCTCAGTGTCTCAGAGACTCAGTTTCTCTGTGTCTCTGTGTCTCAGTGTCTCTGTGCCTCTGTGTCTTAGTGTCTCTGTGCCTCAGTGTCTCAGTGTCTCAGTGTATCTGTGTCTCTGTGTCTCAGTGTCTCTGTGCCTCTGTGTCTTAGTGTCTCTGTGCCTCAGTGTCTCAGTGTATCTGTGTCTCTGTGCCTCTGTGTCTCAGTGTCTCAGAGTCTCAGTGTCTCAGTGCCTCAGTGTCTCTGTTTCTCTGTGTCTCAATACCTCAGTGTCACAATGTCTCTGTGTCTCAGTGTCTCAGTGTCTCAGTGTCTCAGTGCCTCAGTGTCTCTGTTTCTCTGTGTCTCAGTGTCTCAGTGTCTCAGTGCCTCAGTGTCTCTGTGTCTCAATGTCTCAGTGTCTCAGAGTCTCAGAGTCTCAGTGTCTCAGTGCCTCAGTGTCTCAGTGTCTCAGAGTCACAGTGTCTCTGTGTCTCAGTGTCTCTGTGTCTCAGTGTCTCATTGTCTCGGTGTCTCGATGTCTCAGAGTCTCAGTATCACTGTGCCTCAGTGTCACTGTGCCTCCGTGTCTCAGTGTGTCAGTGTCTCTTTGCATCAGTTTCTCACTGTCTCAGAGTCTCAGAGTCTCAGTGTCACAGTCTCTCTGCGCCTCAGTGCCTCAGTGTCTCTGTGTCTCTGTGTCTCAGTGTCTCTGTGTCTCAGTGTCTCAGCGTCTCAGTGTCTCAGTGTCTCTGTGTCTCTGTGCCTCAGTGTCTCAGTGTCTCAGAGCCTCAATGTCTCTGTGCCTCAGTGTCACTGTGCCTAAGTGTCTCAGTGTCTCAGTGTCTCTTTGCATCAGTTTCTCAGTGTAACACAGTCTCAGAGTCTCAGAGTCTCAGTGTCACAGTGTCTCAGAGCCTCAGTGTCTCTGTCTCTCCATGTCTCAGAGTCTCTGTGCCTCAGTGTCTCTGTGTCTCAGTGTCTCATAGTCTCAGTGTCTCTGTGTCTCTGTATCTCAGTGTCTCTGTGTCTCAGAGTCTCATAGTCTCAGTGTCTCTGTGTCTCAGTGTCTCAGTGTCTCAAAGTCTCTGTCTCAGTGTCTCAGAGACTCACTGACTCCGTGTCTCAGTGTCTCTGTGCCTCAGTGTCTCAGTGTGTCTGTGCCTCAGTGTCTCAGTGTCTCTGTTCCTCAGTGTCTCAGTGTCTCAGAGTCACAATGTCTCTGTGTCTCAGTGTCTCAGACTCTCAGTGTCTCTGTGTCTCTGTGCCTCGGTGTCTCAGTTTCTCAGTGTCTCAGAGTCTCGGTGTCTCGATGTCTCAGAGTCTCAGTGTCACTGTGCCTCAGTGTCACTGTGCCTCCGTGTCTCAGTGTGTCGGTGTCTCAGAGTCTCAGTGCCTCTGTGCCTCTGTGTCTCAGTGTCTCAGAGTATTAGTGTCTCTGTGTCTCATTGTCTCTGTGCCTCAGTGTATCAGTGTCTCAGAGTCTCAGTGTCTCTGTGTCTCAGTGTCTCTGTGTCTCAGTGTCTCTGTGTCTCAGTGTCTCAGAGTCTCAGAGTCTCAGAGTCTCAGTGATTCTGTGTCTCTGTCTCAGTGTCTCAGCTTCTCTCCGTCTCAGTGTTTCTGTGTCTCAGTGTCTCAGTGCCTCTGTGCCTCAGTGTCTCAGTGTCTCTGTGCCTCAGTGTCTCAGTGTCTCAGAGTCTCTGTGTCTCTGTGACTCAGTGCCTCTGTTTCTCTGTGCCTCAGTGTCTCTGTGTCTCTGAATTTCAGTGTCTCAATGACTCTGTGTCTCAGTGTCTCTGTGCCCCAGTGTCTCAGAGTGTCAGTGTCTCTGCGTCTCCTTGACTCAGTATCTCAGTGTCTCTGTGCCTCAGTGTCTCTGCATCTCAGTGTCTCAGGGACTCAGTTTCTTTGTGTCGCTGTGACTCAGTGTCTCTGTGCCTCTGTGTCTTAGTGTCTCTGTGTCTCAGTGTCTCAGAGTCTCTGTGTATCTGTGCCTCAGTGTCTTAGTGTCTTTGTGTCTCAGTGTCTCTGTGTCTCTTTGTCTAAGTGCCTCTGTGCCTCAGTGTCTCTGTCTCTCTGTGTCTCAATGTCTCAGTGTCTCTGTGCCTCAGTGTCTCAGTGTCTCAGCATCTTAGTGTCTCTTTGTCTCAGTGTCTCCGAGTCTCAGAGTCTCAGTGACTCAGTGTCTCAGTTTCTCAGAGTTTCAGTGCCTCTGTGTCTCAGTGTCACTGTGTCTCAGAGACTCTACATCTCAGTGTCTCTGTGTCTCAGTGTCTCTGTGCCTCAGTGTCTCTGCGTCTCAGTGTCTCAGAGACTCAGTTTCTCTGTGTCTCTGTGTCTCAGTGTCTCTGTGCCTCTGTGTCTTAGTGTCTCAGTGCCTCAGTGTCTCAGAGTCTCAGTGTCTCAGTGCCTCAGTGTCTCTGTTTCTCTGTGTCTCAATGTCTCACTGTCTCAGAGTCTCAGAGTCTCAGTGTCACAGTCTCTCTGCGCCTCAGTGCCTCAGTGTCTCTGTGTCTCTGTGTCTCAGTGTCTCTGTGTCTCAGTGTCTCAGCGTCTCAGTGTCTCAGTGTCTCTGTGTCTCTGTGCCTCAGTGTCTCAGTGTCTCAGAGCCTCAATGTCTCTGTGCCTCAGTGTCACTGTGCCTAAGTGTCTCAGTGTCTCAGTGTCTCTTTGCATCAGTTTCTCAGTGTAACACAGTCTCAGAGTCTCAGAGTCTCAGTGTCACAGTGTCTCAGAGCCTCAGTGTCTCTGTCTCTCCATGTCTCAGAGTCTCTGTGCCTCAGTGTCTCTGTGTCTCAGTGTCTCATAGTCTCAGTGTCTCTGTGTCTCTGTATCTCAGTGTCTCTGTGTCTCAGAGTCTCATAGTCTCAGTGTCTCTGTGTCTCAGTGTCTCAGTGTCTCAAAGTCTCTGTCTCAGTGTCTCAGAGACTCACTGACTCCGTGTCTCAGTGTCTCTGTGCCTCAGTGTCTCAGTGTGTCTGTGCCTCAGTGTCTCAGTGTCTCTGTGCCTCAGTGTCTCAGTTTCTCAGTGTCTCAGTGTCTCTGTGCCTCAGTGTCTCAGTGTCTCTATGTCTTGGTGTCTCAGTGTCTCTGTGTCTTGGTGTCTCAGTGTCTCTGTGTCTCAGTGTCTCTGTGCCTCAGTGTCTCAGTGTCTCAGCATCTTAGTGTCTCTTTGTCTCAGTGTCTCCGAGTCTCAGAGTCTCAGTGACTCAGTGTCTCAGAGTCTCTGTGTCTCAGTGTCTCAGAGTCTCAGTCTCTCAGTGTCTCAGAGTCTCAGTGATTCTGTGTCTCTGTGTCTCAGTGTCTCAGCTTCTCACCGTCTCAGTGTTTTGTGTCTCAGTGTCTAAGTGTCTCAGACTGTCACTGTCCCAGTGTCTCTGTGCTTCAGTGTCTCAGTGTCTCTGTGCCTCAGTGTCTCAGTGTCTCAGAGTCTCTGTGTCTCTGTGACTCAGTGCTTCAGTTTCTCTGTGCCTCAGTGTCTCTGTGCCCCAGTGTCTCAGAGTGTCAGTGTCTCAGAGTCTCAGTGTCTCTGCGTCTCCTTGACTGTGTGTCTCAGTGTCTCAGTGCCTCAGTGTCTCAGTTTCTCAGTGTCTCAGTTTCTCAGTGTCCCTGTGTCTCAGTGTCTCTGTGCCTCAGTGTCTCAGTGTCTCTATGTCTTGGTGTCTCAGTGTCTCTGTGTCTTGGTGTCTCAGTGTCTCTGTGTCTCAGTGTCTCTGTGCCTCAGTGTCTCAGCATCTTAGTGTCTCTTTGTCTCAGTGTCTCCGAGTCTCAGAGTCTCAGTGACTCAGTGTCTGAGAGTCTCTGTGTCTCAGTGTCTCAGAGTCTCAGTGTCTCTGTGTCCCAGTGTCTCTGTGCTTCAGTGTCTCAGTGTCTCTGTGCCTCCGTGTCTCAGTGTCTCAGAGTCTCTGTGTCTCTGTGACTCAGTGCCTCTGTTTCTCTGTGCCTCAGTGTCTCTGTGCCCCAGTGTCTCAGAGTGTCAGTGTCTCAGAGTCTCAGTGCCTCTGCGTCTCCTTGACTGTGTGTCTCAGTGTCTCAGTGCCTCAGTGTCTCAGTTTCTCAGTGTCTCAGTGTCTCAGAGTCTCTGTGTCTCTGTGACTCAGTGCCTCTGTTTCTCTGTGCCTCAGTGTCTCTGTGCCCCAGTGTCTCAGAGTGTCAGTGTCTCAGAGTCTCAGTGTCTCTGCGTCTCCTTGACTGTGTGTCTCAGTGTCTCTGTGTCTCTGTGCCTCGGTGTCTCAGTTTCTCAGTGTCTCAGTGTCTCGGTGTCTCGATGTCTCATTGTCTCTGTGCCTCAGTGTCTCAGAATCTCAGTGTCTCAGTGTCTCTGTGTCTCAGTGTCTCTGTTCCTCAGTGTCTCAGTGTCTCTGTGTCTCAGTGTCTCAGATCTCAGTGTCTCTGTGTCACGTTGTCTCAGTGTCTCGGTGCCTCAGTGTCTCAGTATCTCAGTGTCTCAGAGTATCAGTGTCTCAGAGTCTTAGTGGCTCAGTGTCTCTGTGTCACGTTGTCTCAGTGTCTCTGTGCCTCAGTGTCTCAGTATCTCAGTGTCTCAGAGTATCAGTGTCTCAGAGTCTTAGTGGCTCAGTGTCTCTGTGCCACAGTGTCTCATTGTCACAGTGTCTCAGTGTCTCAGAGTCTCTGTGCCTCAGTGTCTCAGTGTCTCTGTGCCTCAGTGTCTCTGTGCCTCAGTGTCTCTGTGTCTCAGTGTCTCCGAATTTCAGTGTCTCAATGACTCTGTGTCTCAGTGTCTCAGTGTCTCTGTGCCCCAGTGTCTCAGAGTGTCAGTGTCTCTGCGTCTCCTTGACTCCATGTCTCAGTGTCTCAGTGCCTCAGTGTCTCAGTTTCTCAGTGTCTTAGTTTCTCAGTGTCTCAGTGTCTCAGTGTCTCAGTGTCTCAGTGTCTCTGTGTCTTAGTGTCTCAGTGTCTCTGTGCCTCAGTGTCTTAGTCTCTCTGTGCCTCAGTGTCTCTGTGTCTCATTGTCTCTGTGTCTCAGTGTCTCAGTGTCTCAGAGTCTCAGTGTCTCTGTGCCTCTATGTCTCAGTGTCCCTGTGTCTCAGTGCCTCAATGTCTCTGTGTCTCAGTGTCTCAGATCTCAGTGACTCTGTGTCTCTGTATCTCTGTGTCTCACCGTCTCAGTGTCTCTGTGTCTCAGTGCCTCAGACTCTCACTGCCTCAAAGTCTCTGTTTCTCTGTGCCTCAGAGTCACAGTGTCTCTGTGTCTCAGTGTCTCTGTGTCTCTGTGCCTCAGTGTCTCAGTTTCTCAGTGTCTCAGTGTCTCGGTGTCTCGATGTCTCAGAGTCTCAGTGTCACTGTGCCTCAGTGTCACTGTGCCTCTGTGTCTCAGTGTGTCGACGTCTCAGAGTGTCAGTGCCTCTGTGCCTCTGTGCCTCAGTGTCTGTGTCTCAGTGTCTCAGAGTATCAGTGTCTCTGTGTCTCATTGTCTCTGTGCCTCAGTGTCTCAGCGTCTCAGAGTCTCAGAGTCTAAGTGCTTCTGTGTCTCTGAGTCTCAGTGTCTCAGCTTCTCACCGTCTCAGTGTCTCTGTGCCTCAGTGTCTCAGTGTCTCACAGTCTCTGTGTCTCAGTGTCTCACAGTCTCTGTGTCTCTGTGGCTCAGTGCCTCTGTTTCTCTGTGCCTCAGTGTCTCTGTGCCTCAGTGCCTCTGTGTCTCAGTGTCTCCGAATTTCAGTGTCTCAATGACTCTGTGTCTCAGTGTCTCAGTGTCTCTGTGCCCCAGTGTCTCAGAGTGTCAGTGTCTCAGTGCCTCAGTGTCTCAGTGTCACTGTGTCTCAGAGACTCTACATCTCAGTGTCTCTGTGTCTCAGTGTCTCTGTGCCTCAGTGTCTCTGCGTCTCAGTGTCTCAGAGACTCAGTTTCTCTGTGTCTCTGTGTCTCAGTGTCTCTGTGCATCTGTGTCTTAGTGTCTCAGTGTCTCAGTGTCTCAGTGTATCTGTGTCTCTGTGCCTCAGTGTCTCAGTGTCTCAGTGTCTCAGAGTCTCAGTGTCTCAGTGCCTCAGTGTCTCTGTGTCTCAATGTCTCAGAGTCTCAGTGTCTCAGTGTCTCAGTGTCTCTGTGTCTCTATGCCTCAATGTCTCAGTGTCTCAGTGTCTCAGAGTCTCAGTGCCTCAGTGTCTCCTTGTCTCTGATTCTCAATGTCTCATGTCTCAGAGTCTCAGAGTCTCAGTGTCTCAGTGTCTCTGTGCCTCAGTGTCTCAGAATCTCAGTGTCTCAGTGTCTCAGTGTCTCTGTGTCTCAGTGTCTCTGTTCCTCAGTGTCTCAGTGTCTCTGTGTCTCAGTGTCTCAGATCTCAGTGTCTCTGTGTCACATTGTGTCAGTGTCTCTGTGCCTCCGTGTCTCAGTATCTCAGTGTCTCAGTGTCTCAGTGTCTCTGTGTCTCAGTGTCTCTGTTCCTCAGTGTCTCAGTGTCTCTGTGTCTCAGTGTCTCAGATCTCAGTGTCTCTGTGTCACATTGTGTCAGTGTCTCTGTGCCTCCGTGTCTCAGTATCTCAGTGTCTCAGAGTATCAGTGTCTCAGAGTCTTAGTGGCTCAGTGTCTCTGTGCCACAGAGTCTCAGTGTCACAGTGTCTCAGTGTCTCAGAGTCTCAGTGCCTCAGTGTCTCTGTGTCTCTGTGACTCAGTGTCTCGGTGCCTCAGTGTCTCTGTGTCTCAGTGTCTCATAGTCTCAGTGTCTCTGTGTCTCTGTATCTCAGTGTCTCTGTGTCTCAGAGTCTCATAGTCTCAGTGTCTCTGTGTCTCTGTGTCTCAGTGTCTCAAAGTCTCTGTCTCAGTGTCTCAGAGTCTCACTGACTCTGTGTCTCTGTGTCTCAGTGCCTCAGTGTCTCTGTGTCTCAGTGTCTCTATGTCTTGGTGTCTCAGTGTCTCTGTGTCTTGGTGTCTCGGTGTCTCTGTGTCTCTGTGTCTCAGTGCCTCAGTGTCTCTGTGTCTCAGTGTCTCTATGTCTTGGTGTCTCAGTGTCTGTGTGTCTTGGTGCCTCAGTGTCTCTGTGTCTCAGTGTCTCTATGTCTTGGTGTCTCAGTGTCTCTGTGTCTTGGTGTCTCGATGTCTCTGTGTCTCTGTGTCTCTGTGTCTCAGTGTCTCAGTGTCTCAGAGTCTCATTCTCAGTGTCTCAGTGTCACAGTGTCTCTGTGTCTCAATGTCTCTGTGTCTCAGTGAATTTGTGTCTCTGTGTCTCAGTGTCGCAGAGTCTTCATATCTCAGTGTCTCTGTCTCTGTGTGTCTCTGTGCCTCTTTGCCTCAGTGTCTGTGTCTCATTATCTCAGTGTCTCAGTGTCTCAGAGTCTCAGTGATTCTGTGTCTCTGTGTCTCAGTGTCTCAGACTTTCACTTTCTCAGTATTTCTGTGCTTCAGTGTCTGAGTGTCTCTGTGCCTCAGTGTCTCAGTGTCTCAGAGTCTCTGTGTCTCTGTGACTCAGTGCCTCTGTTTCTCTGTGCCTCAGTGTCTCTGTGCCCCAGTGTCTCAGAGTGTCAGTGTCTCAGAGTCTCAGTGTCTCTGCGTCTCCTTGACTCAGTGTCTCTGTGTCTCAGTGTCTCTGTGTCTCAGTGCCTCAGTGTCTCTGTGTCTCAGTGTCTCTGTGTCTCAGTGTCTCATCGTCTCTCTCTCACTGTCTCAGAGTCTCAGTGACTCTGTATCTCTGTGTCTCAGAGTCTCATAGTCTCAGTGTCTCTGTGTCTCAGTGTCTCAAAGTCTCTGTCTCAGTGTCTCAGAGTCTCAATGACTCTGTGGCTCATGGTCTCAGTGCCTCAGTGTCTCTGTGTCTCCTTGACTCCGTGTCTCAGAGTCTCTGTGCCTCAGTATCTCAGTGTCTCTGAGCCTCAGTGTCTCAGTGTCTCTGTGTCTCAGTGTCTCTGTGTCTCAGTGTCTTAGTCTCTCTGTGCCTCAGTGTCTCTGTGTCTCATTGTCTCTGTGTCTCAGTGTCTCAGTGTCTCAGAGTCTCAGTGTCTCTGTGCCTCTATGTCTCAGTGTCCCTGTGTCTCAGTGCCTCAATGTCTCTGTGTCTCAGTGTCTCAGATCTCAGTGACTCTGTGTCTCTGTATCTCAGTGTCTCATTGTCTCACCGTCTCAGTGTCTCTGTGTCTCAGTGCCTCAGACACTCACTGCCACAGAGTCTCTGTTTCTCTGTGCCTCAGTGTCTCTGTGTCTCAATGTCTCAGAATTTCAGTGTCTCAATGTCTCAGTTTCTCAGTGTCTCTGTGTCTCTGTGCCTCAGTGTCTCAGTGTCTCAGTGTCTCAGAGTCTCAGTGTCTCTGTGTCTCCTAGACTCCGTGTCTCATTGTCTCTGTGCCTCAGTGTCTCAGTGTCTCAGAGTCTCAGTGTCTCTGTGTCTCAGTGTCTCTGTGTCTTTGTGCCTCAGTGTCTAAGTGTCTCAGTGTCTCAGTTTCTCAGATTCTCATTTCTCAGTGACTCTTTGTCTCTGTGTCTCAGTGTCTCAGTGTCTCTGTGCATCAGTGTCTCAGTGTGTCAGTGTCTCAGAGTCTCTGTTCCTCAGTGTCTCAGTGTCTCTGTGTCTAAGTGTCTCTGTCTCTCAGGATCTCTCTGTCTGTGTGTCTCAGTGTCTCTGAGTCTCCAGATCTCAGTGTCTCTGTGTCTCAGTGTCTCTGTGTCTCAGTGTCTCTGTGCATCAGTGTCTCAGTGTCTCTGTGAATCTGTGTCTCAGATTCTCAGTGTCTCAGTGTCTCAGAGTCTCTGTGTCTCAGTATCTCAGAGTCTCAGTGTCTCTTTGTCTCAGTGTTTCTGTGCCTCAGTGTCTCAGTGCGTCAGTGTCTCAGAGTCTTTGCGTCTCAGTGTCTCTGTTCCTCAGTATCTCAGTATCTTAGTGTCTCTGTGTCTCTGTGTCTCTGTCTCTCAGGATCTCTCTGTCTCTGTGTCTCAGTGTCTCTGAGTCTCCAGATCTCAGTGTCTCTGTGTCTCAGTGTCTCTGAGTCTCCAGATCTCAGTGTCTCTGTGTCTCAGTGTCTCTGTGCCTCAGTGTCTTAGTGTGTCAGTGTCTCAGAGTCTCTGCGTCTCAGTGTCTCAGTGTCTCTGTTCCTCAGTATCTCAGTGTCTCTGTCTCTCAGTGTCTCTGTCTCTCAGGATCTCTCTGTCACTGTGTGTCTGTGTCTCAGTGTCTCTGTGTCTCAGTGTCTCAGTCTCTCAGAGTCTCAGTGTCTCAGTGTCTCTGTGTCTCAGTTTCTCTGTGACTAGTGTCTCAGTGTCTCTGTGCCTCACGGTCTCAGTGTCTCAGAGTCTCTGTGTCTCTGTGTCTATGTGTCTCTGCGTCTCTTTCTCTCAGTGTCTCTGTGCCTCAGTGTCTCAGTGTCTCGGTGCCTCTGTGCCTCAGTGTTTCCATGTCTCAGTGTCTCGATGTCGCTTTGTCTCAGAGTCCCTGTGCCTCAGTGTCTCGCTGTCTCAGTGTCTCTGTGCCTCAGTGTCTCAGAGTCTCAGTGTCTCAGAGTCTCAGTGTCTCAGTGTCTCTGTGTCTCTTTGTCTCAATGTCTCAGAGTCTCTGTGTCTCTGTGTCTATGTGTCTCTGCGTCTCTTTCTCTCAGTGTCTCTGTGCCTCAGTGTCTCAGTGTCTCGGTGCCTCTGTGCCTCAGTGTTTCCATGTCTCAGTGTCTCGATGTCGCTTTGTCTCAGAGTCCCTGTGCCTCAGTGTCTCGCTGTCCCAGTGTCTCTGTGCCTCAGTGTCTCAGTGTCTCAGTGTCTCATCATCTTAGTGTCTCTGTGTCTCTGTGCCTCTGCGTCTCTGTGTCTCAGTGTCTCCCAGTTTCATTGACTCAGTGTCTCAGTGTCTCAGACTCTCAGTGTCTGTGTCTCAGTGCCTCTGTGTCTCAGTGTCTCAGTGTCTCCGAATCTCAGAGACACAGTGTCTCAGTGTCTCAGAGTCTCTGTGTCTCAGTGTCTCAGTGTCTCAGAGTCTCATTCTCAGTGTCTCAGCGTCTCAGTATCTCAGTGTCTCAGTGTCTCTGTGCCTCAGTGTCTCAGTGTCTCAGAGTCACAGTGTCTCTGTGTGTCAGTGTCTCTGTGTGTCTGTGCCTCGGTGTCTCAGTTTCTCAGTGTCTCAGTGTCTCGGTGTCTCGATGTCTCAGAGTCTCAGTGTCACTGTGCCTCAGTGTCACTGTGCCTCCGTGTCTCAGTGTGTCGATGTCTCAGTGTATCAGTGTCTCAGAGTATCAGTGTCTCTGTGTCTCATTGTCTCTGTGCCTCAGTGTCTCAGTGTCTCAGAGTCTCAATGTCTCTGTGTCTCTGTGGCTCAGTGTCACTGTGTCTCAGCGTCTCAGAGTCTCAGAGTCTAAGTGATTCTGGGTCTCTGTATCTCAGTGTCTCAGCTTCTCACCGTCTCAGTGTTTCTGTGTCTCAGTGTGTCAGTGTCTCTGTGCCTCAGTGTCTCAGTGTCGCAGTGTCTCTGTGCCTCACTGTCTCAGTGTCTCTGTGCCTCAGTGTCTCAGTGTCTCAGAGTCTCTGTGTCTCTGTGACTCAGTGCCTCTGTTTCTCTGTGCCTCACTGTCTCTGTGTCTCAGTGTCTCCGAATTTCAGTGTCTCAATGACTCTGTGTCTCAGTGTCTCAGTGTCTCTGTGCCCCAGTGTCTCAGAGTGTCAGTGTCTCTGCGTCTCCTTGACTCCATGTCTCAGTGTCTCAGTGCCTCAGTGTCTCAGTTTCTCAGAGTCTCAGTGTCTCTGTCTCAGTGTCACTGTGTCTCAGTGTCTCTACATCTCAGTGTCTCTGTGTCTCTGTGTCTCAGTGTCTCTGTGCCTCAGTGTCTCTGCGTCTCTGTCTCAGAGACTCAGTTTCTCTGTGTCTCAGTGTCTCAGAGTCTCTGTGTCTCTGTGCCTCAGTGTCTCAATGTCTCAGTGTCTCAGTGTCTCTCTGTCTCAGTGTCTCTGTGTCTCTTTGTCTCAGTGTCTCTGTGCCTCAGTGTCTCAGTGTATCTGTGTCTCTGTGCCTCAGTGTCTCAGTGTCTCAGAGTCTCAGTGTCTCAGTGCCTCAGTGTCTCTGTGTCTCAGTGTCTCAGTGTCTCAGCATCTTAGTGTCTCTTTGTCTCAGTGTCTCAGTGTCTCCGAGTCTCAGAGTCTCAGTGTCTCAGTGTCTCAGTGTCTCAGAGTCTCATTCTCAGTGTCTCTGTGTCTCAGCGTCTCAGTGTCTCTGTGCCTCAGTGTCTCAGTGTCTCAGAGTCACAGTGTCTCTGTCCCTCAGTGTCTCTGTGTCTCAGTGTCTCATAGTCTCGGTGTCTCGATGACTCAGAGTCTCAGTATCACTGTGCCTCAGTGTCACTGTGTCTCATTGTCTCTGTGTCTCAGTGCCCCTGTGTCTCAGTGCCTCAGTGTCTCTGTATCTCAGTGTCTCAGATCTCAGTGACTGAGTCTTGTATCTCAGTGTCTCATTGTCTCACCGTCTCAGTGTCTCTGTGTCTCAGTGCCTCAGACCCTCACTGCCTCAGAGTCTCTGTTTCTCTGTGCCTCAGTGTCTCTGTGTCTCAATGTCTCAGAATTTCAGTGTCTCAATTTCTCAGTTTCTCAGTGTCTCTGTGTCTCTGTGCCTCAGTGTCTCAGAGTCTCAGAGTCTCAGTGATTCTGTGTCTCTGTGTCTCAGTGTCTCAGCTTCTCACCGTCTCAGTGTTTCTGTGTCTCAGTGTCTCTGTGCCTAAGTGTCTCAGTGTCTCTGTGCCTCAGTGTCTCAGAGTCTCTGTGACTCAGTGCCTCTGTTTCTCTGTGCCTCAATGTCTCTGTGTCTCAGTGTCTCCGAATTTCAGTGTCGCAATGACTCTGTGTCTCAGTGTCTCGGTGTCTCTGTGCCCCAGTGTCTCAGAGTGTCATTGTCTCTGCGTCTGCTTGACTCCGTGTCTCAGTGTCTCAGTTTCTCAGAGTCTCAGTGTCTCTGTGTCTCTGTGTCTCTACATCTCAGTGTCTCTACATCTCAGTGTCTCTGTGTCTCAGTGTCTCTGTGCCTCAGTGTCTCTGCGTCTCAGTGTCTCAGAGACTCAGTTTCTCTGTGTCTCTGTGTCTCAGTGTCTCTGTGCCTCTGTGTCTTAGTGTCTCTGTGTCTCAGTGTCTCAGAGTTTCTGTGTCTCTGTGCCTCAGTGTCTCAATGTCTCAGTGTCTCAGTGTCTCTCTGTCTCAGTGTCTCTGTGTCTCTTTGTTTCAGTGTCTCTGTGCCTCAGTGTCTCAGTGTCTCTGTGTCCCTGTATCTCAATGTCTCAGTGTCTCTGTGCCTCAGTGTCTCAGTGTCTCAGCATCTTAGTGTCTCTGTGTCTCAGTGTCTCAGTGTCTCAGTGTCTTAGTGTCTCTGTGTCTCAGTGTCTCAGAGTCACAGTGTCTCTGTGTCTCAGTGTCTCATTGTCTCGGTGTCTCGATGTCTCAGAGTCTCAGTATCACTGTGCCTCAGTGTCCCTGTGCCTCCATGTCACAGTGTGTCAGTGTCTCTTTGCATCAGTTTCTCACTGTCTCAGAGTCTCTCTGCACCTCAGTGCCTCAGTGTCTCAGTTTCTCTGCATCTCTGTGTCTCAGTGTCTCTGTGTCTCAGTGTCTCAGCGTCTCAGTGTCTCAGTGTCTCTGTGTCTTTGTGCCTCAGTGTCTCAGTGTCTCAGAGTCTCAGTGTCTCTGTGCCTCAGTGTCACTGTGCCTAAGTGTCTCAGTGTCTCAGAGTCACAGTGTCTCTGTGTCTCAGTGTCTCATCATCTCGGTGTCTCGATGTCTCAGAGTCTCAGTATCACTGTGCCTCAGTGTCACTGTGCCTCCATGTCTCAGTGTGTCAGTGTCTCTTTGCATCAGTTTCTCACTGTCTCAGAGTCTCAGAGTCTCAGTGTCACAGTCTCTCTGCGCCTCAGTGCCTCAGTGCCTCAGTTTCTCTGCGTCTCTGTGTCTCAGTGTCTCAGCGTCTCAGTGTCTCAGTGTCTCTGTGTCTTTGTGCCTCAGTGTCTCAGTGTCTCAGAGTCTCAGTGTCTCTGTGCCTCAGTGTCACTGTGCCTAAGTGTCTCAGTGTCTCAGTGTCTCTTTGCATCAGTTTCTCAGTGTCACACAGTCTCAGAGTCTCAGTGTCACAGTGTCTCTGTGTCTCAGTGCCTCAGTGTCTCAGTGTCTCAGAGCCTCAGTGTCTCTGTGTCTCAGTGTCTCTTTGTATCTGTGTCTCAGTGTCTCAGTGTCTCATAGTCTCTGTGTCTCAGTGCCTATGTGTCTCTGTGTCTCTGTGTCTCTGTGTCTCTGTGCCTCAGTTTCTCAGCTTCTCAGAGTCTCAGTGTCTCTGTGTCTCTGTGTCTCAGTGTCTCTGTGCCTCAGTGTCTCAGAATCTCAGTGTCTCAGTGTCTCTGTGTCTCAGTGTCTCTGTTCCTCAGTGTCTCAGTGTCTCAGTGTCTCAGTGTCTCAAAGTCTCTGTCTCAGTGTCTCAGAGTCTCACTGACTCTGTGTCTCTGTGTCTCAGTTTCTCAGTGTCCCTGTTTCTCAGTGTCTCTGAGTCTCAGTGTCTCTGTGCCTCAGTGTCTCAGTGTCTCTGTGTCTTGGTGTCTCAGTGTCTCTGTGTCTCTGTGCCTCAGTGTCTTAGTCTCTCTGTGCCTCAGTGTCTCTGTGTCACAGTGTCTCAGTGTCTCAGTGTCTCTGTGTCTCTTTGTCTCAATGTCTCTGAGTCTCAGTGTCTCAGAGTCTCAGTGTCTCTGTGTCTCAGTGTCTCTGTGCCTCAGTGTCTCAGTGTGTCAGTGTCTCAGAGTCTCTGCGTCTCAGTGTCTCTGTTCCTCAGTATCTCAGTGTCTCTGTGTCTCAGTTTCTCTGTCTCTCAGGATCTCTCTGTCTCTGTGTCTCAGTGTCTCTGATTCTCCAGATCTCAGTGTCACTGTGTCTCAGTGTCTCAGTGTGTCGATGTCTCAGTGTATCAGTGTCTCAGAGTATCAGTGTCTCTGTGTCTCATTGTCTCTGTGCCTCAGTGTCTCAGTGTCTCAGTGTCTCAGAGTCTCAATGTCTCTGTGTCTCTGTGTCTCAGTGTCTCTGTGTCTCAGCGTCTCAGAGTCTAAGTGAGTCTGTGTCTCTGTGTCTCAGTGTCTCAGCTTCTCACCGTCTCAGTGATTCTGTGTCTCAGTGTCTCAGTGTCTCTGTGCCTCAGTGTCTCAGTGTCTCAGTGTCTCTGTGCCTCAGTGTCTCAGTGCCTCTGTGCCTCAGTGTCTCAGTGTCTCAGAGTCTCTGTGTCTCTGTGAATCAGTGCCTCTGTTTCTCTGTGCCTCACTGTCTCTGTGTCTCAGTGTCTCCGAATTTCAGTGTCTCAATGACTCTGTGTCTCAGTGTCTCTGTGCCCCAGTGTCTCAGAGTGTCAGTGTCTCTGCGTCTCCTTGACTCCATGTCTCAGTGTCTCAGTGCCTCAGTGTCTCAGTTTCTCAGAGTCTCAGTGTCTCTGTCTCAGTGTCACTGTGTCTCAGTGTCTCTACATCTCAGTGTCTCAGTGTCTCTGTGTCTCAGTGTCTCTGTGCATCAGTGTCTCAGTGTCTCTGTGAATCTGTGTCTCAGATTCTCAGTGTCTCAGTGTCTCAGAGTCTCTGTGTCTCAGTATCTCAGAGTCTCAGTGTCTCTTTGTCTCAGTGTTTCTGTGCCTCAGTGTCTCAGTGCGTCAGTGTCTCAGAGTCTTTGCGTCTCAGTGTCTCTGTTCCTCGGTATCTCAGTATCTTAGTGTCTCTGTGTCTCTGTGTCTCTGTCTCTCAGGATCTCTCTGTCTCTGTGTCTCAGTGTCTCTGAGTCTCCAGATCTCAGTGTCTCTGTGACTCAGTGTCTCTGAGTCTCCAGATCTCAGTGTCTCTGTGTCTCAGTGTCTCTGTGCCTCAGTGTCTTAGTGTGTCAGTGTCTCAGAGTCTCTGCGTCTCAGTGTCTCAGTGTCTCTGTTCCTCAGTATCTCAGTGTCTCTGTCTCTCAGTGTCTCTGTCTCTCAGGATCTCTCTGTCACTGTGTGTCTGTGTCTCAGTGTCTCTGTGTCTCAGTGTCTCAGTCTCTCAGAGTCTCAGTGTCTCAGTGTCTCTGTGTCTCAGTTTCTCTGTGACTAGTGTCTCAGTGTCTCTGTGCCTCACGGTCTCAGTGTCTCAGAGTCTCTGTGTCTCTGTGTCTATGTGTCTCTGCGTCTCTTTCTCTCAGTGTCTCTGTGCCTCAGTGTCTCAGTGTCTCTGTGCCTCTGTGCCTCAGTGTTTCCATGTCTCAGTGTCTCGATGTCGCTTTGTCTCAGAGTCCCTGTGCCTCAGTGTCTCGGTGTCTCAGTGTCTCTGTGCCTCAGTGTCTCAGAGTCTCAGTGTCTCAGAGTCTCAGTGTCTCAGTGTCTCTGTGTCTCTTTGTCTCAATGTCTCAGAGTCTCAGTGTCTCTGTGTCCCAGTGTCTCTGTGCCTCAGTGTCTCAGTGTCTCAGTGTCTCATCATCTTAGTGTCTCTGTGTCTCTGTGCCTCTGCGTCTCTGTGTCTCAGTGTCTCCCAGTTTCATTGACTCAGTGTCTCAGTGTCTCAGACTCTCAGTGTCTGTGTCTCAGTGCCTCTGTGTCTCAGTGTCTCAGTGTCTCCGAATCTCAGAGACACAGTGTCTCAGTGTCTCAGAGTCTCTGTGTCTCAGTGTCTCAGTGTCTCAGAGTCTCATTCTCAGTGTCTCAGCGTCTCAGTATCTCAGTGTCTCAGTGTCTCTGTGCCTCAGTGTCTCAGTGTCTCAGAGTCACAGTGTCTCTGTGTGTCAGTGTCTCTGTGTGTCTGTGCCTCGGTGTCTCAGTTTCTCAGTGTCTCAGTGTCTCGGTGTCTCGATGTCTCAGAGTCTCAGTGTCACTGTGCCTCAGTGTCACTGTGCCTCCGTGTCTCAGTGTGTCGATGTCTCAGTGTAACAGTGTCTCAGAGTATCAGTGTCTCTGTGTCTCATTGTCTCTGTGCCTCAGTGTCTCAGTGTCTCAGAGTCTCAATGTCTCTGTGTCTCTGTGGCTCAGTGTCACTGTGTCTCAGCGTCTCAGAGTCTCAGAGTCTAAGTGATTCTGGGTCTCTGTATCTCAGTGTCTCAGCTTCTCACCGTCTCAGTGTTTCTGTGTCTCAGTGTGTCAGTGTCTCTGTGCCTCAGTGTCTCAGTGTCGCAGTGTCTCTGTGCCTCACTGTCTCAGTGTCTCTGTGCCTCAGTGTCTCAGTGTCTCAGTGTCTCAGAGTCCCTGTGTCTCTGTGACTCAGTGCCTCTGTTTCTCTGTGCCTCACTGTCTCTGTGTCTCAGTGTCTCCGAATTTCAGTGTCTCAATGACTCTGTGTCTCAGTGTCTCTGTGCCCCAGTGTCTCAGAGTGTCAGTGTCTCTGCGTCTCCTTGACTCCATGTCTCAGTGTCTCAGTGCCTCAGTGTCTCAGTTTCTCAGAGTCTCAGTGTCTCTGTCTCAGTGTCACTGTGTCTCAGTGTCTCTACATCTCAGTGTCTCTGTGTCTCTGTGTCTCAGTGTCTCTGTGCCTCAGTGTCTCTGCGTCTCAGTGTCTCAGAGACTCAGTTTCTCTTTGTCTCTGTGTCTCAGTGTCTCAGTGTCTCTGTGCCTCTGTGTCTTAGTGTCTCTGTGTCTCAGTGTCTCAGAGTCTCTGTGTCTCTGTGCCTCAGTGTCTCAATGTCTCAGTGTCTCAGTGTCTCTCTGTCTCAGTGTCTCTGTGTCTCTTTGTCTCAGTGTCTCTGTGCCTCAGTGTCTCAGTGTATCTGTGTCTCTGTGCCTCAGTGTCTCAGTGTCTCAGAGTCTCAGTGTCTCAGTGCCTCAGTGTCTCTGTGTCTCAGTGTCTCAGTGTCTCAGCATCTTAGTGTCTCTGTGTCTCAGTGTCTCAGTGTCTCCGAGTCTCAGAGTCTCAGTGTCTCAGTGTCTCAGTGTCTCAGAGTCTCATTCTCAGTGTCTCAGTGTCTCTGTGTCTCAGCGTCTCAGTGTCTCTGTGCTTCAGTGTCTCAGTGTCTCAGAGTCACAGTGTCTCTGTCCCTCAGTGTCTCTGTGTCTCAGTGTCTCATAGTCTCGGTGTCTCGATGACTCAGAGTCTCAGTATCACTGTGCCTCAGTGTCACTGTGTCTCATTGTCTCTGTGTCTCAGTGCCCCTGTGTCTCAGTGCCTCAGTGTCTCTGTATCTCAGTGTCTCAGATCTCAGTGACTGAGTCTTGTATCTCAGTGTCTCATTGTCTCACCGTCTCAGTGTCTCTGTGTCTCAGTGCCTCAGACCCTCACTGCCTCAGAGTCTCTGTTTCTCTGTGCCTCAGTGTCTCTGTGTCTCAATGTCTCAGAATTTCAGTGTCTCAATTTCTCAGTTTCTCAGTGTCTCTGTGTCTCTGTGCCTCAGTGTCTCAGTGTCTCAGAGTCTCAGAGTCTCAGTGATTCTGTGTCTCTGTGTCTCAGTGTCTCAGCTTCTCACCATCTCAGTGTTTCTGTGTCTCAGTGTCTCTGTGCCTCAGTGTCTCAGTGTCTCTGTGCCTCAGTGTCTCAGAGTCTCTGTGACTCAGTGCCTCTGTTTCTCTGTGCCTCAATGTCTCTGTGTCTCAGTGTCTCCGAATTTCAGTGTCGCAATGACTCTGTGTCTCAGTGTCTCGGTGTCTCTGTGCCCCAGTGTCTCAGAGTGTCATTGTCTCTGCGTCTGCTTGACTCCGTGTCTCAGTGTCTCAGTTTCTCAGAGTCTCAGTGTCTCTGTGTCTCTGTGTCTCTACATCTCAGTGTCTCTACATCTCAGTGTCTCTGTGTCTCAGTGTCTCTGTGCCTCAGTGTCTCTGCGTCTCAGTGTCTCAGAGACTCAGTTTCTCTGTGTCTCTGTGTCTCAGTGTCTCTGTGCCTCTGTGTCTTAGTGTCTCTGTGTCTCAGTGTCTCAGAGTTTCTGTGTCTCTGTGCCTCAGTGTCTCAATGTCTCAGTGTCTCAGTGTCTCTCTGTCTCAGTGTCTCTGTGTCTCTATGTTTCAGTGTCTCTGTGCCTCAGTGTCTCAGTGTATCTGTGTCTCTGTGCCTCAATGTCTCAGTGTCTCAGTGTCTCAGAGTCTCAGTGTCTCAGTGCCTCAGTGTCTCTGTGTCCCTGTATCTCAATGTCTCAGTGTCTCTGTGCCTCAGTGTCTCAGTGTCTCAGCATCTTAGTGTCTCTGTGTCTCAGTGTCTCAGTGTCTCAGAGTCTCATTCTCAGTGTCTCAGTGTCTCAGTGTCTTAGTGTCTCTGTGCCTCAGTGTCTCATTGTCTCGGTGTCTCAATGTCTCAGAGTCTCAGTATCACTGTGCCTCAGTGTCCCTGTGCCTCCATGTCTCAGTGTGTCAGTGTCTCTTTGCATCAGTTTCTCACTGTCTCAGAGTCTCTCTGCACCTCAGTGCCTCAGTGTCTCAGTTTCTCTGCATCTCTGTGTCTCAGTGTCTCTGTGTCTCAGTGTCTCAGCGTCTCAGTGTCTCAGTGTCTCAGTGTCTCAGTGTCTCTGTGCCTCAGTGTCACTGTGCCTAAGTGTCTCAGTGTCTCAGAGTCACAGTGTCTCTGTGTCTCAGTGTCTCATTGTCTAGGTGTCTCGATGTCTCAGAGTCTCAGTATCACTGTGCCTCAGTGTCACTGTGCCTCCATGTCTCAGTGTGTCAGTGTCTCTTTGCATCAGTTTCTCACTGTCTCAGAGTCTCAGAGTCTCAGTGTCACAGTCTCTCTGCGCCTCAGTGCCTCAGTGTCTCAGTTTCTCTGCGTCTCTGTGTCTCAGTGTCTCAGCGTCTCAGTGTCTCAGTGTCTCTGTGTCTTTGTGCCTCAGTGTCTCAGTGTCTCAGAGTCTCAGTGTCTCTGTGCCTCAGTGTCACTGTGCCTAAGTGTCTCAGTGTCTCAGTGTCTCTTTGCATCAGTTTCTCAGTGTCACACAGTCTCAGAGTCTCAGTGTCACAGTGTCTCTGTGTCTCAGTGCCTCAGTGTCTCAGTGTCTCAGAGCCTCAGTGTCTCTGTGTCTAAGTGTCTCTTTGTATCTGTGTCTCAGTGTCTCAGTGTCTCATAGTCTCTGTGTCTCAGTGCCTAAGTGTCTCTGTGTCTCTGTGTCTCTGTGCCTCAGTTTCTCAGCTTCTCAGAGTCTCAGTGTCTCTGTGTCTCTGTGTCTCAGTGTCTCTGTGCCTCAGTGTCTCAGAATCTCAGTGTCTCAGTGTCTCTGTGTCTCAGTGTCTCTGTTCCTCAGTGTCTCAGTGTCTCAGTGTCTCAGTGTCTCAAAGTCTCTGTCTCAGTGTCTCAGAGTCTCACTGACTCTGTGTCTCTGTGTCTCAGTTTCTCAGTGTCCCTGTTTCTCAGTGTCTCTGAGTCTCAGTGTCTCTGTGCCTCAGTGTCTCAGTGTCTCTGTGTCTTGGTGTCTCAGTGTCTCTGTGTCTCTGTGCCTCAGTGTCTTAGTCTCTCTGTGCCTCAGTGTCTCTGTGTCACAGTGTCTCAGTGTCTCAGTGTCTCTTTGTCTCAATGTCTCTGAGTCTCAGTGTCTCAGAGCCTCAGTGTCTCTGTGTCTCAGTGTCTCTGTGCCTCAGTGTCTCAGTGTGTCAGTGTCTCAGAGTCTCTGCGTCTCAGTGTCTCTGTTCCTCAGTATCTCAGTGTCTCTGTGTCTCAGTTTCTCTGTCTCTCAGGATCTCTCTGTCTCTGTGTCTCAGTGTCTCTGATTCTCCAGATCTCAGTGTCACTGTGTCTCAGTGTCTCAGTGTGTCGATGTCTCAGTGTATCAGTGTCTCAGAGTATCAGTGTCTCTGTGTCTCATTGTCTCTGTGCCTCAGTGTCTCAGTGTCTCAGCGTCTCAGAGTCTCAATGTCTCTGTGTCTCTGTGTCTCAGTGTCTCTGTGTCTCAGCGTCTCAGAGTCTAAGTGATTCTGTGTCTCTGTGTCTCAGTGTCTCAGCTTCTCACCGTCTCAGTGATTCTGTGTCTCAGTGTCTCAGTGTCTCAGTGTCTCTGTGCCTCAGTGTCTCAGTGTCTCTGTGCCTCAGTGTCTCAGCGCCTCTGTGCCTCAGTGTCTCAGTGTCTCAGAGTCTCTGTGTCTCTGTGAATCAGTGCCTCTGTTTCTCTGTGCCTCACTGTCTCTGTGTCTCAGTGTCTCCGAATTTCAGTGTCTCAATGACTCTGTGTCTCAGTGTCTCTGTGCCCCAGTGTCTCAGAGTGTCAGTGTCTCTGCGTCTCCTTGACTCCATGTCTCAGTGTCTCAGTGCCTCAGTGTCTCAGTTTCTCAGAGTCTCAGTGTCTCTGTCTCAGTGTCACTGTGTCTCAGTGTCTCTACATCTCAGTGTCTCTGTGTCTCTGTGTCTCAGTGTCTCTGTGCCTCAGTGTCTCTGCGTCTCAGTGTCTCAGAGACTCAGTTTCTCTTTGTCTCTGTGTCTCAGTGTCTCAGTGTCTCTGTGCCTCTGTGTCTTAGTGTCTCTGTGTCTCAGTGTCTCAGAGTCTCTGTGTCTCTGTGCCTCAGTGTCTCAATGTCTCAGTGTCTCAGTGTCTCTCTGTCTCAGTGTCTCTGTGTCTCTTTGTCTCAGTGTCTCTGTGCCTCAGTGTCTCAGTGTATCTGTGTCTCTGTGCCTCAGTGTCTCAGTGTCTCAGAGTCTCAGTGTCTCAGTGCCTCAGTGTCTCTGTGTCTCAGTGTCTCAGTGTCTCAGCATCTTGATGTCTCTGTGTCTCAGTGTCTCAGTGTCTCAGTGTCTCCGAGTCTCAGAGTCTCAGTGTCTCAGTGTCTCAGAGTCTCATTCTCAGTGTCTCAGTGTCTCTGTGTCTCAGCGTCTCACTGTCTCTGTGCCTCAGTGTCTCAGTGTTTCAGAGTCACAGTGTCTCTGTGCCTCAGTGTCTCTGTGTCTCAGTGTCTCATTGTCTCGGTGTCTCGATGACTCAGAGTCTCAGTATCACTGTGCCTCAGTGTCACTGTGTCTCATTGTCTCTGTGCCTCAGTGTCTCAGTGTCTCAGAGTCTCAGTGTCTCTGTGCCTCTATGTCTCAGTGCCCCTGTGTCTCAGTGCCTCAATGTCTCTGTATCTCAGTGTCTCAGATCTCAGTGACTGAGTCTTGTATCTCAGTGTCTCATTGTCTCACCGTCTCAGTGTCTCTGTGTCTCAGTGCCTCAGACTCTCACTGCCTCAGAGTCTCTGTTTCTCAATGTCTCAGAATTTCAGTGTCTCAATTTCTCAGTTTCTCTGTGTCTCTGTGTCTCTGTGCCTCAGTGTCTCAGTGTCTGAGAGTCTCAGAGTCTCAGTGATTCTGTGTCTCTATGTCTCAGCTTCTCACCGTCTCAGTGTTTCTGTGTCTCAGTGTCTCTGTGCCTCAGTGTCTCAGTGTCTCTGTGCCTCAGTGTCTCAGAGTCTCTGTGACTCAGTGCCTCTGTTTCTCTGTGCCTCAGTGTCTCTGTGTCTCAGTGTCTCCGAATTTCAGTGTCTCAATGACTCTGTGTCTCAGTGTCTCGGTGTCTCTGTGCCCCAGTGTCTCAGAGTGTCAGTGTCTCTGCGTCTCCTTGACTCCGTGTCTCAGTGTCTCAGTGCCTCAGTGTCTCAGTTTCTCAGAGTCTCAGTGTCTCTGTGTCTCAGTGTCTCTACATCTCAGTGTCTCTACATCTCAGTGTCTCTGTGTCTCTGTGTCTCTCTGCCTCAGTGTCTCTGCGTCTCAGTGTCTCAGAGACTCAGTTTCTCTGTGTCTCTGTGTCTCAGTGTCTCTGTGCCTCTGTGTCTTAGTGTCTCTGTGTCTCAGTGTCTCAGTGTCTCAGAGTCTCTGTGTCTCTGTGCCTCAGTGTCTCAATGTCTCAGTGTCTCAGTGTCTCTCTGTCTCAGTTTCTCTGTCTCTCTTTGTCTCAGTGTCTCTGTGCCTCAGTGTCTCAGTGTATCTGTGTCTCTGTGCCTCAATGTCTCAGTGTCTCAGTGTCTCAGAGTCTCAGTGTCTCAGTGCCTCAGTGTCTCTGTGTCTCTATGTCTCAATGTCTCAGTGTCTCTGTGCCTCAGTGTCTCAGTGTCTCAGCATCTTAGTGTCTCTGTGTCTCTGTGTCTCAGAGTCTCAGTGTCTCAGAGTCTCATTCTCAGTGTCTCAGTGTCTCAGTGTCTCTGAGTCACAGTGTCTCTGTGTCTCAGTGTCTCTGTGTCTCGGTGTCTCGATGTCTCAGAGTCTCAGTATCACTGTGCCTCAGTGTCACTGTGCCTCCATGTCTCAGTGTGTCAGTGTCTCTTTGCATCAGTTTCTCACTGTCTCAGAGTCTCTCTGCGCCTCAGTGCCTCAGTGTCTCAGTTTCTCTGTGTCTCTGTGTCTCAGTGTCTCTGTGTCTCAGTGTCACAGAGTCTCAGTGTCTCTGTGCCTCAGTGTCACTGTGCCTAAGTGTCTCAGTGTCTCAGAGACACAGTGTCTCAGAGTCTCTGTGTCTCAGTGTCTCAGTGTCTCACAGTCTCATTCTCAGTGTCTCAGCGTCTCAGTATCTCAGTGTCTCAGTGCCTCAGTGTCTCAGTGTCTCAGAGTCACAGTGTCTCTGTGTCTCACTGTCTCTGTGTGTCTGTGCCTCGGTGTCTCAGTTTCTCAGTGTCTCAGTGTCTCGGTGTCTCGATGTCTCAGAGTCTCAGTGTCACTGTGCCTCAGTGTCACTGTGCCTCCGTGTCTCAGTGTGTCGATGTCTCAGTGTATCAGTGTCTCAGAGTATCAGTGTCTCTGTGTCTCATTGTCTCTGTGCCTCAGTGTCTCAGTGTCTCAGAGTCTCAATGTCTCTGTGTCTCTGTGTCTCAGTGTCTCTGTGTCTCAGCGTCTCAGAGTCTAAGTGATTCTGTGTCTCTGTGTCTCAGTGTCTCAGCTTCTCACCGTCTCAGTGTTTCTGTGTCTCAGTGTCTCAGAGTCTCTGTGCCTCAGTGTCTCAGTGTCTCAGTGTCTCAGTGTCTCTGTGCCTCAGTGTCTCAGTGTGTCTGTGCCTCAGTGTCTCAGAGTCTCTGTGTCTCTGTGACTCAGTGCCTCTGTTTCTCTGTGCCTCACTGTCTCTGTGTCTCAGTGTCTCCGAATTTCAGTGTCTCAATGACTCTGTGTCTCAGTGTCTCTGTGCCCCAGTGTCTCAGAGTGTCAGTGTCTCTGCGTCTCCTTGACTCCATGTCTCAGTGTCTCAGTGCCTCAGTGACTCAGTTTCACAGAGTCTCAGTGTTTCTGTCTCAGTGTCACTGTGTCTCAGTGTCTCTACATCTCAGTGTCTCTGTGTCTCTGTGTCTCAGTGTCTCTGTGCCTCAGTGTCTCTGCGTCTCAGTGTCTCAGAGACTCAGTTTCTCTTTGTCTCTGTGTCTCAGTGTCTCAGTGTCTCTGTGCCTCTGTGTCTTAGTGTCTCTGTGTCTCAGTGTCTCAGAGTCTCTGTGTCTCTGTGCCTCAGTGTCTCAATGTCTCAGTGTCTCAGTGTCTCTCTGTCTCAGTGTCTCTGTGTCTCTTTGTCTCAGTGTCTCTGTGCCTCAGTGTCTCAGTGTATCTGTGTCTCTGTGCCTCAGTGTCTCAGTGTCTCAGAGTCTCAGTGTCTCAGTGCCTCAGTGTCTCTGTGTCTCAGTGTCTCAGTGTCTCAGCATCTTAGTGTCTCTGTGTCTCAGTGTCTCAGTGTCTCTGAGTCTCAGAGTCTCAGTGTCTCAGTGTCTCAGAGTCTCATTCTCAGTGTCTCAGTGTCTCTGTGTCTCAGCGTCTCACTGTCTCTGTGCCTCAGTGTCTCAGTGTTTCAGAGTCACAGTGTCTCTGTGCCTCAGTGTCTCTGTGTCTCAGTGCCTCATTGTCTCGGTGTCTCGATGACTCAGAGTCTCAGTATCACTGTGCCTCAGTGTCACTGTGTCTCATTGTCTCTGTGCCTCAGTGTCTCAGTCTCTCAGAGTCTCAGTGTCTCTGTGCCTCTATGTCTCAGTGCCCCTGTGTCTCAGTGCCTCAATGTCTCTGTATCTCAGTGTCTCAGATCTCAGTGACTGAGTCTTGTATCTCAGTGTCTCATTGTCTCACCGTCTCAGTGTCTCTGTGTCTCAGTGCCTCAGACTCTCACTGCCTCAGAGTCTCTGTTTCTCTGTGCCTCAGTGTCTCTGTGTCTCAATGTCTCAGAATTTCAGTGTCTCAATTTCTCAGTTTCTCAGTGTCTCTGTGTCTCTGTGCCTCAGTGTCTCAGTGTCTCAGAGTCTCAGAGTCTCAGTGATTCTGTGTCTCTATGTCTCAGTGTCTCAGCTTCTCACCGTCTCAGTGTTTCTGTGTCTCAGTGTCTCTGTGCCTCAGTGTCTCAGTGTCTCAGTGTCTCTGTGCCTCAGTGTCTCAGAGTCTCTGTGACTCAGTGCCTCTGTTTCTCTGTGCCTCAGTGTCTCTGTGTCTCAGTGTCTCCGAATTTCAGTGTCGCAATGACTCTGTGTCTCAGTGTCTCGGTGTCTCTGTGCCCCAGTGTCTCAGAGTGTCAGTGTCTCTGCGTCTCCTTGACTCCGTGTCTCAGTGTCTCAGTGCCTCAGTGTCTCAGTTTCTCAGAGTCTCAGTATCTCTGTGTCTCAGTGTCTCTACATCTCAGTGTCTCTACATCTCAGTGTCTCTGTGTCTCAGTGTCTCTGTGCCTCAGTGTCTCTGCGTCTCAGTGTCTCAGAGACTCAGTTTCTCTGTGTCTCTGTGTCTCAGTGTCTCTGTGCCTCTGTGTCTTAGTGTCTCTGTGTCTCAGTGTCTCAGAGTCTCTGTGTCTCTGTGCCTCAGTGTCTCAATGTTTCAGTGTCTCAGTGTCTCTCTGTCTCAGTGTCTCTGTCTCTCTTTGTCTCAGTGTCTCTGTGCCTCAGTGTCTCAGTGTATCTGTGTCTCTGTGCCTCAATGTCTCAGTGTCTCATTGTCTCAGAGTCTCAGTGTCTCAGTGCCTCAGTGTCTCTGTGTCTCTGTGTCTCTGTGTCTCAATGTCTCAGTGTCTCAGACCCTCAGTGTCTCTGTGCCTCAGTGTCACTGTGCCTAAGTGTCTCAGTGTCTCAGTGTCTCTTTGCATCAGTTTCTCATTGTAACACAGTCTCAGAGTCTCAGTGTCACAGTGTCTCTGTGCCTCAGTGCCTCAGTGTCTCAGAGCCTCAGTGTTTCTGTGTCTTTGTATCTCAGGGTCTCTGTGTCTCAGTGTCTCTGTGCCTCAGTGTCTCTGCGTCTCAGTGTCTCAGAGACTCAGTTTCTCTGTGTCTCTGTGTCTCAGTGTCTCTGTGCCTCTGTGTCTTAGTGTCTCTGCGTCTCAGTGTCTTAGTGTATCTGTGTCTCTGTGCCTCAGTGTCTCAGTGTCTCAGTGTCTCTGTGCCTCAGTGTCTCAGTGTCTCTGTGCCTCAGTGTCTCAGTGTCTCAGAGTCTCTGTGTCTCTGTGAATCAGTGCCTCTGTTTCTCTGTGCCTCACTGTCTCTGTGTCTCAGTGTCTCCGAATTTCAGTGTCTCAATGACTCTGTGTCTCAGTGTCTCTGTGCCCCAGTGTCTCAGAGTGTCAGTGTCTCTGCGTCTCCTTGACTCCATGTCTCAGTGTCTCAGTGCCTCAGTGTCTCAGTTTCTCAGAGTCTCAGTGTCTCTGTCTCAGTGTCACTGTGTCTCAGTGTCTCAGTTTCTCAGAGTCTCAGTGTCTCTGTCTCAGTGTCACTGTGTCTCAGTGTCTCTACATCTCTGTGTCTCTGCGTCTCAGTGTCTCAGAGACTCAGTTTCTCTTTGTCTCTGTGTCTCAGTGTCTCAGTGCCTCTGTGCCTCTGTGTCTTAGTGTCTCTGTGTCTCAGTGTCTCAGAGTCTCTGTGTCTCTGTGCCTCAGTGTCTCAATGTCTCAGTGTCTCAGTGTCTCTCTGTCTCAGTGTCTCTGTGTCTCTTTGTCTCAGTGTCTCTGTGCCTCAGTGTCTCAGTGTATCTGTGTCTCTGTGCCTCAGTGTCTCAGTGTCTCAGAGTCTCAGTGTCTCAGTGCCTCAGTGTCTCAGTGTCTCAGTGTCTCAGCATCTTGGTGTCTCTGTGTCTCTGTGTCTCAGTGTCTCAGTGTCTCCGAGTCTCAGAGTCTCAGTGTCTCAGTGTCTCAGAGTCTCATTCTCAGTGTCTCAGCGTCTCACTGTCTCTGTGCCTCAGTGTCTCAGTGTTTCAGAGTCACAGTGTCTCTGTGCGTCAGTGTCTCAGTGTCTCAGAGTCACAGTGTCTCTGTGCCTCAGTGTCTCTGTGTCTCAGTGTCTCATTGTCTCGGTGTCTCGATGACTCAGAGTCTCAGTATCACTGTGCCTCAGTGTCACTGTGTCTCATTGTCTCTGTGCCTCAGTGTCTCAGTCTCTCAGAGTCTCAGTGTCTCTGTGCCTCTATGTCTCAGTGCCCCTGTGTCTCAGTGCCTCAATGTCTCTGTATCTCAGTGTCTCAGATCTCAGTGACTGAGTCTTGTATCTCAGTGTCTCATTGTCTCACCGTCTCAGTGTCTCTGTGTCTCAGTGCCTCAGTCTCTCACTGCCTCAGAGTCTCTGTTTCTCAATGTCTCAGAATTTCAGTGTCTCAATTTCTCAGTTTCTCTGTGTCTCTGTGTCTCTGTGCCTCAGTGTCTCAGTGTCTCAGAGTCTCAGAGTCTCAGTGATTCTGTGTCTCTATGTCTCAGTGTCTCAGCTTCTCACCGTCTCAGTGTTTCTGTGTCTCAGAGTCTCTGTGACTCAGTGCCTCTGTTTCTCTGTGCCTCAGTGTCTCTGTGTCTCAGTGTCTCCGAATTTCAGTGTCTCAATGACTCTGTGTTCAGTGTCTCGGTGTCTCTGTGCCCCAGTGTCTCAGAGTGTCAGTGTCTCTGCGTCTCCTTGACTCCGTGTCTCAGTGTCTCAGTGCCTCAGTGTCTCAGTTTCTCAGAGTCTCAGTGTCTCTGTGTCTCAGTGTCTCTACATCTCAGTGTCTCTACATCTCAGTGTCTCTGTGTCTCAGTGTCTCTGTGCCTCAGTGTCTCTGCGTCTCAGTGTCTCAGAGACTCAGTTTCTCTTTGTCTCTGTGTCTCAGTGTCTCTGTGCCTCTGTGTCTTAGTGTCTCTGTGTCTCAGTGTCTCAGAGTCTCTGTGTCTCTGTGCCTCAGTGTCTCAATGTTTCAGTGTCTCAGTGTCTCTCTGTCTCAGTGTCTCAGTGTCTCTCTGTCTCAGTGTCTCTGTGCCTCAGTGTCTCAGTGTATCTGTGTCTCTGTGCCTCAATGTCTCAGTGTCTCATTGTCTCAGAGTCTCAGTGTCTCAGTGCCTCAGTGTCTCTGTGTCTCTGTGTCTCAATGTCTCAGTGTCTCAGAGCCTCAGTGTCTCTGTGCCTCAGTGTCACTGTGCCTAAGTGTCTCAGTGTCTCAGTGTCTCTTTGCATCAGTTTCTCATTGTAACACAGTCTCAGAGTCTCAGTGTCACAGTGTCTCTGTGCCTCAGTGCCTCAGTGTCTCAGAGCCTCAGTGTTTCTGTGTCTTTGTATCTCAGGGTCTCTGTGTCTCAGTGTCTCTGTGCCTCAGTGTCTCTGCGTCTCAGTGTCTCAGAGACTCAGTTTCTCTGTGTCTCTGTGTCTCAGTGTCTCTGTGCCTCTGTGTCTTAGTGTCTCTGTGTCTCAGTGTCTTAGTGTATCTGTGTCTCTGTGCCTCAGTGTCTCAGTGTCTCAGTGTCTCACTGTCTCAGTGCCTCAGTGTCTCTGTTTCTCTGTGTCTCAATGTCTCAGTGTCTCAGAGTCTCAGTGTCTCAGTGCCTCAGTGTCTCAGTGTCTCTGTGTCTCAATGTCTCAGTGTCTCAGTGTCTCAGAGTCTCAGTGTCTCAGTGCCTCAGTGTCTCTGTTTCTCTGTGTCTCAATGTCTCAGTGTCTCAGAGTCTCAGTGTCTCAGTGCCTCAGTGTCTCTGTGTCTCAATGTCTCAGTGTCTCAGAGTCTCAGAGTCTCAGTGTCTCTGTGCCTCAGTGTCTCAGTGTCTCAGAGTCACAGTGTCTCTGTGTCTCAGTGTCTCTGTGTCTCAGTGTCTCATTGTCTCGGTGTCTCGATGTCTCAGAGTCTCAGTATCACTGTGCCTCAGTGTCACTGTGCCTCCGTGTCTCAGTGTGTCAGTGTCTCTTTGCATCAGTTTCTCACTGTCTCAGAGTCTCAGTGTCACAGTCTCTCTGCACCTCAGTGCCTCAGTGTCTCAGTTTCTCTGCGTCTCTGTGTCTCAGTGTCTCTGTGTCTCAGTGTCTCAGCGTCTCAGTGTCTCAGTGTCCCTGTGTCTCTGTGTCTCAGTGTCTCAGTGTCTCTGTGTCTCAGTGTCTCTGTGTCTCAGTGTCTCATAGTCTCAGTGTCTCAGTGTCTCTGTATTTCAGTGTCTCTGTGTCTCAGAGTCTCATAGTCTCAGTGTCTCTGTGTCTCTGTGTCTCCGTGTCTCAAAGTCTCTGTCTCAGTGTCTCAGAGTCTCACTGACTCTGTGTCTCTGTGTCTCAGTGCCTCAGTGTCTCTGTGTCTCCTTGACTCCGTGTCTCAGTGTCTCTGTCCCTCAGTGTCTCAGTGTCTCTGTGCCTCAGTGTCTCAGTGCCTCTGTGCCTCAGTGTCTCAGTTTCTCAGTGTCTCTGTGTCTCAGTCTCTCTGTGCCTCAGTGTCTCAGTGTCTCTATGTCTTGGTGTCTCAGTGTCTCTGTTTCTTGGTGTCTCAGTGTCTCTGTGTCTCAGTGTCTCTGTGCCTCAGTGACTCAGCATCTTAGTGTCTCTTTGTCTCAGTGTCTCCAAGTCTCAGAGTCTCAGTGACTCAGTGTCTCAGAGTCTCTGTGTCTCAGTGTCTCAGAGTCTCAGTGTCTCAGTGTCTCAGAGTCTCAGTGATTCTGTGTCTCTGTGTCTCAGTGTCTCAGCTTCTCACCGTCTCAGTGTTTTGTGTCTCAGTGTCTCAGTGTCTCAGACTGTCACTGTCCCAGTGTCTCTGTGCTTCAGTGTCTCAGTGTCTCTGTGCCTCAGTGTCTCAGTGTCTCAGAGTCTCTGTGTCTCTGTGACTCAGTGCCTCTGTTTCTCTGTGCCTCAGTGTCTCTGTGCCCCAGTGTCTCAGAGTGTCAGTGTCTCAGAGTCTCAGTGTCTCTGCGTCTCCTTGACTGTGTGTCTCAGTGTCTCAGTGCCTCAGTGTCTCTGTGTCTCAGTGTCTCAGTGTCTCTGTGTCTTGGTGTCTCAGAGTGTCAGTGTCTCTGCGTCTCCTTGACTCCATGTTTCAGTGTCTCAGTGCCTCTGTGTCTCAGTGTCACTGTGTCTCAGAGACTCTACATCTCAGTGTCTCTGTGTCTCAGTGTCTCTGTGCCTCAGTGTCTCTGCGTCTCAGTGTCTCAGAGACTCAGTTTCTCTGTGTCTCTGTGTCTCAGTGTCTCTGTGCCTCTGTGTCTTAGTGTCTCTGTGTCTCAGTGTCTCAGTGTATCTGTGTCTCTGTGCCTCAGTGTCTCAGTGTCTCAGTGTCTCAGAGTCTCAGTGTCTCAGTGCCTCAGTGTCTCTGTGTCTCTGTGTCTCAATGTCTCAGTGTCTCAGAGTCTCAGTGTCTCAGTGTCTCTGTGTCTCTATGTCTCAATGTCTCAGTGTCTCAGTGTCTCAGAGTCTCAGTGCCTCAGTGTCTCTGTGTCTCTGTGTCTCAGTGTCTCTGTGCCTCAGTGTCTCAGTGTCTCAGATTCACAGTGTCTCTGTGTCTCAGTGTCTCTGTGTCTCAGTGTCTCATTGTCTCGGTGTCTCGATGTCTGGGAGTCTCAGTATCACTGTGCCTCAGTGTCACTGTGCCTCCGTGTCTCAGTGTGTCAGTGTCTCTTTGCATCAGTTTCTCACTGTCTCAGAGTCTCAGAGTCTCAGTGTCACAGTCTCTCTGCGCCTCTGTGCCTCAGTGTCTCAGTTTCTCTGCGTCTCTGTGTCTCAGTGTCTCAGTGTCTCTGTGTCTCAGTGTCTCAGTGTCTCAGAGCCTCAGTGTCTCTGTGCCTCAGTGTCACTGTGCCTAAGTGTCTCAGTGTCTCAGTGTCTCTTTGCATCAGTTTCTCAGTGTAACACAGTCTCAGAGTCTCAGTGTCACAGTGTCTCTGTGCCTCAGTGCCTCAGTGTCTCAGAGCCTCAGTGTCTCTGTGTCTCAGTGTCTCTTTGTATCTGTGTCTCCGTGTCTCAGTGTCTCAGAGTCTCTGTGTCTCAGTGTCTATGTGTCTCTGTGTCTCAGTGTCTCTGTGTCTCTGTGCCTCAGTGTCTCAGCTTCTCAGATTCTCAGTGTCTCTGTGTCTCTTTGTCTCAGTGTCTCTGTGCCTCAGTGTCTCAGAATCACAGTGTCTCAGTGTCTCAGTGTCTCTGTGTCTCTGTGTCTCTGTTCCTCAGTGTCTCTGTGTCTCAGTGTCTCAGATCTCAGTGTCTCTGTGTCACGTTGTGTCTCTGTGCCTCAGTGTCTCAGTATCTCAGTGTCTAAGAGTATCAGTGTCTCAGAGTTTTAGTGGCTCAGTGTCTCTGTGCCACAGTGTCTCAGTGTCACAGTGTCTGAGTGTCTCGGTGCCTCAGTGTCTCTGTGTCTCAGTGTCTCATAGTCTCAGTGTCTCTGTGTCTCTGTATCTCAGTGTCTCTGTGTCTCAGAGTCTCATAGTCTCAGTGTCTCTGTGTCTCAGTGTCTCAAAGTCTCTGTCTCAGTGTCTCAGAGTCTCACTGACTCTGTGTCTCTGTGTCTCAGTGCCTCAGTGTCTCTGTGTCTCAGTGTCTCTATGGCTTGGTGTCTCAGTGTCTCTGTGTCTTGGTGTCTCGGTGTCTCTGTGTCTCAGTGTCTCAGTGTCTCTGTGCCTCAGTGTCTCAGTGTCTCAGTGTCTCAGTTTCACAGAGTCTCTGTGTCTCTGTGTCTCAGTGTCTCAGTGTCTCAGAGTCTCATTCTCAGTGTCTCAGTGTCTCAGTGTCTCTGTGTCTCAATGTCTCTGTGTCTCAGTGAATTTGTGTCTCTGTGTCTCAGTGTCGCAGAGTCTTCGTATCTCAGTGTCTCTGTGTCTCAGTGTCTCTGTGCCTCTTTGCCTCAGTGTCTGTGTCTCATTATCTCAGTGTCTCAGTGTCTCAGAGTCTCAGTGATTCTGTGTCTCTGTGTCTCAGTGTCTCAGACTGTCACTGTCTCAGTGTCTCTGTGCTTCAGTGTCTCAGTGTCTCTGTGCCTCAGTGTCTCAGTGTCTCAGAGTCTCTGTGTCTCTGTGACTCAGTGCCTCTGTTTCTCTGTGCCTCAGTGTCTCTGTGCCCCAGTGTCTCAGAGTGTCAGTGTCTCAGAGTCTCAGTGTCTCTGCGTCTCCTTGACTCAGTGTCTCAGTGTCTCAGTGTCTCTGTGTCTCAGTGCCTCAGTGTTTCTGTGTCTCAGTGTCTCTGTGTCTCAGTGTCTCTGTGCCTCAGTGTCTCTGTGTCTCAGTGTCTCATCGTCTCTCTCTCACTGTCTCAGAGTCTCAGTGACTCTGTATCTCTGTGTCTCAGAGTCTCATAGTCTCAGTGTCTCTGTGTCTCTGTGTCTCAGTGTCTCAAAGTCTCTGTCTCAGTGTCTCAGAGTCTCAATGACTCTGTGGCTCATGGTCTCAGTGCCTCAGTGTCTCTGTGTCTCCTTGACTCCGTGTCTCAGTGTCTCTGTGCCTCAGTATCTCAGTGTCTCTGTGCCTCAGTGTCTCAGTGTCTCTGTGTCTCACTGTCTCTGTGCCTCAGTGTCTTAGTCTCTCTGTGCCTCAGTGTCTCTGTGTCTCATTGTCTCTGTGTCTCAGTGTCTCAGTGTCTCAGAGTCTCTGTGCCTCTATGTCTCAGTGTCCCTGTGTCTCAGTGCCTCAATATCTCTGTGTCTCAGTGTCTCAGATCTCAGTGACTCTGTGTCTCTGTCTCTCAGTGTCTCATTGTCTCACCGTCTCAGTGTCTCTGTGTCTCAGTGCCTCAGACTCTCACTGCCTCAGAGTCTCTGTTTCTCTGTGCCTCAGTGTCTCTGTGTCTCAATGTCTCAGAATTTCAGTGTCTCAATGTCTCAGTTTCTCAGTGTCTCTGTGTCTCTGTGCCTCAGTGTCTCAGCGTCTCAGAGTCTCAGTGTCTCTGTGTCTCAATGTCTCTGTGTCTTTGTGCCTCAGTGTCTAAGTGTCTCAGTGTCTCAGAGTCTCAGTGTCTCAGTGTATCTGTGACTCAGTGTCTCAGCGTCTCAGTTTCTCAGATTCTCATTTCTCAGTGTCTCTTTGTCTCTGTGTCTCAGCGTCTCTGTGCATCAGTGTCTCAGTGTGTCAGTGTCTCAGAGTCTCTGTTCCTCAGTGTCTCAGCGTCTCTGTGTCCCAGTGTCTCTGCCTCTCAGGATCTCTCTGTCTCTGTGACTCAGTGTCTCTGAGACTCCAGATCTCAGTGTCTCTGTGTCTCTTTGTCTCTGTGTCTCAGTGTCTCTGTGCATCAGTGTCTCAGTGTCTCTGTGACTCAGTGTCTCAGATTCTCAGTGACACAGTGTCTCAGAGTCACTGTGTCTCAGTATCTCAGAGTCTCAGTGTCTCTTTGTCTCAGTGTTTCTGTGCCTCAGTGTCTCAGTGTGTCAGTGTCTCAGCGTCTCAGTATCTCAGTGTCTCAGTGTCCCTGTGCCTCAGTGTCTCAGAGTCACAGTGTCTCTGTGTCTCAGTGTCTCTGTGTGTCTGTGCCTCGGTGTCTCAGTTTCTCAGTGTCTCAGTGTCTCGGTGTCTCGATGTCTCAGAGTCTCAGTGTCACTGTGCCTCAGTGTCACTGTGCCTCCGTGTCTCAGTGTGTCGATGTCTCAGTGTATCAGTGTCTCAGAGTATCAGTGTCTCTGTGTCTCATTGTCTCTGTGCCTCAGTGTCTCAGTGTCTCAGAGTCTCAATGTCTCAGTGTTTGTGTCTCAGCGTCTCAGAGTCTCAGAGTCTAAGTGATTCTGTGTCTCTGTGTCTCAGTGTCTCAGCTTCTCACCGTCTCAGTGTTTCTGTGTCTCAGTGTCTCAGTGAGTCTGTGCCTCAGTGTCTCAGTGTCTCAGTGTCTCTGTGCCTCAGTGTCTCAGTGTCTCTGTGCCTCAGTGTCTCAGTGTCTCAGAGTCTCTGTGTCTCTGTGACTCAGTGCCTCTG
This sequence comes from Carcharhinus amblyrhynchos, assembly GCF_965287045.1. Taxonomy (NCBI): domain Eukaryota; kingdom Metazoa; phylum Chordata; class Chondrichthyes; order Carcharhiniformes; family Carcharhinidae; genus Carcharhinus; species Carcharhinus amblyrhynchos. The sequence continues at coordinate 251,252 of NW_027649814.1, forward strand.
TTTCTCTGTGCCTCACTGTCTCTGTGTCTCAGTGTCTCCGAATTTCAGTGTCTCAATGACTCTGTGTCTCAGTGTCTCTGTGCCCCAGTGTCTCAGAGTGTCAGTGTCTCTGCGTCTCCTTGACTCCATGTCTCAGTGTCTCAGTGCCTCAGTGTCTCAGTTTCTCAGAGTCTCAGTGTCTCTGTCTCAGTGTCACTGTGTCTCAGTGTCTCAGTTTCTCAGAGTCTCAGTGTCTCTGTCTCAGTGTCACTGTGTCTCAGTGTCTCTACATCTCTGTGTCTCTGCGTCTCAGTGTCTCAGAGACTCAGTTTCTCTTTGTCTCTGTGTCTCAGTGTCTCAGTGCCTCTGTGCCTCTGTGTCTTAGTGTCTCTGTGTCTCAGTGTCTCAGAGTCTCTGTGTCTCTGTGCCTCAGTGTCTCAATGTCTCAGTGTCTCAGTGTCTCTCTGTCTCAGTGTCTCTGTGTCTCTTTGTCTCAGTGTCTCTGTGCCTCAGTGTCTCAGTGTATCTGTGTCTCTGTGCCTCAGTGTCTCAGTGTCTCAGAGTCTCAGTGTCTCAGTGCCTCAGTGTCTCTGTGTCTCAGTGTCTCAGTGTCTCAGCATCTTGGTGTCTCTGTGTCTCTGTGTCTCAGTGTCTCAGTGTCTCCGAGTCTCAGAGTCTCAGTGTCTCAGTGTCTCAGAGTCTCATTCTCAGTGTCTCAGCGTCTCACTGTCTCTGTGCCTCAGTGTCTCAGTGTTTCAGAGTCACAGTGTCTCTGTGCGTCAGTGTCTCAGTGTCTCAGAGTCACAGTGTCTCTGTGCCTCAGTGTCTCTGTGTCTCAGTGTCTCATTGTCTCGGTGTCTCGATGACTCAGAGTCTCAGTATCACTGTGCCTCAGTGTCACTGTGTCTCATTGTCTCTGTGCCTCAGTGTCTCAGTCTCTCAGAGTCTCAGTGTCTCTGTGCCTCTATGTCTCAGTGCCCCTGTGTCTCAGTGCCTCAATGTCTCTGTATCTCAGTGTCTCAGATCTCAGTGACTGAGTCTTGTATCTCAGTGTCTCATTGTCTCACCGTCTCAGTGTCTCTGTGTCTCAGTGCCTCAGTCTCTCACTGCCTCAGAGTCTCTGTTTCTCAATGTCTCAGAATTTCAGTGTCTCAATTTCTCAGTTTCTCTGTGTCTCTGTGTCTCTGTGCCTCAGTGTCTCAGTGTCTCAGAGTCTCAGAGTCTCAGTGATTCTGTGTCTCTATGTCTCAGTGTCTCAGCTTCTCACCGTCTCAGTGTTTCTGTGTCTCAGAGTCTCTGTGACTCAGTGCCTCTGTTTCTCTGTGCCTCAGTGTCTCTGTGTCTCAGTGTCTCCGAATTTCAGTGTCTCAATGACTCTGTGTTCAGTGTCTCGGTGTCTCTGTGCCCCAGTGTCTCAGAGTGTCAGTGTCTCTGCGTCTCCTTGACTCCGTGTCTCAGTGTCTCAGTGCCTCAGTGTCTCAGTTTCTCAGAGTCTCAGTGTCTCTGTGTCTCAGTGTCTCTACATCTCAGTGTCTCTACATCTCAGTGTCTCTGTGTCTCAGTGTCTCTGTGCCTCAGTGTCTCTGCGTCTCAGTGTCTCAGAGACTCAGTTTCTCTTTGTCTCTGTGTCTCAGTGTCTCTGTGCCTCTGTGTCTTAGTGTCTCTGTGTCTCAGTGTCTCAGAGTCTCTGTGTCTCTGTGCCTCAGTGTCTCAATGTTTCAGTGTCTCAGTGTCTCTCTGTCTCAGTGTCTCAGTGTCTCTCTGTCTCAGTGTCTCTGTACCTCAGTGTCTCAGTGTATCTGTGTCTCTGTGCCTCAATGTCTCAGTGTCTCATTGTCTCAGAGTCTCAGTGTCTCAGTGCCTCAGTGTCTCTGTGTCTCTGTGTCTCAATGTCTCAGTGTCTCAGAGCCTCAGTGTCTCTGTGCCTCAGTGTCACTGTGCCTAAGTGTCTCAGTGTCTCAGTGTCTCTTTGCATCAGTTTCTCATTGTAACACAGTCTCAGAGTCTCAGTGTCACAGTGTCTCAGTGCCTCAGTGCCTCAGTGTCTCAGAGCCTCAGTGTTTCTGTGTCTTTGTATCTCAGGGTCTCTGTGTCTCAGTGTCTCTGTGCCTCAGTGTCTCTGCGTCTCAGTGTCTCAGAGACTCAGTTTCTCTGTGTCTCTGTGTCTCAGTGTCTCTGTGCCTCTGTGTCTTAGTGTCTCTGTGTCTCAGTGTCTTAGTGTATCTGTGTCTCTGTGCCTCAGTGTCTCAGTGTCTCAGTGTCTCACTGTCTCAGTGCCTCAGTGTCTCTGTTTCTCTGTGTCTCAATGTCTCAGTGTCTCAGAGTCTCAGTGTCTCAGTGCCTCAGTGTCTCTGTGTCTCTGTGTCTCAATGTCTCGGTGTCTCAGAGTCTCAGTGTCTCAGTGTCTCTGTGTCTCAATGTCTCAGTGTCTCAGTGTCTCAGAGTCTCAGTGTCTCAGTGCCTCAGTGTCTCTGTTTCTCTGTGTCTCAATGTCTCAGTGTCTCAGAGTCTCAGTGTCTCAGTGCCTCAGTGTCTCTGTGTCTCAATGTCTCAGTGTCTCAGAGTCTCAGAGTCTCAGTGTCTCTGTGCCTCAGTGTCTCAGTGTCTCAGAGTCACAGTGTCTCTGTGTCTCAGTGTCTCTGTGTCTCAGTGTCTCATTGTCTCGGTGTCTCGATGTCTCAGAGTCTCAGTATCACTGTGCCTCAGTGTCACTGTGCCTCCGTGTCTCAGTGTGTCAGTGTCTCTTTGCATCAGTTTCTCACTGTCTCAGAGTCTCAGTGTCACAGTCTCTCTGCACCTCAGTGCCTCAGTGTCTCAGTTTCTCTGCGCCTCTGTGTCTCAGTGTCTCTGTGTCTCAGTGTCTCAGCGTCTCAGTGTCTCAGTGTCCCTGTGTCTCTGTGTCTCAGTGTCTCAGTGTCTCAGTGTCTCTGTGTCTCAGTGTCTCTGTGTCTCAGTGTCTCATAGTCTCAGTGTCTCAGTGTCTCTGTATTTCAGTGTCTCTGTGTCTCAGAGTCTCATAGTCTCAGTGTCTCTGTGTCTCTGTGTCTCCGTGTCTCAAAGTCTCTGTCTCAGTGTCTCAGAGTCTCACTGACTCTGTGTCTCTGTGTCTCAGTGCCTCAGTGTCTCTGTGTCTCCTTGACTCCGTGTCTCAGTGTCTCTGTCCCTCAGTGTCTCAGTGTCTCTGTGCCTCAGTGTCTCAGTGCCTCTGTGCCTCAGTGTCTCAGTTTCTCAGTGTCTCTGTGTCTCAGTCTCTCTGTGCCTCAGTGTCTCAGTGTCTCTATGTCTTGGTGTCTCAGTGTCTCTGTTTCTTGGTGTCTCAGTGTCTCTGTGTCTCAGTGTCTCTGTGCCTCAGTGACTCAGCATCTTAGTGTCTCTTTGTCTCAGTGTCTCCAAGTCTCAGAGTCTCAGTGACTCAGTGTCTCAGAGTCTCTGTGTCTCAGTGTCTCAGAGTCTCAGTGTCTCAGTGTCTCAGAGTCTCAGTGATTCTGTGTCTCTGTGTCTCAGTGTCTCAGCTTCTCACCGTCTCAGTGTTTTGTGTCTCAGTGTCTCAGTGTCTCAGACTGTCACTGTCCCAGTGTCTCTGTGCTTCAGTGTCTCAGTGTCTCTGTGCCTCAGTGTCTCAGTGTCTCAGAGTCTCTGTGTCTCTGTGACTCAGTGCCTCTGTTTCTCTGTGCCTCAGTGTCTCTGTGCCCCAGTGTCTCAGAGTGTCAGTGTCTCAGAGTCTCAGTGTCTCTGCGTCTCCTTGACTGTGTGTCTCAGTGTCTCAGTGCCTCAGTGTCTCTGTGTCTCAGTGTCTCAGTGTCTCTGTGTCTTGGTGTCTCAGAGTGTCAGTGTCTCTGCGTCTCCTTGACTCCATGTTTCAGTGTCTCAGTGCCTCTGTGTCTCAGTGTCACTGTGTCTCAGAGACTCTACATCTCAGTGTCTCTGTGTCTCAGTGTCTCTGTGCCTCAGTGTCTCTGCGTCTCAGTGTCTCAGAGACTCAGTTTCTCTGTGTCTCTGTGTCTCAGTGTCTCTGTGCCTCTGTGTCTTAGTGTCTCTGTGTCTCAGTGTCTCAGTGTATCTGTGTCTCTGTGCCTCAGTGTCTCAGTGTCTCAGTGTCTCAGAGTCTCAGTGTCTCAGTGCCTCAGTGTCTCTGTGTCTCTGTGTCTCAATGTCTCAGTGTCTCAGAGTCTCAGTGTCTCAGTGTCTCTGTGTCTCTATGTCTCAATGTCTCAGTGTCTCAGTGTCTCAGAGTCTCAGTGCCTCAGTGTCTCTGTGTCTCTGTGTCTCAATGTCTCAGTGTCTCAGAGTCTCAGAGTCTCAGTGTCTCTGTGCCTCAGTGTCTCAGTGTCTCAGATTCACAGTGTCTCTGTGTCTCAGTGTCTCTGTGTCTCAGTGTCTCATTGTCTCGGTGTCTCGATGTCTGGGAGTCTCAGTATCACTGTGCCTCAGTGTCACTGTGCCTCCGTGTCTCAGTGTGTCAGTGTCTCTTTGCATCAGTTTCTCACTGTCTCAGAGTCTCAGAGTCTCAGTGTCACAGTCTCTCTGCGCCTCTGTGCCTCAGTGTCTCAGTTTCTCTGCGTCTCTGTGTCTCAGTGTCTCAGTGTCTCAGTGTCTCTGTGTCTCAGTGTCTCAGTGTCTCAGAGCCTCAGTGTCTCTGTGCCTCAGTGTCACTGTGCCTAAGTGTCTCAGTGTCTCAGTGTCTCTTTGCATCAGTTTCTCAGTGTAACACAGTCTCAGAGTCTCAGTGTCACAGTGTCTCTGTGCCTCAGTGCCTCAGTGTCTCAGAGCCTCAGTGTCTCTGTGTCTCAGTGTCTCTTTGTATCTGTGTCTCCGTGTCTCAGTGTCTCAGAGTCTCTGTGTCTCAGTGTCTATGTGTCTCTGTGTCTCAGTGTCTCTGTGTCTCTGTGCCTCAGTGTCTCAGCTTCTCAGATTCTCAGTGTCTCTGTGTCTCTTTGTCTCAGTGTCTCTGTGCCTCAGTGTCTCAGAATCACAGTGTCTCAGTGTCTCTGTGTCTCTGTGTCTCTGTTCCTCAGTGTCTCTGTGTCTCAGTGTCTCAGATCTCAGTGTCTCTGTGTCACGTTGTGTCTCTGTGCCTCAGTGTCTCAGTATCTCAGTGTCTAAGAGTATCAGTGTCTCAGAGTTTTAGTGGCTCAGTGTCTCTGTGCCACAGTGTCTCAGTGTCACAGTGTCTCAGTGTCTCAGAGTCTCAGTGCCTCAGTGTCTCTGTGTCTCTGTGTCTCAGTGTCTCGGTGCCTCAGTGTCTCTGTGTCTCAGTGTCTCATAGTCTCAGTGTCTCTGTGTCTCTGTATCTCAGTGTCTCTGTGTCTCAGAGTCTCATAGTCTCAGTGTCTCTGTGTCTCAGTGTCTCAAAGTCTCTGTCTCAGTGTCTCAGAGTCTCACTGACTCTGTGTCTCTGTGTCTCAGTGCCTCAGTGTCTCTGTGTCTCAGTGTCTCTATGGCTTGGTGTCTCAGTGTCTCTGTGTCTTGGTGTCTCGGTGTCTCTGTGTCTCAGTGTCTCAGTGTCTCTGTGCCTCAGTGTCTCAGTGTCTCAGTGTCTCAGTTTCACAGAGTCTCTGTGTCTCTGTGTCTCAGTGTCTCAGTGTCTCAGAGTCTCATTCTCAGTGTCTCAGTGTCTCAGTGTCTCTGTGTCTCAATGTCTCTGTGTCTCAGTGAATTTGTGTCTCTGTGTCTCAGTGTCGCAGAGTCTTCGTATCTCAGTGTCTCTGTGTCTCAGTGTCTCTGTGCCTCTTTGCCTCAGTGTCTGTGTCTCATTATCTCAGTGTCTCAGTGTCTCAGAGTCTCAGTGATTCTGTGTCTCTGTGTCTCAGTGTCTCAGACTGTCACTGTCTCAGTGTCTCTGTGCTTCAGTGTCTCAGTGTCTCTGTGCCTCAGTGTCTCAGTGTCTCAGAGTCTCTGTGTCTCTGTGACTCAGTGCCTCTGTTTCTCTGTGCCTCAGTGTCTCTGTGCCCCAGTGTCTCAGAGTGTCAGTGTCTCAGAGTCTCAGTGTCTCTGCGTCTCCTTGACTCAGTGTCTCAGTGTCTCAGTGTCTCTGTGTCTCAGTGCCTCAGTGTTTCTGTGTCTCAGTGTCTCTGTGTCTCAGTGTCTCTGTGCCTCAGTGTCTCTGTGTCTCAGTGTCTCATCGTCTCTCTCTCACTGTCTCAGAGTCTCAGTGACTCTGTATCTCTGTGTCTCAGAGTCTCATAGTCTCAGTGTCTCTGTGTCTCTGTGTCTCAGTGTCTCAAAGTCTCTGTCTCAGTGTCTCAGAGTCTCAATGACTCTGTGGCTCATGGTCTCAGTGCCTCAGTGTCTCTGTGTCTCCTTGACTCCGTGTCTCAGTGTCTCTGTGCCTCAGTATCTCAGTGTCTCTGTGCCTCAGTGTCTCAGTGTCTCTGTGTCTCACTGTCTCTGTGCCTCAGTGTCTTAGTCTCTCTGTGCCTCAGTGTCTCTGTGTCTCATTGTCTCTGTGTCTCAGTGTCTCAGTGTCTCAGAGTCTCTGTGCCTCTATGTCTCAGTGTCCCTGTGTCTCAGTGCCTCAATGTCTCTGTGTCTCAGTGTCTCAGATCTCAGTGACTCTGTGTCTCTGTCTCTCAGTGTCTCATTGTCTCACCGTCTCAGTGTCTCTGTGTCTCAGTGCCTCAGACTCTCACTGCCTCAGAGTCTCTGTTTCTCTGTGCCTCAGTGTCTCTGTGTCTCAATGTCTCAGAATTTCAGTGTCTCAATGTCTCAGTTTCTCAGTGTCTCTGTGTCTCTGTGCCTCAGTGTCTCAGCGTCTCAGAGTCTCAGTGTCTCTGTGTCTCAATGTCTCTGTGTCTTTGTGCCTCAGTGTCTAAGTGTCTCAGTGTCTCAGAGTCTCAGTGTCTCAGTGTATCTGTGACTCAGTGTCTCAGCGTCTCAGTTTCTCAGATTCTCATTTCTCAGTGTCTCTTTGTCTCTGTGTCTCAGCGTCTCTGTGCATCAGTGTCTCAGTGTGTCAGTGTCTCAGAGTCTCTGTTCCTCAGTGTCTCAGCGTCTCTGTGTCCCAGTGTCTCTGCCTCTCAGGATCTCTCTGTCTCTGTGACTCAGTGTCTCTGAGACTCCAGATCTCAGTGTCTCTGTGTCTCTTTGTCTCTGTGTCTCAGTGTCTCTGTGCATCAGTGTCTCAGTGTCTCTGTGACTCAGTGTCTCAGATTCTCAGTGACACAGTGTCTCAGAGTCACTGTGTCTCAGTATCTCAGAGTCTCAGTGTCTCTTTGTCTCAGTGTTTCTGTGCCTCAGTGTCTCAGTGTGTCAGTGTCTCAGCGTCTCAGTATCTCAGTGTCTCAGTGTCCCTGTGCCTCAGTGTCTCAGAGTCACAGTGTCTCTGTGTCTCAGTGTCTCTGTGTGTCTGTGCCTCGGTGTCTCAGTTTCTCAGTGTCTCAGTGTCTCGGTGTCTCGATGTCTCAGAGTCTCAGTGTCACTGTGCCTCAGTGTCACTGTGCCTCCGTGTCTCAGTGTGTCGATGTCTCAGTGTATCAGTGTCTCAGAGTATCAGTGTCTCTGTGTCTCATTGTCTCTGTGCCTCAGTGTCTCAGTGTCTCAGAGTCTCAATGTCTCAGTGTTTGTGTCTCAGCGTCTCAGAGTCTCAGAGTCTAAGTGATTCTGTGTCTCTGTGTCTCAGTGTCTCAGCTTCTCACCGTCTCAGTGTTTCTGTGTCTCAGTGTCTCAGTGAGTCTGTGCCTCAGTGTCTCAGTGTCTCAGTGTCTCTGTGCCTCAGTGTCTCAGTGTCTCTGTGCCTCAGTGTCTCAGTGTCTCAGAGTCTCTGTGTCTCTGTGACTCAGTGCCTCTGTTTCTCTGTGCCTCACTGTCTCTGTGTCTCAGTGTCTCCGAATTTCAGTGTCTCAATGACTCTGTGTCTCAGTGTCTCTGTGCCCCAGTGTCTCAGAGTGTCAGTGTCTCTGCGTCTCCTTGACTCCATGTCTCAGTGTCTCAGTGCCTCAGTGTCTCAGTTTCTCAGAGTCTCAGTGTCTCTGTCTCAGTGTCACTGTGTCTCAGTGTCTCTACATCTCAGTGTCTCTGTGTCTCTGTGTCTCAGTGTCTCTGTGCCTCAGTGTCTCTGCGTCTCAGTGTCTCAGAGACTCAGTTTCTCTTTGTCTCTGTGTCTCAGTGTCTCAGTGTCTCTGTGCCTCTGTGTCTTAGTGTCTCTGTGTCTCAGTGTCTCAGAGTCTCTGTGTCTCTGTGCCTCAGTGTCTCAATGTCTCAGTGTCTCAGTGTCTCTCTGTCTCAGTGTCTCTGTGTCTCTTTGTCTCAGTGTCTCTGTGCCTCAGTGTCTCAGTGTATCTGTGTCTCTGTGCCTCAGTGCCTCAGTGTATCTGTGTCTCTGTGCCTCAGTGTCTCAGTGTCTCAGAGTCTCAGTGTCTCAGTGCCTCAGTGTCTCAGTGCCTCAGTGTCTCAGAGTCTCAGCATCTTAGTGTCTCTGTGTCTCAGTGTCTCAGTGTCTCCGAGTCTCAGAGTCTCAGTGTCTCAGTGTCTCAGAGTCTCATTCTCAGTGTCTCTGTGTCTCAGCGTCTCAGTGTCTCTGTGCCTCAGTGTCTCAGTGTCTCAGAGTCACAGTGTCTCTGTGCCTCAGTGTCTCTGTGTCTCAGTGTCTCATTGTCTCGGTGTCTCGATGACTCAGAGTCTCAGTATCACTGTGCCTCAGTGTCACTGTGTCTCATTGTCTCTGTGCCTCAGTGTCTCAGTGTCTCAGAGTCTCAGTGTCTCTGTGCCTCTATGTCTCAGTGCCCCAGTGTCTCAGTGCCTCAATGTCTCTGTATCTCAGTGTCTCAGATCTCAGTGACTGAGTCTTGTATCTCAGTGTCTCATTGTCTCACCGTCTCAGTGTCACTGTGTCTCAGTGCCTCAGACTCTCACTGCCTCAGAGTCTCTGTTTCTCTGTGCCTCAGTGTCTCTGTGTCTCAATGTCTCAGAATTTCAGTGTCTCAATTTCTCAGTTTCTCAGTGTCTCTGTGTCTCTGTGCCTCAGTGTCTCAGTGTCTCAGAGTCTCAGTGTCTCAGTGCCTCAGTGTCTCTGTGTATCAGTGTCTCAGTGTCTCAGCATCTTGGTGTCTCTGTGTCTCTGTGTCTCAGTGTCTCAGTGTCTCAGTGTCTCCGAGTCTCAGAGTCTCATGTCTCAGTGTCTCAGAGTCTCATTCTCAGTGTCTCAGCGTCTCACTGTTTCTGTGCCTCAGTGTCTCAGTGTTTCAGAGTCACAGTGTCTCTGTGCCTCAGTGTCTCAGTGTCTCAGAGTCACAGTGTCTCTGTGCCTCAGTGTCTCTGTGTCTCAGTGTCTCATTGTCTCGGTGTCTCGATGACTCAGAGTCTCAGTATCACTGTGCCTCAGTGTCACTGTGTCTCATTGTCTCTGTGCCTCAGTGTCTCAGTGTCTCAGAGTCTCAGTGTCTCTGTGCCTCTATGTCTCAGTGCCCCTGTGTCTCAGTGCCTCAATGTCTCTGTATCTCAGTGTCTCAGATCTCAGTGACTGAGTCTTGTATCTCAGTGTCTCATTGTCTCACCGTCTCAGTGTCTCTGTGTCTCAGTGCCTCAGACTCTCACTGCCTCAGAGTCTCTGTTTCTCTGTGCCTCAGTGTCTCTGTGTCTCAATGTCTCAGAATTTCAGTGTCTCAATTTCTCAGTTTCTCAGTGTCTCTGTGTCTCTGTGCCTCAGTGTCTCAGTGTCTCAGAGTCTCAGTGTCTCAGTGCCTCAGTGTCTCTGTGTATCAGTGTCTCAGTGTCTCAGCATCTTGGTGTCTCTGTGTCTCAGTGTCTCAGTGTCTCCGAGTCTCAGAGTCTCAGTGTCTCAGTGTCTCAGAGTCTCATTCTCAGTGTCTCAGCGTCTCACTGTCTCTGTGCCTCAGTGTCTCAGTGTTTCAGAGTCACAGTGTCTCTGTGCCTCAGTGTCTCAGTGTCTCAGAGTCACAGTGTCTCTGTGCCTCAGTGTCTCTGTGTCTCAGTGTCTCATTGTCTCGGTGTCTCGATGACTCAGAGTCTCAGTATCACTGTGCCTCAGTGTCACTGTGTCTCATTGTCTCTGTGCCTCAGTGTCTCAGTGTCTCAGAGTCTCAGTGTCTCTGTGCCTCTATGTCTCAGTGCCCCTGTGTCTCAGTGCCTCAATGTCTCTGTATCTCAGTGTCTCAGATCTCAGTGACTGAGTCTTGTATCTCAGTGTCTCATTGTCTCACCGTCTCAGTGTCTCTGTGTCTCAGTGCCTCAGACTCTCACTGCCTCAGAGTCTCTGTTTCTCAATGTCTCAGAATTTCAGTGTCTCAATTTCTCAGTTTCTCTGTGTCTCTGTGTCTCTGTGCCTCAGTGTCTCAGTGTCTCAGAGTCTCAGAGTCTCAGTGATTCTGTGTCTCTATGTCTCAGTGTCTCAGCTTCTCACCGTCTCAGTGTTTCTGTGTCTCAGTGTCTCTGTGCCTCAGTGTCTCAGTGTCTCTGTGCCTCAGTGTCTCACAGTCTCTGTGACTCAGTGCCTCTGTTTCTCTGTGCCTCAGTGTCTCTGTGTCTCAGTGTCTCCGAATTTCAGTGTCTCAATGACTCTGTGTCTCAGTGTCTCGGTGTCTCTGTGCCCCAGTGTCTCAGAGTGTCAGTGTCTCTGCGTCTCCTTGACTCCGTGTCTCAGTGTCTCAGTGCCTCAGTGTCTCAGTTTCTCAGAGTCTCAGTGTCTCTGTGTCTCAGTGTCTCTACATCTCAGTGTCTCTACATCTCAGTGTCTCTGTGTCTCAGTGTCTCTGTGCCTCAGTGTCTCTGCGTCTCAGTGTCTCAGAGACTCAGTTTCTCTGTGTCTCTGTGTCTCAGTGTCTCTGTGCCTCTGTGTCTTAGTGTCTCTGTGTCTCAGTGTCTCAGAGTCTCTGTGTCTCTGTGCCTCAGTGTCTCAATGTCTCAGTGTCTCAGTGTCTCTCTGTCTCAGTGTCTCTGTCTCTCTTTGTCTCAGTGTCTCTGTGCCTCAGTGTCTCAGTGTATCTGTGTCTCTGTGCCTCAATGTCTCAGTGTCTCAGTGTCTCAGAGTCTCAGTGTCTCAGTGCCTCAGTGTCTCTGTGTCTCTGTGTCTCAATGTCTCAGTGTCTCTGTGCCTCAGTGTCTCAGTGTCTCAGCATCTTAGTGTCTCTGTGTCTCAGTGTCTCAGTGTCTCAGAGTCTCATTCTCAGTGTCTCAGTGTCTCAGTGTCTCTGAGTCACAGTGTCACTGTGTCTCAGTGTCTCTGTGTCTCGGTGTCTCGATGTCTCAGAGTCTCAGTATCACTGTGCCTCAGTGTCACTGTGCCTCCATGTCTCAGTGTGTCAGTGTCTCTTTGCATCAGTTTCTCACTGTCTCAGAGTCTCTCTGCGCCTCAGTGCCTCAGTGTCTCAGTTTCTCTGCATCTCTGTGTCTCAGTGTCTCTGTGTCTCAGTGTCACAGAATCTCAGTGTCTCTGTGCCTCAGTGTCACTGTGCCTAAGTGTCTCAGTGTCTCAGAGACACAGTGTCTCAGTGTCTCAGAGTCTCTGTGTCTCAGTGTCTCAGTGTCTCACAGTCTCATTCTCAGTGTCTCAGCGTCTCAGTATCTCAGTGTCTCAGTGCCTCAGTGTCTCAGTGTCTCAGAGTCACAGTGTCTCTGTGTCTCAGTGTCTCTGTGTGTCTGTGCCTCGGTGTCTCAGTTTCTCAGTGTCTCAGTGTCTCGGTGTCTCGATGTCTCAGAGTCACAGTGTCACTGTGCCTCAGTGTCACAGTGCCTCCGTGTCTCAGTGTGTCGATGTCTCAGTGTATCAGTGTCTCAGAGTATCAGTGTCTCTGTGTCTCATTGTCTCTGTGATCAGTGTCTCAATGTCTCAGAGTCTCAATGTCTCTGTGTCTCAGTGTCTCTGTGTCTCAGCGTCTCAGAGTCTAAGTGATTCTGTGTCTCTGTGTCTCAGTGTCTCAGCTTCTCACCGTCTCAGTGTCTCTGTGTCTCAGAGTCTCAGAGTCTCTGTGCCTCAGTGTCTCAGTGTCTCAGTGTCTCTGTGCCTCAGTGTCTCAGTGTCTCTGTGCCTCAGTGTCTCAGAGTCTCTGTGTCTCTGTGACTCAGTGCCTCTGTTTCTCTGTGCCTCACTGTCTCTGTGTCTCAGTGTCTCCGAATTTCAGTGTCTCAATGACTCTGTGTCTCAGTGTCTCTGTGCCCCAGTGTCTCAGAGTGTCAGTGTCTCTGCGTCTCCTTGACTCCATGTCTCAGTGTCTCAGTGCCTCAGTGACTCAGTTTCTCAGAGTCTCAGTGTTTCTGTCTCAGTGTCACTGTGTCTCAGTGTCTCTACATCTCAGTGTCTCTGTGTCTCAGTGTCTCTGTGCCTCAGTGTCTCTGCGTCTCAGTGTCTCAGAGACTCAGTTTCTCTTTGTCTCTGTGTCTCAGTGTCTCAGTGTCTCTGTGCCTCTGTGTCTTAGTGTCTCTGTGTCTCAGTGTCTCAGAGTCTCTGTGTCTCTGTGCCTCAGTGTCTCAATGTCTCAGTGTCTCAGTGTCTCTCTGTCTCAGTGTCTCTGTGTCTCTTTGTCTCAGTGTCTCTGTGCCTCAGTGTCTCAGTGTATCTGTGTCTCTGTGCCTCAGTGTCTCAGTGTCTCAGAGTCTCAGTGTCTCAGTGCCTCAGTGTCTCTGTGTCTCAGTGTCTCAGTGTCTCAGCATCTTGATGTCTCTGTGTCTCTGTGTCTCAGTGTCTCAGTGTCTCCGAGTCTCAGAGTCTCAGTGTCTCAGTGTCTCAGAGTCTCATTCTCAGTGTCTCAGTGTCTCTGTGTCTCAGCGTCTCACTGTCTCTGTGCCTCAGTGTCTCAGTGTTTCAGAGTCACAGTGTCTCTGTGCCTCAGTGTCTCTGTGTCTCAGTGCCTCATTGTCTCGGTGTCTCGATGACTCAGAGTCTCAGTATCACTGTGCCTCAGTGTCACTGTGTCTCATTGTCTCTGTGCCTCAGTGTCTCAGTCTCTCAGAGTCTCAGTGTCTCTGTGCCTCTATGTCTCAGTGCCCCTGTGCCTCAGTGCCTCAATGTCTCTGTATCTCAGTGTCTCAGATCTCAGTGACTGAGTCTTGTATCTCAGTGTCTCATTGTCTCACCGTCTCAGTGTCTCTGTGTCTCAGTGCTCAGACACTCACTGCCTCAGAGTCTCTGTTTCTCTGTGCCTCAGTGTCTCTGTGTCTCAATGTCTCAGAATTTCAGTGTCTCAATTTCTCAGTTTCTCAGTGTCTCTGTGTCTCTGTGCCTCAGTGTCTCAGTGCCTCAGAGTCTCAGAGTCTCAGTGATTCTGTGTCTCTATGTCTCAGTGTCTCAGCTTCTCACCGTCTCAGTGTTTCTGTGTCTCAGTGTCTCTGTGCCTCAGTGTCTCAGTGTCTCTGTGCCTCAGTGTCTCAGAGTCTCTGTGACTCAGTGCCTCTGTTTCTCTGTGCCTCAGGGTCTCTGTGTCTCAGTGACTCCGAATTTCAGTGTCTCAATGACTCTGTGTCTCAGTGTCTCGGTGTCTCTGTGCCCCAGTGTCTCAGAGTGTCAGTCTCTCTGCGTCTCCTTGACTCCGTGTCTCAGTGTCTCAGTGTCTCTGTGCCTCAGTGTCTCAGTGTCTCTGTGCCTCAGTGTCTCAGTTTCTCAGTGTCTCTGTGTCTCAGTGTCTCTGTGCCTCAGTGTCTCAGTTTCTCAGAGTCTCAGTGTCTCTGTGTCTCAGTGTCTCTACATCTCAGTGTCTCTACATCTCAGTGTCTCTGTGTCTCAGTGTCTCTGCGTCTCAGTGTCTCAGAGACTCAGTTTCTCTTTGTCTCTGTGTCTCAGTGTCTCTGTGCCTCTGTGTCTTAGTGTCTCTGTGTCTCAGTGTCTCAGAGTCTCTGTGTCTCTGTGCCTCAGTGTCTCAATGTTTCAGTGTCTCAGTGTCTCTCTGTCTCAGTGTCTCTGTCTCTCTTTTTCTCAGTGTCTCTGTGCCTCAGTGTCTCAGTGTATCTGTGTCTCTGTGCCTCAATGTCTCAGTGTCTCATTGTCTCAGAGTCTCAGTGTCTCAGTGCCTCAGTGTCTCTGTGTCTCTGTGTCTCAATGTCTCAGTGTCTCAGAGCCTCAGTGTCTCTGTGCCTCAGTGTCACTGTGCCTAAGTGTCTCAGTGTCTCAGTGTCTCATTGCATCAGTTTCTCATTGTAACACAGTCTCAGAGTCTCAGTGTCACAGTGTCTCTGTGCCTCAGTGCCTCAGTGTCTCAGAGCCTCAGTGTTTCTGTGTCTTTGTATCTCAGGGTCTCTGTGTCTCAGTGTCTCTGTGCCTCAGTGTCTCTGCGTCTCAGTGTCTCAGAGACTCAGTTTCTCTGTGTCTCTGTGTCTCAGTGTCTCTGTGCCTCTGTGTCTTAGTGTCTCTGTGTCTCAGTGTCTTAGTGTATCTGTGTCTCTGTGCCTCAGTGTCTCAGTGTCTCAGTGTCTCACTGTCTCAGTGCCTCAGTGTCTCTGTTTCTCTGTGTCTCAATGTCTCAGTGTCTCAGAGTCTCAGTGTCTCAGTGCCTCAGTGTCTCTGTGTCTCTCTGTTTCAATGTCTCGGTGTCTCAGAGTCTCAGTGTCTCAGTGTCTCTGTGTCTCAATGTCTCAGTGTCTCAGTGTCTCAGAGTCTCAGTGTCTCAGTGCCTCAGTGTCTCTGTGTCTCTCTGTTTCAATGTCTCGGTGTCTCAGAGTCTCAGTGTCTCAGTGTCTCTGTGTCTCAATGTCTCAGTGTCTCAGTGTCTCAGAGTCTCAGTGTCTCAGTGCCTCAGTGTCTCTGTTTCTCTGTGTCTCAATGTCTCAGTGTCTCAGAGTCTCAGTGTCTCAGTGCCTCAGTGTCTCTGTGTCTCAATGTCTCAGTGTCTCAGAGTCTCAGAGTCTCAGTGTCTCAGTGTCTCTGTGCCTCAGTGTCTCAGTGTCTCAGAGTCACAGTGTCTCTGTGTCTCAGTGTCTCTGTGTCTCAGTGTCTCATTGTCTCGGTGTCTCGATGTCTCAGAGTCTCAGTATCACTGTGCCTCAGTGTCACTGTGCCTCCGTGTCTCAGTGTGTCAGTGTCTCTTTGCATCAGTTTCTCACTGTCTCAGAGTCTCAGTGTCACAGTCTCTCTGCGCCTCAGTGCCTCAGTGTCTCAGTTTCTCTGCGTCTCTGTGTCTCAGTGTCTCTGTGTCTCAGTGTCTCAGCGTCTCAGTGTCTCAGTGTCCCTGTGTCTCTGTGCCTCAGTGTCTCAGTGTCTCAGAGCCTCAGTGTCTCTGTGCCTCAGTGTCACTGTGCCTAAGTGTCTCAGTGTCTCAGTGTCTCTGTGTCTCAGTGTCTCTGTGTCTCAGTGTCTCATAGTCTCAGTGTCTCAGTGTCTCTGTATTTCAGTGTCTCTGTGTCTCAGAGTCTCATAGTTTCAGTGTCTCTGTGTCTCTGTGTCTCCGTGTCTCAAAGTCTCTGTCTCAGTGTCTCAGAGTCTCACTGACTCTGTGTCTCTGTGTCTCAGTGCCTCAGTGTCTCTGTGTCTCCTTGACTCCGTGTCTCAGTGTCTCTGTCCCTCAGTGTCTCAGTGTCTCTGTGCCTCAGTGTCTCAGTGTCTCTGTGCCTCAGTGTCTCAGTTTCTCAGTGTCTCTGTGTCTCAGTCTCTCTGTGCCTCAGTGTCTCAGTGTCTCTATGTCTTGGTGTCTCAGTGTCTCTGTGTCTTGGTGTCTCAGTGTCTCTGTGTCTCAGTGTCTCTGTGCCTCAGTGACTCAGCATCTTAGTGTCTCTTTGTCTCAGTGTCTCCGAGTCTCAGAGTCTCAGTGACTCAGTGTCTCTGTGTCTCTGTGTCTCTGTGCCTCAGTGTCTCAGTGTCTCAGAGCCTCAGTGTCTCTGTGCCTCAGTGTCTCTGTGTCTCAGTGTCTCAGAGCCTCAGTGTCTCTGTGCCTCAGTGTCTCAGTGTCTCAGAGCCTCAGTGTCTCTGTGCCTCAGTGTCACTGTGCCTAAGTGTCTTAGTGTCTCAGTGTCTCTTTGCATCAGTTTCTCAGTGTAACACAGTCTCAGAGTCTCAGTGTCACAGTGTCTCTGTGCCTCAGTGCCTCAGTGTCTCAGAGCCTCAGTGTCTCAGTGTCTCTTTGTATCTGTGTCTCAGTGTCTCAGTGTCTCAGAGTCTCTGTGTCTCAGTGTCTATGTGTCTCTGTGTCTCAGTGTCTCTATGTCTCTGTGCCTCAGTGTCTCAGCTTCTCAGAGCCTCAGTGTCTCTGTGTCTCTGTGTCTCAGTGTGTCTGTGCCTCAGTGTCTCAGAATCTCAGTGTCTCAGTGTCTCTGTGTCTCAGTGTCTCAGATCTCAGTGTCTCTGTGTCACGTTGTCTCAGTGTCTATGTGCCTCAGTGTCTCAGTATCTCAGTGTCTCAGAGTATCAGTGTCTCAGAGTCTTTGTGGCTCAGTGTCTCTGTGCCACAGTGTCTCAGTGTCACAGTGTCTCAGTGTCTCAGAGTCTCAGTGCCTCAGTGTCTCTGTGTCTCTGTGTCTCCGTGTCTCTGTGCCTCAGTGTCTCTGTGTCTCAGTGTCTCATAGTCTCAGTGTCTCTGTGTCTCTGTATCTCAGTGTCTCTGTGTCTCAGAGTCTCATAGTCTCAGTGTCTCTGTGTCTCAGTGTCTCAGTGTCTCAAAGTCTCTGTCTCAGTGTCTCAGAGTCTCACTGACTCTGTGTCTCTGTGTCTCAGTGCCTCAGTGTCTCTGTGTCTCCTTGACTCCGTGTCTCAGTGTCCCTGTGCCTCAGTGTCTCAGTGTCTCTGTGCCTCAGTGTCTCAGTGTCTCTGTGCCTCAGTGTCTCAGTTTCTCAGTGTCTCTGTGTCTCAGTGTCTCTGTGCCTCAGTGTCTCAGTGTCTCTATGTCTTGGTGTCTCAGTGTCTCTGTGTCTTGGTGTCTCAGTGTCTCTGTGTCTCAGTGTCTCTGTGTCTCAGTGTCTCAGTGTCTCAGTTTCTCAGAGTCTCTGTGTCTCTGTGTCTCAGTGTCTCAGTGTCTCAGTGTCTCAGAGTCTCATTCTCAGTGTCTCAGAGTCTCTGTGTCTCAATGTCTCTGTGTCTCAGTGAATTTGTGTCTCTGTGTCTCAGTGTCGCAGAGTCTTCGTATCTCAGTGTCTCTGTGTCTCTGTGCCTCTTTGCCTCAGTGTCTGTGTCTCATTATCTCAGTGTCTCAGTGTCTCAGAGTCTCAGTGATTCTGTGTCTCTGTGTCTCAGTGTCTCAGACTGTCACTGTCTCAGTGTCTCTGTGCCTCAGTGTCTCTGTGCCTCAGTGTCTCTGTGTCTCAGTGTCTCATCGTCTCTCTCTCACTGTCTCAGAGTCTCAGTGACTCTGTATCTCTGTGTCTCAGAGACTCATAGTCTCAGTGTCTCTGTGTCTCTGTGTCTCAGTGTCTCTGTGTCTCTGTCTCAGTGTCTCAGAGTCTCAATGACTCTGTGGCTCATGGTCTCAGTGCCTCAGTGTCTCTGTGTCTCCTTGACTCCGTGTCTCAGTGTCTCTGTGTCTCAGTGTCTCTGTGTCTCAGTGTCTCTGTGCCTCAGTGTCTTAGTCTCTCTGTGCCTCAGTGTCTCTGTATCTCAGTGTCTCATTGTCTCACCGTCTCAGTGTCTGTGTGTCTCAGTGCCTCAGACTCTCACTGCCTCAGAGTCTCTGTTTCTCTGTGCCTCAGTGTCTCTGTGTCTCAATGTCTCAGAATTTCAGTGTCTCAATGTCACAGTTTCTCAGTGTCTCTGTGTCTCTGTGCCTCAGTGTCTCAGTGTCTCAGAGTCTCAGTGTCTCTGTGTCTCCTAGACTCCGTGTCTCATTGTCTCTGTGCCACAGTGTCTCAGTGTCTCAGAGTCTCAGTGTCTCTGTGTCTCAGTGTCTCTGTGCCTGAGTGCCTCAGCGCCTCAGTGTCTTTGTGTCTCAGAGTCTCAGTGTCTCAGTGTCTCTGTGTCTCAGTGCCTGAGTGTCTCAGCGCCTCAGTGTCTCAGTGTCTCAGAGTCTCAGTTTCTCTGTGTCTCTGTGTCTCTGTGGATCAGTGTCTCAGTGCCTCTATGTCTCAGTGTCTCAGTGTCTCTGTGTCTTTGTGCCTCAGTGTCTAAGTGTCTCAGTGTCTCTGAGTCTCAGTGTCTCAGTGTATCTGTGACTCAGTGTCTCAGTGTCTCAGTTTCTCAGATTCTCATTTCTCAGTGTCTCTTTGTCTCTGTGTCTCAGTGTCTCTGTGCATCAGTGTCTCAGTGTGTCAGTGTCTCAGAGTCTCTGTTCCTCAGTGTCTCAGTGTCTCTGTGTCTAAGTGTCTCTGTCTCTCAGGATCTCTCTGTCTGTGTGTCTCAGTGTCTCTGAGTCTCCAGATCTCAGTGTCTCTGTGTGTCAGTGTCTCTGTGTCTCAGTGTCTCTGTGCCTCAGTGTCTTAGTCTCTCTGTGCCTCAGTGTCTCTGTGTCTCATTGTCTCTGTGTCTCAGTGTCTCAGTGTCTCAGAGTCTCAGTGTCTCTGTGCCTCTATGTCTCAGTGTCCCTGTGTCTCAGTGCCTCAATGTCTCTGTGTCTCAGTGTCTCAGATCTCAGTGACTCTGTGTCTCTGTATCTCAGTGTCTCATTGTGTCACCGTCTCAGTGTCTCTGTGTCTCAGTGCCTCAGACTCTCACTGCCTCAGTGTCTCTGTTTCTCTGTGCCTCAGTGTCTCTGTGTCTCAATGTCTCAGAATTTCAGTGTCTCAATGTCTCAGTTTCTCAGTGTCTCTGTGTCTCTGTGCCTCAGTGTCTCAGTGTCTCAGTGTCTCAGAGTCTCAGTGTGTCTGTGTCTCCTAGACTCCGTTTCTCATTGTCTCTGTGCCTCAGTGTCTCAGTGTCTCAGAGTCTCAGTGTCTCTGTGTCTCAGTGTCTCTGTGTCTTTGTGCCTCAGTGTCTAAGTGTCTCAGTGTCTCAGTTTCTCAGATTCTCATTTCTCAGTGACTCTTTGTCTCTGTGTCTCAGTGTCTCAGTGTCTCTGTGCATCAGTGTCTCAGTGTGTCAGTGTCTCAGAGTCTCTGTTCCTCAGTGTCTCAGTGTCTCTGTGTCTAAGTGTCTCTGTCTCTCAGGATCTCTCTGTCTGTGTGTCTCAGTGTCTCTGAGTCTCCAGATCTCAGTGTCTCAGTGTCTCTGTGTCTCTGTGCATCAGTGTCTCAGTGTCTCTGTGACTCTGTGTCTCAGATTCTCAGTGTCTCAGTGTCTCAGAGTCTCTGTGTCTCAGTATCTCAGAGTCTCAGTGTCTCTTTGTCTCAGTGTTTCTGTGCCTCAGTGTCTCAGTGTGTCAGTGTCTCAGAGTCTTTGCGTCTCAGTGTCTCTGTTCCTCAGTATCTCAGTAACTTAGTGTCTCTGTGTCTCTGTGTCTCTTTCTCTCAGGATCTCTCTGTCTCTGTGTCTCAGTGTCTCTGAGTCTCCAGATCTCAGTGTCTCTGTGTCTCAGTGTCTCTGTGCCTCAGTGTCTTAGTGTGTCAGTGTCTCAGAGTCTCTGCGTCTCTTTCTCTCAGTGTCTCTGTGCCTCAGTGTCTCAGTGTCTCTGTGCCTCTGTGGTCAGTGTTTCCATGTCTCAGTGTCTCGGTGTCGCTTTGTCTCAGAGTCCCTGTGCCTCAGTGTCTCGGTGTCTCAGTGTCTCTGTGCCTCAGTGTCTCAGAGTCTCAGTGTCTCAGAGTCTCAGTGTCTCAGTGTCTCTGTGTCTCTTTGTCTCAATGTCTCAGTGTCTCAGTGTCTCATCATATTAGTGTCTCTGTGTCTCTGTGCCTCTGCGTCTCTGTGTCTCAGTGTCTCCCAGTTTCATTGTCTCAGTGTCTCAGTGTCTCAGACACTCAGTGTCTCTGTGTCTCAGTGCCTCTGTGTCTCAGTGTCTCAGTGTCTCCGAATCTCAGAGACACAGTGTCTCAGTGTCTCAGAGTCTCTGTGTCTCAGTGTCTCAGTGTCTCAGAGTCTCATTCTCAGTGTCTCAGCGTCTCAGTATCTCAGTGTCTCAGTGTCTCTGTGCCTCAGTGTCTCAGTGTCTCAGAGTCACAGTGTCTCTGTGTGTCAGTGTCTCTGTGTGTCTGTGCCTCGGTGTCTCAGTTTCTCAGTGTCTCAGTGTCTCGGTGTCTCGATGTCTCAGAGTCTCAGTGTCACTGTGCCTCAGTGTCACTGTGCCTCCGTGTCTCAGTGTGTCGATGTCTCAGTGTATCAGTGTCTCAGAGTATCAGTGTCTCTGTGTCTCATTGTCTCTGTGCCTCAGTGTCTCAGTGTCTCAGAGTCTCAATGTCTCTGTGTCTCTGTGGCTCAGTGTCTCTGTGTCTCAGCGTCTCAGAGTCTCAGAGTCTAAGTGATTCTGTGTCTCTGTATCTCAATGTCTCAGCTTCTCACCATCTCAGTGTTTCTGTGTCTCAGTGTGTCAGTGACTCTGTGCCTCAGTGTCTCAGTGTCTCAGTGTCTCTGTGCCTCAGTGTCTCAGTGTCTCTGTGCCTCAGGTTCTCAGTGTCTCAGAGTCTCTGTGTCTCTGTGACTCAGTGCCTCTGTTTCTCTGTGCCTCACTGTCTCTGTGTCTCAGTGTCTCCGAATTTCAGTGTCTCAATGACTCTGTGTCTCAGTGTCTCAGTGTCTCTGTGCCCCAGTGTCTCAGAGTGTCAGTGTCTCTGCGTCTCCTTGACTCCATGTCTCAGTGTCTCAGTGCCTCAGTGTCTCAGTTTCTCAGAGTCTCAGTGTCTCTGTCTCAGTGTCACTGTGTCTCAGTGTCTCTACATCTCAGTGTCTCTGTGTCTCTGTGTCTCAGTGTCTCTGTGCCTCAGTGTCTCTGCGTCTCAGTGTCTCAGAGACTCAGTTTCTCTTTGTCTCTGTGTTTCAGTGTCTCAGTGTCTCTGTGCCTCTGTGTCTTAGTGTCTCTGTGTCTCAGTGTCTCAGAGTCTCTGTGTCTCTGTGCCTCAGTGTCTCAATGTCTCAGTGTCTCAGTGTCTCTCTGTCTCAGTGTCTCTGTGTCTCTTTGTCTCAGTGTCTCTGTGCCTCAGTGTCTCAGTGTATCTGTGTCTCTGTGCCTCAATGTCTCAGTGTCTCAGAGTCTCAGTGTCTCAGTGCCTCAGTGTCTCTGTGTCTCAGTGTCTCAGCATCTTAGTGTCCCTGTGTCTCTGTGTCTCAGTGTCTCAGTGTCTCCGAGTCTCAGAGTCTCAGTGTCTCAGTGTCTCAGAGTCTCATTCTCAGTGTCTCAGTGTCTCAGTGTCTCTGTGTCTCAGCGTCTCAGTGTCTCTGTGCCTCAGTGTCTCAGTGTCTCAGAGTCACAGTGTCTCTGTGCCTCAGTGTCTCTGTGTCTCAGTGTCTCATTGTCTCGGTGTCTCGATGACTCAGAGTCTCAGTATCACTGTGCCTCAGTGTCACTGTGTCTCATTGTCTCTGTGCCTCAGTGTCTCAGTGTCTCAGAGTCTCAGTGTCTCTGTGCCTCTATGTCTCAGTGCCCCTGTGTCTCAGTGCCTCAATGTCTCTGTATCTCAGTGTCTCAGATCTCAGTGACTGAGTCTTGTATCTCAGTGTCTCATTGTCTCACCGTCTCATTGTCTCTGTGTCTCAGTGCCTCAGACTCTCACTGCCTCAGAGTCTCTGTTTCTCTGTGCCTCAGTGTCTCTGTGTCTCAATGTCTCAGAATTTCAGTGTCTCAATTTCTCAGTTTCTCAGTGTCTCTGTGTCTCTGTGCCTCAGTGTCTCAGTGTCTCAGCTTCTCACCGTCTCAGTGTTTCTGTGTCTCAGTGTCTCTGTGCCTCAGTGTCTCAGTGTCTCTGTGCCTCAGTGTCTCAGAGTCTCTGTGACTCAGTGCCTCTGTTTCTCTGTGCCTCAGTGTCTCTGTGTCTCAGTGTCTCCGAATTTCAGTGTCGCAATGACTCTGTGTCTCAGTGTCTCGGTGTCTCTGTGCCCCAGTGTCTCAGAGTGTCAGTGTCTCTGCGTCTCCTTGACTCCGTGTCTCAGTGTCTCAGTGCCTCAGTGTCTCAGTTTCTCAGAGTCTCAGTGTCTCTGTGTCTCAGTGTCTCTACATCTCAGTGTCTCTACATCTCAGTGTCTCTGTTCCTCAGTGTCTCAGTGTCTCTGTGTCTCAGTGTCTCTGTCTCTCAGGATCTCTCTGTCTCTGTGCCTCAGTGTCTCAGTGTGTCAGTGTCTCAGAGTCTCTGTGTCTCAGTGTCTCAGTGTCTCTGTGCCTCAGTGTCTCAGTGTCTCAGTGTCTCAGGGTCTCAGAGTCACAGTGTCTCTGTGTCTCAGTGTCTCTGTGCCTCAGTGTCTCAATGTCTCAGTGTCTCAGAGTCTCAGTGTCTCTGTGTCTCTGTGTCTCAGTGTCCCTGTGTCTCAGTGCATCAATGTCTCTGTGTCTCAGTGTCTCAGATCTCAGTGACTCTGTGTCTCAGTGTCTCATTGTCTCACCGTCTCAGTGTCTTTGTGTCTCAGTGCGTCAGACTCTCACTGCCTCAGAGTCTCTGTTTCTCTGTATCTCAGTGTCTCTGTGCCTCAGTGTCTCAGTGTCTCAGCATCTTAGTGTCTCTGTGTTTCTGTGCCTCTGTGTCTCTGTGTCTCAGAGTCTCTGTGTCTCAGTGTCTCTGTTTCTCATTGTCTCAGTGTCTCTGTGCCTCAGTGCCTCAGTGTATCTGTGCCTCTGTGCCTCAGTGTCTCAGTGTCTCAGTGCCTCAGTGTCTCAGACTCTCAGTGTCTCAATGTCTCAGTGTCGCTGTGCCTCATTGTCTCAGTGTCTCAGCTTCTTAGCGTCTCTGTGTGTCTGTGTCTCAGTGTCTCAGTGTCTCCGAGTCTCAGAGTCTCAGAGTCTCAGTGTCTCAGATCTCAGTGTCTCAGAGTCTCTGTGTCTCAGTGTGTCTGTGCCTCAGTGTCTCAGTGTCTTAGTTTCTCAGAGTCACAGTGTCTCTGCGTCTCTGTGTCTCAGTGTCTCTGTGCCTCAGTGTCTCAGTGTCTTAGAGTCTCAGAGTCTCTGTTTCTCTGTGCCTCAATGTCTCTGTGTCTCAATGTCTCAGAATTGCAGTGTCTCAATGGCTCACTTTTACAGTGTGTCTGTGTCTCTGTGCCTCAGTGTCTCAGTGTCTCAGTGTCTCAGAGTCTCAGTGTCTCTGTGTCTCAGTATCTCTGTGCCCCAGTGTCTCAGAGTGTCAGTGTCTCTGCGTCCCCTTGACTCCGTGTCTCAGTGCCTCAGAGTCTCTGCGTCTCAGTGTCTCAGAGACTCAGTTTCTCTGTGTCTCAGTGTCTCTGTGCCTCTGTGTCTTAGTGCCTCTGCGTCTCAGTGTCTCAGAGTCTCTGTGTCTCTGTGCCTCATTGTCTCAGTGTGTCAGTGTCTCAGAGTCTCTGTGTCTCAGTATCTCAGAGTCTCAGTGTCTCTGTGTCTCAGTGTCTCTGTGCCTCAGTGTCTCAGTGTCTCTTTGTCTCAATGTCTCAGTGTCTCAGTGTCTCATCATATTAGTGTCTCTGTGTCTCTGTGCCTCTGCGTCTCTGTGTCTCAGTGTCTCCCAGTTTCATTGTCTCAGTGTCTCAGTGTCTCAGACACTCAGTGTCTCTGTGTCTCAGTGCCTCTGTGTCTCAGTGTCTCAGTGTCTCCGAATCTCAGAGACACAGTGTCTCAGTGTCTCAGAGTCTCTGTGTCTCAGTGTCTCAGTGTCTCAGAGTCTCATTCTCAGTGTCTCAGCGTCTCAGTATCTCAGTGTCTCAGTGTCTCTGTGCCTCAGTGTCTCAGTGTCTCAGAGTCACAGTGTCTCTGTGTGTCAGTGTCTCTGTGTGTCTGTGCCTCGGTGTCTCAGTTTCTCAGTGTCTCAGTGTCTCGGTGTCTCGATGTCTCAGAGTCTCAGTGTCACTGTGCCTCAGTGTCACTGTGCCTCCGTGTCTCAGTGTGTCGATGTCTCAGTGTATCAGTGTCTCAGAGTATCAGTGTCTCTGTGTCTCATTGTCTCTGTGCCTCAGTGTCTCAGTGTCTCAGAGTCTCAATGTCTCTGTGTCTCTGTGGCTCAGTGTCTCTGTGTCTCAGCGTCTCAGAGTCTCAGAGTCTAAGTGATTCTGTGTCTCTGTATCTCAATGTCTCAGCTTCTCACCATCTCAGTGTTTCTGTGTCTCAGTGTGTCAGTGACTCTGTGCCTCAGTGTCTCAGTGTCTCAGTGTCTCTGTGCCTCAGTGTCTCAGTGTCTCTGTGCCTCAGGTTCTCAGTGTCTCAGAGTCTCTGTGTCTCTGTGACTCAGTGCCTCTGTTTCTCTGTGCCTCACTGTCTCTGTGTCTCAGTGTCTCCGAATTTCAGTGTCTCAATGACTCTGTGTCTCAGTGTCTCAGTGTCTCTGTGCCCCAGTGTCTCAGAGTGTCAGTGTCTCTGCGTCTCCTTGACTCCATGTCTCAGTGTCTCAGTGCCTCAGTGTCTCAGTTTCTCAGAGTCTCAGTGTCTCTGTCTCAGTGTCTCTGTGCCTCAGTGTCTCAGTGTATCTGTGTCTCTGTGCCTCAATGTCTCAGTGTCTCAGAGTCTCAGTGTCTCAGTGCCTCAGTGTCTCTGTGTCTCAGTGTCTCAGCATCTTAGTGTCCCTGTGTCTCTGTGTCTCAGTGTCTCAGTGTCTCCGAGTCTCAGAGTCTCAGTGTCTCAGTGTCTCAGAGTCTCATTCTCAGTGTCTCAGTGTCTCAGTGTCTCTGTGTCTCAGCGTCTCAGTGTCTCTGTGCCTCAGTGTCTCAGTGTCTCAGAGTCACAGTGTCTCTGTGCCTCAGTGTCTCTGTGTCTCAGTGTCTCATTGTCTCGGTGTCTCGATGACTCAGAGTCTCAGTATCACTGTGCCTCAGTGTCACTGTGTCTCATTGTCTCTGTGCCTCAGTGTCTCAGTGTCTCAGAGTCTCAGTGTCTCTGTGCCTCTATGTCTCAGTGCCCCTGTGTCTCAGTGCCTCAATGTCTCTGTATCTCAGTGTCTCAGATCTCAGTGACTGAGTCTTGTATCTCAGTGTCTCATTGTCTCACCGTCTCATTGTCTCTGTGTCTCAGTGCCTCAGACTCTCACTGCCTCAGAGTCTCTGTTTCTCTGTGCCTCAGTGTCTCTGTGTCTCAATGTCTCAGAATTTCAGTGTCTCAATTTCTCAGTTTCTCAGTGTCTCTGTGTCTCTGTGCCTCAGTGTCTCAGTGTCTCAGCTTCTCACCGTCTCAGTGTTTCTGTGTCTCAGTGTCTCTGTGCCTCAGTGTCTCAGTGTCTCTGTGCCTCAGTGTCTCAGAGTCTCTGTGACTCAGTGCCTCTGTTTCTCTGTGCCTCAGTGTCTCTGTGTCTCAGTGTCTCCGAATTTCAGTGTCGCAATGACTCTGTGTCTCAGTGTCTCGGTGTCTCTGTGCCCCAGTGTCTCAGAGTGTCAGTGTCTCTGCGTCTCCTTGACTCCGTGTCTCAGTGTCTCAGTGCCTCAGTGTCTCAGTTTCTCAGAGTCTCAGTGTCTCTGTGTCTCAGTGTCTCTACATCTCAGTGTCTCTACATCTCAGTGTCTCTGTTCCTCAGTGTCTCAGTGTCTCTGTGTCTCAGTGTCTCTGTCTCTCAGGATCTCTCTGTCTCTGTGCCTCAGTGTCTCAGTGTGTCAGTGTCTCAGAGTCTCTGTGTCTCAGTGTCTCAGTGTCTCTGTGCCTCAGTGTCTCAGTGTCTCAGTGTCTCAGGGTCTCAGAGTCACAGTGTCTCTGTGTCTCAGTGTCTCTGTGCCTCAGTGTCTCAATGTCTCAGTGTCTCAGAGTCTCAGTGTCTCTGTGTCTCTGTGTCTCAGTGTCCCTGTGTCTCAGTGCATCAATGTCTCTGTGTCTCAGTGTCTCAGATCTCAGTGACTCTGTGTCTCAGTGTCTCATTGTCTCACCGTCTCAGTGTCTTTGTGTCTCAGTGCGTCAGACTCTCACTGCCTCAGAGTCTCTGTTTCTCTGTATCTCAGTGTCTCTGTGCCTCAGTGTCTCAGTGTCTCAGCATCTTAGTGTCTCTGTGTTTCTGTGCCTCTGTGTCTCTGTGTCTCAGAGTCTCTGTGTCTCAGTGTCTCTGTTTCTCATTGTCTCAGTGTCTCTGTGCCTCAGTGCCTCAGTGTATCTGTGCCTCTGTGCCTCAGTGTCTCAGTGTCTCAGTGCCTCAGTGTCTCAGACTCTCAGTGTCTCAATGTCTCAGTGTCGCTGTGCCTCATTGTCTCAGTGTCTCAGCTTCTTAGCGTCTCTGTGTGTCTGTGTCTCAGTGTCTCAGTGTCTCCGAGTCTCAGAGTCTCAGAGTCTCAGTGTCTCAGATCTCAGTGTCTCAGAGTCTCTGTGTCTCAGTGTCTCTGTGCCTCAGTGTCTCAGTGTCTTAGTTTCTCAGAGTCACAGTGTCTCTGCGTCTCTGTGTCTCAGTGTCTCTGTGCCTCAGTGTCTCAGTGTCTTAGAGTCTCAGAGTCTCTGTTTCTCTGTGCCTCAATGTCTCTGTGTCTCAATGTCTCAGAATTGCAGTGTCTCAATGGCTCACTTTTACAGTGTGTCTGTGTCTCTGTGCCTCAGTGTCTCAGTGTCTCAGTGTCTCAGAGTCTCAGTGTCTCTGTGTCTCAGTATCTCTGTGCCCCAGTGTCTCAGAGTGTCAGTGTCTCTGCGTCCCCTTGACTCCGTGTCTCAGTGCCTCAGAGTCTCTGCGTCTCAGTGTCTCAGAGACTCAGTTTCTCTGTGTCTCAGTGTCTCTGTGCCTCTGTGTCTTAGTGCCTCTGCGTCTCAGTGTCTCAGAGTCTCTGTGTCTCTGTGCCTCATTGTCTCAGTGTGTCAGTGTCTCAGAGTCTCTGTGTCTCAGTATCTCAGAGTCTCAGTGTCTCTGTGTCTCAGTGTCTCTGTGCCTCAGTGTCTCAGTGTGTCAGTGTCTCAGAGTCTCAGCGTCTCAGTGTCTCTGTTCCTCAGTATCTCAGTGTCTCTGTGTCTCAGTGTCTCTGTCTCTCAGGATCTCTCTGTCTCTGTGTCTCAGTGTCTCTGATTCTCCAGATCTCAGTGTTTCTGTGTCTCAGTGTCTCTGTGTCTCAGTGTCTCAGAGTCTCAGTGTCTCAGTGTCTCTGTGCCTCAGTTTCTCTGTGACTCAGTGTCCCAGTGTCTCTGTGCCTCAGGGTCTCAGTGTCTCAGAGTCTCTGTGTCTCTGTATCTATGTCTCTCTGTGTCTCTTTGTCTCAGTGACTCTCTGCCTCAGTGTCTCATTGTCTCTGTGCTTCTGTGCCTCAGTGTTTCCGTGTCTCAGTGTCTCAGAGTCCCAGTGTCTCTGTGTCTCTTTGTCTCAGAGTCCCTGTGCCTCAGTGTCTCGGTGCCTCAGTGTACCTGGGTCTCTGTGCCTCAGTGTCTCAGAGTCTCAGTGTCTCAGAGTCTCAGTGTCTCAGTGTCTCAGTGTCTCTGTGTCTCTTTGTCTCAATGTCTCTGACTCTCAGTGTCTCAGTGTCTCTGAGTCTCAGTTCTCTGTGTCTCAGTGTCTCTGTGCCTCAGTGTCTCAGTGTCTCAGTGTCTCAGCATCTTAGTGTCTCTGTGTCTCTGTGCCTCTGTGTCTCTGTGTCTCAGAGTCTCTGTGTCTCAGTGTCTCTGTTTCTCATTGTCTCAGTGTCTCTGTGCCTCAGTGCCTCAGTGTATCTGTGTCTCTGTGCCTCAGTGTCTCAGTGTCTCAGTGCCTCAGTGTCTCAGACTCTCAGTGTCTCAATGTCTCAGTGTCTCTGTGCCTCATTGTCTCAGTGACTCAGCATCTTAGCGTCTCTGTGTGTCTGTGTCTCTGTGTCTCAGTGTCTCAGTGTCTCCGAGTCTCAGAGTCTCAGAGTCACAGTGTCTCAGAGTCTCTGTGTCTCAGTGTCTCCGTGCCTCAGTGTCTCAGTGTCTTAGTTTCTCAGAGTCACAGTGTCTCTGTGTCTCTGTGTCTCAGTGTCTCTGTGCCTCAGTGTCTCAGAGTCTAAGAGTCTCTGTTTCTCTGTGCCTCTGTGTCTCAATGTCTCAATGTCTCAGAATTGCAATGTCTCAATGGCTCACTTTCACAGTGTCTCTGTGTCTCTGTGCCTCAGAGTCTCAGTGTCTCTGTGTCTCAGTGTCTCTGTGCCCCAATGTCTCAGAGTTTCAGTGTCTCTGCATCTCCTTGACTCCGTGTCTCAGCGCCTCAGTGTCTCTGCGTCCCAGTGTCTCAGAGACTCAGTTTCTCTGTGTCTCTGTGTCTCAGTGTCTCTGTGCCTCTGTGTCTTAGTGTCTCTGCGTCTCAGTGTCTCAGAGTCTCTGTGTCTCTGTGCCTCAGTGACTCAGTGTGTCAGTGTCTCTGAGTCTCCGTGTCTCAGTGACTCAGTGTCTCTGTTCCTCAGTGTCTCAGTGTCTCTGTGTCTCAGTGTGTCTGTCTCTCAGGATCTCTCTGTCTCTGTGCCTCAGTGTCTCTGTGTCTCAGTGTCTCAGTGTCTCTGTGCCTCAGTGTCTCAGTGTCTCAGTGTCTCAGGGTCTCAGAGTCACAGTGTCTCTGTGTCTCAGTGTCTCTGTGCCTCAGTGTCTCAGTGTCTCAGTGTCTCAGAGTCTCAGTGTCTCTGTGTCTCTGTGTCTCAGTGTCCCTGTGTCTCAGTGCATCAATGTCTCTGTGTCTCAGTGTCTCAGATCTCAGTGACTCTGTGTCTCAGTGTCTCATTGTCTCACCGTCTCAGTGTCTTTGTGTCTCTGTGCGTCAGACTCTCACTGCCTCAGAGTCTCTGTTTCTCTGTGCCTCAGTGTCTCTGTGTCTCAATGTCTCAGAATTTCAGTGTCTCAATATCTCAGTTTCTCAGTGTCTCTGTGTCTCTGTTTCTCAGTGCCTCATTGTCTCAGAGTCTCAGGGTCTCTGTGTCTCAGTGTCTCAGTGTCTCTGTGCATCAGTGTCTCAGTGTGTCAGTGTCTCAGAGTCTCTGTTCCTCAGTGTCTCAGTGTCTCTGTGTCTAAGTGTCTCTGTCTCTCAGGATCTCTCTGTCTGTGTGTCTCAGTGTCTCTGAGTCTCCAGATCTCAGTGTCTCAGTGTCTCTGTGTCTCTGTGCATCAGTGTCTCAGTGTCTCTGTGACTCTGTGTCTCAGATTCTCAGTGTCTCAGTGTCTCAGAGTCTCTGTGTCTCAGTATCTCAGAGTCTCAGTGTCTCTTTGTCTCAGTGTTTCTGTGCCTCAGTGTCTCAGTGTGTCAGTGTCTCAGAGTCTTTGCGTCTCAGTGTCTCTGTTCCTCAGTATCTCAGTAACTTAGTGTCTCTGTGTCTCTGTGTCTCTTTCTCTCAGGATCTCTCTGTCTCTGTGTCTCAGTGTCTCTGAGTCTCCAGATCTCAGTGTCTCTGTGTCTCAGTGTCTCTGTGCCTCAGTGTCTTAGTGTGTCAGTGTCTCAGAGTCTCTGCGTCTCTTTCTCTCAGTGTCTCTGTGCCTCAGTGTCTCAGTGTCTCTGTGCCTTGTGCCTCAGTGTTTCCATGTCTCAGTGTCTCGGTGTCGCTTTGTCTCAGAGTCCCTGTGCCTCAGTGTCTCGGTGTCTCAGTGTCTCTGTGCCTCAGTGTCTCAGAGTCTCAGTGTCTCAGAGTCTCAGTGTCTCAGTGTCTCTGTGTCTCTTTGTCTCAATGTCTCAGTGTCTCAGTGTCTCATCATCTTAGTGTCTCTGTGTCTCTGTGCCTCTGCGTCTCTGTGTCTCAGTGTCTCCCAGTTTCATTGTCTCAGTGTCTCAGTGTCTCAGACACTCAGTGTCTCTGTGTCTCAGTGCCTCTGTGTCTCAGTGTCTCAGTGTCTCCGAATCTCAGAGACACAGTGTCTCAGTGTCTCAGAGTCTCTGTGTCTCAGTGTCTCAGTGTCTCAGAGTCTCATTCTCAGTGTCTCAGCGTCTCAGTATCTCAGTGTCTCAGTGTCTCTGTGCCTCAGTGTCTCAGTGTCTCAGAGTCACAGTGTCTCTGTGTGTCAGTGTCTCTGTGTGTCTGTGCCTCGGTGTCTCAGTTTCTCAGTGTCTCAGTGTCTCGGTGTCTCGATGTCTCAGAGTCTCAGTGTCACTGTGCCTCAGTGTCACTGTGCCTCCGTGTCTCAGTGTGTCGATGTCTCAGTGTATCAGTGTCTCAGAGTATCAGTGTCTCTGTGTCTCATTGTCTCTGTGCCTCAGTGTCTCAGTGTCTCAGTGTCTCAGAGTCTCAATGTCCCTGTGTCTCTGTGGCTCAGTGTCTCTGTGTCTCAGCGTCTCAGAGTCTCAGAGTCTAAGTGATTCTGTGTCTCTGTATCTCAATGTCTCAGCTTCTCACCATCTCAGTGTTTCTGTGTCTCAGTGTGTCAGTGACTCTGTGCCTCAGTGTCTCAGTGTCTCAGTGTCTCTGTGCCTCAGTGTCTCAGTGTCTCTGTGCCTCAGGTTCTCAGTGTCTCAGAGTCTCTGTGTCTCTGTGACTCAGTGCCTCTGTTTCTCTGTGCCTCACTGTCTCTGTGTCTCAGTGTCTCCGAATTTCAGTGTCTCAATGACTCTGTGTCCCAGTGTCTCAGTGTCTCTGTGCCCCAGTGTCTCAGAGTGTCAGTGTCTCTGCGTCTCCTTGACTCCATGTCTCAGTGTCTCAGTGCCTCAGTGTCTCAGTTTCTCAGAGTCTCAGTGTCTCTGTCTCAGTGTCACTGTGTCTCAGTGTCTCTACATCTCAGTGTCTCTATGTCTCTGTGTCTCAGTGTCTCTGTGCCTCAGTGTCTCTGCGTCTCAGTGTCTCAGAGACTCAGTTTCTCTTTGTCTCTGTGTTTCAGTGTCTCAGTGTCTCTGTGCCTCTGTGTCTTAGTGTCTCTGTGTCTCAGTGTCTCAGAGTCTCTGTGTCTCTGTGCCTCAGTGTCTCAATGTCTCAGTGTCTCAGTGTCTCTCTGTCTCAGTGTCTCTGTGTCTCTTTGTCTCAGTGTCTCTGTGCCTCAGTGTCTCAGTGTATCTGTGTCTCTGTGCCTCAATGTCTCAGTGTCTCAGAGTCTCAGTGTCTCAGTGCCTCAGTGTCTCTGTGTCTCAGTGTCTCAGCATCTTAGTGTCCCTGTGTCTCTGTGTCTCAGTGTCTCAGTGTCTCCGAGTCTCAGAGTCTCAGTGTCTCAGTGTCTCAGAGTCTCATTCTCAGTGTCTCAGTGTCTCAGTGTCTCTGTGTCTCAGCGTCTCAGTGTCTCTGTGCCTCAGTGTCTCAGTGTCTCAGAGTCACAGTGTCTCTGTGCCTCAGTGTCTCTGTGTCTCAGTGTCTCATTGTCTCGGTGTCTCGATGACTCAGAGTCTCAGTATCACTGTGCCTCAGTGTCACTGTGTCTCATTGTCTCTGTGCCTCAGTGTCTCAGTGTCTCAGAGTCTCAGTGCCTCTGTGCCTCTATGTCTCAGTGCCCCTGTGTCTCAGTGCCTCAATGTCTCTGTATCTCAGTGTCTCAGATCTCAGTGACTGAGTCTTGTATCTCAGTGTCTCATTGTCTCACCGTCTCATTGTCTCTGTGTCTCAGTGCCTCAGACTCTCACTGCCTCAGAGTCTCTGTTTCTCTGTGCCTCAGTGTCTCTGTGTCTCAATGTCTCAGAATTTCAGTGTCTCAATTTCTCAGTTTCTCAGTGTCTCTGTGTCTCTGTGCCTCAGTGTCTCAGTGTCTCAGCTTCTCACCGTCTCAGTGTTTCTGTGTCTCAGTGTCTCTGTGCCTCAGTGTCTCAGTGTCTCTGTGCCTCAGTGTCTCAGAGTCTCTGTGACTCAGTGCCTCTGTTTCTCTGTGCCTCAGTGTCTCTGTGTCTCAGTGTCTCCGAATTTCAGTGTCGCAATGACTCTGTGTCTCAGTGTCTCGGTGTCTCTGTGCCCCAGTGTCTCAGAGTGTCAGTGTCTCTGCGTCTCCTTGACTCCGTGTCTCAGTGTCTCAGTGCCTCAGTGTCTCAGTTTCTCAGAGTCTCAGTGTCTCTGTGTCTCAGTGTCTCTACATCTCAGTGTCTCTACATCTCAGTGTCTCTGTTCCTCAGTGTCTCAGTGTCTCTGTGTCTCAGTGTCTCTGTCTCTCAGGATCTCTCTGTCTCTGTGCCTCAGTGTCTCAGTGTGTCAGTGTCTCAGAGTCTCTGTGTCTCAGTGTCTCAGTGTCTCTGTGCCTCAGTGTCTCAGTGTCTCAGTGTCTCAGGGTCTCAGAGTCACAGTGTCTCTGTGTCTCAGTGTCTCTGTGCCTCAGTGTCTCAGTGTCTCAGTGTCTCAGAGTCTCAGTGTCTCTGTGTCTCTGTGTCTCAGTGTCCCTGTGTCTCAGTGCATCAATGTCTCTGTGTCTCAGTGTCTCAGATCTCAGTGACTCTGTGTCTCAGTGTCTCATTGTCTCACCGTCACAGTGTCTTTGTGTCTCAGTGCGTCAGACTCTCACTGCCTCAGAGTCTCTGTTTCTCTGCATCTCAGTGTCTCTGTGCCTCAGTGTCTCAGTGTCTCAGTATCTTAGTGTCTCTGTGTTTCTGTGCCTCTGTGTCTCTGTGTCTCAGAGTCTCTGCGTCTCAGTGTCTCTGTTTCTCATTGTCTCAGTGTCTCTGTGCCTCAGTGTCTCTGTGCCTCATTGTCTCAGTGTCTCAGCTTCTCACCGTCTCTGTGTGTCTGTGTCTCTGTGTCTCAGTGTCTCAGTGTCTCCGAGTCTCAGAGTCTCAGAGTCTCAGTGTCTCAGTGTCTCAGATCTCAGTGTCTCAGAGTCTCTGTGTCTCAGTGTCTCTGTGCCTCAGTGTCTCAGTGTCTTAGTTTCACAGAGTCACAGTGTCTCTGCGTCTCTGTGTCTCAGTGTCTCTGTGCCTCAGTGTCTCAGTGTCTCAGAGTCTCTGTTTCTCTGTGCCTCAATGTCTCTGTGTCTCAATGTCTCAGAATTGCAGTGTCTCAATGGCTCACTTTTACAGTGTGTCTGTGTCTCTGTGCCTCAGTGTCTCAGTGTCTCAGTGTCTCAGAGTCTCAGTGTCTCTGTGTCTCAGTATCTCTGTGCCCCAGTGTCTCAGAGTGTCAGTGTCTCTGCGTCCCCTTGACTCCGTGTCTCAGTGCCTCAGAGTCTCTGCGTCTCAGTGTCTCAGAGACTCAGTTTCTCTGTGTCTCAGTGTCTCTGTGCCTCTGTGTCTTAGTGCCTCTGCGTCTCAGTGTCTCAGAGTCTCTGTGTCTCTGTGCCTCATTGTCTC
This sequence comes from Carcharhinus amblyrhynchos, assembly GCF_965287045.1. Taxonomy (NCBI): domain Eukaryota; kingdom Metazoa; phylum Chordata; class Chondrichthyes; order Carcharhiniformes; family Carcharhinidae; genus Carcharhinus; species Carcharhinus amblyrhynchos. Next base: position 284,126 of record NW_027649814.1, read on the forward strand.
AGTGTGTCAGTGTCTCAGAGTCTCTGTGTCTCAGTATCTCAGAGTCTCAGTGTCTCTGTGTCTCAGTGTCTCTGTGCCTCAGTGTCTCAGTGTGTCAGTGTCTCAGAGTCTCAGCGTCTCAGTGTCTCTGTTCCTCAGTATCTCAGTGTCTCTGTGTCTCAGTGTCTCTGTTTCTCAGGATCTCTCTGTCTCTGTGTCTCAGTGTCTCTGATTCTCCAGATCTCAGTGTTTCTGTGTCTCAGTGTCTCTGTGTCTCAGTGTCTCAGAGTCTCAGTGTCTCAGTGTCTCTGTGCCTCAGTTTCTCTGTGACTCAGTGTCCCAGTGTCTCTGTGCCTCAGGGTCTCAGTGTCTCAGAGTCTCTGTGTCTCTGTATCTATGTCTCTCTGTGTCTCTTTGTCTCAGTGACTCTCTGCCTCAGTGTCTCATTGTCTCTGTGCTTCTGTGCCTCAGTGTTTCCGTGTCTCAGTGTCTCAGAGTCCCAGTGTCTCTGTGTCTCTTTGTCTCAGAGTCCCTGTGCCTCAGTGTCTCGGTGCCTCAGTGTACCTGGGTCTCTGTGCCTCAGTGTCTCAGAGTCTCAGTGTCTCAGAGTCTCAGTGTCTCTGTGTCTCTTTGTCTCAATGTCTCTGACTCTCAGTGTCTCAGTGTCTCTGAGTCTCAGTTCTCTGTGTCTCAGTGTCTCTGTGCCTCAGTGTCTCAGTGTCTCAGTGTCTCAGCATCTTAGTGTCTCTGTGTCTCTGTGCCTCTGTGTCTCTGTGTCTCAGAGTCTCTGTGTCTCAGTGTCTCTGTTTCTCATTGTCTCAGTGTCTCTGTGCCTCAGTGCCTCAGTGTATCTGTGTCTCTGTGCCTCAGTGTCTCAGTGTCTCAGTGCCTCAGTGTCTCAGACTCTCAGTGTCTCAATGTCTCAGTGTCTCTGTGCCTCATTGTCTCAGTGACTCAGCATCTTAGCGTCTCTGTGTGTCTGTGTCTCTGTGTCTCAGTGTCTCAGTGTCTCCGAGTCTCAGAGTCTCAGAGTCACAGTGTCTCAGAGTCTCTGTGTCTCAGTGTCTCCGTGCCTCAGTGTCTCAGTGTCTTAGTTTCTCAGAGTCACAGTGTCTCTGTGTCTCTGTGTCTCTGTGTCTCACTGTCTCTGTGCCTCAGTGTCTCAGAGTCTAAGAGTCTCTGTTTCTCTGTGCCTCTGTGTCTCAATGTCTCAATGTCTCAGAATTGCAATGTCTCAATGGCTCACTTTCACAGTGTCTCTGTGTCTCTGTGCCTCAGAGTCTCAGTGTCTCTGTGTCTCAGTGTCTCTGTGCCCCAATGTCTCAGAGTTTCAATGTCTCTGCATGTCCTTGACTCCGTGTCTAAGTGCCTCAGTGTCTCTGCGTCCCAGTGTCTCAGAGACTCAGTTTCTCTGTGTCTCTGTGTCTCAGTGTCTCTGTGCCTCTGTGTCTTAGTGTCTCTGCGTCTCAGTGTCTCAGAGTCTCTGTGTCTCTGTGCCTCAGTGACTCAGTGTGTCAGTGTCTCTGAGTCTCCGTGTCTCAGTGACTCAGTGTCTCTGTTCCTCAGTGTCTCAGTGTCTCTGTGTCTCAGTGTGTCTGTCTCTCAGGATCTCTCTGTCTCTGTGCCTCAGTGTCTCTGTGTCTCAGTGTCTCAGTGTCTCAGTGTCTCAGGGTCTCAGAGTCACAGTGTCTCTGTGTCTCAGTGTCTCTGTGCCTCAGTGTCTCAGTGTCTCAGTGTCTCAGAGTCTCAGTGTCTCTGTGTCTCTGTGTCTCAGTGTCCCTGTGTCTCAGTGCATCAATGTCTCTGTGTCTCAGTGTCTCAGATCTCAGTGACTCTGTGTCTCAGTGTCTCATTGTCTCACCGTCTCAGTGTCTTTGTGTCTCAGTGCGTCAGACTCTCACTGCCTCAGATCTCTGTTTCTCTGTGCCTCAGTGTCTCTGTGTCTCAATGTCTCAGAATTTCAGTGTCTCAATATCTCAGTTTCTCAGTGTCTCTGTGTCTCTGTTCCTCAGTGCCTCAGTGTCTCAGAGTCTCAGGGTCTCTGTGTCTCCTAGTCTCCGTGTGTCATTGTCTCTGTGCCTCAGTATCTCAGTGTCTCTGTGTCTCAGTGCCTCTGTCTCTCAGGATCTCTCTGTCTCTGTGTCTCAGTGTCTCTGAGTCTCCAGATCTCAGTGTCTCTGTGTCTCAATGCCTCAGACTCTCAGTGACTCTTTGTCTCAGTGTCTATGTGTTACAGTATCTCAGTGTCTCTGTGTCTCAATGTCTCAGAGTCTCAGAGTCTCAGTGTCTCTATGTCTCAGTGTCTCTGTGCCTCAGTGTCCTAGTGTGTCTGTGTCTCTGTGTCTCGGCGTCTCAGTGTCTCTGTGCCTCAGTGTCTCAGAGTCTTAGTTTCTCAGTGTCTCAGTGACTCTGTGTCTCAGTGTCTCTGTGCCTCTGTGCCTCTGTCCCTCAGTATCTGTGTATCACTGTGTCAGAGTCTCAGTGACTCTGCATCTCAGTGTCTATGTGTCTCAGAGTCTCAGTGTCTCTGTGTCTCATTGTATTTGTGCCTCAGTGTCTCAGTGTCTCAGAGTCTCAGTGTTTCTGTGTCTCTATGTCTCAGTGCCCCTGTGTCTGTGCCTCAATGTCTCAGTGTCTCAGATCTCAGTGACTCTGTGTCTCTGTATCTCAGTGTCTCATTGTCTCACCGTCTCAGTGTCTCTGTGACTCAGTGCCTCAGACTCTCACTGCCTCAGAGTCTCTGTTTCTCTGTGCCTCAGTGTCTCTGTGTCTCAATGTCTCAGAATTTCTGTGTCTCAATGTCTCAGTTTCTCAGTGTCTCTGTGTCTCTGTGTCTCCTAGACTCCGTGCCTCATTGTCTCTGTGCCTCAGTGTCTCAGTGTCTCAGAGTCTCAGTGTCTCTGTGTCTTAGTGTCTCTGTGCCTGAGTGTCTCAGAGTCCCAGTGTCTCTGTGTCTCTTTGTCTCAGAGTCCCTATGCCTCAGTGTCTCGGTGCCTCAGTGTACCTGGGTCTCTGTGCCTCAGTGTCTCAGTGTCTCAGTGTCTCTGTGTCTCTTTGTCTCAATGTCTCTGACTCTCAGTGTCTCAGTGTCTCAGCATCTTCGTGTCTCTGTGTTTCTGTGCCTCTGTGTCTCTGTGTCTCAGAGTCTCTGTGTCTCAGTGTCTCTGTTTCTCATTGTCTCAGTGTCTCTGTGCCTCAGTGCCTCAGTGTATCTGTGTCTCTGTGCCTCAGTGTCTCAGTGTCTCAGTGCCTCAGTGTCTCAGCATCTTAGTGTCTCTGTGTCTCTGTGTCTCAGTGTCTCAGTGTCTCAGAGTCTCATTCTCAGTGTCTCAGTGTCTCAGTGTCTCTGAGTCACAGTGTCTCTGTGTCTCAGTGTCTCTGTGTCTCGGTGTCTCGATGTCTCAGAGTCTCAGTATCACTGTGCCTCAGTGTCACTGTGCCTCCATGTCTCAGTGTGTCAGTGTCTCTTTGCATCAGTTTCTCACTGTCTCAGAGTCTCTCTGCGCCTCAGTGCCTCAGTGTCTCAGTTTCTCTGCATCTCTGTGTCTCAGTGTCTCTGTGTCTCAGTGTCACAGAGTCTCAGTGTCTCTGTGCCTCAGTGTCACTGTGCCTAAGTGTCTCAGTGTCTCAGAGACACAGTGTCTCAGTGTCTCAGAGTCTCTGTGTCTCAGTGTCTCAGTGTCTCACAGTCTCATTCTCAGTGTCTCAGCGTCTCAGTATCTCAGTGTCTCAGTGCCTCAGTGTCTCAGTGTCTCAGAGTCACAGTGTCTCTGTGTCTCAGTGTCTCTGTGTGTCTGTGCCTCGGTGTCTCAGTTTCTCAGTGTCTCAGTGTCTCGGTGTCTCGATGTCTCAGAGTCTCAGTGTCACTGTGCCTCAGTGTCACTGTGCCTCCGTGTCTCAGTGTGTCGATGTCTCAGTGTCTCAGAGTATCAGTGTCTCTGTGTCTCATTGTCTCTGTGCCTCAGTGTCTCTGTGTCTCTGTGCCTCAGTGTCTCAGTTTCTCAGTGTCTCTGTGTCTCAGTCTCTCTGTGCCTCAGTGTCTCAGTGTCTCTATGTCTTGGTGTCTCAGTGTCTCTGTTTCTTGGTGTCTCAGTGTCTCTGTGTCTCAGTGTCTCTGTGCCTCAGTGACTCAGCATCTTAGTGTCTCTTTGTCTCAGTGTCTCCGAGTCTCAGAGTCTCAGTGACTCAGTGTCTCAGAGTCTCTGTGTCTCAGTGTCTCAGAGTCTCAGTGTCTCAGTGTCTCAGAGTCTCAGTGATTCTGTGTCTCTGTGTCTCAGTGTCTCAGCTTCTCACCGTCTCAGTGTTTTGTGTCTCAGTGTCTCAGTGTCTCAGACTGTCACTGTCCCAGTGTCTCTGTGCTTCAGTGTCTCAGTGTCTCTGTGCCTCAGTGTCTCAGTGTCTCAGAGTCTCTGTGTCTCTGTGACTCAGTGCCTCTGTTTCTCTGTGCCTCAGTGTCTCTGTGCCCCAGTGTCTCAGAGTGTCAGTGTCTCAGAGTCTCAGTGTCTCTGCGTCTCCTTGACTGTGTGTCTCAGTGTCTCAGTGCCTCAGTGTCTCTGTGTCTCAGTGTCTCAGTGTCTCTGTGTCTTGGTGTCTCAGAGTGTCAGTGTCTCTGCGTCTCCTTGACTCCATGTCTCAGTGTCTCAGTGCCTCAGTGTCTCAGTTTCTCAGAGTTTCAGTGTCTCTGTGTCTCAGTGTCACTGTGTCTCAGAGACTCTACATCTCAGTGTCTCTGTGTCTCAGTGTCTCTGTGCCTCAGTGTCTCTGTGTCTCAGTGTCTCAGAGACTCAGTTTCTCTGTGTCTCTGTGTCTCAGTGTCTCTGTGCCTCTGTGCCTCAGTGTCTCTGTGTCTCTGTGTCTCAATGTCTCAGTGTCTCAGAGTCTCAGTGTCTCAGTGTCTCTGTGTCTCTATGTCTCAATGTCTCAGTGTCTCAGTGTCTCAGAGTCTCAGTGCCTCAGTGTCTCTGTGTCTCAATGTCTCAGTGTCTCAGAGTCTCAGAGTCTCAGTGTCTCAGTGTCTCTGTGCCTCAGTGTCTCAGTGTCTCAGAGTCACAGTGTCTCTGTGTCTCAGTGTCTCTGTGCCTCAGTGTCTTAGTCTCTCTGTGCCTCAGTGTCTCTGTGTCTCATTGTCTCTGTGTCTCAGTGTCTCAGTGTCTCAGAGTCTCAGTGTCTCTGTGCCTCTATGTCTCAGTGTCCCTGTGTCTCAGTGCCTCAATGTCTCTGTGTCTCAGTGTCTCAGATCTCAGTGACTCTGTGTCTCTGTATCTCAGTGTCTCATTGTGTCACCGTCTCAGTGTCTCTGTGTCTCAGTGCCTCAGCCTCTCACTGCCTCAGTGTCTCTGTTTCTCTGTGCCTCAGTGTCTCTGTGTCTCAATGTCTCAGAATTTCAGTGTCTCAATGTCTCAGTTTCTCAGTGTCTCTGTGTCTCTGTGCCTCAGTGTCTCAGTGTCTCAGTGTCTCAGAGTCTCAGTGTGTCTGTGTCTCCTAGACTCCGTGTCTCATTGTCTCTGTGCCTCAGTGTCTCAGTGTCTCAGAGTCTCAGTGTCTCTGTGTCTCAGTGTCTCTGTGTCTTTGTGCCTCAGTGTCTAAGTGTCTCAGTGTCTCAGTTTCTCAGATTCTCATTTCTCAGTGACTCTTTGTCTCTGTGTCTCAGTGTCTCAGTGTCTCTGTGCATCAGTGTCTCAGTGTGTCAGTGTCTCAGAGTCTCTGTTCCTCAGTGTCTCAGTGTCTCTGTGTCTAAGTGTCTCTGTCTCTCAGGATCTCTCTGTCTGTGTGTCTCAGTGTCTCTGAGTCTCCAGATCTCAGTGTCTCAGTGTCTCTGTGTCTCTGTGCATCAGTGTCTCAGTGTCTCTGTGACTCTGTGTCTCAGATTCTCAGTGTCTCAGTGTCTCAGAGTCTCTGTGTCTCAGTATCTCAGAGTCTCAGTGTCTCTTTGTCTCAGTGTTTCTGTGCCTCAGTGTCTCAGTGTGTCAGTGTCTCAGAGTCTTTGCGTCTCAGTGTCTCTGTTCCTCAGTATCTCAGTAACTTAGTGTCTCTGTGTCTCTGTGTCTCTTTCTCTCAGGATCTCTCTGTCTCTGTGTCTCAGTGTCTCTGAGTCTCCAGATCTCAGTGTCTCTGTGTCTCAGTGTCTCTGTGCCTCAGTGTCTTAGTGTGTCAGTGTCTCAGAGTCTCTGCGTCTCTTTCTCTCAGTGTCTCTGTGCCTCAGTGTCTCAGTGTCTCTGTGCCTCTGTGCCTCAGTGTTTCCATGTCTCAGTGTCTCGGTGTCGCTTTGTCTCAGAGTCCCTGTGCCTCAGTGTCTCGGTGTCTCAGTGTCTCTGTGCCTCAGTGTCTCAGAGTCTCAGTGTCTCAGAGTCTCAGTGTCTCAGTGTCTCTGTGTCTCTTTGTCTCAATGTCTCAGTGTCTCAGTGTCTCATCATCTTAGTGTCTCTGTGTCTCTGTGCCTCTGCGTCTCTGTGTCTCAGTGTCTCCCAGTTTCATTGTCTCAGTGTCTCAGTGTCTCAGACACTCAGTGTCTCTGTGTCTCAGTGCCTCTGTGTCTCAGTGTCTCAGTGTCTCCGAATCTCAGAGACACAGTGTCTCAGTGTCTCAGAGTCTCTGTGTCTCAGTGTCTCAGTGTCTCAGAGTCTCATTCTCAGTGTCTCAGCGTCTCAGTATCTCAGTGTCTCAGTGTCTCTGTGCCTCAGTGTCTCAGTGTCTCAGAGTCACAGTGTCTCTGTGTGTCAGTGTCTCTGTGTGTCTGTGCCTCGGTGTCTCAGTTTCTCAGTGTCTCAGTGTCTCGGTGTCTCGATGTCTCAGAGTCTCAGTGTCACTGTGCCTCAGTGTCACTGTGCCTCCGTGTCTCAGTGTGTCGATGTCTCAGTGTATCAGTGTCTCAGAGTATCAGTGTCTCTGTGTCTCATTGTCTCTGTGCCTCAGTGTCTCAGTGTCTCAGTGTCTCAGAGTCTCAATGTCCCTGTGTCTCTGTGGCTCAGTGTCTCTGTGTCTCAGCGTCTCAGAGTCTCAGAGTCTAAGTGATTCTGTGTCTCTGTATCTCAATGTCTCAGCTTCTCACCATCTCAGTGTTTCTGTGTCTCAGTGTGTCAGTGACTCTGTGCCTCAGTGTCTCAGTGTCTTAGTTTCTCAGAGTCACAGTGTCTCTGCGTCTCTGTGTCTCAGTGTCTCTGTGCCTCAGTGTCTCAGTGTCTCAGAGTCTCAGAGTCTCTGTTTCTCTGTGCCTCAATGTCTCTGTGTCTCAATGTCTCAGAATTGCAGTGTCTCAATGGCTCACTTTTACAGTGTGTCTGTGTCTCTGTGCCTCAGTGTCTCAGTGTCTCAGTGTCTCAGAGTCTCAGTGTCTCTGTGTCTCAGTATCTCTGTGCCCCAGTGTCTCAGAGTGTCAGTGTCTCTGCGTCCCCTTGACTCCGTGTCTCAGTGCCTCAGAGTCTCTGCGTCTCAGTGTCTCAGAGACTCAGTTTCTCTGTGTCTCAGTGTCTCTGTGCCTCTGTGTCTTAGTGCCTCTGCGTCTCAGTGTCTCAGAGTCTCTGTGTCTCTGTGCCTCATTGTCTCAGTGTGTCAGTGTCTCAGAGTCTCTGTGTCTCAGTATCTCAGAGTCTCAGTGTCTCTGTGTCTCAGTGTCTCTGTGCATCAGTGTCTCAGTGTGTCAGTGTCTCAGAGTCTCAGCGTCTCAGTGTCTCTGTTCCTCAGTATCTCAGTGTCTCTGTGTCTCAGTGTCTCTGTTTCTCAGGATCTCTCTGTCTCTGTGTCTCAGTGTCTCTGATTCTCCAGATCTCAGTGTTTCTGTGTCTCAGTGTCTCTGTGTCTCAGTGTCTCAGAGTCTCAGTGTCTCAGTGTCTCTGTGCCTCAGTTTCTCTGTGACTCAGTGTCCCAGTGTCTCTGTGCCTCAGGGTCTCAGTGTCTCAGAGTCTCTGTGTCTCTGTATCTATGTCTCTCTGTGTCTCTTTGTCTCAGTGACTCTCTGCCTCAGTGTCTCATTGTCTCTGTGCTTCTGTGCCTCAGTGTTTCCGTGTCTCAGTGTCTCAGAGTCCCAGTGTCTCTGTGTCTCTTTGTCTCAGAGTCCCTGTGCCTCAGTGTCTCGGTGCCTCAGTGTACCTGGGTCTCTGTGCCTCAGTGTCTCAGAGTCTCAGTGTCTCAGAGTCTCAGTGTCTCAGTGTCTCAGTGTCTCTGTGTCTCTTTGTCTCAATGTCTCTGACTCTCAGTGTCTCAGTGTCTCTGAGTCTCAGTTCTCTGTGTCTCAGTGTCTCTGTGCCTCAGTGTCTCAGTGTCTCAGTGTCTCAGCATCTTAGTGTCTCTGTGTCTCTGTGCCTCTGTGTCTCTGTGTCTCAGAGTCTCTGTGTCTCAGTGTCTCTGTTTCTCATTGTCTCAGTGTCTCTGTGCCTCAGTGCCTCAGTGTATCTGTGTCTCTGTGCCTCAGTGTCTCAGTGTCTCAGTGCCTCAGTGTCTCAGACTCTCAGTGTCTCAATGTCTCAGTGTCTCTGTGCCTCATTGTCTCAGTGACTCAGCATCTTAGCGTCTCTGTGTGTCTGTGTCTCTGTGTCTCAGTGTCTCAGTGTCTCCGAGTCTCAGAGTCTCAGAGTCACAGTGTCTCAGAGTCTCTGTGTCTCAGTGTCTCCGTGCCTCAGTGTCTCAGTGTCTTAGTTTCTCAGAGTCACAGTGTCTCTGTGTCTCTGTGTCTCTGTGTCTCAGTGTCTCTGTGCCTCAGTGTCTCAGAGTCTAAGAGTCTCTGTTTCTCTGTGCCTCTGTGTCTCAATGTCTCAATGTCTCAGAATTGCAATGTCTCAATGGCTCACTTTCACAGTGTCTCTGTGTCTCTGTGCCTCAGAGTCTCAGTGTCTCTGTGTCTCAGTGTCTCTGTGCCCCAATGTCTCAGAGTTTCAATGTCTCTGCATGTCCTTGACTCCGTGTCTCAGTGCCTCAGTGTCTCTGCGTCCCAGTGTCTCAGAGACTCAGTTTCTCTGTGTCTCTGTGTCTCAGTGTCTCTGTGCCTCTGTGTCTTAGTGTCTCTGCGTCTCAGTGTCTCAGAGTCTCTGTGTCTCTGTGCCTCAGTGACTCAGTGTGTCAGTGTCTCTGAGTCTCCGTGTCTCAGTGACTCAGTGTCTCTGTTCCTCAGTGTCTCAGTGTCTCTGTGTCTCAGTGTGTCTGTCTCTCAGGATCTCTCTGTCTCTGTGCCTCAGTGTCTCTGTGTCTCAGTGTCTCAGTGTCTCTGTGCCTCAGTGTCTCAGTGTCTCAGTGTCTCAGGGTCTCAGAGTCACAGTGTCTCTGTGTCTCAGTGTCTCTGTGCCTCAGTGTCTCAGTGTCTCAGTGTCTCAGAGTCTCAGTGTCTCTGTGTCTCTGTGTCTCAGTGTCCCTGTGTCTCAGTGCATCAATGTCTCTGTGTCTCAGTGTCTCAGATCTCAGTGACTCTGTGTCTCAGTGTCTCATTGTCTCACCGTCTCAGTGTCTTTGTGTCTCAGTGCGTCAGACTCTCACTGCCTCAGAGTCTCTGTTTCTCTGTGCCTCAGTGTCTCTGTGTCTCAATGTCTCAGAATTTCAGTGTCTCAATATCTCAGTTTCTCAGTGTCTCTGTGTCTCTGTTCCTCAGTGCCTCAGTGTCTCAGAGTCTCAGGGTCTCTGTGTCTCCTAGTCTCCGTGTGTCATTGTCTCTGTGCCTCAGTATCTCAGTGTCTCTGTGTCTCAGTGCCTCTGTCTCTCAGGATCTCTCTGTCTCTGTGTCTCAGTGTCTCTGAGTCTCCAGATCTCAGTGTCTCTGTGTCTCAATGCCTCAGACTCTCAGTGACTCTTTGTCTCAGTGTCTATGTGTTACAGTATCTCAGTGTCTCTGTGTCTCAATGTCTCAGAGTCTCAGAGTCTCAGTGTCTCTATGTCTCAGTGTCTCTGTGCCTCAGTGTCCTAGTGTGTCTGTGTCTCTGTGTCTCGGCGTCTCAGTGTCTCTGTGCCTCAGTGTCTCAGAGTCTTAGTTTCTCAGTGTCTCAGTGACTCTGTGTCTCAGTGTCTCTGTGCCTCTGTGCCTCTGTCCCTCAGTATCTGTGTATCACTGTGTCAGAGTCTCAGTTACTCTGCATCTCAGTGTCTATGTGTCTCAGAGTCTCAGTGTCTCTGTGTCTCATTGTATTTGTGCCTCAGTGTCTCAGTGTCTCAGAGTCTCAGTGTTTCTGTGTCTCTATGTCTCAGTGCCCCTGTGTCTGTGCCTCAATGTCTCAGTGTCTCAGATCTCAGTGACTCTGTGTCTCTGTATCTCAGTGTCTCATTGTCTCACCGTCTCAGTGTCTCTGTGACTCAGTGCCTCAGACTCTCACTGCCTCAGAGTCTCTGTTTCTCTGTGCCTCAGTGTCTCTGTGTCTCAATGTCTCAGAATTTCTGTGTCTCAATGTCTCAGTTTCTCAGTGTCTCTGTGTCTCTGTGTCTCCTAGACTCCGTGCCTCATTGTCTCTGTGCCTCAGTGTCTCAGTGTCTCAGAGTCTCAGTGTCTCTGTGTCTTAGTGTCTCTGTGCCTGAGTGTCTCAGAGTCCCAGTGTCTCTGTGTCTCTTTGTCTCAGAGTCCCTATGCCTCAGTGTCTCGGTGCCTCAGTGTACCTGGGTCTCTGTGCCTCAGTGTCTCAGTGTCTCAGTGTCTCTGTGTCTCTTTGTCTCAATGTCTCTGACTCTCAGTGTCTCAGTGTCTCTGTGCCTCAGTGTCTCAGTGTCTCAGCATCTTCGTGTCTCTGTGTTTCTGTGCCTCTGTGTCTCTGTGTCTCAGAGTCTCTGTGTCTCAGTGTCTCTGTTTCTCATTGTCTCAGTGTCTCTGTGCCTCAGTGCCTCAGTGTATCTGTGTCTCTGTGCCTCAGTGTCTCAGTGTCTCAGTGCCTCAGTGTCTCAGCATCTTAGTGTCTCTGTGTCTCTGTGTCTCAGTGTCTCAGTGTCTCAGAGTCTCATTCTCAGTGTCTCAGTGTCTCAGAGTCACAGTGTCTCTGTGTCTCAGTGTCTCTGTGTCTCGGTGTCTCGATGTCTCAGAGTCTCAGTATCACTGTGCCTCAGTGTCACTGTGCCTCCATGTCTCAGTGTGTCAGTGTCTCTTTGCATCAGTTTCTCACTGTCTCAGAGTCTCTCTGCGCCTCAGTGCCTCAGTGTCTCAGTTTCTCTGCATCTCTGTGTCTCAGTGTCTCTGTGTCTCAGTGTCACAGAGTCTCAGTGTCTCTGTGCCTCAGTGTCACTGTGCCTAAGTGTCTCAGTGTCTCAGAGACACAGTGTCTCAGTGTCTCAGAGTCTCTGTGTCTCAGTGTCTCAGTGTCTCACAGTCTCATTCTCAGTGTCTCAGCGTCTCAGTATCTCAGTGTCTCAGTGCCTCAGTGTCTCAGTGTCTCAGAGTCACAGTGTCTCTGTGTCTCAGTGTCTCTGTGTGTCTGTGCCTCGGTGTCTCAGTTTCTCAGTGTCTCAGTGTCTCGGTGTCTCGATGTCTCAGAGTCTCAGTGTCACTGTGCCTCAGTGTCACTGTGCCTCCGTGTCTCAGTGTGTCGATGTCTCAGTGTCTCAGAGTATCAGTGTCTCTGTGTCTCATTGTCTCTGTGCCTCAGTGTCTCTGTGTCTCTGTGCCTCAGTGTCTCAGTTTCTCAGTGTCTCTGTGTCTCAGTCTCTCTGTGCCTCAGTGTCTCAGTGTCTCTATGTCTTGGTGTCTCAGTGTCTCTGTTTCTTGGTGTCTCAGTGTCTCTGTGTCTCAGTGTCTCTGTGCCTCAGTGACTCAGCATCTTAGTGTCTCTTTGTCTCAGTGTCTCCGAGTCTCAGAGTCTCAGTGACTCAGTGTCTCAGAGTCTCTGTGTCTCAGTGTCTCAGAGTCTCAGTGTCTCAGTGTCTCAGAGTCTCAGTGATTCTGTGTCTCTGTGTCTCAGTGTCTCAGCTTCTCACCGTCTCAGTGTTTTGTGTCTCAGTGTCTCAGTGTCTCAGACTGTCACTGTCCCAGTGTCTCTGTGCTTCAGTGTCTCAGTGTCTCTGTGCCTCAGTGTCTCAGTGTCTCAGAGTCTCTGTGTCTCTGTGACTCAGTGCCTCTGTTTCTCTGTGCCTCAGTGTCTCTGTGCCCCAGTGTCTCAGAGTGTCAGTGTCTCAGAGTCTCAGTGTCTCTGCGTCTCCTTGACTGTGTGTCTCAGTGTCTCAGTGCCTCAGTGTCTCTGTGTCTCAGTGTCTCAGTGTCTCTGTGTCTTGGTGTCTCAGAGTGTCAGTGTCTCTGCGTCTCCTTGACTCCATGTCTCAGTGTCTCAGTGCCTCAGTGTCTCAGTTTCTCAGAGTTTCAGTGTCTCTGTGTCTCAGTGTCACTGTGTCTCAGAGACTCTACATCTCAGTGTCTCTGTGTCTCAGTGTCTCTGTGCCTCAGTGTCTCTGTGTCTCAGTGTCTCAGAGACTCAGTTTCTCTGTGTCTCTGTGTCTCAGTGTCTCTGTGCCTCTGTGTCTTAGTGTCTCTGTGTCTCAGTGTCTCAGTGTATCTGTGTCTCTGTGCCTCAGTGTCTCAGTGTCTCAGTGTCTCAGAGTCTCAGTGTCTCAGTGCCTCAGTGTCTCTGTGTCTCTGTGTCTCAATGTCTCAGTGTCTCAGAGTCTCAGTGTCTCAGTGTCTCTGTGTCTCTATGTCTCAATGTCTCAGTGTCTCAGTGTCTCAGAGTCTCAGTGCCTCAGTGTCTCTGTGTCTCAATGTCTCAGTGTCTCAGTGTCTCAGAGTCTCAGAGTCTCAGTGTCTCAGTGTCTCAGTGTCTCTGTGCCTCAGTGTCTCAGTGTCTCAGAGTCACAGTGTCTCTGTGTCTCAGTGTCTCTGTGCCTCAGTGTCTTAGTCTCTCTGTGCCTCAGTGTCTCTGTGTCTCATTGTCTCTGTGTCTCAGTGTCTCAGTGTCTCAGAGTCTCAGTGTCTCTGTGCCTCTATGTCTCAGTGTCCCTGTGTCTCAGTGCCTCAATGTCTCTGTGTCTCAGTGTCTCAGATCTCAGTGACTCTGTGTCTCTGTATCTCAGTGTCTCATTGTGTCACCGTCTCAGTGTCTCTGTGTCTCAGTGCCTCAGACTCTCACTGCCTCAGTGTCTCTGTTTCTCTGTGCCTCAGTGTCTCTGTGTCTCAATGTCTCAGAATTTCAGTGTCTCAATGTCTCAGTTTCTCAGTGTCTCTGTGTCTCTGTGCCTCAGTGTCTCAGTGTCTCAGTGTCTCAGAGTCTCAGTGTGTCTGTGTCTCCTAGACTCCGTGTCTCATTGTCTCTGTGCCTCAGTGTCTCAGTGTCTCAGAGTCTCAGTGTCTCTGTGTCTCAGTGTCTCTGTGTCTTTGTGCCTCAGTGTCTAAGTGCCTCAGTGTCTCAGTTTCTCAGATTCTCATTTCTCAGTGACTCTTTGTCTCTGTGTCTCAGTGTCTCAGTGTCTCTGTGCATCAGTGTCTCAGTGTGTCAGTGTCTCAGAGTCTCTGTTCCTCAGTGTCTCAGTGTCTCTGTGACTAAGTGTCTCTGTCTCTCAGGATCTCTCTGTCTGTGTGTCTCAGTGTCTCTGAGTCTCCAGATCTCAGTGTCTCAGTGTCTCTGTGTCTCTGTGCATCAGTGTCTCAGTGTCTCTGTGACTCTGTGTCTCAGATTCTCAGTGTCTCAGTGTCTCAGAGTCTCTGTGTCTCAGTATCTCAGAGTCTCAGTGTCTCTTTGTCTCAGTGTTTCTGTGCCTCAGTGTCTCAGTGTGTCAGTGTCTCAGAGTCTTTGCGTCTCAGTGTCTCTGTTCCTCAGTATCTCAGTAACTTAGTGTCTCTGTGTCTCTGTGTCTCTTTCTCTCAGGATCTCTCTGTCTCTGTGTCTCAGTGTCTCTGAGTCTCCAGATCTCAGTGTCTCTGTGTCTCAGTGTCTCTGTGCCTCAGTGTCTTAGTGTGTCAGTGTCTCAGAGTCTCTGCGTCTCTTTCTCTCAGTGTCTCTGTGCCTCAGTGTCTCAGTGTCTCTGTGCCTCTGTGCCTCAGTGTTTCCATGTCTCAGTGTCTCGGTGTCGCTTTGTCTCAGAGTCCCTGTGCCTCAGTGTCTCGGTGTCTCAGTGTCTCTGTGCCTCAGTGTCTCAGAGTCTCAGTGTCTCAGAGTCTCAGTGTCTCAGTGTCTCTGTGTCTCTTTGTCTCAATGTCTCAGTGTCTCAGTGTCTCATCATCTTAGTGTCTCTGTGTCTCTGTGCCTCTGCGTCTCTGTGTCTCAGTGTCTCCCAGTTTCATTGTCTCAGTGTCTCAGTGTCTCAGACACTCAGTGTCTCTGTGTCTCAGTGCCTCTGTGTCTCAGTGTCTCAGTGTCTCCGAATCTCAGAGACACAGTGTCTCAGTGTCTCAGAGTCTCTGTGTCTCAGTGTCTCAGTGTCTCAGAGTCTCATTCTCAGTGTCTCAGCGTCTCAGTATCTCAGTGTCTCAGTGTCTCTGTGCCTCAGTGTCTCAGTGTCTCAGAGTCACAGTGTCTCTGTGTGTCAGTGTCTCTGTGTGTCTGTGCCTCGGTGTCTCAGTTTCTCAGTGTCTCAGTGTCTCGGTGTCTCGATGTCTCAGAGTCTCAGTGTCACTGTGCCTCAGTGTCACTGTGCCTCCGTGTCTCAGTGTGTCGATGTCTCAGTGTAACAGTGTCTCAGAGTATCAGTGTCTCTGTGTCTCATTGTCTCTGTGCCTCAGTGTCTCAGTGTCTCAGTGTCTCAGAGTCTCAATGTCTCTGTGTCTCTGTGGCTCAGTGTCTCTGTGTCTCAGCGTCTCAGAGTCTCAGAGTCTAAGTGATTCTGTGTCTCTGTATCTCAATGTCTCAGCTTCTCACCATCTCAGTGTTTCTGTGTCTCAGTGTGTCAGTGACTCTGTGCCTCAGTGTCTCAGTGTCTCAGTGTCTCTGTGCCTCAGTGTCTCAGTGTCTCTGTGCCTCAGGTTCTCAGTGTCTCAGAGTCTCTGTGTCTCTGTGACTCAGTGCCTCTGTTTCTCTGTGCCTCACTGTCTCTGTGTCTCAGTGTCTCCGAATTTCAGTGTCTCAATGACTCTGTGTCTCAGTGTCTCAGTGTCTCTGTGCCCCAGTGTCTCAGAGTGTCAGTGTCTCTGCGTCTCCTTGACTCCATGTCTCAGTGTCTCAGTGCCTCAGTGTCTCAGTTTCTCAGAGTCTCAGTGTCTCTGTCTCAGTGTCACTGTGTCTCAGTGTCTCTACATCTCAGTGTCTCTGTGTCTCTGTGTCTCAGTGTCTCTGTGCCTCAGTGTCTCTGCGTCTCAGTGTCTCAGAGACTCAGTTTCTCTTTGTCTCTGTGTTTCAGTGTCTCAGTGTCTCTGTGCCTCTGTGTCTTAGTGTCTCTGTGTCTCAGTGTCTCAGAGTCTCTGTGTCTCTGTGCCTCAGTGTCTCAATGTCTCAGTGTCTCAGTGTCTCTCTGTCTCAGTGTCTCTGTGTCTCTTTGTCTCAGTGTCTCTGTGCCTCAGTGTCTCAGTGTATCTGTGTCTCTGTGCCTCAATGTCTCAGTGTCTCAGAGTCTCAGTGTCTCAGTGCCTCAGTGTCTCTGTGTCTCAGTGTCTCAGCATCTTAGTGTCCCTGTGTCTCTGTGTCTCAGTGTCTCAGTGTCTCCGAGTCTCAGAGTCTCAGTGTCTCAGTGTCTCAGAGTCTCATTCTCAGTGTCTCAGTGTCTCAGTGTCTCTGTGTCTCAGCGTCTCAGTGTCTCTGTGCCTCAGTGTCTCAGTGTCTCAGAGTCACAGTGTCTCTGTGCCTCAGTGTCTCTGTGTCTCAGTGTCTCATTGTCTCGGTGTCTCGATGACTCAGAGTCTCAGTATCACTGTGCCTCAGTGTCACTGTGTCTCATTGTCTCTGTGCCTCAGTGTCTCAGTGTCTCAGAGTCTCAGTGTCTCTGTGCCTCTATGTCTCAGTGCCCCTGTGTCTCAGTGCCTCAATGTCTCTCTATCTCAGTGTCTCAGATCTCAGTGACTGAGTCTTGTATCTCAGTGTCTCATTGTCTCACCGTCTCATTGTCTCTGTGTCTCAGTGCCTCAGACTCTCACTGCCTCAGAGTCTCTGTTTCTCTGTGCCTCAGTGTCTCTTTGTCTCAATGTCTCAGAATTTCAGTGTCTCAATTTCTCAGTTTCTCAGTGTCTCTGTGTCTCTGTGCCTCAGTGTCTCAGTGTCTCAGCTTCTCACCGTCTCAGTGTTTCTGTGTCTCAGTGTCTCTGTGCCTCAGTGTCTCAGTGTCTCTGTGCCTCAGTGTCTCAGAGTCTCTGTGACTCAGTGCCTCTGTTTCTCTGTGCCTCAGTGTCTCTGTGTCTCAGTGTCTCCGAATTTCAGTGTCGCAATGACTCTGTGTCTCAGTGTCTCGGTGTCTCTGTGCCCCAGTGTCTCAGAGTGTCAGTGTCTCTGCGTCTCCTTGACTCCGTGTCTCAGTGTCTCAGTGCCTCAGTGTCTCAGTTTCTCAGAGTCTCAGTGTCTCTGTGTCTCAGTGTCTCTACATCTCAGTGTCTCTACATCTCAGTGTCTCTGTGTCTCAGTGTCTCAGTGTCTCTGTGCCTCAGTGTCTCAGTGTCTCAGTGTCTCAGGGTCTCAGAGTCACAGTGTCTCTGTGTCTCAGTGTCTCTGTGCCTCAGTGTCTCAGTGTCTCAGTGTCTCAGAGTCTCAGTGTCTCTGTGTCTCTGTGTCTCAGTGTCCCTGTGTCTCAGTGCATCAATGTCTCTGTGTCTCAGTGTCTCAGATCTCAGTGACACTGTGTCTCAGTGTCTCATTGTCTCACCGTCTCAGTGTCTTTGTGTCTCAGTGCGTCAGACTCTCACTGCCTCAGAGTCTCTGTTTCTCTGTATCTCAGTGACTCTGTGTCTCAGTGTCTCAGTGTCTCAGTATCTTAGTGTCTCTGTGTTTCTGTGCCTCTGTGTCTCTGTGTCTCAGAGTCTCTGTGTCTCAGTGTCTCTGTTTCTCATTGTCTCAGTGTCTCTGTGCCTCAGTGCCTCAGTGTATCTGTGCCTCTGTGCCTCAGTGTCTCAGTGTCTCAGTGCCTCAGTGTCTCAGACTCTCAGTGTCTCAATGTCTCAGTGTCTCTGTGCCTCATTGTCTCAGTGTCTCAGCTTCTTACCGTCTCTGTGTGTCTGTGTCTCTGTGTCTCAGTGTCTCAGTGTCTCCGAGTCTCAGAGTCTCAGAGTCTCAGTGTCTCAGTGTCTCAGATCTCAGTGTCTCAGAGTCTCTGTGTCTCAGTTTCTCTGTGCCTCAGTGTCTCAGTGTCTTAGTTTCTCAGAGTCACAGTGTCTCTGCGTCTCTGTGTCTCAGTGTCTCTGTGCCTCAGTGTCTCAGTGTCTCAGAGTCTCAGAGTCTCTGTTTCTCTGTGCCTCAATGTCTCTGTGTCTCAATGTCTCAGAATTGCAGTGTCTCAATGGCTCACTTTTACAGTGTGTCTGTGTCTCTGTGCCTCAGTGTCTCAGTGTCTCAGTGTCTCAGAGTCTCAGTGTCTCTGTGTCTCAGTATCTCTGTGCCCCAGTGTCTCAGAGTGTCAGTGTCTCTGCGTCCCCTTGACTCCGTGTCTCAGTGCCTCAGAGTCTCTGCGTCTCAGTGTCTCAGAGACTCAGTTTCTCTGTGTCTCTGTGTCTCAGTGTCTCTGTGCCTCTGTGTCTTAGTGCCTCTGCGTCTCAGTGTCTCAGAGTCTCTGTGTCTCTGTGCCTCATTGTCTCAGTGTGTCAGTGTCTCAGAGTCTCTGTGTCTCAGTATCTCAGAGTCTCAGTGTCTCTGTGTCTCAGTGTCTCTGTGCCTCAGTGTCTCAGTGTGTCAGTGTCTCAGAGTCTCAGCGTCTCAGTGTCTCTGTTCCTCAGTATCTCAGTGTCTCTGTGTCTCAGTGTCTCTGTCTCTCAGGATCTCTCTGTCTCTGTGTCTCAGTGTCTCTGATTCTCCAGATCTCAGTGTTTCTGTGTCTCAGTGTCTCTGTGTCTCAGTGTCTCAGAGTCTCAGTGTCTCAGTGTCTCTGTGCCTCAGTTTCTCTGTGACTCAGTGTCCCAGTGTCTCTGTGCCTCAGGGTCTCAGTGTCTCAGAGTCTCTGTGTCTCTGTATCTATGTCTCTCTGTGTCTCTTTGTCTCAGTGACTCTCTGCCTCAGTGTCTCATTGTCTCTGTGCTTCTGTGCCTCAGTGTTTCCGTGTCTCAGTGTCTCAGAGTCCCAGTGTCTCTGTGTCTCTTTGTCTCAGAGTCCCTGTGCCTCAGTGTCTCGGTGCCTCAGTGTACCTGGGTCTCTGTGCCTCAGTGTCTCAGAGTCTCAGTGTCTCAGAGTCTCAGTGTCTCAGTGTCTCAGTGTCTCTGTGTCTCTTTGTCTCAATGTCTCTGACTCTCAGTGTCTCAGTGTCTCTGAGTCTCAGTTCTCTGTGTCTCAGTGTCTCTGTGCCTCAGTGTCTCAGTGTCTCAGCATCTTAGTGTCTCTGTGTCTCTGTGCCTCTGTGTCTCTGTGTCTCAGAGTCTCTGTGTCTCAGTGTCTCTGTTTCTCATTGTCTCAGTGTCTCTGTGCCTCAGTGCCTCAGTGTATCTGTGTCTCTGTGCCTCAGTGTCTCAGTGTCTCAGTGCCTCAGTGTCTCAGACTCTCAGTGTCTCAATGTCTCAGTGTCTCTGTGCCTCATTGTCTCAGTGACTCAGCATCTTAGCGTCTCTGTGTGTCTGTGTCTCTGTGTCTCAGTGTCTCAGTGTCTCTGAGTCTCAGAGTCTCAGAGTCACAGTGTCTCAGAGTCTCTGTGTCTCAGTGTCTCCGTGCCTCAGTGTCTCAGTGTCTTAGTTTCTCAGAGTCACAGTGTCTCTGTGTCTCTGTGTCTCAGTGTCTCTGTGCCTCAGTGTCTCAGAGTCTAAGAGTCTCTGTTTCTCTGTGCCTCTGTGTCTCAATGTCTCAATGTCTCAGAATTGCAATGTCTCAATGGCTCACTTTCACAGTGTCTCTGTGTCTCTGTGCCTCAGAGTCTCAGTGTCTCTGTGTCTCAGTGTCTCTGTGCCCCAATGTCTCAGAGTTTCAGTGTCTCTGCATCTCCTTGACTCCGTGTCTCAGTGCCTCAGTGTCTCTGCGTCTCAGTGTCTCAGAGACTCAGTTTCTCTGTGTCTCTGTGTCTCAGTGTCTCTGTGCCTCTGTGTCTTAGTGTCTCTGCGTCTCAGTGTCTCTGAGCCTCCGTGTCTCAGTGACTCAGTGTCTCTGTTCCTCAGTGTCTCAGTGTCTCTGTGTCTCAGTGTGTCTGTCTCTCAGGATCTCTCTGTCTCTGTGCCTCAGTGTCTCTGTGTCTCAGTGTCTCAGTGTCTCTGTGCCTCAGTGTCTCAGTGTCTCAGTGTCTCAGGGTCTCAGAGTCACAGTGTCTCTGTGTCTCAGTGTCTCTGTGCCTCAGTGTGTCTGTCTCTCAGGATCTCTCTGTCTCTGTGCCTCAGTGTCTCTGTGTCTCAGTGTCTCAGTGTCTCTGTGCCTCAGTGTCTCAGTGTCTCAGGGTCTCAGAGTCACAGTGTCTCTGTGTCTCAGTGTCTCTGTGCCTCAGTGTCTCAGTGTCTCAGTGTCTCAGAATCTCAGTGTCTCTGTGTCTCTGTGTCTCAGTGTCCCTGTGTCTCAGTGCATCAATGTCTCTGTGTCTCAGTGTCTCAGATCTCAGTGACTCTGTGTCTCAGTGTCTCATTGTCTCACCGTCTCAGTGTCTTTGTGTCTCAGTGCGTCAGACTCTCACTGCCTCAGAGTCTCTGTTTCTCTGTGCCTCAGTGTCTCTGTGTCTCAATGTCTCAGAATTTCAGTGTCTCAATATCTCAGTTTCTCAGTGTCTCTGTGTCTCTGTTCCTCAGTGCCTCAGTGTCTCAGAGTCTCAGGGTCTCTGTGTCTCCTAGTCTCCGTGTGTCATTGTCTCTGTGCCTCAGTATCTCAGTGTCTCTGTGTCTCAGTGCCTCTGTCTCTCAGGATCTCTCTGTCTCTGTGTCTCAGTGTCTCTGAGTCTCCAGATCTCAGTGTCTCTGTGTCTCAATGCCTCAGACTCTCAGTGACTCTGTGTCTCAGTGTCTATGTGTTACAGTATCTCAGTGTCTCTGTGTCTCAATGTCTCAGAGTCTCAGAGTCTCAGTGTCTCTATGTCTCAGTGTCTCTGTGCCTCAGTGTCCTAGTGTGTCTGTGTCTCTGTGTCTCGGCGTCTCAGTGTCTCTGTGCCTCAGTGTCTCATAGTCTTAGTTTCTCAGTGTCTCAGTGACTATGTGTCTCAGTGTCTCTGTGCCTCTGTGCCTCTGTCCCTCAGTATCTGTGTATCACTGTGTCAGAGTCTCAGTTACTCTGCATCTCAGTGTCTATGTGTCTCAGAGTCTCAGTGTCTCTGTGTCTCATTGTATTTGTGCCTCAGTGTCTCAGTGTCTCAGAGTCTCAGTGTTTCTGTGTCTCTATGTCTCAGTGCCCCTGTGTCTGTGCCTCAATGTCTCAGTGTCTCAGATCTCAGTGACTCTGTGTCTCTGTATCTCAGTGTCTCATTGTCTCACCGTCTCAGTGTCTCTGTGACTCAGTGCCTCAGACTCTCACTGCCTCAGAGTCTCTGTTTCTCTGTGCCTCAGTGTCTCTGTGTCTCAATGTCTCAGAATTTCTGTGTCTCAATGTCTCAGTTTCTCAGTGTCTCTGTGTCTCTGTGTCTCCTAGACTCCGTGCCTCATTGTCTCTGTGCCTCAGTGTCTCAGTGTCTCAGAGTCTCAGTGTCTCTGTGTCTTAGTGTCTCTGTGCCTGAGTGTCTCAGAGTCCCAGTGTCTCTGTGTCTCTTTGTCTCAGAGTCCCTGTGCCTCAGCGTCTCGGTGCCTCAGTGTACCTGGGTCTCTGTGCCTCAGTGTCTCAGAGTCTCAGTGTCTCAGTGTCTCAGTGTCTCTGTGTCTCTTTGTCTCAATGTCTCTGACTCTCAGTGTCTCAGTGTCTCTGAGTCTCAGTGTCTCTGTATCTCAGTGTCTCTGTGCCTCAGTGTCTCAGTGTCTCAGCATCTTAGTGTCTCTGTGTTTCTGTGCCTCTGTGTCTCTGTGTCTCAGAGTCTCTGTGTCTCAGTGTCTCTGTTTCTCATTGTCTCAGTGTCTCTGTGCCTCAGTGTCTCAGTGTCTCAGTGCCTCAGTGTCTCAGCATCTTAGTGTCTCTGTGTCTCTGTGTCTCAGTGTCTCAGTGTCTCAGAGTCTCATTCTCAGTGTCTCAGTGTCTCAGTGTCTCTGAGTCACAGTGTCTCTGTGTCTCAGTGTCTCTGTGTCTCGGTGTCTCGATGTCTCAGAGTCTCAGTATCACTGTGCCTCAGTGTCACTGTGCCTCCATGTCTCAGTGTGTCAGTGTCTCTTTGCATCAGTTTCTCACTGTCTCAGAGTCTCTCTGCGCCTCAGTGCCTCAGTGTCTCAGTTTCTCTGCATCTCTGTGTCTCAGTGTCTCTGTGTCTCAGTGTCACAGAGTCTCAGTGTCTCTGTGCCTCAGTGTCACTGTGCCTAAGTGTCTCAGTGTCTCAGAGACACAGTGTCTCAGTGTCTCAGAGTCTCTGTGTCTCAGTGTCTCAGTGTCTCACAGTCTCATTCTCAGTGTCTCAGCGTCTCAGTATCTCAGTGTCTCAGTGCCTCAGTGTCTCAGTGTCTCAGAGTCACAGTGTCTCTGTGTCTCAGTGTCTCTGTGTGTCTGTGCCTCGGTGTCTCAGTTTCTCAGTGTCTCAGTGTCTCGGTGTCTCGATGTCTCAGAGTCTCAGTGTCACTGTGCCTCAGTGTCACTGTGCCTCCGTGTCTCAGTGTGTTGATGTCTCAGTGTATCAGTGTCTCAGAGTATCAGTGTCTCTGTGTCTCATTGTCTCTGTGCCTCAGTGTCTCAGTGTCTCTGTGCCTCAGTGTCTCAGTTTCTCAGTGTCTCTGTGTCTCAGTCTCTCTGTGCCTCAGTGTCTCAGTGTCTCTATGTCTTGGTGTCTCAGTGTCTCTGTTTCTTGGTGTCTCAGTGTCTCTGTGTCTCAGTGTCTCTGTGCCTCAGTGACTCAGCATCTTAGTGTCTCTTTGTCTCAGTGTCTCCGAGTCTCAGAGTCTCAGTGACTCAGTGTCTCAGAGTCTCTGTGTCTCAGTGTCTCAGAGTCTCAGTGTCTCAGTGTCTCAGAGTCTCAGTGATTCTGTGTCTCTGTGTCTCAGTGTCTCAGCTTCTCACCGTCTCAGTGTTTTGTGTCTCAGTGTCTCAGTGTCTCAGACTGTCACTGTCCCAGTGTCTCTGTGCTTCAGTGTCTCAGTGTCTCTGTGCCTCAGTGTCTCAGTGTCTCAGAGTCTCTGTGTCTCTGTGACTCAGTGCCTCTGTTTCTCTGTGCCTCAGTGTCTCTGTGCCCCAGTGTCTCAGAGTGTCAGTGTCTCAGAGTCTCAGTGTCTCTGTGTCTCCTTGACTGTGTGTCTCAGTGTCTCAGTGCCTCAGTGTCTCTGTGTCTCAGTGTCTCAGTGTCTCTGTGTCTTGGTGTCTCAGAGTGTCAGTGTCTCTGCGTCTCCTTGACTCCATGTCTCAGTGTCTCAGTGCCTCAGTGTCTCAGTTTCTCAGAGTTTCAGTGTCTCTGTGTCTCAGTGTCACTGTGTCTCAGAGACTCTACATCTCAGTGTCTCTGTGTCTCAGTGTCTCTGTGCCTCAGTGTCTCTGCGTCTCAGTGTCTCAGAGACTCAGTTTCTCTGTGTCTCTGTGTCTCAGTGTCTCTGTGCCTCTGTGTCTTAGTGTCTCTGTGTCTCAGTGTCTCAGTGTATCTGTGTCTCTGTGTCTCAATGTCTCAGTGTCTCAGAGTCTCAGTGTCTCAGTGTCTCTGTGTCTCTATGTCTCAATGTCTCAGTGTCTCAGTGTCTCAGAGTCTCAGTGCCTCAGTGTCTCTGTGTCTCTGTGTCTCAATGTCTCAGTGTCTCAGAGTCTCAGTGTCTCAGTGTCTCTGTGTCTCTATGTCTCAATGTCTCAGTGTCTCAGTGTCTCAGAGTCTCAGTGCCTCAGTGTCTCTGTGTCTCAATGTCTCAGTGTCTCAGAGTCTCAGAGTCTCAGTGTCTCAGTGTCTCTGTGCCTCAGTGTCTCAGTGTCTCAGAGTCACAGTGTCTCTGTGTCTCAGTGTCTCTGTGTCTCAGTGTCTCATTGTCTCGGTGTCTCGATGTCTTAGAGTCTCAGTATCACTGTGCCTCAGTGTCATTGTGCCTCCGTGTCTCAATGTGTCAGTGTCTCTTTGCATCAGTTTCTCACTGTCTCAGAGTCTCAGAGTCTCAGTGTCACAGTCTCTCTGCGCCTCTGTGCCTCAGTGTCTCAGTTTCTCTGCGTCTCTGTGTCTCAGTGTCTCAGTGTCTCAGTGTCTCTGTGTCTCAGTGTCTCAGTGTCTCAGAGCCTCAGTGTCTCTGTGCCTCAGTGTCACTGTGCCTAAGTGTCTCAGTGTCTCTTTGCATCAGTTTCTCAGTGTAACACAGTCTCAGAGTCTCAGTGTCACAGTGTCTCTGTGCCTCAGTGCCTCAGTGTCTCAGAGCCTCAGTGTCTCTGTGTCTCAGTGTCTCTTTCTATCTGTGTCTCCGTGTCTCAGTGTCTCAGAGTCTCTGTGTCTCAGTGTCTATGTGTCTCTGTGTCTCAGTGTCTCTGTGTCTCTGTGCCTCAGTGTCTCAGCTTCTCAGATTCTCAGTGTCTCTGTGTCTCTGTGTCTCAGTGTCTTTGTGCCTCAGTGTCTCAGAATCACAGTGTCTCAGTGTCTCAGTGTCTCTGTGTCTCTGTGTCTCAGTGTCTCTGTTCCTCAGTGTCTCAGTGTCTCTGTGTCTCAGTGTCTCAGATCTCAGTGTCTCTGTGTCACGTTGTGTCTCTGTGCCTCAGTGTCTCAGTATCTCAGTGTCTCAGAGTATCAGTGTCTCAGAGTCTTAGTGGCTCAGTGTCTCTGTGCCACAGTGTCTCAGTGTCACAGTGTCTCAGTGTCTCAGTGTCTCGGTGCCTCAGTGTCTCTGTGTCTCAGTGTCTCATAGTCTCAGTGTCTCTGTGTCTCTGTATCTCAGTGTCTCTGTGTCTCAGAGTCTCATAGTCTCAGTGTCTCTGTGTCTCAGTGTCTCAAAGTCTCTGTCTCAGTGTCTCAGAGTCTCACTGACTCTGTGTCTCTGTGTCTCAGTGCCTCAGTGTCTCTGTGTCTCAGTGTCTCTATGTCTTGGTGTCTCAGTGTCTCTGTGTCTTGGTGTCTCGGTGTCTCTGTGTCTCAGTGTCTCTGTGCCTCAGTGTCTCAGTGTCTCAGTGTCTCAGTTTCACAGAGTCTCTGTGTCTCTGTGTCTCAGTGTCTCAGTGTCTCAGAGTCTCATTCTCAGTGTCTCAGTGTCTCAGTGTCTCTGTGTCTCAATGTCTCTGTGTCTCAGTGAATTTGTGTCTCTGTGTCTCAGTGTCGCAGAGTCTTCGTATCTCAGTGTCTCTGTGTCTCAGTGTCTCTGTGCCTCTTTGCCTCAGTGTCTGTGTCTCATTATCTCAGTGTCTCAGTGTCTCAGAGTCTCAGTGATTCTGTGTCTCTGTGTCTCAGTGTCTCAGACTGTCACTGTCTCAGTATCTCTGTGCTTCAGTGTCTCAGTGTCTCTGTGCCTCAGTGTCTCAGTGTCTCAGAGTCTCTGTGTCTCTGTGACTCAGTGCCTCTGTTTCTCTGTGCCTCAGTGTCTCTGTGCCCCAGTGTCTCAGGGTGTCAGTGTCTCAGAGTCTCAGTGTCTCTGCGTCTCCTTGACTCAGTGTCTCAGTGTCTCAGTGTCTCTGTGTCTCAGTGCCTCAGTGTCTCTGTGTCTCAGTGTCTCTGTGTCTCAGTGTCTCTGTGCCTCAGTGTCTCTGTGTCTCAGTGTCTCATCGTCTCTCTCTCACTGTCTCAGAGTCTCAGTGACTCTGTATCTCTGTGTCTCAGAGTCTCATAGTCTCAGTGTCTCTGTGTCTCTGTGTCTCAGTGTCTCAAAGTCTCTGTCTCAGTGTCTCAGAGTCTCAATGACTCTGTGGCTCATGGTCTCAGTGCCTCAGTGTCTCTGTGTCTCCTTGACTCCGTGTCTCAGTGTCTCTGTGCCTCAGTATCTCAGTGTCTCTGTGCCTCAGTGTCTCAGTGTCTCTGTGTCTCACTGTCTCTGTGCCTCAGTGTCTTAGTTTCTCTGTGCCTCAGTGTCTCTGTGTCTCATTGTCTCTGTGTCTCAGTGTCTCAGAGTCTCAGTGTCTCTGTGCCTCTATGTCTCAGTGTCCCTGTGTCTCAGTGCCTCAATGTCTCTGTGTCTCAGTGTCTCAGATCTCAGTGACTCTGTGTCTCTGTATCTCAGTGTCTCATTGTCTCACCGTCTCAGTGTCTCTGTGTCTCAGTGCCTCAGACTCTCACTGCCTCAGAGTCTCTGTTTCTCTGTGCCTCAGTGTCTCTGTGTCTCAATGTCTCAGAATTTCAGTGTCTCAATGTCTCAGTTTCTCAGTGTCTCTGTGTCTCTGTGCCTCAGTGTCTCTGTGTCTCTTTGTCTCTGTGTCTCAGTGTCTCTGTGCATCAGTGTCTCAGTGTCTCTGTGACTCAGTGTCTCAGATTCTCAGTGACACAGTGTCTCAGAGTCACTGTGTCTCAGTATCTCAGAGTCTCAGTGTCTCTTTGTCTCAGTGTTTCTGTGCCTCAGTGTCTCAGTGTGTCAGTGTCTCAGCGTCTCAGTATCTCAGTGTCTCAGTGTCCCTGTGCCTCAGTGTCTCAGTGTCTCAGAGTCACAGTGTCTCTGTGTCTCAGTGTCTCTGTGTGTCTGTGCCTCGGTGTCTCAGTTTCTCAGTGTCTCAGTGTCTCGGTGTCTCGATGTCTCAGAGTCTCAGTGTCACTGTGCCTCAGTGTCACTGTGCCTCCGTGTCTCAGTGTGTCGATGTCTCAGTGTATCAGTGTCTCAGAGTATCAGTGTCTCTGTGTCTCATTGTCTCTGTGCCTCAGTGTCTCAGTGTCTCAGAGTCTCAATGTCTCAGTGTCTGTGTCTCAGCGTCTCAGAGTCTCAGAGTCTAAGTGATTCTGTGTCTCTGTGTCTCAGTGTCTCAGCTTCTCACCGTCTCAGTGTTTCTGTGTCTCAGTGTCTCAGTGAGTCTGTGCCTCAGTGTCTCAGTGTCTCTGTGCCTCAGTGTCTCAGTGTCTCTGTGCCTCAGTGTCTCAGTGTCTCAGAGTCTCTGTGTCTCTGTGACTCAGTGCCTCTGTTTCTCTGTGCCTCACTGTCTCTGTGTCTCAGTGTCTCCGAATTTCAGTGTCTCAATGACTCTGTGTCTCAGTGTCTCTGTGCCCCAGTGTCTCAGAGTGTCAGTGTCTCTGCGTCTCCTTGACTCCATGTCTCAGTGTCTCAGTGCCTCAGTGTCTCAGTTTCTCAGAGTCTCAGTGTCTCTGTCTCAGTGTCACTGTGTCTCAGTGTCTCTACATCTCAGTGTCTCTGTGTCTCTGTGTCTCAGTGTCTCTGTGCCTCAGTGTCTCTGCGTCTCAGTGTCTCAGAGACTCAGTTTCTCTTTGTCTCTGTGTCTCAGTGTCTCAGTGTCTCTGTGCCTCTGTGTCTTAGTGTCTCTGTGTCTCAGTGTCTCAGAGTCTCTGTGTCTCTGTGCCTCAGTGTCTCAATGTCTCAGTGTCTCAGTGTCTCTCTGTCTCAGTGTCTCTGTGTCTCTTTGTCTCAGTGTCTCTGTGCCTCAGTGCCTCAGTGTATCTGTGTCTCTCTGCCTCAGTGTCTCAGTGTCTCAGAGTCTCAGTGTCTCAGTGCCTCAGTGTCTCAGTGCCTCAGTGTCTCAGTGTCTCAGCATCTTAGTGTCTCTGTGTCTCTGTGTCTCAGTGTCTCAGTGTCTCCGAGTCTCAGAGTCTCAGTGTCTCAGTGTCTCAGAGTCTCATTCTCAGTGTCTCAGTGTCTCTGTGTCTCAGCGTCTCAGTGTCTCTGTGCCTCAGTGTCTCAGTGTCTCAGAGTCACAGTGTCTCTGTGCCTCAGTGTCTCTGTGTCTCAGTGTCTCATTGTCTCGGTGTCTCGATGACTCAGAGTTTCAGTATCACTGTGCCTCAGTGTCACTGTGTCTCATTGTCTCTGTGCCTCAGTGTCTCAGTGTCTCAGAGTCTCAGTGTCTCTGTGCCTCTATGTCTCAGTGCCCCTGTGTCTCAGTGCCTCAATGTCTCTGTATCTCAGTGTCTCAGATCTCAGTGACTGAGTCTTGTATCTCAGTGTCTCATTGTCTCACCGTCTCAGTGTCTCTGTGTCTCAGTGCCTCAGACTCTCACTGCCTCAGAGTCTCTGTTTCTCTGTGCCTCAGTGTCTCTGTGTCTCAATGTCTCAGAATTTCAGTGTCTCAATTTCTCAGTTTCTCAGTGTCTCTGTGTCTCTGTGTCTCTGTGCCTCAGTGTCTCAGTGTCTCAGAGTCTCAGTGTCTCAGTGCCTCAGTGTCTCTGTGTATAAGTGTCTCAGTGTCTCAGCATCTTGGTGTCTCTGTGTCTCTGTGTCTCAGTGTCTCAGTGTCTCCGAGTCTCAGAGTCTCAGTGTCTCAGTGTCTCAGAGTCTCATTCTCAGTGTCTCAGCGTCTCACTGTCTCTGTGCCTCAGTGTCTCAGTGTTTCAGAGTCACAGTGTCTCTGTGCCTCAGTGTCTCAGTGTCTCAGAGTCACAGTGTCTCTGTGCCTCAGTGTCTCTGTGTCTCAGTGTCTCATTGTCTCGGTGTCTCGATGACTCAGAGTCTCAGTATCACTGTGCCTCAGTGTCACTGTGTCTCATTGTCTCTGTGCCTCAGTGTCTCAGTGTCTCAGTGTCTCAGAGTCTCAGTGTCTCTGTGCCTCTATGTCTCAGTGCCCCTGTGTCTCAGTGCCTCAATGTCTCTGTATCTCAGTGTCTCAGATCTCAGTGACTGAGTCTTGTATCTCAGTGTCTCATTGTCTCACCGTCTCAGTGTCTCTGTGTCTCAGTGCCTCAGACTCTCACTGCCTCAGAGTCTCTGTTTCTCAATGTCTCAGAATTTCAGTGTCTCAATTTCTCAGTTTCTCTGTGTCTCTGTGTCTCTGTGCCTCAGTGTCTCAGTGTCTCAGAGTCTCAGAGTCTCAGTGATTCTGTGTCTCTATGTCTCAGTGTCTCAGCTTCTCACCGTCTCAGTGTTTCTGTGTCTCAGTGTCTCTGTGCCTCAGTGTCTCAGTGTCTCTGTGCCTCAGTGTCTCAGAGTCTCTGTGACTCAGTGCCTCTGTTTCTCTGTGCCTCAGTGTCTCTGTGTCTCTGTGTCTCCGAATTTCAGTGTCTCAATGACTCTGTGTCTCAGTGTCTCGGTGTCTCTGTGCCCCAGTGTCTCAGAGTGTCAGTGTCTCTGCGTCTCCTTGACTCCGTGTCTCAGTGTCTCAGTGCCTCAGTGTCTCAGTTTCTCAGAGTCTCAGTGTCTCTGTGTCTCAGTGTCTCTACATCTCAGTGTCTCTACATCTCAGTGTCTCTTTGTCTCAGTGTCTCTGTGCCTCAGTGTCTCTGCGTCTCAGTGTCTCAGAGACTCAGTTTCTCTGTGTCTCTGTGTCTCAGTGTCTCTGTGCCTCTGTGTCTTAGTGTCTCTGTGTCTCAGTGTCTCAGAGTCTCTGTGTCTCTGTGCCTCAGTGTCTCAATGTCTCAGTGTCTCAGTGTCTCTCTGTCTCAGTGTCTCTGTCTCTCTTTGTCTCAGTGTCTCTGTGCCTCAGTGTCTCAGTGTATCTGTGTCTCTGTGCCTCAATGTCTCAGTGTCTCAGTGTCTCAGAGTCTCAGTGTCTCAGTGTCTCAGTGTCTCTGTGCCTCAGTGTCTCAGTGTCTCAGCATCTTAGTGTCTCTGTGTCTCTGTGTCTCAGTGTCTCAGTGTCTCAGAGTCTCATTCTCAGTGTCTCAGTGTCTCTGAGTCACAGTGTCTCTGTGTCTCAGTGTCTCTGTGTCTCGGTGTCTCGATGTCTCAGAGTCTCAGTATCACTGTGCCTCAGTGTCACTGTGCCTCCATGTCTCAGTGTGTCAGTGTCTCTTTGCATCAGTTTCTCACTGTCTCAGAGTCTCTCTGCGCCTCAGTGCCTCAGTGTCTCAGTTTCTCTGCATCTCTGTGTCTCAGTGTCTCTGTGTCTCAGTGTCACAGAGTCTCAGTGTCTCTGTGCCTCAGTGTCACTGTGCCTAAGTGTCTCAGTGTCTCAGAGACACAGTGTCTCAGTGTCTCAGAGTCTCTGTGTCTCAGTGTCTCAGTGTCTCACAGTCTCATTCTCAGTGTCTCAGCGTCTCAGTATCTCAGTGTCTCAGTGCCTCAGTGTCTCAGTGTCTCAGAGTCACAGTGTCTCTGTGTCTCAGTGTCTCTGTGTGTCTGTGCCTCGGTGTCTCAGTTTCTCAGTGTCTCAGTGTCTCGGTGTCTCGATGTCTCAGAGTCTCAGTGTCACTGTGCCTCAGTGTCACTGTGACTCCGTGTCTCAGTGTGTCGATGTCTCAGTGTATCAGTGTCTCAGAGTATCAGTGTCTCTGTGTCTCATTGTCTCTGTGCCTCAGTGTCTCAGTGTCTCAGAGTCTCAATGTCTCTGTGTCTCTGTGTCTCAGTGTCTCTGTGTCTCAGCGTCTCAGAGTCTAAGTGATTCTGTGTCTCTGTGTCTCAGTGTCTCAGCTTCTCACCGTCTCAGTGTCTCTGTGTCTCAGAGTCTCAGAGTCTCTGTGCCTCAGTGTCTCAGTGTCTCAGTGTCTCTGTGCCTCAGTGTCTCAGTGTCTCTGTGCCTCAGTGTCTCAGAGTCTCTGTGTCTCTGTGACTCAGTGCCTCTGTTTCTCTGTGCCTCACTGTCTCTGTGTCTCAGTGTCTCCGAATTTCAGTGTCTCAATGACTCTGTGTCTCAGTGTCTCTGTGCCCCAGTGTCTCAGAGTGTCAGTGTCTCTGCGTCTCCTTGACTCCATGTCTCAGTGTCTCAGTGCCTCAGTGACTCAGTTTCTGAGTCTCAGTTTTCTGTCTCAGTGTCACTGTGTCTCAGTGTCTCTACATCTCAGTGTCTCTGTGTCTCAGTGTCTCTGTGCCTCAGTGTCTCTGCGTCTCAGTGTCTCAGAGACTCAGTTTCTCTTTGTCTCTGTGTCTCAGTGTCTCAGTGTCTCTGTGCCTCTGTGTCTTAGTGTCTCTGTGTCTCAGTGTCTCAGAGTCTCTGTGTCTCTGTGCCTCAGTGTCTCAATGTCTCAGTGTCTCAGTGTCTCTCTGTCTCAGTGTCTCTGTGTCTCTTTGTCTCAGTGTCTCTGTGCCTCAGTGTCTCAGTGTATCTGTGTCTCTGTGCCTCAATGTCTCAGTGTCTCAGAGTCTCAGTGTCTCAGTGCCTCAGTGTCTCTGTGTCTCAGTGTCTCAGCATCTTAGTGTCCCTGTGTCTCTGTGTCTCAGTGTCTCAGTGTCTCCGAGTCTCAGAGTCTCAGTGTCTCAGTGTCTCAGAGTCTCATTCTCAGTGTCTCAGTGTCTCTGTGTCTCAGCGTCTCACTGTCTCTGTGCCTCAGTGTCTCAGTGTCTCAGAGTCACAGTGTCTCTGTGCCTCAGTGTCTCTGTGTCTCAGTGCCTCATTGTCTCGGTGTCTCGATGACTCAGAGTCTCAGTATCACTGTGCCTCAGTGTCACTGTGTCTCATTGTCTCTGTGCCTCAGTGTCTCAGTCTCTCAGAGTCTCAGTGTCTCTGTGCCTCTATGTCTCAGTGCCCCTGTGTCTCAGTGCCTCAATGTCTCTGTATCTCAGTGTCTCAGATCTCAGTGACTGAGTCTTGTATCTCAGTGTCTCATTGTCTCACCGTCTCAGTGTCTCTGTGTCTCAGTGCCTCAGACTCTCACTGCCTCAGAGTCTCTGTTTCTCTGTGCCTCAGTGTCTCTGTGTCTCAATGTCTCAGAATTTCAGTGTCTCAATTTCTCAGTTTCTCAGTGTCTCTGTGTCTCTGTGCCTCAGTGTCTCAGTGCCTCAGAGTCTCAGAGTCTCAGTGATTCTGTGTCTCTATGTCTCAGTGTCTCAGCTTCTCACCGTCTCAGTGTTTCTGTGTCTCAGTGTCTCTGTGCCTCAGTGTCTCAGTGTCTCTGTGCCTCAGTGTCTCAGAGTCTCTGTGACTCAGTGCCTCTGTTTCTCTGTGCCTCAGTGTCTCTGTGTCTCAGTGTCTCCGAATTTCAGTGTCTCAATGACTCTGTGTCTCAGTGTCTCGGTGTCTCTGTGCCCCAGTGTCTCAGAGTGTCAGTGTCTCTGCGTCTCCTTGACTCCGTGTCTCAGTGTCTCAGTGCCTCAGTGTCTCAGTTTCTCAGAGTCTCAGTGTCTCTGTGTCTCAGTGTCTCTACATCTCAGTGTCTCTGTGTCTCAGTGTCTCTGTGCCTCAGTGTCTCTGCGTCTCAGTGTCTCAGAGACTCAGTTTCTCTTTGTCTCTGTGTCTCAGTGTCTCTGTGCCTCTGTGTCTTAGTGTCTCTGTGTCTCAGTGTCTCAGAGTCTCTGTGTCTCTGTGCCTCAGTGTCTCAATGTTTCAGTGTCTCAGTGTCTCTCTGTCTCAGTG
Organism: Carcharhinus amblyrhynchos; assembly: GCF_965287045.1. Taxonomy (NCBI): domain Eukaryota; kingdom Metazoa; phylum Chordata; class Chondrichthyes; order Carcharhiniformes; family Carcharhinidae; genus Carcharhinus; species Carcharhinus amblyrhynchos. The sequence continues at coordinate 315,394 of NW_027649814.1, forward strand.
TCTCTGTCTCTCTTTGTCTCAGTGTCTCTGTGCCTCAGTGTCTCAGTGTATCTGTGTCTCTGTGCCTCAATGTCTCAGTGTCTCATTGTCTCAGAGTCTCAGTGTCTCAGTGCCTCAGTGTCTCTGCGTCTCTGTGTCTCAATGTCTCAGTGTCTCAGAGCCTCAGTGTCTCTGTGCCTCAGTGTCACTGTGCCTAAGTGTCTCAGTGTCTCAGTGTCTCTTTGCATCAGTTTCTCATTGTAACACAGTCTCAGAGTCTCAGTGTCACAGTGTCTCTGTGCCTCAGTGCCTCAGTGTCTCAGAGCCTCAGTGTTTCTGTGTCTTTGTATCTCAGGGTCTCTGTGTCTCAGTGTCTCTGTGCCTCAGTGTCTCTGCGTCTCAGTGTCTCAGAGACTCAGTTTCTCTGTGTCTCTGTGTCTCAGTGTCTCTGTGCCTCTGTGTCTTAGTGTCTCTGTGTCTCAGTGTCTTAGTGTATCTGTGTCTCTGTGCCTCAGTGTCTCAGTGTCTCAGTGTCTCACTGTCTCAGTGCCTCAGTGTCTCTGTTTCTCTGTGTCTCAATGTCTCAGTGTCTCAGAGTCTCAGTGTCTCAGTGTCTCTGTGTCTCTGTGTCTCAATGTCTCAGTGTCTCAGTGTCTCAGAGTCTCAGTGTCTCAGTGTCTCAGTGCCTCAGTGTCTCTGTGTCTCAATGTCTCAGAGTCTCAGAGTCTCAGTGTCTCAGTGTCTCTGTGCCTCAGTGTCTCTGTGTCTCAATGTCTCAGTGTCTCAGTGTCTCAGAGTCTCAGTGTCTCAGTGTCTCAGTGCCTCAGTGTCTCTGTGTCTCAATGTCTCAGAGTCTCAGAGTCTCAGTGTCTCAGTGTCTCTGTGCCTCAGTGTCTCAGTGTCTCAGAGTCACAGTGTCTCTGTGTCTCAGTGTCTCTGTGTCTCAGTGTCTCATTGTCTCGGTGTCTCGATGTCTCAGAGTCTCAGTATCACTGTGCCTCAGTGTCACTGTGCCTCCGTGTCTCAGTGTGTCAGTGTCTCTTTGCATCAGTTTCTCACTGTCTCAGAGTCTCAGTGTCACAGTCTCTCTGCGCCTCAGTGCCTCAGTGTCTCAGTTTCTCTGCGTCTCTGTGTCTCAGTGTCTCTGTGTCTCAGTGTCTCAGCGTCTCAGTGTCTCAGTGTCCCTGTGTCTCTGTGCCTCAGTGTCTCAGTGTCTCAGAGCCTCAGTGTCTCTGTGCCTCAGTGTCACTGTGCCTAAGTGTCTCAGTGTCTCAGTGTCTCTGTGTCTCAGTGTCTCTGTGTCTCAGTGTCTCATAGTCTCAGTGTCTCAGTGTCTCTGTATTTCAGTGTCTCTGTGTCTCAGAGTCTCATAGTCTCAGTGTCTCTGTGTCTCTGTGTCTCAGTGTCTCAAAGTCTCTGTCTCAGTGTCTCAGAGTCTCACTGACTCCGTGTCTCAGTGTCTCTGTCCCTCAGTGTCTCAGTGTCTCTGTGCCTCAGTGTCTCAGTGTCTCTGTGCCTCAGTGTCTCAGTTTCTCAGTGTCTCTGTGTCTCAGTCTCTCTGTGCCTCAGTGTCTCAGTGTCTCTATGTCTTGGTGTCTCAGTGTCTCTGTGTCTTGGTGTCTCAGTGTCTCTGTGTCTCAGTGTCTCTGTGCCTCAGTGACTCAGCATCTTAGTGTCTCTTTGTCTCAGTGTCTCCGAGTCTCAGAGTCTCAGTGACTCAGTGTCTCTGTGTCTCTGTGTCTCTGTGCCTCAGTGTCTCAGTGTCTCAGAGCCTCAGTGTCTCTGTGCCTCAGTGTCTCTGTGTCTCAGTGTCTCAGAGCCTCAGTGTCTCTGTGCCTCAGTGTCTCAGTGTCTCAGAGCCTCAGTGTCTCTGTGCCTCAGTGTCACTGTGCCTAAGTGTATTAGTGTCTCAGTGTCTCTTTGCATCAGTTTCTCAGTGTAACACAGTCTCAGAGTCTCAGTGTCACAGTGTCTCTGTGCCTCAGTGCCTCAGTGTCTCAGAGCCTCAGTGTCTCAGTGTCTCTTTGTATCTGTGTCTCAGTGTCTCAGTGTCTCAGAGTCTCTGTGTCTCAGTGTCTATGTGTCTCTGTGTCTCAGTGTCTCTATGTCTCTGTGCCTCAGTGTCTCAGCTTCTCAGAGCCTCAGTGTCTCTGTGTCTCTGTGTCTCAGTGTGTCTGTGCCTCAGTGTCTCAGAATCTCAGTGTCTCAGTGTCTCTGTGTCTCAGTGTCTCAGATCTCAGTGTCTCTGTGTCACGTTGTCTCAGTGTCTCTGTGCCTCAGTGTCTCAGTATCTCAGTGTCTCAGAGTATCAGTGTCTCAGAGTCTCAGTGCCTCAGTGTCTCTGTGTCTCTGTGTCTCCGTGTCTCTGTGCCTCAGTGTCTCTGTGTCTCAGTGTCTCATAGTCTCAGTGTCTCTGTGTCTCTGTATCTCAGTGTCTCTGTGTCTCAGAGTCTCATAGTCTCAGTGTCTCTGTGTCTCAGTGTCTCAGTGTCTCAAAGTCTCTGTCTCAGTGTCTCAGAGTCTCACTGAATCTGTGTCTCTGTGTCTCAGTGCCTCAGTGTCTCTGTGTCTCCTTGACTCCGTGTCTCAGTGTCCCTGTGCCTCAGTGTCTCAGTGTCTCTGTGCCTCAGTGTCTCAGTGTCTCTGTGCCTCAGTGTCTCAGTTTCTCAGTGTCTCTGTGTCTCAGTGTCTCTGTGCCTCAGTGTCTCAGTGTCTCTATGTCTTGGTGTCTCAGTGTCTCTGTGCCTTGGTGTCTCAGTGTCTCTGTGTCTCAGTGTCTCTGTGCCTCAGTGTCTCAGTGTCTCAGTTTCTCAGAGTCTCTGTGTCTCTGTGTCTCAGTGTCTCAGTGTCTCAGAGTCTCATTCTCAGTGTCTCAGTGTCTCTGTGTCTCAATGTCTCTGTGTCTCAGTGAATTTGTGTCTCTGTGTCTCAGTGTCGCAGAGTCTTCGTATCTCAGTGTCTCTGTGTCTCTTTGCCTCAGTGTCTGTGTCTCATTATCTCAGTGTCTCAGTGTCTCAGAGTCTCAGTGATTCTGTGTCTCTGTGTCTCAGTGTCTCAGACTGTCACTGTCTCAGTGTCTCTGTGCCTCAGTGTCTCTGTGTCTCAGTGTCTCATCGTCTCTCTCTCACTGTCTCAGAGTCTCAGTGACTCTGTATCTCTGTGTCTCAGAGACTCATAGTCTCAGTGTCTCTGTGTCTCTGTGTCTCAGTGTCTCTGTGTCTCTGTCTCAGTGTCTCAGAGTCTCAATGACTCTGTGGCTCATGGTCTCAGTGCCTCAGTGTCTCTGTGTCTCCTTGACTCCGTGTCTCAGTGTCTCTGTGCGTCAGTATCTCAGTGTCTCTGTGCCTCAGTGTCTCAGTGTCTCAGTGTCTCTGTGTCTCAGTGTCTCTGTGCCTCAGTGTCTTAGTCTCTCTGTGCCTCAGTGTCTCTGTATCTCAGTGTCTCATTGTCTCACCGTCTCAGTGTCTGTGTGTCTCAGTGCCTCAGACTCTCACTGCCTCAGAGTCTCTGTTTCTCTGTGCCTCAGTGTCTCTGTGTCTCAATGTCTCAGAATTTCAGTGTCTCAATGTCACAGTTTCTCAGTGTCTCTGTGTCTCTGTGCCTCAGTGTCTCAGTGTCTCAGAGTCTCAGTGTCTCTGTGTCTCCTAGACTCCGTGTCTCATTGTCTCTGTGCCACAGTGTCTCAGTGTCTCAGAGTCTCAGTGTCTCTGTGTCTCAGTGTCTCTGTGCCTGAGTGCCTCAGCGCCTCAGTGTCTTTGTGTCTCAGAGTCTCAGTGTCTCAGTGTCTCTGTGTCTCAGTGTCTCAGTGCCTGAGTGTCTCAGCGCCTCAGTGTCTCAGTGTCTCAGAGTCTCAGTTTTTCTGTGTCTCTGTGTCTCTGTGGATCAGTGTCTCAGTGCCTCTATGTCTCAGTGTCTCAGTGTCTCTGTGTCTTTGTGCCTCAGTGTCTAAGTGTCTCAGTGTCTCTGAGTCTCAGTGTCTCAGTGTATCTGTGACTCAGTGTCTCAGTGTCTCAGTTTCTCAGATTCTCATTTCTCAGTGTCTCTTTGTCTCTGTGTCTCAGTGTCTCTGTGCATCAGTGTCTCAGTGTGTCAGTGTCTCAGAGTCTCTGTTCCTCAGTGTCTCAGTGTCTCTGTGTCTAAGTGTCTCTGTCTCTCAGGATCTCTCTGTCTGTGTGTCTCAGTGTCTCTGAGTCTCCAGATCTCAGTGTCTCTGTGTGTCAGTGTCTCTGTGTCTCAGTGTCTCTGTGCCTCAGTGTCTTAGTCTCTCTGTGCCTCAGTGTCTCTGTGTCTCATTGTCTCTGTGTCTCAGTGTCTCAGTGTCTCAGAGTCTCAGTGTCTCTGTGCCTCTATGTCTCAGTGTCCCTGTGTCTCAGTGCCTCAATGTCTCTGTGTCTCAGTGTCTCAGATCTCAGTAACTCTGTGTCTCTGTATCTCAGTGTCTCATTGTCTCACCGTCTCAGTGTCTCTGTGTCTCAGTGCCTCAGACTCTCACTGCCTCAGTGTCTCTGTTTCTCTGTGCCTCAGTGTCTCTGTGTCTCAATGTCTCAGAATTTCAGTGTCTCAATGTCTCAGTTTCTCAGTGTCTCTGTGTCTCTGTGCCTCAGTGTCTCAGTGTCTCAGTGTCTCAGAGTCTCAGTGTCTCTGTGTCTCCTAGACTCCGTGTCTCATTGTCTCTGTGCCTCAGTGTCTCAGTGTCTCAGAGTCTCAGTGTCTCTGTGTCTCAGTGTCTCTGTGTCTTTGTGCCTCAGTGTCTAAGTGTCTCAGTGTCTCAGTTTCTCAGATTCTCATTTCTCAGTGACTCTTTGTCTCTGTGTCTCAGTGTCTCAGTGTCTCTGTGCATCAGTGTCTCAGTGTGTCAGTGTCTCAGAGTCTCTGTTCCTCAGTGTCTCAGTGTCTCTGTGTCTAAGTGTCTCTGTCTCTCAGGATCTCTCTGTCTGTGTGTCTCAGTGTCTCTGAGTCTCCAGATCTCAGTGTCTCAGTGTCTCTGTGTCTCTGTGCATCAGTGTCTCAGTGTCTCTGTGACTCTGTGTCTCAGATTCTCAGTGTCTCAGTGTCTCAGAGTCTCTGTGTCTCAGTATCTCAGAGTCTCAGTGTTTCTGTGCCTCAGTGTCTCAGTGTGTCAGTGTCTCAGAGTCTTTGCGTCTCAGTGTCTCTGTTCCTCAGTATCTCAGTAACTTAGTGTCTCTGTGTCTCTGTGTCTCTTTCTCTCAGGATCTCTCTGTCTCTGTGTCTCAGTGTCTCTGAGTCTCCAGATCTCAGTGTCTCTGTGTCTCAGTGTCTCTGTGCCTCAGTGTCTTAGTGTGTCAGTGTCTCAGAGTCTCTGCGTCTCTTTCTCTCAGTGTCTCTGTGCCTCAGTGTCTCAGTGTCTCTGTGCCTCTGTGCCTCAGTGTTTCCATGTCTCAGTGTCTCGGTGTCGCTTTGTCTCAGAGTCCCTGTGCCTCAGTGTCTCGGTGTCTCAGTGTCTCTGTGCCTCAGTGTCTCAGAGTCTCAGTGTCTCAGAGTCTCAGTGTCTCAGTGTCTCTGTGTCTCTTTGTCTCAATGTCTCAGTGTCTCAGTGTCTCATCATCTTAGTGTCTCTGTGTCTCTGTGCCTCTGCGTCTCTGTGTCTCAGTGTCTCCCAGTTTCATTGTCTCAGTGTCTCAGTGTCTCAGACACTCAGTGTCTCTGTGTCTCAGTGCCTCTGTGTCTCAGTGTCTCAGTGTCTCCGAATCTCAGAGACACAGTGTCTCAGTGTCTCAGAGTCTCTGTGTCTCAGTGTCTCAGTGTCTCAGAGTCTCATTCTCAGTGTCTCAGCGTCTCAGTATCTCAGTGTCTCAGTGTCTCAGTGCCTCAGTGTCTCAGTGTCTCAGAGTCACAGTGTCTCTGTGTGTCAGTGTCTCTGTGTGTCTGTGCCTCGGTGTCTCAGTTTCTCAGTGTCTCAGTGTCTCGGTGTCTCGATGTCTCAGAGTCTCAGTGTCACTGTGCCTCAGTGTCACTGTGCCTCCGTGTCTCAGTGTGTCGATGTCTCAGTGTATCAGTGTCTCAGAGTATCAGTGTCTCTGTGTCTCATTGTCTCTGTGCCTCAGTGTCTCAGTGTCTCAGAGTCTCAATGTCTCTGTGTCTCTGTGGCTCAGTGTCTCTGTGTCTCAGCGTCTCAGAGTCTAAGTGATTCTGTGTCTCTGTATCTCAATGTCTCAGCTTCTCACCATCTCAGTGTTTCTGTGTCTCAGTGTGTCAGTGACTCTGTGCCTCAGTGTCTCAGTGTCTCAGTGTCTCTGTGCCTCAGTGTCTCAGTGTCTCTGTGCCTCAGGTTCTCAGTGTCTCAGAGTCTCTGTGTCTCTGTGACTCAGTGCCTCTGTTTCTCTGTGCCTCACTGTCTCTGTGTCTCAGTGTCTCCGAATTTCAGTGTCTCAATGACTCTGTGTCTCAGTGTCTCAGTGTCTCTGTGCCCCAGTGTCTCAGAGTGTCAGTGTCTCTGCGTCTCCTTGACTCCATGTCTCAGTGTCTCAGTGCCTCAGTGTCTCAGTTTCTCAGAGTCTCAGTGTCTCTGTCTCAGTGTCACTGTGTCTCAGTGTCTCTACATCTCAGTGTCTCTGTGTCTCTGTGTCTCAGTGTCTCTGTGCCTCAGTGTCTCTGCGTCTCAGTGTCTCAGAGACTCAGTTTCTCTTTGTCTCTGTGTTTCAGTGTCTCAGTGTCTCTGTGCCTCTGTGTCTTAGTGTCTCTGTGTCTCAGTGTCTCAGAGTCTCTGTGTCTCTGTGCCTCAGTGTCTCAATGTCTCAGTGTCTCAGTGTCTCTCTGTCTCAGTGTCTCTGTGTCTCTTTGTCTCAGTGTCTCTGTGCCTCAGTGTCTCAGTGTATCTGTGTCTCTGTGCCTCAATGTCTCAGTGTCTCAGAGTCTCAGTGTCTCAGTGCCTCAGTGTCTCTGTGTCTCAGTGTCTCAGCATCTTAGTGTCCCTGTGTCTCTGTGTCTCAGTGTCTCAGTGTCTCCGAGTCTCAGAGTCTCAGTGTCTCAGTGTCTCAGAGTCTCATTCTCAGTGTCTCAGTGTCTCTGTGTCTCAGCGTCTCAGTGTCTCTGTGCCTCAGTGTCTCAGTGTCTCAGAGTCACAGTGTCTCTGTGCCTCAGTGTCTCTGTGTCTCAGTGTCTCATTGTCTCGGTGTCTCGATGACTCAGAGTCTCAGTATCACTGTGCCTCAGTGTCACTGTGTCTCATTGTCTCTGTGCCTCAGTGTCTCAGTGTCTCAGAGTCTCAGTGTCTCTGTGCCTCTATGTCTCAGTGCCCCTGTGTCTCAGTGACTCAATGTCTCTGTATCTCAGTGTCTCAGATCTCAGTGACTGAGTCTTGTATCTCAGTGTCTCATTGTCTCACCGTCTCATTGTCTCTGTGTCTCAGTGCCTCAGACTCTCACTGCCTCAGAGTCTCTGTTTCTCTGTGCCTCAGTGTCTCTGTGTCTCAATGTCTCAGAATTTCAGTGTCTCAATTTCTCAGTTTCTCAGTGTCTCTGTGTCTCTGTGCCTCAGTGTCTCAGTGTCTCAGCTTCTCACCGTCTCAGTGTTTCTGTGTCTCAGTGTCTCTGTGCCTCAGTGTCTCTGTGCCTCAGTGTCTCAGAGTCTCTGTGACTCAGTGCCTCTGTTTCTCTGTGCCTCAGTGTCTCTGTGTCGCAGTGTCTCCGAATTTCAGTGTCGCAATGACTCTGTGTCTCAGTGTCTCGGTGTCTCTGTGCCCCAGTGTCTCAGAGTGTCAGTGTCTCTGCGTCTCCTTGACTCCGTGTCTCAGTGTCTCAGTGCCTCAGTGTCTCAGTTTCTCAGAGTCTCAGTGTCTCTGTGTCTCAGTGTCTCTACATCTCAGTGTCTCTACATCTCAGTGTCTCTGTTCCTCAGTGTCTCAGTGTCTCTGTGTCTCAGTGTCTCTGTCTCTCAGGATCTCTCTGTCTCTGTGCCTCAGTGTCTCAGTGTGTCAGTGTCTCAGAGTCTCTGTGTCTCAGTGTCTCAGTGTCTCTGTGCCTCAGTGTCTCAGCGTCTCTGTGTCTCAGGGTCTCAGAGTCACAGTGTCTCTGTGTCTCAGTGTCTCTGTGCCTCAGTGTCTCAGTGTCTCAGTGTCTCAGAGTCTCAGTGTCTCTGTGTCTCTGTGTCTCAGTGTCCCTGTGTCTCAGTGCATCAATGTCTCTGTGTCTCAGTGTCTCAGATCTCAGTGACTCTGTGTCTCATTGTCTCACCGTCTCAGTGTCTTTGTGTCTCAGTGCGTCAGACTCTCACTGCCTCAGAGTCTCTGTTTCTCTGTATCTCAGTGTCTCTGTGCCTCAGTGTCTCAGTGTCTCAGCATCTTAGTGTCTCTGTGTTTCTGTGCCTCTGTGTCTCTGTGTCTCAGAGTCTCTGTGTCTCAGTGTCTCTGTTTCTCATTGTCTCAGTGTCTCTGTGCCTCAGTGCCTCAGTGTATCTGTGTCTCTGTGCCTCAGTGTCTCAGTGTCTCAGTGCCTCAGTGTCTCAGACTCTCAGTGTCTCAATGTCTCAGTGTCTCTGTGCCTCATTGTCTCAGTGTCTCAGCTTCTTACCGTCTCTGTGTGTCTGTGTCTCTGTGTCTCAGTGTCTCACTGTCTCCGAGTCTCAGAGTCTCAGGGTCTCAGTGTCTCAGTGTCTCAGATCTCAGTGTCTCAGAGTCTCTGTGTCTCAGTGTCTCTGTGCCTCAGTGTCTCAGTGTCTTAGTTTCTCAGAGTCACAGTGTCTCTGCGTCTCTGTGTCTCAGTGTCTCTGTGCCTCAGTGTCTCAGTGTCTCAGAGTCTCAGAGTCTCTGTTTCTCTGTGCCTCAATGTCTCTGTGTCTCAATGTCTCAGAATTGCAGTGTCTCAATGGCTCACTTTTACAGTGTGTCTGTGTCTCTGTGCCTCAGTGTCTCAGTGTCTCAGTGTCTCAGAGTCTCAGTGTCTCTGTGTCTCAGTATCTCTGTGCCTCAGTGTCTCAGAGTGTCAGTGTCTCTGCGTCCCCTTGACTCCGTGTCTCAGTGCCTCAGAGTCTCTGCGTCTCAGTGTCTCAGAGACTCAGTTTCTCTGTGTCTCTGTGTCTCAGTGTCTCTGTGCCTCTGTGTCTTAGTGCCTCTGCGTCTCAGTGTCTCAGAGTCTCTGTGTCTCTGTGCCTCATTGTCTCAGTGTGTCAGTGTCTCAGAGTCTCTGTGTCTCAGTATCTCAGAGTCTCAGTGTCTCTGTGTCTCAGTGTCTCTGTGCCTCAGTGTCTCAGTGTGTCAGTGTCTCAGAGTCTCAGCGTCTCAGTGTCTCTGTTCCTCAGTATCTCAGTGTCTCTGTGTCTCAGTGTCTCTGTCTCTCAGGATCTCTCTGTCTCTGTGTCTCAGTGTCTCTGATTCTCCAGATCTCAGTGTTTCTGTGTCTCAGTGTCTCTGTGTCTCAGTGTCTCAGAGTCTCAGTGTCTCAGTGTCTCTGTGCCTCAGTTTCTCTGTGACTCAGTGTCCCAGTGTCTCTGTGCCTCAGGGTCTCAGTGTCTCAGTGTCTCTGCGTCTCTTTGTCTCAGTGACTCTCTGCCTCAGTGTCTCATTGTCTCTGTGCTTCTGTGCCTCAGTGTTTCCGTGTCTCAGTGTCTCAGAGTCCCAGTGTCTCTGTGTCTCTTTGTCTCAGAGTCCCTGTGCCTCAGTGTCTCGGTGCCTCAGTGTACCTGGGTCTCTGTGCCTCAGTGTCTCAGAGTCTCAGTGTCTCAGTGTCTCAGAGTCTCAGTGTCTCAGTGTCTCAGTGTCACTGTGTCTCTTTGTCTCAATGTCTCTGACTCTCAGTGTCTCAGTGTCTCTGAGTCTCAGTTCTCTGTGTCTCAGTGTCTCTGTGCCTCAGTGTCTCAGTGTCTCAGTGTCTCAGCATCTTAGTGTCTCTGTGTCTCTGTGCCTCTGTGTCTCAGAGTCTCTGTGTCTCAGTGTCTCTGTTTCTCATTGTCTCAGTGTCTCTGTGCCTCAGTGCCTCAGTGTATCTGTGTCTCTGTGCCTCAGTGTCTCAGTGTCTCAGTGCCTCAGTGTCTCAGACTCTCAGTGTCTCAATGTCTCAGTGTCTCTGTGCCTCATTGTCTCAGTGACTCAGCATCTTAGCGTCTCTGTGTGTCTGTGTCTCTGTGTCTCAGTGTCTCAGTGTCTCCGAGTCTCAGAGTCTCAGAGTCACAGTGTCTCAGAGTCTCTGTGTCTCAGTGTCTCCGTGCCTCAGTGTCTCAGTGTCTTAGTTTCTCAGAGTCACAGTGTCTCTGTGTCTCTGTGTCTCAGTGTCTCTGTGCCTCAGTGTCTCAGAGTCTAAGAGTCTCTGTTTCTCTGTGCCTCTGTGTCTCAATGTCTCAATGTCTCAGAATTGCAATGTCTCAATGGCTCACTTTCACAGTGTCTCTGTGTCTCTGTGCCTCAGAGTCTCAGTGTCTCTGTGTCTCAGTGTCTCTGGGCCGCAATGTCTCAGAGTTTCAGTGTCTCTGCATCTCCTTGACTCCGTGTCTCAGTGCCTCAGTGTCTCTGCGTCCCAGTGTCTCAGAGACTCAGTTTCTCTGTGTCTCTGGGTCTCAGTGTCTCTGTGCCTCTGTGTCTTAGTGTCTCTGCGTCTCAGTGTCTCTGTGTCTCTGTGCCTCAGTGACTCAGTGTGTCAGTGTCTCTGAGTCTCCGTGTCTCAGTGACTCAGTGTCTCTGTTCCTCAGTGTCTCAGTGTCTCAGTGTGTCTGTCTCTCAGGATCTCTCTGTCTCTGTGCCTCAGTGTCTCTGTGTCTCAGTGTCTCAGTGTCTCTGTGCCTCAGTGTCTCAGTGTCTCAGTGTCTCAGGGTCTCAGAGTCACAGTGTCTCTGTGTCTCAGTGTCTCAGTGTCTCTGTGCCTCAGTGTCTCAGTGTCTCAGTGTCTCAGGGTCTCAGAGTCACAGTGTCTCTGTGTCTCAGTGTCTCTGTGCCTCAGTGTCTCAGTGTCTCAGTGTCTCAGAGTCTCAGTGTCTCTGTGTCTCTGTGTCTCAGTGTCCCTGTGTCTCAGTGCATCAATGTCTCTGTGTCTCAGTGTCTCAGATCTCAGTGACTCTGTGTCTCAGTGTCTCATTGTCTCACCGTCTCAGTGTCTTTGTGTCTCAGTGCGTCAGACTCTCACTGCCTCAGAGTCTCTGTTTCTCTGTGCCTCAGTGTCTCTGTGTCTCAATGTCTCAGAATTTCAGTGTCTCAATATCTCAGTTTCTCAGTGTCTCTGTGTCTCTGTTCCTCAGTGCCTCAGTGTCTCAGAGTCTCAGGGTCTCTGTGTCTCCTAGTCTCCGTGTGACATTGTCTCTGTGCCTCAGTATCTCAGTGTCTCTGTGTCTAAGTGTCTCTGTCTCTCAGGATCTCTCTGTCTCTGTGTCTCAGTGTCTCTGAGTCTCCAGATCTCAGTGTCTCTGTGTCTCAATGCCTCAGACTCTCAGTGACTCTTTGTCTCAGTGTCTTTGTGTTACAGTATCTCAGTGTCTCTGTGTCTCAATGTCTCAGAGTCTCAGAGTCTCAGTGTCTCTATGTCTCAGTGTCTCTGTGCCTCAGTGTCCTAGTGTGTCTGTGTCTCTGTGTCTCGGCGTCTCAGTGTCTCTGTGCCTCAGTGTCTCAGAGTCTTAGTTTCTCAGTGTCTCAGTGACTCTGTGTCTCAGTGTCTCTGTGCCTCTGTGCCTCTGTCCCTCAGTATCTGTGTATCACTGTGTCAGAGTCTCAGTGACTCTGCATCTCAGTGTCTATGTGTCTCAGAGTCTCAGTGTCTCTGTGTCTCATTGTATTTGTGCCTCAGTGTCTCAGTGTCTCAGAGTCTCAGTGTTTCTGTGTCTCTATGTCTCAGTGCCCCTGTGTCTGTGCCTCAATGTCTCAGTGTCTCAGATCTCAGTGACTCTGTGTCTCTGTATCTCAGAGTCTCATTGTCTCACCGTCTCAGTGTCTCTGTGTCTCAGTGCCTCAGACTCTCACTGCCTCAGAGTCTCTGTTTCTCTGTGCCTCAGTGTCTCTGTGTCTCAATGTCTCAGAATTTCTGTGTCTCAATGTCTCAGTTTCTCAGTGTCTCTGTGTCTCTGTGTCTCCTAGACTCCGTGTCTCATTGTCTCTGTGCCTCAGTGTCTCAGTGTCTCAGAGTCTCAGTGTCTCTGTGTCTCAGTGTCTCTGTGCCTGAGTGTCTCAGAGTCCCAGTGTCTCTGTGTCTCTTTGTCTCAGAGTCCCTGTGCCTCAGTGTCTCGGTGCCTCAGTGTACCTGGGTCTCTGTGCCTCAGTGTCTCAGAGTCTCAGTGTCTCAGTGTCTCAGTGTCTCTGTGTCTCTTTGTCTCAATGTCTCTGACTCTCAGTGTCTCAGTGTCTCTGAGTCTCAGTGTCTCTGTATCTCAGTTTCTCTGTGCCTCAGTGTCTCAGTGTCTCAGCATCTTAGTGTCTCTGTGTTTCTGTGCCTCTGTGTCTCTGTGTCTCAGAGTCTCTGTGTCTCAGTGTCTCTGTTTCTCATTGTCTCAGTGTCTCTGTGCCTCAGTGCCTCAGTGTATCTGTGTCTCTGTGCCTCAGTGTCTCAGTGTCTCAGTGCCTCAGTGTCTCAGACTCTCAGTGTCTCAATGTCTCAGTGTCTCTGTGCCTCATTGTCTCAGTGACTCAGCATCTTAGCGTCTCTGTGTGTCTGTGTCTCTGTGTCTCAGTGTCTCCGAGTCTCAGAGTCTCAGAGTCAAAGTGTCTCTGTGTCTCTGTGTCTCAGTGTCTCTGTGCCTCAGTGTCTCAATGTCTCAGAATTGCAATGTCTCAATGGCTCACTTTCACAGTGTCTCTGTGTCTCTGTGCCTCAGAGTCTCAGTGTCTCTGTGTCTCAGTGCCTCAGTGTCTCAGAGACTCAGTTTCTCTGTGTCTCTGTGTCTCAGTGTCTCTGTGCCTCTGTGTCTTAGTGTCTCTGCGTCTCAGTGTCTTAGTGCCTCTGCGTCTCAGTGTCTCAGAGTCTCTGTGTCTCTGTGCCTCAGTGACTCAGTGTGTCAGTGTCTCTGAGTCTCTGTGTCTCAGTGACTCAGTGTCTCTGTTCCTCAGTGTCGCAGTGTCTCTGTGTCTCAGTGTCTCTGTTCCTCAGTATCTCAGTGTCTCTGCGTCTCAGTGTCTCTGTCTCTCAGGATCTCTCTGTCTCTGTGCCTCAGTGTCTCAGTGTGTCAGTGTCTCAGAGTCTCTGTGTCTCAGTGTCTCAGTGTCTCTGTGCCTCAGTGTCTCAGTGTCTCAGTGTCTCAGGGTCTCAGAGTCACAGTGTCTCTGTGTCTCAGTGTCTCTGTGCCTCAGTGTCTCAGTGTCTCAGTGTCTCAGAGTCTCAGTGTCTCTGTGTCTCTGTGTCTCAGTGTCCCTGTGTCTCAGTGCATCAATGTCTCTGTGTCTCAGTGTCTCAGATCTCAGTGACTCTGTGTCTCAGTGTCTCATTGTCTCACCGTCTCAGTGTCTTTGTGTCTCAGTGCGTCAGACTCTCACTGCCTCAGAGTCTCTGTTTCTCTGTATCTCAGTGTCTCTGTGCCTCAGTGTCTCAGTGTCTCAGCATCTTAGTGTCCCTGTGTCTCTGTGTCTCAGTGTCTCAGTGTCTCCGAGTCTCAGAGTCTCAGTGTCTCAGTGTCTCAGAGTCTCATTCTCAGTGTCTCAGTGTCTCTGTGTCTCAGCGTCTCAGTGTCTCTGTGCCTCAGTGTCTCAGTGTCTCAGAGTCACAGTGTCTCTGTGCCTCAGTGTCTCTGTGTCTCAGTGTCTCATTGTCTCGGTGTCTCGATGACTCAGAGTCTCAGTATCACTGTGCCTCAGTGTCACTGTGTCTCATTGTCTCTGTGCCTCAGTGTCTCAGTGTCTCAGAGTCTCAGTGTCTCTGTGCCTCTATGTCTCAGTGCCCCTGTGTCTCAGTGCCTCAATGTCTCTGTATCTCAGTGTCTCAGATCTCAGTGACTGAGTCTTGTATCTCAGTGTCTCATTGTCTCACCGTCTCAGTGTCTCTGTGTCTCAGTGCCTCAGACTCTCACTGCCTCAGAGTCTCTGTTTCTCTGTGCCTCAGTGTCTCTGTGTCTCAATGTCTCAGAATTTCAGTGTCTCAATTTCGCAGTTTCTCAGTGTCTCTGTGTCTCTGTGCCTCAGTGTCTCAGTGTCTCAGCTTCTCACCGTCTCAGTGTTTCTGTGTCTCAGTGTCTCTGTGCCTCAGTGTCTCAGTGTCTCTGTGCCTCAGTGTCTCAGAGTCTCTGTGACTCAGTGCCTCTGTTTCTCTGTGCCTCAGTGTCTCTGTGTCTCAGTGTCTCCGAATTTCAGTGTCGCAATGACTCTGTGTCTCAGTGTCTCGGTGTCTCTGTGCCCCAGTGTCTCAGAGTGTCAGTGTCTCTGCGTCTCCTTGACTCCGTGTCTCAGTGTCTCAGTGCCTCAGTGTCTCAGTTTCTCAGAGTCTCAGTGTCTCTGTGTCTCAGTGTCTCTACATCTCAGTGTCTCTACATCTCAGTGTCTCTGTTCCTCAGTGTCTCAGTGTCTCTGTGTCTCAGTGTGTCTGTCTCTCAGGATCTCTCTGTCTCTGTGCCACAGTGTCTCAGTGTGTCAGTGTCTCAGAGTCTCTGTGTCTCAGTGTCTCAGTGTCTCTGTGCCTCAGTGTCTCAGTGTCTCAGTGTCTCAGGGTCTCAGAGTCACAGTGTCTCTGTGTCTCAGTGTCTCTGTGCCTCAGTGTCTCAGTGTCTCAGTGCCTCAGAGTCTCAGTGTCTCTGTGTCTCTGTGTCTCAGTGTCCCTGTGTCTCAGTGCATCAATGTCTCTGTGTCTCAGTGTCTCAGATCTCAGTGACTCTGTGTCTCAGTGTCTCATTGTCTCACCGTCTCAGTGTCTTTGTGTCTCAGTGCGTCAGACTCTCACTGCCTCAGAGTCTCTGTTTCTCTGTATCTCAGTGCCTCTGTGCCTCAGTGTCTCAGTGTCTCAGCATCTTAGTGTCTCTGTGTTTCTGTGCCTCTGTGCCTCAGTGTCTCAGTGTCTCAGTGCCTCAGTGTCTCAGACTCTCAGTGTCTCAATGTCTCAGTGTCTCTGTGCCTCATTGTCTCAGTGTCTCAGCTTCTTACCGTCTCTGTGTGTCTGTGTCTCTGTGTCTCAGTGTCTCAGTGTCTCCGAGTCTCAGAGTCTCAGAGTCTCAGAGTCTCAGTGTCTCAGTGTCTCAGATCTCAGTGTCTCAGAGTCTCTGTGTCTCAGTGTCTCTGTGCCTCAGTGTCTCAGTGTCTTAGTTTCTCAGAGTCACAGTGTCTCTGCGTCTCTGTGTCTCAGTGTCTCTGTGCCTCAGTGTCTCAGTGTCTCAGAGTCTCAGAGTCTCTGTTTCTCTGTGCCTCAATGTCTCTGTGTCTCAATGTCTCAGAATTGCAGTGTCTCAATGGCTCACTTTTACAGTGTGTCTGTGTCTCTGTGCCTCAGTGTCTCAGTGTCTCAGTGTCTCAGAGTCTCAGTGTCTCTGTGTCTCAGTATCTCTGTGCCCCAGTGTCTCAGAGTGTCAGTGTCTCTGCGTCCCCTTGACTCCGTGTCTCAGTGCCTCAGAGTCTCTGCGTCTCAGTGTCTCAGAGACTCAGCTTCTCTGTGTCTCTGTGTCTCAGTGTCTCTGTGCCTCTGTGTCTTAGTGCCTCTGCGTCTCAGTGTCTCAGAGTCTCTGTGTCTCTGTGCCTCATTGTCTCAGTGTGTCAGTGTCTCAGAGTCTCTGTGTCTCAGTATCTCAGAGTCTCAGTGTCTCTGTGTCTCAGTGTCTCTGTGCCTCAGTGTCTCAGTGTGTCAGTGTCTCAGAGTCTCTGCGTCTCAGTGTCTCTGTTCCTCAGTATCTCAGTGTCTCTGTGTCTCAGTGTCTCTGTCTCTCAGGATCTCTCTGTCTCTGTGTCTCAGTGTCTCTGATTCTCCAGATCTCAGTGTTTCTGTGTCTCAGTGTCTCTGTGTCTCAGAGTCTCAGTGTCTCAGTGTCTCTGTGCCTCAGTTTCTCTGTGACTCAGTGTCCCAGTGTCTCTGTGCCTCAGGGTCTCAGTGTCTCAGAGTCTCTGTGTCTCTGTATCTATGTCTCTCTGTGTCTCTTTGTCTCAGTGACTCTCTGCCTCAGTGTCTCATTGTCTCTGTGCTTCTGTGCCTCAGTGTTTCCGTGTCTCAGTGTCTCAGAGTCCCAGTGTCTCTGTGTCTCTTTGTCTCAGAGTCCCTGTGCCTCAGTGTCTCGGTGCCTCAGTGTACCTGGGTCTCTGTGCCTCAGTGTCTCAGAGTCTCAGTGTCTCAGAGTCTCAGTGTCTCAGTGTCTCAGTGTCTCTTTGTCTCAATGTCTCTGACTCTCAGTGTCTCAGTGTCTCTGAGTCTCAGTTCTCTGTGTCTCAGTGTCTCTGTGCCTCAGTGTCTCAGTGTCTCAGCATCTTAGTGTCTCTTTGTCTCTGTGCCTCTGTGTCTCTGTGTCTCAGAGTCTCTGTGTCTCAGTGTCTCTGTTTCTCATTGTCTCAGTGTCTCTGTGCCTCAGTGCCTCAGTGTATCTGTGTCTCTGTGCCTCAGTGTCTCAGTGTCTCAGTGCCTCAGTGTCTCAGACTCTCAGTGTCTCAATGTCTCAGTGTCTCTGTGCCTCATTGTCTCAGTGACTCAGCATCTTAGCGTCTCTGTGTGTCTGTGTCTCTGTGTCTCAGTGTCTCAGTGTCTCCGAGTCTCAGAGTCTCAGAGTCACAGTGTCTCAGAGTCTCTGTGCCTCAGTGTCTCCGTGCCTCAGTGTCTCAGTGTCTTAGTTTCTCAGAGTCACAGTGTCTCTGTGTCTCTGTGTCTCAGTGTCTCTGTGCCTCAGTGTCTCAGAGTCTAAGAGTCTCTGTTTCTCTGTGCCTCTGTGTCTCAATGTCTCAGAATTGCAATGTCTCAATGGCTCACTTTCACAGTGTCTCTGTGTCTCTGTGCCTCAGAGTCTCAGTGTCTCTGTGTCTCAGTGTCTCTGTGCCCCAATGTCTCAGAGTTTCAGTGTCTCTGCGTCTCCTTGACTCCGTGTCTCAGTGCCTCAGTGTCTCTGCGTCTCAGTGTCTCAGAGACTCAGTTTCTCTGTGTCTCTGTGTCTCAGTGTCTCTGTGCCTCTGTGTCTTAGTGTCTCTGCGTCTCAGTGTCTCAGAGTCTCTGTGTCTCTGTGCCTCAGTGACTCAGTGTGTCAGTGTCTCTGAGTCTCCGTGTCTCAGTGACTCAGTGTCTCTGTTCCTCAGTGTCTCAGTGTCTCTGTGTCTCAGTGTGTCTGTCTCTCAGGATCTCTCTGTCTCTGTGCCTCAGTGTCTCTGTGTCTCAGTGTCTCAGTGTCTCAGTGTCTCTGTGCCTCAGTGTCTCAGTGTCTCAGTGTCTCAGGGTCTCAGAGTCACAGTGTCTCTGTGTCTCAGTGTCTCTGTGCCTCAGTGTCTCAGTGTCTCAGTGTCTCAGAGTCTCAGTGTCTCTGTGTCTCAGTGTCCCTGTGTCTCAGTGCATCAATGTCTCTGTGTCTCAGTGTCTCAGATCTCAGTGACTCTGTGTCTCAGTGTCTCATTGTCTCACCGTCTCAGTGTCTTTGTGTCTCAGTGCGTCAGACTCTCACTGCCTCAGAGTCTCTGTTTCTCTGTGCCTCAGTGTCTCTGTGTCTCAATGTCTCAGAATTTCAATGTCTCAATATCTCAGTTTCTCAGTGTCTCTGTGTCTCTGTTCCTCAGTGCCTCAGTGTCTCAGAGTCTCAGGGTCTCTGTGTCTCCTAGTCTCCGTGTGTCATTGTCTCTGTGCCTCAGTATCTCAGTGTCTCTGTGTCTCAGTGTCTCTGTCTCTCAGGATCTCTCTGTCTCTGTGTCTCAGTGTCTCTGAGTCTCCAGATCTCAGTGTCTCTGTGTCTCAATGCCTCAGACTCTCAGTGACTCTTTGTCTCAGTGTCTATGTGTTACAGTATCTCAGTGTCTCTGTGTCTCAATGTCTCAGAGTCTCAGAGTCTCAGTGTCTCTATGTCTCAGTGTCTCTGTGCCTCAGTGTCCTAGTGTGTCTGTGTCTCTGTGTCTCGGCGTCTCAGTGTCTCTGTGCCTCAGTGTCTCAGAGTCTTAGTTTCTCAGTGTCTCAGTGACTCTGTGTCTCAGTGTCTCTGTGCCTCTGTGCCTCTGTCCCTCAGTATCTGTGTATCACTGTGTCAGAGTCTCAGTGACTCTGCATCTCAGTGTCTATGTGTCTCAGAGTCTCAGTGTCTCTGTGTCTCATTGTATTTGTGCCTCAGTGTCTCAGTGTCTCAGAGTCTCAGTGTTTCTGTGTCTCTATGTCTCAGTGCCCCTGTGTCTGTGCCTCAATGTCTCAGTGTCTCAGATCTCAGTGACTCTGTGTCTCTGTATCTCAGAGTCTCATTGTCTCACCGTCTCAGTGTCTCTGTGTCTCAGTGCCTCAGACTCTCACTGCCTCAGAGTCTCTGTTTCTCTGTGCCTCAGTGTCTCTGTGTCTCAATGTCTCAGAATTTCTGTGTCTCAATGTCTCAGTTTCTCAGTGTCTCTGTGTCTCTGTGTCTCCTAGACTCCGTGTCTCATTGTCTCTGTGCCTCAGTGTCTCAGTGTCTCAGAGTCTCAGTGTCTCTGTGTCTCAGTGTCTCTGTGCCTGAGTGTCTCAGAGTCCCAGTGTCTCTGTGTCTCTTTGTCTCAGAGTCCCTGTGCCTCAGTGTCTCGGTGCCTCAGTGTACCTGGGTCTCTGTGCCTCAGTGTCTCAGAGTCACAGTGTCTCAGTGTCTCTGTGTCTCTTTGTCTCAATGTCTCTGACTCTCAGTGTCTCAGTGTCTCTGAGTCTCAGTGTCTCTGTATCTCAGTGTCTCTGTGCCTCAGTGTCTCAGTGTCTCAGCATCTTAGTGTCTCTGTGTTTCTGTGCCTCTGTGTCTCTGTGTCTCAGAGTCTCTGTGTCTCAGTGTCTCTGTTTCTCATTGTCTCAGTGTCTCTGTGCCTCAGTGCCTCAGTGTATCTGTGTCTCTGTGCCTCAGTGTCTCAGTGCCTCAGTGTCTCAGACTCTCAGTGTCTCAATGTCTCAGTGTCTCTGTGCCTCATTGTCTCAGTGACTCAGCATCTTAGCGTCTCTGTGTGTCTGTGTCTCTGTGTCTCAGTGTCTCCGAGTCTCAGAGTCTCAGAGTCACAGTGTCTCTGTGTCTCTGTGTCTCAGTGTCTCTGTGCCTCAGTGTCTCAGTGTCTCTGTGCCTCAGTGTCTCAGAGTCTCTGTGACTCAGTGCCTCTGTTTCTCTGTGCCTCAGTGTCTCTGTGTCTCAGTGTCTCCGAATTTCAGTGTCGCAATGACTCTGTGTCTCAGTGTCTCGGTGTCTCTGTGCCCCAGTGTCTCAGAGTGTCAGTGTCTCTGCGTCTCCTTGACTCCGTGTCTCAGTGTCTCAGTGCCTCAGTGTCTCAGTTTCTCAGAGTCTCAGTGTCTCTGTGTCTCAGTGTCTCTACATCTCAGTGTCTCTACATCTCAGTGTCTCTGTTCCTCAGTGTCTCAGTGTCTCTGTGTCTCAGTGTGTCTGTCTCTCAGGATCTCTCTGTCTCTGTGCCTCAGTGTCTCAGTGTGTCAGTGTCTCAGAGTCTCTGTGTCTCAGTGTCTCAGTGTCTCTGTGCCTCAGTGTCTCAGTGTCTCAGGGTCTCAGAGTCACAGTGTCTCTGTGTCTCAGTGTCTCTGTGCCTCAGTGTCTCAGTGTCTCAGTGTCTCAGAGTCTCAGTGTCTCTGTGTCTCTGTGTCTCAGTGTCCCTGTGTCTCAGTGCATCAATGTCTCTGTGTCTCAGTGTCTCAGATCTCAGTGACTCTATGTCTCAGTGTCTCATTGTCTCACCGTCTCAGTGTCTTTGTGTCTCAGTGCGTCAGACTCTCACTGCCTCAGAGTCTCTGTTTCTCTGTATCTCAGTGTCTCTGTGCCTCAGTGTCTCTGTGTCAGCATCTTAGTGTCTCTGTGTTTCTGTGCCTCTGTGCCTCAGTGTCTCAGTGTCTCAGTGCCTCAGTGTCTCAGACTCTCAGTGTCTCAATGTCTCAGTGTCTCTGTGCCTCATTGTCTCAGTGTCTCAGCTTCTTACCGTCTCTGTGTGTCTGTGTCTCTGTGTCTCAGTGTCTCAGTGTCTCAGTGTCTCCGAGTCTCAGAGTCTCAGAGTCTCAGTGTCTCAGTGTCTCAGATCTCAGTGTCTCAGAGTCTCTGTGTCTCAGTGTCTCTGTGCCTCAGTGTCTCAGTGTCTTAGTTTCTCAGAGTCACAGTGTCTCTGCGTCTCTGTGTCTCAGTGTCTCTGTGCCTCAGTGTCTCAGTGTCTCAGAGTCTCAGAGTCTCTGTTTCTCTGTGCCTCAATGTCTCTGTGTCTCAATGTCTCAGAATTGCAGTGTCTCAATGGCTCACTTTTACAGTGTGTCTGTGTCTCTGTGCCTCAGTGTCTCAGTGTCTCAGTGTCTCAGAGTCTCAGTGTCTCTGTGTCTCAGTATCTCTGTGCCCCAGTGTCTCAGAGTGTCAGTCTCTCTGCGTCCCCTTGACTCCGTGTCTCAGTGCCTCAGAGTCTCTGCGTCTCAGTGTCTCAGAGACTCAGTTTCTCTGTGTCTCTGTGTCTCAGTGTCTCTGTGCCTCTGTGTCTCAGTGTCTCTGTGCCTCAGTGTCTCAGTGTGTCAGTGTCTCAGAGTCTCTGCGTCTCAGTGTCTCTGTTCCTCAGTATCTCAGTGTCTCTGTGTCTCAGTGTCTCTGTCTCTCAGGATCTCTCTGACTCTGTGTCTCAGTGTCTCTGATTCTCCAGATCTCAGTGTTTCTGTGTCTCAGTGTCTCTGTGTCTCAGTGTCTCAGAGTCTCAGTGTCTCAGTGTCTCTGTGCCTCAGTTTCTCTGTGACTCAGTGTCCCAGTGTCTCTGTGCCTCAGGGTCTCAGTGTCTCAGAGTCTCTGTGTCTCTGTATCTATGTCTCTCTGTGTCTCTTTGTCTCAGTGACTCTCTGCCTCAGTGTCTCATTGTCTCTGTGCTTCTGTGCCTCAGTGTTTCCGTGTCTCAGTGTCTCAGAGTCCCAGTGTCTCTGTGTCTCTTTGTCTCAGAGTCCCTGTGCCTCAGTGTCTCGGTGCCTCAGTGTACCTGGGTCTCTGTGCCTCAGTGTCTCAGAGTCTCAGTGTCTCAGAGTCTCAGTGTCTCAGTGTCTCAGTGTCTCTTTGTCTCAATGTCTCTGACTCTCAGTGTCTCAGTGTCTCTGAGTCTCAGTTCTCTGTGTCTCAGTGTCTCTGTGCCTCAGTGTCTCAGTGTCTCAGCATCTTAGTGTCTCGTTGTCTCTGTGCCTCTGTGTCTCTGTGTCTCAGAGTCTCTGTGTCTCAGTGTCTCTGTTTCTCATTGTCTCAGTGTCTCTGTGCCTCAGTGCCTCAGTGTATCTGTGTCTCTGTGCCTCAGTGTCTCAGTGTCTCAGTGCCTCAGTGTCTCAGACTCTCAGTGTCTCAATGTCTCAGTGTCTCTGTGCCTCATTGTGTCAGTGACTCAGCATCTTAGCGTCTCTGTGTGTCTGTGTCTCTGTGTCTCAGTGTCTCCGAGTCTCAGAGTCTCAGAGTCACAGTGTCTCAGAGTCTCTGTGCCTCAGTGTCTCCGTGCCTCAGTGTCTCAGTGTCTTAGTTTCTCAGAGTCACAGTGTCTCTGTGTCTCTGTGTCTCAGTGTCTCTGTGCCTCAGTGTCTCAGAGTCTAAGAGTCTCTGTTTCTCTGTGCCTCTGTGTCTCAATGTCTCAATGTCTCAGAATTGCAATGTCTCAATGGCTCACTTTCACAGTGTCTCTGTGTCTCTGTGCCTCAGAGTCTCAGTGTCTCTGTGTCTCAGTGTCTCTGTGCCCCAATGTCTCAGAGTTTCAGTGTCTCTGCGTCTCCTTGACTCCGTGTCTCAGTGCCTCAGTGTCTCTGCGTCTCAGTGTCTCAGAGACTCAGTTTCTCTGTGTCTCTGTGTCTCAGTGTCTCTGTGCCTCTGTGTCTTAGTGTCTCTGCGTCTCAGTGTCTCAGAGTCTCTGTGTCTCTGTGCCTCAGTGACTCAGTGTGTCAGTGTCTCTGAGTCTCCGTGTCTCAGTGACTCAGTGTCTCTGTTCCTCAGTGTCTCAGTGTCTCTGTGTCTCAGTGTGTCTGTCTCTCAGGATCTCTCTGTCTCTGTGCCTCAGTGTCTCAGTGTCTCAGTGTCTCTGTGCCTCAGTGTCTCAGTGTCTCAGGGTCTCAGAGTCACAGTGTCTCTGTGTCTCAGTGTCTCTGTGCCTCAGTGTCTCAGTGTCTCAGTGTCTCAGAGTCTCAGTGTCTCTGTGTCTCAGTGTCCCTGTGTCTCAGTGCATCAATGTCTCTGTGTCTCAGTGTCTCAGATCTCAGTGACTCTGTGTCTCAGTGTCTCATTGTCTCACCGTCTCAGTGTCTTTGTGTCTCAGTGCGTCAGACTCTCACTGCCTCAGAGTCTCTGTTTCTCTGTGCCTCAGTGTCTCTGTGTCTCAATGTCTCAGAATTTCAGTGTCTCAATATCTCAGTTTCTCAGTGTCTCTGTGTCTCTGTTCCTCAGTGCCTCAGTGTCTCAGAGTCTCAGGGTCTCTGTGTCTCCTAGTCTCCGTGTGTCATTGTCTCTGTGCCTCAGTATCTCAGTGTCTCTGTGTCTCAGTGTCTCTGTCTCTCAGGATCTCTCTGTCTCTGTGTCTCAGTGTCTCTGAGTCTCCAGATCTCAGTGTCTCTGTGTCTCAATGCCTCAGACTCTCAGTGACTCTTTGTCTCAGTGTCTATGTGTTACAGTATCTCAGTGTCTCTGTGTCTCAATGTCTCAGAGTCTCAGAGTCTCAGTGTCTCTATGTCTCAGTGTCTCTGTGCCTCAGTGTCCTAGTGTGTCTGTGTCTCTGTGTCTCGGCGTCTCAGTGTCTCTGTGCCTCAGTGTCTCAGAGTCTTAGTTTCTCAGTGTCTCAGTGACTCTGTGTCTCAGTGTCTCTGTGCCTCTGTCCCTCAGTATCTGTGTATCACTGTGTCAGAGTCTCAGTGACTCTGCATCTCAGTGTCTATGTGTCTCAGAGTCTCAGTGTCTCTGTGTCTCATTGTATTTGTGCCTCAGTGTCTCAGTGTCTCAGAGTCTCAGTGTTTCTGTGTCTCTATGTCTCAGTGCCCCTGTGTCTGTGCCTCAATGTCTCAGTGTCTCAGATCTCAGTGACTCTGTGTCTCTGTATCTCAGAGTCTCATTGTCTCACCGTCTCAGTGTCTCTGTGTCTCAGTGCCTCAGACTCTCACTGCCTCAGAGTCTCTGTTTCTCTGTGCCTCAGTGTCTCTGTGTCTCAATGTCTCAGAATTTCTGTGTCTCAATGTCTCAGTTTCTCAGTGTCTCTGTGTCTCTGTGTCTCCTAGTCTCCGTGTCTCATTGTCTCTGTGCCTCAGTGTCTCAGTGTCTCAGAGTCTCAGTGTCTCTGTGTCTCAGTGTCTCTGTGCCTGAGTGTCTCAGAGTCCCAGTGTCTCTGTGTCTCTTTGTCTCAGAGTCCCTGTGCCTCAGTGTCTCGGTGCCTCAGTGTACCTGGGTCTCTGTGCCTCAGTGTCTCAGAGTCACAGTGTCTCAGTGTCTCTGTGTCTCTTTGTCTCAATGTCTCTGACTCTCAGTGTCTCAGTGTCTCTGAGTCTCAGTGTCTCTGTATCTCAGTGTCTCTGTGCCTCAGTGTCTCAGTGTCTCAGCATCTTAGTGTCTCTGTGTTTCTGTGCCTCTGTGTCTCTGTGTCTCAGAGTCTCTGTGTCTCAGTGTCTCTGTTTCTCATTGTCTCAGTGTCTCTGTGCCTCAGTGCCTCAGTGTATCTGTGTCTCTGTGCCTCAGTGTCTCTGTGCCTCAGTGTCTCAGAGTCTCAGTGTCTCAGAGTCACAGTGTCTCAGTGTCACTGTGTCTCTTTGTCTCAATGTCTCTGACTCTCAGTGTCTCAGTGTCTCTGAGTCTCAGTGTCTCTGTATCTCAGTGTCTCTGTGCCTCAGTGTCTCAGTGTCTCAGCATCTTAGTGTCTCTGTGTTTCTGTGCCTCTGTGTCTCTGTGTCTCAGAGTCTCTGTGTCTCAGTGTCTCTGTTTCTCATTGTCTTAGTGTCTCTGTGCCTCAGTGCCTCAGTGTATCTGTGTCTCTGTGCCTCAGTGTCTCAGTGTCTCAGTGCCTCAGTGTCTCAGACTCTCAGTGTCTCAATGTCTCAGTGTCTCTGTGCCTCATTGTCTCAGTGACTCAGCATCTTAGCGTCTCTTTGTGTCTGTGTCTCTGTGTCTCAGTGTCTCCGAGTCTCAGAGTCTCAGAGTCACAGTGTCTCTGTGTCTCTGTGTCTCAGTGTCTCTGTGCCTCAGTGTCTCAATGTCTCAGAATTGCAATGTCTCAATGGCTCACTTTCACAGTGTCTCTGTGTCTCTGTGCCTCAGAGTCTCAGTGTCTCTGTGTCTCAGTGTCTCTGTCTCTCAGGATCTCTCTGTCTCTGTGCCCCAGTGTCTCAGAGTGTCAGTGTCTCTGCGTCTCCTTGACTCTGTGTCTCAGTGCCTCAGTGTCTCAGAGACTCAGTTTCTCTGTGTCTCTGTGTCTCAGTGTCTCTGTGTCTCTGTGTCTCAGTGTCTCTGTGCCTCTGTGTCTTAGTGCCTCTGCGTCTCAGTGTCTCAGAGTCTCTGTGTCTCTGTGCCTCATTGTCTCAGTGTGTCAGTGTCTCAGAGTCTCTGTGTCTCAGTATCTCAGAGTCTCAGTGTCTCTGTGTCTCAGTGTCTCTGTGCCTCAGTGTCTCAGTGTGTCAGTGTCTCAGAGTCTCTGCGTCTCAGTGTCTCTGTTCCTCAGTATCTCAGTGTCTCTGTGTCTCAGTGTCTCTGTCTCTCAGGATCTCTCTGTCTCTGTGTCTCAGTGTCTCTGATTCTCCAGATCTCAGTGTTTCTGTGTCTCAGTGTCTCTGTGTCTCAGAGTCTCAGTGTCTCAGTGTCTCTGTGCCTCAGTTTCTCTGTGACTCAGTGTCCCAGTGTCTCTGTGCCTCAGGGTCTCAGTGTCTCAGAGTCTCTGTGTCTCTGTATCTATGTCTCTCTGTGTCTCTTTGTCTCAGTGACTCTCTGCCTCAGTGTCTCATTGTCTCTGTGCTTCTGTGCCTCAGTGTTTCCGTGTCTCAGTGTCTCAGAGTCCCAGTGTCTCTGTGTCTCTTTGTCTCAGAGTCCCTGTGCCTCAGTGTCTCGGTGCCTCAGTGTACCTGGGTCTCTGTGCCTCAGTGTCTCAGAGTCTCAGTGTCTCAGAGTCTCAGTGTCTCAGTGTCTCAGTGTCTCTTTGTCTCAATGTCTCTGACTCTCAGTGTCTCAGTGTCTCTGAGTCTCAGTTCTCTGTGTCTCAGTGTCTCTGTGCCTCAGTGTCTCAGTGTCTCAGCATCTTAGTGTCTCTTTGTCTCTGTGCCTCTGTGTCTCTGTGTCTCAGAGTCTCTGTGTCTCAGTGTCTCTGTTTCTCATTGTCTCAGTGTCTCTGTGCCTCAGTGCCTCAGTGTATCTGTGTCTCTGTGCCTCAGTGTCTCAGTGTCTCAGTGCCTCAGTGTCTCAGACTCTCAGTGTCTCAATGTCTCAGTGTCTCTGTGCCTCATTGTCTCAGTGACTCAGCATCTTAGCGTCTCTGTGTGTCTGTGTCTCTGTGTCTCAGTGTCTCAGTGTCTCCGAGTCTCAGAGTCTCAGAGTCACAGTGTCTCAGAGTCTCTGTGCCTCAGTGTCTCCGTGCCTCAGTGTCTCAGTGTCTTAGTTTCTCAGAGTCACAGTGTCTCTGTGTCTCTGTGTCTCAGTGTCTCTGTGCCTCAGTGTCTCAGAGTCTAAGAGTCTCTGTTTCTCTGTGCCTCTGTGTCTCAATGTCTCAGAATTGCAATGTCTCAATGGCTCACTTTCACAGTGTCTCTGTGTCTCTGTGCCTCAGAGTCTCAGTGTCTCTGTGTCTCAGTGTCTCTGTGCCCCAATGTCTCAGAGTTTCAGTGTCTCTGCGTCTCCTTGACTCCGTGTCTCAGTGCCTCAGTGTCTCTGCGTCTCAGTGTCTCAGAGACTCAGTTTCTCTGTGTCTCTGTGTCTCAGTGTCTCTGTGCCTCTGTGTCTTAGTGTCTCTGCGTCTCAGTGTCTCAGAGTCTCTGTGTCTCTGTGCCTCAGTGACTCAGTGTGTCAGTGTCTCTGAGTCTCCGTGTCTCAGTGACTCAGTGTCTCTGTTCCTCAGTGTCTCAGTGTCTCTGTGTCTCAGTGTGTCTGTCTCTCAGGATCTCTCTGTCTCTGTGCCTCAGTGTCTCTGTGTCTCAGTGTCTCAGTGTCTCAGTGTCTCTGTGCCTCAGTGTCTCAGTGTCTCAGTGTCTCAGGGTCTCAGAGTCACAGTGTCTCTGTGTCTCAGTGTCTCTGTGCCTCAGTGTCTCAGTGTCTCAGTGTCTCAGAGTCTCAGTGTCTCTGTGTCTCAGTGTCCCTGTGTCTCAGTGCATCAATGTCTCTGTGTCTCAGTGTCTCAGATCTCAGTGACTCTGTGTCTCAGTGTCTCATTGTCTCACCGTCTCAGTGTCTTTGTGTCTCAGTGCGTCAGACTCTCACTGCCTCAGAGTCTCTGTTTCTCTGTGCCTCAGTGTCTCTGTGTCTCAATGTCTCAGAATTTCAATGTCTCAATATCTCAGTTTCTCAGTGTCTCTGTGTCTCTGTTCCTCAGTGCCTCAGTGTCTCAGAGTCTCAGGGTCTCTGTGTCTCCTAGTCTCCGTGTGTCATTGTCTCTGTGCCTCAGTATCTCAGTGTCTCTGTGTCTCAGTGTCTCTGTCTCTCAGGATCTCTCTGTCTCTGTGTCTCAGTGTCTCTGAGTCTCCAGATCTCAGTGTCTCTGTGTCTCAATGCCTCAGACTCTCAGTGACTCTTTGTCTCAGTGTCTATGTGTTACAGTATCTCAGTGTCTCTGTGTCTCAATGTCTCAGAGTCTCAGAGTCTCAGTGTCTCTATGTCTCAGTGTCTCTGTGCCTCAGTGTCCTAGTGTGTCTGTGTCTCTGTGTCTCGGCGTCTCAGTGTCTCTGTGCCTCAGTGTCTCAGAGTCTTAGTTTCTCAGTGTCTCAGTGACTCTGTGTCTCAGTGTCTCTGTGCCTCTGTGCCTCTGTCCCTCAGTATCTGTGTATCACTGTGTCAGAGTCTCAGTGACTCTGCATCTCAGTGTCTATGTGTCTCAGAGTCTCAGTGTCTCTGTGTCTCATTGTATTTGTGCCTCAGTGTCTCAGTGTCTCAGAGTCTCAGTGTTTCTGTGTCTCTATGTCTCAGTGCCCCTGTGTCTGTGCCTCAATGTCTCAGTGTCTCAGATCTCAGTGACTCTGTGTCTCTGTATCTCAGAGTCTCATTGTCTCACCGTCTCAGTGTCTCTGTGTCTCAGTGCCTCAGACTCTCACTGCCTCAGAGTCTCTGTTTCTCTGTGCCTCAGTGTCTCTGTGTCTCAATGTCTCAGAATTTCTGTGTCTCAATGTCTCAGTTTCTCAGTGTCTCTGTGTCTCTGTGTCTCCTAGACTCCGTGTCTCATTGTCTCTGTGCCTCAGTGTCTCAGTGTCTCAGAGTCTCAGTGTCTCTGTGTCTCAGTGTCTCTGTGCCTGAGTGTCTCAGAGTCCCAGTGTCTCTGTGTCTCTTTGTCTCAGAGTCCCTGTGCCTCAGTGTCTCGGTGCCTCAGTGTACCTGGGTCTCTGTGCCTCAGTGTCTCAGAGTCACAGTGTCTCAGTGTCTCTGTGTCTCTTTGTCTCAATGTCTCTGACTCTCAGTGTCTCAGTGTCTCTGAGTCTCAGTGTCTCTGTATCTCAGTGTCTCTGTGCCTCAGTGTCTCAGTGTCTCAGCATCTTAGTGTCTCTGTGTTTCTGTGCCTCTGTGTCTCTGTGTCTCAGAGTCTCTGTGTCTCAGTGTCTCTGTTTCTCATTGTCTCAGTGTCTCTGTGCCTCAGTGCCTCAGTGTATCTGTGTCTCTGTGCCTCAGTGTCTCAGTGCCTCAGTGTCTCAGACTCTCAGTGTCTCAATGTCTCAGTGTCTCTGTGCCTCATTGTCTCAGTGACTCAGCATCTTAGCGTCTCTGTGTGTCTGTGTCTCTGTGTCTCAGTGTCTCCGAGTCTCAGAGTCTCAGAGTCACAGTGTCTCTGTGTCTCTGTGTCTCAGTGTCTCTGTGCCTCAGTGTCTCAGTGTCTCTGTGCCTCAGTGTCTCAGAGTCTCTGTGACTCAGTGCCTCTGTTTCTCTGTGCCTCAGTGTCTCTGTGTCTCAGTGTCTCCGAATTTCAGTGTCGCAATGACTCTGTGTCTCAGTGTCTCGGTGTCTCTGTGCCCCAGTGTCTCAGAGTGTCAGTGTCTCTGCGTCTCCTTGACTCCGTGTCTCAGTGTCTCAGTGCCTCAGTGTCTCAGTTTCTCAGAGTCTCAGTGTCTCTGTGTCTCAGTGTCTCTACATCTCAGTGTCTCTACATCTCAGTGTCTCTGTTCCTCAGTGTCTCAGTGTCTCTGTGTCTCAGTGTGTCTGTCTCTCAGGATCTCTCTGTCTCTGTGCCTCAGTGTCTCAGTGTGTCAGTGTCTCAGAGTCTCTGTGTCTCAGTGTCTCAGTGTCTCTGTGCCTCAGTGTCTCAGTGTCTCAGGGTCTCAGAGTCACAGTGTCTCTGTGTCTCAGTGTCTCTGTGCCTCAGTGTCTCAGTGTCTCAGTGTCTCAGAGTCTCAGTGTCTCTGTGTCTCTGTGTCTCAGTGTCCCTGTGTCTCAGTGCATCAATGTCTCTGTGTCTCAGTGTCTCAGATCTCAGTGACTCTATGTCTCAGTGTCTCATTGTCTCACCGTCTCAGTGTCTTTGTGTCTCAGTGCGTCAGACTCTCACTGCCTCAGAGTCTCTGTTTCTCTGTATCTCAGTGTCTCTGTGCCTCAGTGTCTCTGTGTCAGCATCTTAGTGTCTCTGTGTTTCTGTGCCTCTGTGCCTCAGTGTCTCAGTGTCTCAGTGCCTCAGTGTCTCAGACTCTCAGTGTCTCAATGTCTCAGTGTCTCTGTGCCTCATTGTCTCAGTGTCTCAGCTTCTTACCGTCTCTGTGTGTCTGTGTCTCTGTGTCTCAGTGTCTCAGTGTCTCAGTGTCTCCGAGTCTCAGAGTCTCAGAGTCTCAGTGTCTCAGTGTCTCAGATCTCAGTGTCTCAGAGTCTCTGTGTCTCAGTGTCTCTGTGCCTCAGTGTCTCAGTGTCTTAGTTTCTCAGAGTCACAGTGTCTCTGCGTCTCTGTGTCTCAGTGTCTCTGTGCCTCAGTGTCTCAGTGTCTCAGAGTCTCAGAGTCTCTGTTTCTCTGTGCCTCAATGTCTCTGTGTCTCAATGTCTCAGAATTGCAGTGTCTCAATGGCTCACTTTTACAGTGTGTCTGTGTCTCTGTGCCTCAGTGTCTCAGTGTCTCAGTGTCTCAGAGTCTCAGTGTCTCTGTGTCTCAGTATCTCTGTGCCCCAGTGTCTCAGAGTGTCAGTCTCTCTGCGTCCCCTTGACTCCGTGTCTCAGTGCCTCAGAGTCTCTGCGTCTCAGTGTCTCAGAGACTCAGTTTCTCTGTGTCTCTGTGTCTCAGTGTCTCTGTGCCTCTGTGTCTCAGTGTCTCTGTGCCTCAGTGTCTCAGTGTGTCAGTGTCTCAGAGTCTCTGCGTCTCAGTGTCTCTGTTCCTCAGTATCTCAGTGTCTCTGTGTCTCAGTGTCTCTGTCTCTCAGGATCTCTCTGACTCTGTGTCTCAGTGTCTCTGATTCTCCAGATCTCAGTGTTTCTGTGTCTCAGTGTCTCTGTGTCTCAGTGTCTCAGAGTCTCAGTGTCTCAGTGTCTCTGTGCCTCAGTTTCTCTGTGACTCAGTGTCCCAGTGTCTCTGTGCCTCAGGGTCTCAGTGTCTCAGAGTCTCTGTGTCTCTGTATCTATGTCTCTCTGTGTCTCTTTGTCTCAGTGACTCTCTGCCTCAGTGTCTCATTGTCTCTGTGCTTCTGTGCCTCAGTGTTTCCGTGTCTCAGTGTCTCAGAGTCCCAGTGTCTCTGTGTCTCTTTGTCTCAGAGTCCCTGTGCCTCAGTGTCTCGGTGCCTCAGTGTACCTGGGTCTCTGTGCCTCAGTGTCTCAGAGTCTCAGTGTCTCAGAGTCTCAGTGTCTCAGTGTCTCAGTGTCTCTTTGTCTCAATGTCTCTGACTCTCAGTGTCTCAGTGTCTCTGAGTCTCAGTTCTCTGTGTCTCAGTGTCTCTGTGCCTCAGTGTCTCAGTGTCTCAGCATCTTAGTGTCTCGTTGTCTCTGTGCCTCTGTGTCTCTGTGTCTCAGAGTCTCTGTGTCTCAGTGTCTCTGTTTCTCATTGTCTCAGTGTCTCTGTGCCTCAGTGCCTCAGTGTATCTGTGTCTCTGTGCCTCAGTGTCTCAGTGTCTCAGTGCCTCAGTGTCTCAGACTCTCAGTGTCTCAATGTCTCAGTGTCTCTGTGCCTCATTGTGTCAGTGACTCAGCATCTTAGCGTCTCTGTGTGTCTGTGTCTCTGTGTCTCAGTGTCTCCGAGTCTCAGAGTCTCAGAGTCACAGTGTCTCAGAGTCTCTGTGCCTCAGTGTCTCCGTGCCTCAGTGTCTCAGTGTCTTAGTTTCTCAGAGTCACAGTGTCTCTGTGTCTCTGTGTCTCAGTGTCTCTGTGCCTCAGTGTCTCAGAGTCTAAGAGTCTCTGTTTCTCTGTGCCTCTGTGTCTCAATGTCTCAATGTCTCAGAATTGCAATGTCTCAATGGCTCACTTTCACAGTGTCTCTGTGTCTCTGTGCCTCAGAGTCTCAGTGTCTCTGTGTCTCAGTGTCTCTGTGCCCCAATGTCTCAGAGTTTCAGTGTCTCTGCGTCTCCTTGACTCCGTGTCTCAGTGCCTCAGTGTCTCTGCGTCTCAGTGTCTCAGAGACTCAGTTTCTCTGTGTCTCTGTGTCTCAGTGTCTCTGTGCCTCTGTGTCTTAGTGTCTCTGCGTCTCAGTGTCTCAGAGTCTCTGTGTCTCTGTGCCTCAGTGACTCAGTGTGTCAGTGTCTCTGAGTCTCCGTGTCTCAGTGACTCAGTGTCTCTGTTCCTCAGTGTCTCAGTGTCTCTGTGTCTCAGTGTGTCTGTCTCTCAGGATCTCTCTGTCTCTGTGCCTCAGTGTCTCAGTGTCTCAGTGTCTCTGTGCCTCAGTGTCTCAGTGTCTCAGGGTCTCAGAGTCACAGTGTCTCTGTGTCTCAGTGTCTCTGTGCCTCAGTGTCTCAGTGTCTCAGTGTCTCAGAGTCTCAGTGTCTCTGTGTCTCAGTGTCCCTGTGTCTCAGTGCATCAATGTCTCTGTGTCTCAGTGTCTCAGATCTCAGTGACTCTGTGTCTCAGTGTCTCATTGTCTCACCGTCTCAGTGTCTTTGTGTCTCAGTGCGTCAGACTCTCACTGCCTCAGAGTCTCTGTTTCTCTGTGCCTCAGTGTCTCTGTGTCTCAATGTCTCAGAATTTCAGTGTCTCAATATCTCAGTTTCTCAGTGTCTCTGTGTCTCTGTTCCTCAGTGCCTCAGTGTCTCAGAGTCTCAGGGTCTCTGTGTCTCCTAGTCTCCGTGTGTCATTGTCTCTGTGCCTCAGTATCTCAGTGTCTCTGTGTCTCAGTGTCTCTGTCTCTCAGGATCTCTCTGTCTCTGTGTCTCAGTGTCTCTGAGTCTCCAGATCTCAGTGTCTCTGTGTCTCAATGCCTCAGACTCTCAGTGACTCTTTGTCTCAGTGTCTATGTGTTACAGTATCTCAGTGTCTCTGTGTCTCAATGTCTCAGAGTCTCAGAGTCTCAGTGTCTCTATGTCTCAGTGTCTCTGTGCCTCAGTGTCCTAGTGTGTCTGTGTCTCTGTGTCTCGGCGTCTCAGTGTCTCTGTGCCTCAGTGTCTCAGAGTCTTAGTTTCTCAGTGTCTCAGTGACTCTGTGTCTCAGTGTCTCTGTGCCTCTGTCCCTCAGTATCTGTGTATCACTGTGTCAGAGTCTCAGTGACTCTGCATCTCAGTGTCTATGTGTCTCAGAGTCTCAGTGTCTCTGTGTCTCATTGTATTTGTGCCTCAGTGTCTCAGTGTCTCAGAGTCTCAGTGTTTCTGTGTCTCTATGTCTCAGTGCCCCTGTGTCTGTGCCTCAATGTCTCAGTGTCTCAGATCTCAGTGACTCTGTGTCTCTGTATCTCAGAGTCTCATTGTCTCACCGTCTCAGTGTCTCTGTGTCTCAGTGCCTCAGACTCTCACTGCCTCAGAGTCTCTGTTTCTCTGTGCCTCAGTGTCTCTGTGTCTCAATGTCTCAGAATTTCTGTGTCTCAATGTCTCAGTTTCTCAGTGTCTCTGTGTCTCTGTGTCTCCTAGTCTCCGTGTCTCATTGTCTCTGTGCCTCAGTGTCTCAGTGTCTCAGAGTCTCAGTGTCTCTGTGTCTCAGTGTCTCTGTGCCTGAGTGTCTCAGAGTCCCAGTGTCTCTGTGTCTCTTTGTCTCAGAGTCCCTGTGCCTCAGTGTCTCGGTGCCTCAGTGTACCTGGGTCTCTGTGCCTCAGTGTCTCAGAGTCACAGTGTCTCAGTGTCTCTGTGTCTCTTTGTCTCAATGTCTCTGACTCTCAGTGTCTCAGTGTCTCTGAGTCTCAGTGTCTCTGTATCTCAGTGTCTCTGTGCCTCAGTGTCTCAGTGTCTCAGCATCTTAGTGTCTCTGTGTTTCTGTGCCTCTGTGTCTCTGTGTCTCAGAGTCTCTGTGTCTCAGTGTCTCTGTTTCTCATTGTCTCAGTGTCTCTGTGCCTCAGTGCCTCAGTGTATCTGTGTCTCTGTGCCTCAGTGTCTCTGTGCCTCAGTGTCTCAGAGTCTCAGTGTCTCAGAGTCACAGTGTCTCAGTGTCACTGTGTCTCTTTGTCTCAATGTCTCTGACTCTCAGTGTCTCAGTATCTCTGAGTCTCAGTGTCTCTGTATCTCAGTGTCTCTGTGCCTCAGTGTCTCAGTGTCTCAGCATCTTAGTGTCTCTGTGTTTCTGTGCCTCTGTGTCTCTGTGTCTCAGAGTCTCTGTGTCTCAGTGTCTCTGTTTCTCATTGTCTTAGTGTCTCTGTGCCTCAGTGCCTCAGTGTATCTGTGTCTCTGTGCCTCAGTGTCTCAGTGTCTCAGTGCCTCAGTGTCTCAGACTCTCAGTGTCTCAATGTCTCAGTGTCTCTGTGCCTCATTGTCTCAGTGACTCAGCATCTTAGCGTCTCTTTGTGTCTGTGTCTCTGTGTCTCAGTGTCTCCGAGTCTCAGAGTCTCAGAGTCACAGTGTCTCTGTGTCTCTGTGTCTCAGTGTCTCTGTGCCTCAGTGTCTCAATGTCTCAGAATTGCAATGTCTCAATGGCTCACTTTCACAGTGTCTCTGTGTCTCTGTGCCTCAGAGTCTCAGTGTCTCTGTGTCTCAGTGTCTCTGTCTCTCAGGATCTCTCTGTCTCTGTGCCCCAGTGTCTCAGAGTGTCAGTGTCTCTGCGTCTCCTTGACTCTGTGTCTCAGTGCCTCAGTGTCTCAGAGACTCAGTTTCTCTGTGTCTCTGTGTCTCAGTGTCTCTGTGCCTCTGTGTCTTAGTGTCTCTGCGTCTCAGTGTCTTAGTGTCTCTGCGTCTCAGTGTCTCAGAGTCTCTGTGTCTCTGTGCCTCAGTGACTCAGTGTGTCAGTGTCTCTGAGTCTCTGTGTCTCAGTGACTCAGTGTCTCTGTTCCTCAGTGTCGCAGTGTCTCTGTGTCTCAGTGTCTCTGTCTCTCAGGATCTCTCTGTCTCTGTGCCTCAGTGTCTCAGTGTGTCAGTGTCTCAGAGTCTCTGTGTCTCAGTGTCTCAGTGTCTCTGTGCCTCAGTGTCTCAGTGTCTCAGGGTCTCAGAGTCACAGTGTCTCTGTGTCTCAGTGTCTCTGTGCCTCAGTGTCTCAGTGTCTCAGAGTCTCAGTGTCTCTGTGTCTCTGTGTCTCAGTGTCCCTGTGTCTCAGTGCATCAATGTCTCTGTGTCTCAGTGTCTCAGATCTCAGTGACTCTGTGTCTCAGTGTCTCATTGTCTCACCGTCTCAGTGTCTCTGTGTCTCAGTGCCTCAGACTCTCACTGCCTCAGAGTCTCTGTTTCTCTGTGCCTCAGTGTCTCTATGTCTCAATGTCTCAGAATTTCAGTGTCTCAATATCTCAGTTTCTCAGTGTCTCTGTGTCTCTGTTCCTCAGTGCCTCAGTGTCTCAGTGTCTCAGAGTCTCAGGGTCTCTGTGTCTCCTAGTCTCCGTGTGTCATTGTCTCTGTGCCTCAGTGTCTCAGTGTCTCAGAGTCTCAGTGTCTCTGTGTCTCAGTGCCTCAGAGCCTCAGTGTCTCAGTGTCTCCATGTCTCAGAATTTCAGTGTCTCAATGTCTCAGTTTCTCAGTGTCTCTGTGTCTCTGTGCCTCAGTGTCTCAGTGTCTCAATGTCTCAGTTTCTCAGTGTCTCTGTGTCTCTGTGCCTCAGTGTCTCAGTGTCTCAGAGTCTCAGTGTCTCTGTGTCTCCAAGACTCCGTGTCTCATTGTCTCTGTGCCTCAGTGTCTCAGTGTCTCAGTTTCTCAGATTCTCATTTCTCAGTGTCTCTTTGTCTCAGTGTCTCAGTGTCTCTGTGCATCAGTGTCTCAGTGTCTCTGTGACTCTGTGTCTCAGATTCTCAGTGTCTCAGTGTCTCAGAGTTTCTGTGTCTCAGTGTCTCAGAGTCTCCAGATCTCAGTGTCTCTGTGTCTCAGTGTCTCTGTGTCTCAGTGTCTCTGTGCGTCAGTGTCTCAGTGTCTCTGTGACTCTGTGTCTCAGATTCTCAGTGTCTCAGTGTCTCAGTGTCACTGTGTCTCAGTGTCTCTGTGCCTCAGTGTCTCAGTGTCTCAGTGTCTCAGAGTCACAGTGTCTCTGTGTCTCAGTGTCTCAGTGTCTCTGTGTCTCAGTGTCTCAGACTCTCAGTGTCTCTGTGTCTCTGTGCCTCGGTGTCTCAGTTTCTCATTGTCTCAGTGTCTTGGTGTCTCGATGTCTCAGAGTCTCAGTGTCACTGTGCCTCCGTGTCTCAGTGTGTCGATGTCTCAGAGTCTCAGTGCCTCTGTGCCTCTGTGCCTCAGTGTCTGTGTGTCAGTGCCTCAGAGGATCAGTGTCTCTGTGTCTCATTGTCTCTGTGCCTCAGTGTCTCAGTGACTCTGCATCTCAGTGTCAATGTGTCTCAGAGTTTCAGTGTCACAGAGTCTCAGTGTCTCAGATTCTCAGTGTCTCTGTGTCTCAGTGTTTCTGTGCCTTAGTGTCTCAGTGTCTCAGCATCCTAGTGTCTCTGAGTCTCTGTGCATCTGTGTCTCTGTGTCTCAGTGTCTCAGTGTCTCCGAGTTTCATTGTCTCAGTGTCTCAGAGTCTCAATGTCTCTGTGTCTCAGTGCCTCTGCGCCTCAGTGTCTCTGTGTCTCAGTTTTTCAGTGTCTCCGAATCACAGAGGCACAGTGTCTCAGTGTCTCAGCGTCTCTGTGTCTCAGTGTCTCAGTATCTCAGAGTCTCATTCTCAGTGTCTCAGTGTCTCTGTGCCTCAGTGTCTCAGTGTCTCAGAGTCACAGTGCCTCTGTGTCTCAGTGTCTCTGTGTCTCAGTGTCTCAGACTCTCAGTGTCTCTGTGTCTCTGTGCCTCGGTGTCTCAGTTTCTCATTGTCTCAGTGTCTTGGTGTCTCGATGTCTCACAGTCTCAGTGTCACTGTGCCTCCGTGTCTCAGTGTGTCAATGTCTCAGAGTCTCAGTGCCTCTGTGCCTCTGTGCCTCAGTGTCTGTGTGTCAGTGTCTCAGAGTATCAGTGTCTCTCTGTCTCATTGTCTCTGTGCCTCAGTGTCTCAGTGTCTCAGCGTCTCTGTGTCTCAGTGTCTCTGTGTCTCAGTCTCTCAGTGTCTCAGAGTCTCAGTGATTCTGTGTCTCTGTGTCTCAGTGTCTCAGTGTCTCAGACTCTCAGTGTCTCAGTGTCTCTGTGCCTCGGTGTCTCAGTTTCTCAGTGTCTCAGAGTCTCAGTGTCTCTGTGTCTCCTAGACTCCGTGTCTCATTGTCTCTGTGCCTCAGTGTCTCAATGTCTCAGAGTCTCAGTGTCTCAGTGTCTCTGTGCCTGAGTGTCTCAGCGCCTCAGTGTCTCAGTGTCTCAGAGTCTCAGTTTCTCTGTGTCTCTGTGTCTCAGTGTCTCTGTGCCTCAGTGTCTCAGTGCCTCTATGTCTCAGTGTCTCAGTGTCTCTGTGTCTTTGTGCCTCAGTGTCTAAGTGTCTCAGTGTCTCAGTGTCTCAGTGTACCTGTGACTCAGTGTCTCAGTGTCTCAGTGTCTCAGACTCTCAGTGTCTCAGTGTCTCTGTGCCTCGGTGTCTCAGTTTCTCAGTGTCTCAGAGTCTCAGTGTCTCTGTGTCTCCTAGACTCCGTGTCTCATTGTCTCTGTGCCTCAGTGTCTCAATGTCTCAGAATCTCAGTGTCTCTATGTCTCAGTGTCTCTGTGCCTGAGTGTCTCAGCGCCTCAGTGTCTCAGTGTCTCAGAGTCTTAGTGTCTCTGTGTCTCAGTGTCTCTGTGCCTGAGTGTCTCAGTGCCTCTATGTCTCAGTGTCTCAGTGTCTCTGTGTCTTTGTGCCTCAGTGTCTCAGTGTCTCAGAGTCTCAGTTTCTCTGTGTCTCTGTGTCTCAGTGTCTCTGTACCTCAGTGTCTCAGTGCCTCTATGTCTCAGTGTCTCAGTGTCTCTGTGTCTTTGTGCCTCAGTGTCTAAGTGTCTCAGTGTCTCAGTGTATCTGTGACTCAGTGTCTCAGTGTCTCATTTTCTAAGATTCTCATTTCTCAGTGTCTCTTTGTCTCAGTGTCTCTTTGTCTCAGTGTCTCAGTGTCTCTGTGCCTCAGTGTCTCAGTGTGTCAGTGTCTCAGAGTCTCAGTGTCTCAGTGTCTCTGTTCCTCAGTGTCTCTGTCTCTCAGGATCTCTCTGTCTCTGTGTCTCAGTGTCTCTGAGTCTCCAGATCTCAGTGTCTCTGTGTCTCAGTGTTTCTGTGCCTCAGTGTCTCAGTGTCTCAGTGCCTCAGTGTCTCAATGTCTCACAGTCTCTGTGTCTCTGTGACTCAGTGCCTCTGTTTCTCTGTGCCTCAGTGTCTCTGTGTCTCAGTGTCTCAGAATTTCAGTGTCTCAATGACTCTGTGTCTCAGTGTCTCAGTCTCTCTGTGCGCCAGTGTCTCAGAGTGTCAGTGTCTATGCGTCTCCTTGACTCCGTGTCTCTGTGTCTCAGTGCCTCAGTGTCTCAGTTTCTCAGAGTCTCAGTGTCTCAGTGTCTCAGTGTCACTGTGCCTCAGTGTCTCTACGTCTCAGTGTCTCTGTGTCTCAGTGTCTCTTTTCCTCAGTGTCTCAGTGTCTCTGTCTCTCAGAATCTCTGTGTCTCTGTGCCTCAGTGTCTCAGTGTGTCAGTGTCTCAGAGTCTCTGTGTCTCAGTATCTCAGTGTCTCTGTTCCTCAGTGTCTCAGTGTCTCTGTGTCTCAGTGTCTCTGTCTCTCAGGATCTCTCTGTCTCTGTGCCTCAGTGTCTCAGTGTGTCAGTGTCTCAGAGTCTCTGTGTCTCAGTGTCTCAGTGTCTCTGTTCCTCAGTGTCTCAGTTTCTCTGTGTCTCTGTGTCTCTGTGCCTCAGTGTCTCAGTGTCTCAGAGTCTTAATTTCTCAGTGTCTCAGTGTCTCTGTGTCTCAGTGTCTCTGTGCCTCTGTGCCCCAGTATCTGTGTTTCAGTGTCTCAGAGTCTCAGTGACCCTGCATCTCAGTGTCAATGTGTCTCTGTGTCTCAGTGTCTCTGTGTCTCAGTGTCTCAGAGTCTCAGTTTCTCTGTGTCTCTGAGTCTCAGTGTCTCTGTGCCTCATTGCCTCAGTGTCTCAGTGTCTCAGTGTCTCTGTGCCTCAGTGTCTCAGTGTCTAGGTGTCTCAGTTTCTCAGAGTCTCTGTGTCTCATGTCTCAGTGCCTCAGTGAATCTGTGTCTCTCTGTCTCTGTGCCTTCGTGCCTCAGTGTCTCAGAGTCTCATTGTCTCTGTGTCTCTGTGTCTCTGTGTCTCAGTGTCTCAGAGTCTCAGTGTCTCTGTGTCTCAGTGCCTCTGTGCCTGAGTGCCTCAGTGTCTCAGCGTCTCAGTGTCTCAGTGTCTCTGTGTCTCAGTGTCTCTGTGCCTGAGTGCCTCAGCGCCTCAGTGTCTCAGTGTCTCAGTGTCTCAGGGTCTCAGAGTCACTGTGTCTCTGTGTCTCAGTGTCTCTGTGCCTCAGTGTCTCAGTGTCTCAGTGTCTCAGAGTCTCAGTGTCTCAGAGTCTCAGTGTCTCTGTGTCTCTGTGTCTCAGTGTCCCTGTGTCTCAGTGCATCAATGTCTCTGTGTCTCAGTGTCTCAGATCTCAGTGACTCTGTGTCTCAGTGTCTCATTGTCTCACCGTCTCAGTGTCTTTGTGTCTCAGTGCGTCAGACTCTCACTGCCTCAGACTCTCTGTTTCTCTGTATCTCAGTGTCTCTGTGCCTCAGTGTCTCAGTGTCTCAGTGTCTCAGCATCTTAGTGTCTCTGTGTTTCTGTGCCTCTGTGTCTCTGTGTCTCAGAGTCTCTGTGTCTCAGTGTCTCTGTTTCTCATTGTCTCAGTGTCTCTGTGCCTCAGTGCGTCAGTGTATCTGTGTCTCTGTGCCTCAGTGTCTCAGTGTCTCAGTGCCTCAGTGTCTCAGACTCTCAGTGTCTCAATGTCTCAGTGTCTCTGTGCCTCATTGTCTCAGTGTCTCAGCTTCTTACCGTCTCTGTGTGTCTGTGTCTCTGTGTCTCAGTGTCTCAGTGTCTCAGTGTCTCCGAGTCTCAGAGTCTCAGTGTCTCAGATCTCAGTGTCTCAGAGTCTCTGTGTCTCAGTGTCTCTGTGCCTCAGTGTCTCAGTGTCTTAGTTTCTCAGAGTCACAGTGTCTCTGCGTCTCTGTGTCTCAGTGTCTCTGTGCCTCAGTGTCTCAGTGTCTCAGAGTCTCAGAGTCTCTGTTTCTCTGTGCCTCAATGTCTCTGTGTCTCAATGTCTCAGAATTGCAGTGTCTCAATGGCTCACTTTCACAGTGTGTCTGTGTCTCTGTGCCTCAGTGTCTCAGTGTCTCAGTGTCTCAGAGTCTCAGTGTCTCTGTGTCTCAGTATCTCTGTGCCCCAGTGTCTCAGAGTGTCAGTGTCTCTGCGTCCCCTTGACTCCGTGTATCAGTGCCTCAGAGTCTCTGCGTCTCAGTGTCTCAGAGACTCCGTTTCGCTGTGTCTCAGTGTCTCAGTGTCTCTGTGCCTCTGTGTCTTAGTGTCTCTGCGTCTCAGTGTCTCAGAGTCTCTGTGTCTCTGTGCCTCATTGTCTCAGTGTGTCAGTGTCTCAGAGTCTCTGTGTCTCAGTATCTCAGAGTCTCAGTGTCTCTGTGTCTCAGTGTCTCTGTGCCTCAGTGTCTCAGTGTGTCAGTGTCTCAGAGTCTCTGCGTCTCAGTGTCTCTGTTCCTCAGTATCTCAGTGTCTCTGTGTCTCAGTGTCTCTGTCTCTCAGGATCTCTCTGTCTCTGTGTCTCAGTGTCTCTGATTCTCCAGATCTCAGTGTTTCTGTGTCTCAGTGTCTCAGAGTCTCAGTGTCTCAGTGTCTCTGTGCCTCAGTTTCTCTGTGACTCAGTGTCCCAGTGTCTCTGTGCCTCAGGGTCTCAGTGTCTCAGAGTCTCTGTGTCTCTGTGTCTATGTGTCTCTGTGTCTCTGTGTCTCAGTGTCTCCGAGTTTCATTGTCTCAGTGTCTCAGTGTCTCAGAGTCTCAGTGTCTCTGTGTCTCAGTGCCTCTGCGCCTCAGTGTCTCTGTGTCTCAGTGTCTCAGTGTCCCCGAATCTCAGAGTCTCTTTGTCTCAGTGTCTCAGTGTCTCATAGAACATAGAACATAGAACATAGAACATTACAGCGCAGAACAGGCCCTTCGGCCCACGATGTTGCGCCGACCAGTTACAAAAACAATGACCCACTAGCCTATACCAATCCCTTTTCGTCCATAAACCTATCCAGAGATCTCTTAAACGCCCCCAAACTAGACGCATTTACAACTGCAGCAGGCAGGGCATTCCAATCCCTCACCACCCGCTGGGTAAAGAACCTACCCCTGACATCCGTCCTGTAGCTACCCCCCCTTAATTTAAAGCCATGCCCCCTCGTGCTAGCTTTCTCCATCCGAGGAAAAAGGCTATCACTATCCACCCTATCTAAACCTCTAATCATCTTATATGTTTCAATAAGATCCCCTCTTAGCCGCCTTCTTTCCAACGAAAACAACCCTAGATCCCTCAGTCTCTCCTCATAGGACCTCCCCACCATACCAGGCAACATCCTAGTAAACCTCCTCTGCACCCTCTCCAACGCCTCCACATCCTTCTTGTAATGCGGGGACCAGAACTGCACACAGTACTCCAAGTGCGGCCGCACTAGAGTAGTGTACAGTTGCAACATTACACTGCGACTCCTAAATTCAATCCCCCTACCAATAAACGCCAAGACACCGTACGCCCCAAAACAGATCCCTGAGGCACACCACTCGTAACTGCACTCCATGATGAATATTTACCATCCACCACCACCCTCTGTCTCCTATCTGATAGCCAATTCCTGATCCAACTTCCTAGATTACCCACAATCCCATACATCTGCATTTTCTGCAGAAGCCTACCATGGTGAACCTTATCGAACGCCTTACTAAAATCCATGTATACCACGTCAACTGCCTTACCCCCATCCACCTCTTTGGTCACCTTCTCAAAAAACTCAATAAGGTTAGTAAGGCACGACCTACCTGCTACAAAACCATGCTGACTATTTCTAATCAATTCATTACACTCCAAATAACTATAAATCCTATCCCTAATAATTTTTTCTAAAACCTTGCCCACAACAGAAGTAAGACTCACCGGTCTATAATTCTCAGTGTCTCAGAGTCTCAGTGTCTCTGTGTCTCTGTGCCTCGGTGTCTCAGTTTCTCAGTGTCTCAGTGTCTCGGTGTCTCAATGTCTCAGAGTCTCAGTGTTACTGTGCCTCAGTGTCACTGTGCATCTGTGTCTCAGTGCCTCTGTACCTCTGTGCCTCAGTGTCTGTGTGACAGTGTCTCAGTGTCTCAGTGTCTCCGTGTCTCAGTGTCTCAGTGTCTCTGTGTCTCATTGTCTCTGTGCCTCAGTGTCTCAGTGTCTCAGAGTCACAGTGTCTCTGTGTCTCTGTTTCTCAGTGTCTCTGTGTCTCAGTGTCTCAGAGTCTCAGTGTCTCAGTGATTCTGTGTCTCTGTGTCTCAGTGTCTTAGCTTCTCACCATCTCAGAGTTTCTGTGTCTCAGTGTCTCAGTGTCTCTGTGCCTCAGTGTCTCAGTGCCTCAATGTCTCAGTGTCTCAGTGTCTCACAGTCGCTGTGTCTCTGTGACTCAGTGCCTCTGTTTCTCTGTGCCTCAGTGTCTCTGTGTCTCAGTGTCACAGAATTTCAGTGTCTCAATGACTCTGTGTCTCAGTGTCTCAGTGTCTCTGTGCCCCAGTGTCTCAGAGTGTCAGTGTCTCTGCGTCTCCTTGACTCTGTGTCTCATTGTCTCAGTGCCTCAGTGTCTCACTTTCTCAGAGTCTCAGTGTCTCTGTGTCTCAATGTCCCTGTGCCTCAGTGTCTCTACGTCTCAGTGATTCTGTGTCTCAGTGTCTCTGTGCCTCAGTGTCTCTGCGTCTCAGTGTCTCAGTGTCTCAGAGATTCAGTTTCTCTGTGTCTCTGTGTCCCAGTGTCTCTGTGCCTCTGTGTCTTAATGTCTCTGTGTCTCAGTGTCTCAGAGTCTCTGTGTCTGTGTGCCTCAGTGTCTCAATGTCTCAGTGTCTCAGTGTCTCTGTGTCTCAGAGTCTCTGTGCCTCTTTGTCTCAGTGTCTCTGTGCCTCAGTGTCTCAGTGTATCTGTGTCTCTGTGCCTCAGTGTCTCAGTGTCTCAGAGTCTCAGTGTCTCAGTGCCTCAGTGTCTCTGTCTCTCTGTGTCTCAATGTCTCAGTGTCTCTGTGCCTCAGTGTCTCAGTGTCTCAGTGTCTCCGAGTCTCAGAGTCTCAGTGTCTCAGTGTCTCAGAGACTCTGT
Source organism: Carcharhinus amblyrhynchos (assembly GCF_965287045.1). Lineage (NCBI taxonomy): Eukaryota > Metazoa > Chordata > Chondrichthyes > Carcharhiniformes > Carcharhinidae > Carcharhinus > Carcharhinus amblyrhynchos. The sequence continues at coordinate 357,189 of NW_027649814.1, forward strand.
GTCTCAGTGTCTCTGTGTCTCATTGTCTCAGTGTCTCAGAGACTCAGTAACTCTGTGTTTCAGTGCCTCTGCGCCTCAGTGTCTCTGTGTCTCAGTGTCTCTGTGTCTCTGGGCCTCAGTGTCTCAGTGTCTCAGTGTCTCTGTGTCTCAGTGTCTCTGCGCCTCAGTGTCTCCGAGTTTCATTGTCTCAGTGCCTCAGAGACTCAGTAACTCTGTGTCTCAGTGCTTCTGTGCCTCAGTGTCTCTGTGTCTCACTGTCTCAGTCCCTCCGAGTCTCATTGTCTCAGTGTCTCAGAGTCTCAGTTTCTCAGTGTCTCGGCGTCTCTGTGTCTCAGTGTCTCTGTGTCTCAGTGTCTCAGAGTCTCAGAGTCTCAGTGTCTCTGTGTCCCTGTGCCTCTGTGTCTCTGTGTCTCAGGGTCTCATTGTCTCAAGGTCTCAGAGTCTTAGAAACTCTGTGTCTCAGTGCCTCTGCACCTCAGTGTCTCTGTGTCTCAGTGTCTCAGTGCCTCAGAGTCACACAGTGTCTGTTTCTCAGTGTCTCTGTGTCTCAGAGTCTCATTGTCTCAGTGTCTCAGAGTCTCAGTTTCTCAGTGTCTCTGTGTCTCTGTGTCTCAGTGTCTCTGTGTCTTAGTGTCTCAGAGTCTCAGTGTCTCAGTGTCTCTGTGACTCGGTGTCTCAGTGTCTCAGTGTCTCTGTGTCTCAGTGTCTTAGTGTATCTGTGTCTCTGTGCCCCAGTGTCTCTGTGTCTCAGTGTCTCAGTGTCTCTGTGCCTCAGGGTCTCAGCGTCTCAGTGTCTCTGTGTCCCTCGGCCTCTGTGTCTCTGTGTCTCAGTGTCTCATTGTCTCTGTGTCTCAGTGTCTCAGAGCCTCAGTAACTCTGTGACTCAGCGCCTCTGCGCCTCAGTGTTTCTGTGTCTCAGTGTCTCAGTTCCTCCGAGTCTCAGAGTCTCAGTGTCTCTGTGTCTCTATGTCTCAGTGTCTCAGTGTCTCTGTGTCTCAGTGTCTCAGTGTCTCAGTGTCTCTGTGTCTCCGTGTCTCAGTGCCTCAGTGTCTCTGTGCCTCAGTGTCTCAGTGTCTCAGAGTCTCCGTATCTCTCTGTCTCTTGGTCTCAGTGTCTTTGAGCCTCAGTGTCTCACTGTCTCTGTGTCTCTATGTCTCAGTGTCTCAATGCCTCTGTGTCTCTGTGCCTCGGTGTCTCAGTGTCTCTGTGCCTCAGTGTCTCAGTGTCTCAGAGTCTCCGTATCGCTCTGTGTCTTGGTCTCAGTGTCTCTGAGCCTCAGTCTCTCAGTGTCTCAGTGTCTCTGTGCCTCAGTGTCTCAGTATCTCAGAGTCTCAGTGTCTCAGTGTGTCTGTGTCTCAATGTCTCAGTGTCTCTGTGTCTCTTGGTCTCAGTCTCTCAGTGTCTCAGTGTCTCAGTTTCTCAGTGTCTCTGTGTGTCAGTGTCCCTGTGTCTCAGTGTCTCACTGTCTCTGTGTCTCTATGTCTCAGTGTCTCAGTGTCTCTGTGTCTCAGTGCCTCAGTGTCTCTGTGTCTCTGTGCCTCAGTGTCTCAGTGTCTCAGAGTCTCCGTATCTCTCTGTCTCTTGGTCTCAGTGTCTCAGAGCCCCAGTGTCTCACTGTCTCTGTGTCTCTATGTCGCAGTGTCTCAGTGTATCTGTGTCTCAGTGTCTCAGTGTCTCAGTATCTCAGAGTCTCAATGTCTCTGTGTCTCAGTGTCTCAGTGTCTCAGTGTCTCTGTGCCTCAGTGTCTCAGTGTCTCAGAGTCTCCGTATCGCTCTGCGTCTTGGTCTCAGTGTCTCTGAGCCTCAGTGTCTCAGTGTCTCTATGTCTCAGTGTCTCTGTGTCTCAGTGTCTCAGAGTCGCAATGTCTCTGTGTCTCAGTGTCTCTGTGTCTCAGTGTCTCAGAGTCTCAGTGTCTCAGTGTCTCTCTCTCTCAGTGTCTCAGATTCTCAGTGTCTCTGTGTCTCTGTGCCTCAGTGTCTCAGTGTCTCAGAGTCTCAGTGTCTCTGTGTCTCTTTGACTCAGTGTCTCTGTGCCTCAGTGTCTCAGTGTCTCAGTGTCTCTGTGTCTCTGGGGGTCAGTGTCTCAGCGTCTCAGAGTCTCAGTGTCTCAGTGTCTCAGTGTCTCTGTGCCTCAGTGTCTCAGTGTCTCAGAGTCTCCGTATCTCTCTGTCTCTTGGTCTCAGTGTCTCTGAGCCTCAGTGTCTCAGCGTCTCTGTGTCTCTGTGCCTCAGTGTCTCAGTATCTCAGAGTGTCAGTGTCTCAGTGTCTCTGTGCCTCAGTGTCTCAGTGTCTCAGTTTCTCAGAGTCTCAGAGTCTCAGTGTCTCTGTGTCTCAGTGTCTCTGTGTCTCCGTGTCTCAGAGTCTCAGTGTCTCAGTGTCTCTGTGTCTCAGTGTCTCAGATTCTCAGTGTCTTAGTGTCTCTGTGTCTCAATGTCTCAGTGTCTCTGTGCCTCAGTGTCTCAGTGTCTCACAGTCTCAGTGTCTCTGTGTCTCTGTGCCTCAGTGTCTCTGTGTCTAAGTGTCTCAGTGTCTCAGAGTCTCCGAGTTTCATTGTCTCAGTGTCTCAGTGTCTCTGTGCCTCATTGTCTCAGTGTTTCAGTGTCTCTATGCCTCAGTGTCTGTGTGTCTCAGTGTCTCAGTGTCTCAGAGTCGCAGTGTCTCTGTGTCTATGTGCCTCGGTGTCTCAGTGTCTCGGTGTCTCAGTGTCTCAGTGTCTCTGTGTCTCAGTGTCCCTGTGTCTCAGTGTCTCACTGTCTCTGTGTCTCTATGTCTCAGTGTCTCAGTGTCTCTGTGTCTCAGTGTCTCAGTGTCTCTGTGCCTCAGTGTCTCAGTGTCTCAGAGTCTCCGTATCTCTCTGTCTCTTGGTCTCAGTGTCTCAGAGCCTCAGTGTCTCACTGTCTCGGTGTCTCTATGTCTCAGTGTCTCAGTGTCTCTGTGTCTCAGTGTCTCAGTGTCTCAGTATCTCAGAGTCTCAGTGTCTCAGTGTGTCTGTGTCTCAATGTCTCAGTGTCTCTGTGTCTCTTGGTCTCAGTCTCTCAGTGTCTCAGTGTCTCAGTTTCTCAGTGTCTCTGTGTGTCAGTGTCCCTGTGTCTCAGTGTCTCACTGTCTCTGTGTCTCTATGTCTCAGTGTCTCAGTGTCTCTGTGTCTCAGTGCCTCAGTGTCTCTGTGTCTCTGTGCCTCAGTGTCTCAGTGTCTCAGAGTCTCCGTATCTCTCTGTCTCTTGGTCTCAGTGTCTCAGAGCCCCAGTGTCTCACTGTCTCTGTGTCTCTATGTCGCAGTGTCTCAGTGTCTCTGTGTCTCAGTGTCTCAGTGTCTCAGTATCTCAGAGTCTCAATGTCTCTGTGTCTCAGTGTCTCAGTGTCTCAGTGTCTCTGTGCCTCAGTGTCTCAGTGTCTCAGAGTCTCCGTATCGCTCTGCGTCTTGGTCTCAGTGTCTCTGAGCCTCAGTGTCTCAGTGTCTCTATGTCTCAGTGTCTCTGTGTCTCAGTGTCTCAGTGTCGCAGTGTCTCAGTGTCTCAGAGTCGCAATGTCTCTGTGTCTCAGTGTCTCTGTGTCTCAGTATCTCAGAGTCTCAGTGTCTCAGTGTCTCTCTCTCTCAGTGTCTCAGATTCTCAGTGTCTCTGTGTCTCTGTGCCTCAGTGTCTCAGTGTCTCAGAGTCTCAGTGTCTCTGTGTCTCTTTGACTCAGTGTCTCTGTGCCTCAGTGTCTCAGTGTCTCTGTGTCTCTGGGGGTCAGTGTCTCAGCGTCTCAGAGTCTCAGTGTCTCAGTGTCTCAGTGTCTCTGTGCCTCAGTGTCTCAGTGTCTCAGAGTCTCCGTATCTCTCTGTCTCTTGGTCTCAGTGTCTCTGAGCCTCAGTGTCTCAGCGTCTCTGTGTCTCTGTGCCTCAGTGTCTCAGTATCTCAGAGTCTCAGTGTCTCAGTGTCTCTGTGCCTCAGTGTCTCAGTGTCTCAGTTTCTCAGAGTCTCAGAGTCTCAGTGTCTCTGTGTCTCAGTGTCTCTGTGTCTCCGTGTCTCAGAGTCTCAGTGTCTCAGTGTCTCTGTGTCTCAGTGTCTCAGATTCTCAGTGTCTTAGTGTCTCTGTGTCTCAATGTCTCAGTGTCTCTGTGCCTCAGTGTCTCAGTGTCTCACAGTCTCAGTGTCTCTGTGTCTCTGTGCCTCAGTGTCTCTGTGTCTAAGTGTCTCAGTGTCTCAGAGTCTCCGAGTTTCATTGTCTCAGTGTCTCAGTGTCTCTGTGCCTCATTGTCTCAGTGTTTCAGTGTCTCTATGCCTCAGTGTCTGTGTGTCTCAGTGTCTCAGTGTCTCAGAGTCGCAGTGTCTCAGTGTCTCTGTGTCTATGTGCCTCGGTGTCTCAGTGTCTCGGTGTCTCAGTGTCTCAGTGTCTCTGTGTCTCAGTGTCCCTGTGTCTCAGTGTCTCACTGTCTCTGTGTCTCTATGTCTCAGTGTCTCAGTGTCTCTGTGTCTCAGTGTCTCAGTGTCTCTGTGCCTCAGTGTCTCAGTGTCTCAGAGTCTCCGTATCTCTCTGTCTCTTGGTCTCAGTGTCTCAGAGCCTCAGTGTCTCACTGTCTCGGTGTCTCTATGTCTCAGTGTCTCAGTGTCTCTGTGTCTCAGTGTCTCAGTGTCTCAGTATCTCAGAGTCTCAATGTCTCTGTGTCTCAGTGTCTCAGTGTCTCTGTGCCTCAGTGTCTCAGTGTCTCAGAGTCTCCGTATCGCTCTGCGTCTTGGTGTCCGTGTCTCTGAGCCTCAGTGTCTCAGTGTCTCTGTGTCTCAGTGCCCCTGTGTCCCAGTATCTCACTGCCTCTGTGTCTCTATGTCTCAGTGTCTCAGTGTCTCTGTGCCTCAGTGTCTCAGTGTCTCAGAGTCTCCGTATCTCTCTGTCTCTTGGTCTCAGTGTCTCTGAGCCTCAGTGTCTCACTGTCTCTGTGTCTCTATGTCTCAGTGTCTCAATGTCTCAGTGTCTCAGTGTCTCAGTGTCTCTGTGCCTCAGTGTCTCAGTGTCTCAGAGTCTCCGTATTGCTCTGTGTCTTGGTCTCAGTGTCTCTGAGCCTCAGTGTCTCAGTGTCTCAGTGTCTCTGTGCCTCAGTGTCTCAGTATCTCAGAGTCTCAGTGTCTCAGTGTGTCTGTGTCTCAATGTCTCAGTGTCTCTGTGTCTCAATGTCTCAGTGTCTCTGTGTCTCTTGGTCTCAGTCTCTCAGTGTCTCTGTGCCTCAGTGTCTCAGTGTCTCAGTTTCTCAGTGTCTCAGAGTCTCAATGTCTCAGTGTATCTGTGTCTCTGTGTCTCAGTGTCTCTGTGTCTCAGTGTCTCAGTGTCTCTGTGCCTCAGTGTCTCAGCGTCTCAGTGTCTCTGTGTCCCTCTGCCTCTGTGTCTCTGGGTCTCAGTCTCTCAGTGTCTCTGTGCCTCAGTGTCTCTGTGTCTCAGTGTCTCAGTGCCTCCGAGTCTCAGAGTCTCAGTGTCTCAGTGTCTTGGAGTCTCAGTTTCTCAGCGTCTCTGTGTCTCTGTGTCTCAGTGTCTCTCTGTCTCAGTGTCTCTGTGTCTCAGTGTCTCAGAGTCTCAGTGTCTCGGTGTCTCAGTGTCGCTGTGCCTCTGTGTCTCAGTGTCTCGGTGTCTCAGTGTCTCTGTGTCTCAATTTCCCTGTGTCTCAGTGTCTCTGTGTCTCTGTGCCTCAGTGTCTCAGTGTCTCAGAGTCTCAATGTCTCAGTGTCTCAGTGTCTCAGTGTCTCAGTGTCTCTGTGTCTCAGTGTCCCTGTGTCTCAGTGTCTTAGTGTCTCTGTGTCTCTGTGCCTCAGTGTCTCAGTGCTCAGAGTCTCAATGTCTCTGTGTCTCAGTGTTTCAGTGTCTCAGTGTCTCTGTGTCTCAGTGTCTCTGTGTCTCTGTGCCGCAGTGTGTCAGTGTCTCAGAGTCTCAATGGCTCTGTCTCTCTGTGCCTCAGTTTCTCAGTGTCTCAGTGACTCTTTGTCTCAGTGTCTCAGTGTCTCTGTGTCTCAGTGTCCCTGTGTCTCAGTGTCTTAGTGTCTCTGTGTCTCTGTGTCTCTGTGCCTCAGTGTCTCAGTGTCTCAGAGTCTCAATGTCTCTGTGTCTCAGTGTTTCAGCGTCTCTGTGTCTCAGTGTCTCTGTGTCTCTGTGCCGAAGTGTGTCAGTGTCTCAGTGTCTCAGTGTCTCTGTGTCTCAGTGTCTCAGAGTCTCTGTGTCTCAGTGTCTCTGTGTCTCATTGTCTCAGTGAATCTGTGTCTCTTTGTCTCTGTGCCGCAGTGTCTCAGTGTCTCAGAGTCTCTGTGTCTCTGTGTCCCTGTGTCTCAGTGTCTCTGTGCCTCAGTGTCTCAGTGTTTCAGTGTCTCTGTGTCTCAGTGTCTCTGTGTCTCAGTGTCTCAGAGTCTCAGTGTCTCAGTGTCTCTGTGCCTCGGTGTCTCAGTGTCTCGGTGTTTCAGTGTCTCTGTGCCTCAGTGTCCCTGTGTCTCAGTGTCTCTGTGTCTCAGTGTCTCAGTGTCTCAGAGTCTCAATGTCTCTGTGTCTCTGTGCCTCAGTTTCTCAGTGTCTCAGTGACTCTTTGTCTCAGTGTCTCATTGTCTCTGTGCCTCAGTGTCTCATTGACTCAGTGTCTCAGTGTCTCTGTGTCTCTGTGTGTCTGTTTCTCAGTGTCTCCGTGCCTGAGTGTCTCAGTGTCTCAGTGTCTCAGTCTCAGTGTCTCTGTGCCTGAGTGTCTGAGTGTCTCTGTGTGTCAGTGTCTCAGTGCCTCTGTGTCTCAGTTTCTCTGTGACTCAGTGTCTCAGTGTCTCTGTGTCTCAGTTTCTCAGTGCCTCTGTGTCTCACTTTCTCTGTGACTCAGTGTCTCAGTGTCTCTGTGTCTCAGTGTCTCAGAGTCTCAGTGTCTCTTTGTCTCAGTGTCTCTGTGCCTCAGTGTCTCAGTGTCTCTGTCTCAGAGTCTCAGTGTCTCTGTGTCTCTTTGTCTCAGTGTCTCTGTGTCTCATTGCCTTCGAGTCTCAATGTGTCAGGGTCTCTGTGTATCTGGGTCTCTGTGTCTCTGGGTCTCAGGGTAACTTGGTCTCAGGTTGTCTTGTTCTCTTTCTCTCTGGGTCTCTGTGTCTCAATGTCTCAGGGCTTCTCTGTCTCAGGGCCTCTGGGTCTCTGGGTCTCAGTGTTCAGTGTCTTAGGATCTCTGGGTCTTAAGGTCTCTGTGTCTCAGTGTTTCAGGGTCTCATAGTCTCAGGCTCTCTGTGTCTCTGGGTCTCTGGGTCTCAGTGGCTCAGTGTCTCATCATCTCTGGGTCTCTGGGACTCTGTGTCTCAGTGCCTCTGGAATCTCTGTGTCTCAGTGTCTCATGCTCTCTGGTTCTCTGGGTCTCAGTGTCTCACCGTCTCTGGGTCTCTGTATCTCAGTGTCTCAATGTGTCAGTGTCTCTGGGTCTCAGGGTCTCGGTGTCTCTGGGTCTCTGGGCCTTTGTGTCTCAGCGTCTCAATGCCTCAGGGTCTCTGGGTCTCAGAGACCCAGAGATCCTGAGACCCAGAGACCCTGATACATTGAGACCCAGAGACCCTGAGACCCAGAGACCCTGAGACAAAGAGTCCCTGAGACATTGAGACACAGAGACACTGAGACATTGAGACACTGATACACTGAGACATTGAGACACAGAGACCCTGAGACACAGAGACCCTGATACATTGAGACACTGAGACACTGAGACCCACAGTCCCAGAGACATTGAGACACTGAGACACAGAGACCCACAGACACTGAGACCCTGAGACATTGAGACACGGAGACTCTGAGACATTGAGACACTAAGACACAGAGACCCAGAGACCCAGATACATTGAGACACTGAGGCACTGAGACACTGAGACATTGAGGCTCAGAGACCCTGAGACCCAGAGGCCCTGAGACCCTGAGACACAGTGACCCAGAGGCCCTGAGATCCTGAGACAGTGAGGCCCTGAGGCACTGAGACACTGAGACCCAGAGACCCAGACAAGCTGAGGCATTGGGACCCTAAGACATTGAGACACAGAAACCCAGAGACCCTGAGACATTTGGACACTGAGACCCTGAGACACTGAGGCCGAGAGACCCAGTGACCCTAAGACATTCTGACACAGAGATACTGAGTCCCAGAGACCCACAGACCCTGAGACATTGAGACCCAGAGTCCCAGTGACCCAGAGACCCTGAGACACTGAGACACTGAGACCGAAGGGACCCAGAGACCGTGAGACGCTGAGACCTTGAGTCCCAGAGACCCAGATATCCTGAAACCCTGAGACACAGAAGCCCAGAGACCCTGAGACACTGAGACCCAGAGAGGCAGAGACCCTGAGAAAATGAAACGCAGAGACCAAGAGACCCTGAGACCCAGAGATACTGAGACCCAAAGACCCAGAGATTCAGAGACCCCGAACCACGAGACCCTGAGACACTGAGATCCAGAGATCCGGAGACCAAGAGACCCTGAGAACCTGAGACCCAGGAACCCAGAGACACTGAGACACAGGGACCCAGAGACTCAGAGATCCTGAGATCTTGAGACACTGTGACACTGAGACCAAGAGACCTAGAGACACTGAGACAATGAGACACTGAGACACATAGACCCAGTGACCCAGAGACACTGAGACCCAGAGACCCAGAGACCAAGAGAGCCCGAAACCCTGAGACACTGAGACACTGAGACACTGAGACCCAGAGACACTGAGACACTGGGACACAGAGACCAAGAGAGCCTGAAACCCTGAGACACTGAGACACTGAGACCCAGAGACACTGAGACACTGGGACACAGAGACCAAGAGACCCTGAAACCCTGAGACACTGAGACACTGAAACCCAGAGACACTGAGACACTGGGACACAGAGACGCAGAGATCCTGAGACACTGAAACCCTGAGACACTGAGACACAGAGAGCAGAGACCCAGAGACCCAGGGACCTGGAGACACAGAGAAACTGAGACTTTGAGACACTGAAACCCAGAGACCCACAGACCCAGAGACACTGAGACTCTGCGACACAGAGACCCAGAGACATAGAGTCACAGAGACACTGAGACACAGGGACACAGATCCTGAGACACTGAAACCCTGAGACACTGAGACACAGAGAGCAGGGACCTGGAGACACAGAGAAACTGAGACTTTGAGACACTGAAACCCAGAGAACCACAGACCCAGAGACACTGAGACTCTGCGACACAGAGACCCAGAGACCCAGAGTCACAGAGACACTGAGACACAGGGACACAGAGACTCAGAGACCCTGTGACCTTGAGACACTGAGACACAGAGGCCCAGACACCCAATGACCCTGAGACACTGAGACACATAGACCCAGTGACACAGAGATCCTGAGACCCAGTGACCCAGAGACCCAGAGACCTTGAGACACTGAGACAGTGAGACCCTGAGACATGAGACACGGAGACCCATAGACCCAGAGGACCTGAGACACTGAGAGACTGAGACTTTGAGACACTGAGGCCCAGAGACCCAGAGCCCCTGTGTCACAGAGACACTGAGAAACAGGGACCCAGAGACTCAGAGGCCCTGAGACCTTGAGACAGTGAGACACTGAGACACAGACACCCAGAGACCCAATGACCCTGAGACATTAAGATACTGAGACACATAGACCCAGTTTCCCAGAGACCCTGAGACCCAGTAACCCAGAGACCAAGAGAACTTGAGACCCTGAGACACTGAGACCCTGAGACACTGAAACCCTGAGACACAGAGTCCAGAGACCCAGAGACCCATAGAAACCTGAGACACTGAGGGACTGAGACTTTGAGACACTGAAACCCAGAGACCCAGAGCCATTGCGACACTGAGACCCAGAGACACTGAGACACTGAGGCACTCAGACACAGGGACACAGAGACTCAGAGAACCTGAGACACTGAGACCCAGTGACCCAGAGACTAAGATACCCTGAGACCCGAAGACCCTGAGACACTCAGACCCAGAGACACTGAGACACGAGGACACACACACCCAGAGAGCCTGAGACAATGAAACCCTTAGACATTGAGACCCAGAGACCCGGAGACACCGAGAGACTGAGACTTTGAGACAGTGAGATCCAGAGACCCACAGAAACAGAGACACTGATACACAGAGACCCAGAGACCCTGAGTCACTGAGACACTGAGACACAGGGACCCAGAGACTCAGAGACCCTGTGACCTTGCAACACTGAGACACAGAGACCCAGAGACCCAATGACCCTGACACAGTGAGACACTGAGACACATAGAACCAGTGACCCAGAGACCCTGAGACCCAGTGACCCAGAGACCCAGAGGCCTTGAGACATTGAGACACTGAGACCCTGAGACACTGAGAGTCTGAGACTTTGAGACACTGAGACCCAGAGACCCTGAGACACTGAGATCCTGAGACCCTGAGACACTGAGACACAGAGGCCCTGAGACACTGTGACACTGAGTCACTGAGACACTGAGACACAGAGACACAGGGACACTGAGACCATGAGAAACTGAGACCCAGAGACACTGAGACATTGAGACGCAGAGAAAAAGAGACCCTGAGAAACTAAAACACTGAGACCCATGGACACTGAGACCCAGGGACCCAGAGACCCTGGGACCCAGAGACCCAGAGACCCTGAGACCCAGTTATCCAGAGACAATCTGACAATGAGACCCAGAGACCCTGAGACACCGAGAACCAGAGACTCAGAGACACTGAGACCCTGAGACACTTAGACATTGAGACAGTGAGACACAGAGACACTGTGACCCTGAGACACTGAGACACAGAGACCCCGAGACCCAGAGACACAGAGACACTGGGACCCTGAGACACTGAGAACCTGAGATACTGAGACATGAGACACTGAGACCCTAAGACATTGAGACCTTGAGACCTTGACACCCTGAGACACTGAGACACTGCGGCACTGATACCCAGAGACTCTGAGACACTGAGACCCTGAGATCCAGAGACCCTGAGACCCAGCGAGGCTGAGACACTGAGACACTGAGACCCTCCGCCACTGAGACACTGAGACACTGCAAACCTGAAACCCTGAGACCCTGAGCCGCTGAGACAGCGAGAGACTGAGACTCTGAGAAACTGAGACACTGAGACCCGGAGACACTGAAACACTGAGACCCAGGGACCCAGAGATGCAGATATCTTGTGACCATGGGACCCAGAGAAAATTAGACACTGATTCCCAGGGACCCTGAGACCCAGAGACCCTGATACCCTGAGACACTGGGACACTGAGACATTGAGACACTGAGACCCTGAGACATTGAGACACTGAGACCCTGAGAAACTGAGAGCTGAGACTCTGAGACACTGAGATCCAGAGACACAGAGACCTTGAGAAACTGAGACCCAGAGACCCAGAGAAACAGAGACCCTGAGACACAGGGACAGTGAGACCAACAGACCAAGAGACCCTGAGACCCTGAGACCCTGAGATACAGAGACACAGAGACCCAGAGACCCTCAGACGCTGAGACACTGAGACCCTGAGACACTGGGACATTGAGACACTGCAACCCTGAAACCCTCAGACCCTGAGACCCAGAGACGCAGTGAAACTGAGACCCTGAGACACTGAGACCCGGAGACCCTGAGACACTGAGACCCTGAAACACTGAGACACTGAGAACTTGAGACACTGAGAGCTGAGACTCTGAGACCCTGAATCCCTGAGACACTGAGACACAGAGAGACTGAGAACATGAGACACTGAGACCCTGAGACACTGATACACTGAGACCCTGAGACCCTGAGAAGCAGAGACCCTGAGACCAAGAGAACCTGAGACCCTGTGGCACTGAGACACTGAGACATTGAGACGCTGCAACCCTGAAACCCTGAGACCCTGACACCCTGATACCCAGAGACCCTGATAAAATGAGACCCTGAGACACTGAGACACTGAGAAACTGAGACACTGAGACCCAGAGACTCTGAGAACCAGAGATCCAGAGACCCAGAGACCCTGAAACCCTGAGACCCTGAGACCCTGAAACACTGAGCCACTGAGACCCTGAGAAACTGAAACACTGAGACACTGAGAAGCTGAGACACTGAGACACTGAGGCACTGAGACCCTGAGACCCTGAAACACTGAGACACTGAGACAGTGAGACACTGAGACCCTGAGACACTGAGACCCTGAGACAGTGAGACCCTGAGACACTGAGACACTGAGACCCTGAGACACGGAGACATGGAGACACTGAGGCCCTGAGACACTGAGACCCTGAGACACAGAGGCACTGAGGCCCTGAGCCCCTGAGACACTCAGAATCTGAGTCCCTGAGACTCTGAGACACTGAGAAACTGAGACGCAGAGACCCTGAGAAGCTGAGACCCTGAGACCAAGAGACACTGAGACAATGTAACCGTGAGACCCTGAGACACTGAGATCCTGAGACCCAGAGACCCTAAGAAAATGAGACACTGAGAACCTGAGACAATGACACACTGAGACCCTCCGACCCAGGAACCAGAGACCTTGAGACACTGAGACCCTGAGACACTGAGACCCTGAGACACTGAGAGACTGTGACCATGAGCCCCTGAGACCCAGAGACACTGAGACCTTGAGAGACTGAGACCCTGAGACACTGAGACACTGAGGCACAGAAACCAAGAGACCCAAAGGACCAGAGATGCAGAGACCCTGAGACCCGGAGACCCTGAGACACAGAGACACCGAGACACTGGGACAGAGACATTGTGGCACAGAGACGTTGCGACCCTGAAACCCTGAGACCCTGAGACACTGAGACCCAGAGACCCAGAGACCCAGAGTCCCTGAGAGCCATAGACCCAGAGACCCTGAGGCACTGAGACCCTGACACGCAGAGACCCAGAGACCCTGAGGCACTGAGACCCAGAGTCACTGAGAACCAGACACGCAGTGACCCAGAGACCCTGAGACACAGAGACCCTGAAACCATGACAAACTGAGACCCAGAGACCCTGAGCACTGAGACCGTGCGACACTGAGACCCTGAGACACTGAGATACTGAGACCCTGAGACACTGAGACATTGAGACACAGAGACACTGAGAGCTGAGACTCTGAGACCCTGATTCCCTGAGTCCCAGAGGCCCAGAGAGACTGAGACCCTGAGACACTGAGACCCTGAGACACTGAGACCCTGAGACACTGATACACAGAGACCCTGAGACCCTGAGACACTGAGACCCTGAGACACTGAGGCCCTGAGAAACTGAGACCCTGAGGCAGTGAGACACTGAGATCCTGAGACACTGAGACACTGCGACACTGAGACCCTGAGGCACGGGGATCCTGAGACCCAGAGACCCTGAGACACTGAGCCACAGAGACGCAGAAACCCTCAGGCACTGAGACACTGAGCCCTGAGACCCAGAGACACTGAACCCTGAGACACTGAGACACTGAGGCCCTGAGCCCCTGAGACACTGAGACACTGAGACCCTGAGACACTGAGACCCTGAGACACAGCGACACAGAGACCCTGAGACCCTCAGACACTGAGACACTGAGACCCTGGGACCCAGGGAACCAGAGACCCTGAGACACTGAGACACTGTGACACTGAGACCCAGTTACCCAGAGACACAGAGGCTCTGAGACACAGAGACAGTGAGATCAACAGACCAAGAGACCCAGAGAACCAGACATCCAGAGACCATGAGACCCTGAGACACTAAGACCCAGGCACGCAGTGACCCAGAGATCCTGAGATCCTGAGACTCTGAGACACTGAGACCCTGAGACACAGAGACCCAGACACCCTGAGGAACTGAGACCCAGACACCCTGAGGAACTGAGACCCAGAGACCCAGAGAAACAGAGACCCTGAGACACAGAGACAGTGAGACCCACAGACCAAGAGACCCAGAGAACCAGAGATCCAGAGACCCCGAGACCCTGAGACGCTGAGGCCCTGAGACACTGAGACACTGCGACACTGAGACACTGAGGCCCTGAGACACAGAGACACTGAGCCCGGAGACACGGAGACACTGAGACACAGAGGCACTGAGGCCCTGAGCCCCTGAGACACTGAAACTCTGAGTCCCTGACACTCTGAGACACTGAGAAACTGAGACCCTGATGCACTGACACAATGTGGCCATGAGACCCTGAGACACTGAGACACTGAAAACCCTGAAGCCGAGAGACCCTGAGAAAATGAAACACTGAGAACCTGAGACAATGACACACTGAGACACTGAGACCCTGGGACCCAGGGAACCATAGACCCTGAGACACTGAGACCCTGAGACACTGAGAGACTGTGACCATGAGACCCAGAGACACTGAGACCCTGAGAAAACTGATACACTGAGACCCAGAAACCCTGAGAACGAGAGATCCAGAGACCCTGAGACCCAGAGGCCCTGAGACCCTGAGACCCTGAGACACAGAGGCCCTGAGACCCTAAGACCCTGAGACCCTGAGACCCTGAGACCCAGAGGACCTGAGACCCTGAGACACTGAGACCCTGAGACCCAGAAAACCTGAGACCCTGAGACACTGAGACATTGAGAATCAGAGACACAGAGACCCAGAGGCCCTGAGAACCTGAGACCCTGAGACACAGAGACCAAGAGGCCCTGAGACCCTCAGACACAGAGACCCTGAGACCCAGATGCCCTGAGGTCCTGAGGTCCTGAGACCATGAGACATTGAGACCCTGAGACCCAGAGGCACTGAGACCCTGAGACACAGAGACCCAGAAGCCCTGAGACCCTAAGACCCTGAGACACAGAGACCCAGAGGCCCTGAGACACTGAGACCCTGAGACCCAGAGGACATGAGACCCTGAGACACTGAGACATTGAGACTCAGAGACACACAGACCCAGAGGCCCTGAGACCCTGAGACACTGAGACCTAGAGGATCTGAGACACTGAGAACCTAAGACCCTGAGACACAGAGACCCAGAGGCCCTGAGACCCGAAGACACAGAGACCCTGAGACCCAGATGCCCTGTGGTCCTGAGGTCCTGAGACCCTGAGACATTGAGACCCTGAGACTCAGAGGCACTGAGACCCTGAGACATAGAGGCCCTGAGACCCTGAGACCCTGAGACCCTGAGATCCTGAGACACAGAGACCCATAGGCCCTGAGACCCTGAGACACTGAGACCCTGAGACCCAGAGGCCCTGAGAACCTGCGACCCTGAGACACTGAGACTCAGAGACCCAGAGGCCCTGAGACACAGAGACCCAGAAGTCCTGAGACTCTGAGACACCGAAACACTGAGACCCAGAGGCCCTGAGACCCTGAGACACTGAGACATTGAGACTCAGAGACCCAGAGGCCCTGAGACCCTGAGACACTGAGACCCTGAGACACAACAGCCCTGAGGCCCTGAGACACAGTGACCCAGAGGCCCTGAGACCCAAAGGCCCTGAGACCATGAGACACTGAGACACTGAGACATTGAGACTCAGAAACCAAGAGACCCAGAGGCCCTGAGACCCTGAGACACTGACACATGGAGACTCAGAGACCGTGAGACCCAAAGACCCTGAGACCCTGAGACCCTGAGACACAGAGACCCAGAGGCCCTGAGACCCTGAGACACTGAGACACTGAGACCCAGAGGCCCTGAGACCCTGAGAACCTGAGACACTGAGACATTGAGACTCAGAGACCCAGAGGCCGTGAGACCCTGAGACACAGAGACCCAGAGACCCTGAGGGACTGAGACCCTGAGACACTGAGACCCTGAAACCCAGAGGCCCTGAGACCCTGAGACAATGAGACACAGAGACCCAGAGGCCCTGAGATCCAGAGGCCCTGAGACCCTGAGACATAGAGACCCAGGTGCCCTGAGACCCTGAGACCCTGAGACACAGGGACCCAGAAACCCTGAGACCCTGAGACACTGTGACTCAGAGACCCAGAGACCCAGAGGCCCTGAGACACTGAGACATTGTGACTCAGAGACCCAGAGACCCAGAGGCCCTGAGACCCTGAGACCCTGAGACAGAGAAACCCAGAGGCCCTGAGACCCTGAGACACAGAGACCCAGAGGCCCTGAGACCCTGAGACACAGAGACCCTGATACACAGAGAACCTGAGACATTGAGAGTCAGAGACCCAGAGACCCTGAGACCCTGAGACACAGAGACCCAGAGGCCCTGAGACCCTGAGACACTGAGACCCTGAGACCCAGAGGCCCTGAGACCCTGAGACCCTGAGAACCTGAAACCCAGAGGACCTGAGACCCTGAGACATAGAGACCCAGATGCCCTGAGACCCTGAGACCCTGAGACACAGAGACCCAGAGGCCCTGAGACCCTGAGACCCTGAGACTCTGAGACACTGAGACCCTGAGTCCCTGAGACCAGAGGCCCTGAGACCCTGAGACATAGAGACCCAGATGCCCTGAGACCCTGAGACCCTGAGACACAGAGACCCAGATGCCCTGAGACCCTGAGACCCTGAGACACAGAGACCCAGAGGCCCTGAGACCCTGAGACTCTGAGACACCGAGACCCTGAGTCCCTGAGACCCAGAGGCACTGAGACATTGAGAGTCAGAGACCCAGAGACCCTGAGACCCTGAGACACAGAGACCCAGAGGCCCTGAGACCCTGAGACACTGAGACCCTGAGACCCAGAGACCCAGAGGCCCTGAGACCCTGAGAACCTGAGACACTGAGAGATTGAGACTCAGAGACCCAGAGGTCCTGAGACACTGAGACACAGAGACCCAGAGACCCTGAGGGACTGAGACCCTGAGACCTAGAGGCCCTGAGACCCTGAAACACTGAGAACCTGAAACCCAGAGGCCCTGAGACCCTGAGACATAGAGACCCAGATGCCCTGAGACCCTGAGACCCTGAGACACAGAGACCCTGTGTCCCTGAGACCCAGAGGCCCTGAGACCCTGAGACACTGAGACACTGAGACTCAGAGACACAGAGACCCAGAGGCCCTGAGACACTGAGACCCTGAGACCCAGAGTCCCTGAGGCCGTGAGACCCTGAGACACAGAGACCCAGAGGCCTTGAGGGACTGAGACCCTGAGACCTAGAGGCCCTGAGACCCTGAGACACTGAGACCCTGAAACCCAGAGGCCCTGAGACGCTGACACAATGAGACAGAGAGACCCAGAGGCCCTGAGACCCTGAGACCCTAGACATAGAGACCCAAATGCCCTGAGACCCTGAGACCCTGAGACACTGAGACATTGAGAATCAGAAACCCAGAGACCCAGAGGACATGAGACAGAGTGACCCAGAGGCCCTGAGACCCTGAGGCACTGAGACCCTGAGACCGAGAGGCCCTGAGACCCTGAGAGACAGTGACCCAGAGGCCCTGAGACCCTGAGACACTGAGACATTGAGACTCAGAGACCCAGAGGCCCTGAGACCCTGAGACACAGAGACCCAGAGACCCTGAGGGATTGAGACCCTGAGACCTAGAGGCCCTGAGACAATGAGACACAGAGAGCCTGAGGCCCTGAGATCCAGAAGCCCTGAGACCCTGAGACATAGAGACCCAGATGCCCTGAGAACCTGAGACACAGAGACCCAGAGGCCCTGAGACCCTGAGACCCTGAGACTCTGAGACAATGAGACCCTGAGACCCAGAGGCCCTGAGACCCTGAGACGCTGTGACTCAGAGACCCAGAGACCCAGAGGCCCTGAGACCCTGAGACACAGAGACCTCGAGGCCCTGAGACCCTGAGAACCAGAGACCCAGAGACCCAGAGACCCTGAGACACAGGGACCCAGAGACCCAGAGACCCTGAGACCCTGAGACCTATAGGCCCTGAGACCCTGAGGCCTAGAGACCCAGAGGCCCTGAGACCCTGAGACACAGAGACCCAGAGACCCTGATACACTGAGACCCTGAGACATTGAGAGTCAGAGACCCAGAGACCCTGAGACCCTGAGACACAGAGACCCAGAGGCCCTGAGACCCTGAGACACTGAGACCCTGAGACCCAAAGGGCCTTGAGACCCTGAGAACCTGAGACACTGAGAGGTTGAGACTCAGAGACCTAGAGGCCCTGAGACCCTGAGACCCTGAGAACCTGAAACCCAGAGGACCTGAGACCCTGAGACATAGAGACCCAGATGCCCTGAGACCCTGAGACCCTGAGACACAGAGACCCAGAGGCCCTGAGACCCTGAGACTCTGAGACACTGAGACCCTGAGTACCTGAGACCCAGAGGCCCTGAGACCCTGAGACACTGAGACTCAGAGGCCCAGAGACCCTGAGACACTGTGACTCAGAGACCCAGAGACCCAGAGGCCCTGAGACACTGAGACAATGTGACTCAGACACCCAGAGACCCAGAGGCCCTGAGACCCTGAGACTCTGAGACAGAGAAACCCAGAGGCCCTGAGACCCTGACACCCAGAGACCCAGAGGCCCTGAGACCCTGAGACACAGAGACCCAGAGACCCTGATACACTGAGACCCTGAGACATTGAGAGTCAGAGACCCAGAGACCCTGAGACCCTGAGACACAGAGACCCAGAGGCCCTGAGACCCTGAGACACTGAGAAATTGAGACACAGAGACCCAGAGGCCCTGAGACGCTGAGACACTGAGACTCAGAGACACAGAGACCCAGAGGCCCTGAGACACTGAGACTTGAGACCCTGAGACACAGAGACCCAGAGACCCAGAGGAACTGAGACCCTGAGACACTGAGACACTGAGACATTGAGACTCAGAGAAACAGAGATCCAGAGGCCCTGAGACCCTGAGACACTGAGACACTGAGACCCTGAGACCCAGAGGCCCTGAGCCAGTGAGACACAGAGACCCAGAGGCCCTGAGACCCTGAGACACAGAGACCCAGAGGCCCTGAGACCCTGAGACCCTGAGACCCAGAGACCCAGAGGCCCTGAGACACTGAGACCCTGAGACCCTGAGACACAGAGACCCAGTGACCCTGAGACCCTGAGACCTATAGGCCCTCAGACCCTGAGACCCTGAGGCACTGAGACCCTGAGACCGAGAGGCCCTGAGACCCTGAGAGACAGTTACCCAGAGGCCCTGAGACAGTGAGACACAGAGACCCAGAGGCCCTGAGACCCTGAGACACTGAGACCCAGAGGCCCTGAGACCCTGAGACCCTGAGACACAAAGAAACTGAGACCCAGAGACCCAGAGACCCAGACGCTCTGAGACACTGAGACCCTGAGACCCAGATTCCCTGAGGCCGTGAGACCTGAGACACTGAGACCCAGAGGCCCTGAGACCCTGAGACTCTGAGACCCAGAGGCCCTGAGACCCTGAGACACTGAGACCCTGAGACCGAGAGGCCCTGAGACCCTGAGAGACAGTGACCCAGAGGCCCTGAGCCAGTGAGACACAGAGACCCAGAGACCCTGAGACCCTGAGACACAGGGACCCAGAGGCCCTGAGACCCTGAGACACAGAGACCCTGAGACACTGAGAAATTGAGACCCAGAAACCCAGAGGCCCTGAGACCCTGAGACAATGAGACACAGAGACCCAGAGGCCCTGAGACCCAGAGACCCAGAGAGCCTGAGAGCCTGAGACACTGAGATCTGGAGACACAGAGACCCTGAGACACCGAGACACTGAAACCCAGAGACCCTGAGACACTGAGACACTGAGACCCTGAGACCCAGAGAGCCGGATACCCAGAGACCCAGAGACCCTCAGACACTGAGACACAGAGACTCTGAGACACCAAGACACTGAGCCCCTGAGACACTGAGACCCTTACTCACTGAGACCCTGAAACACAGGAACACTGAGACCCTGAGACCCTGAGACACTGAGACCCTGAGACACTGAGACACTGAGACCCTGAGACACTGAGACACTGAGACCCTGAGACCCTGAGACACTGAGACACTGAGACACTGAGACACTGAGGCACTGAGACCCTGAGACACTGAGACACTGAGACCCTGAGACACTGAGACACTGAGACCCTCAGACACTGAGTCCCTGCGACACTGAGACACTGAGGCACTGAGACACTGAGACCCTGAGGCTCTGAGACCCAGAGACTCTGAGACTCTGAGACACGGAGACCCTGAGACCCAGAACCCCAGAGACCCTGAGACAGTGTGACACTGAGACCCTGAGGCTCAGAGACCCGGACACCCAGTTTCCCAGAGACCCTGAGAAATTGAGACCCTGAAACACCGAGACCCTGAGACACTGAGACACAGAGACCCAGAGGCCCTGAGACTCAGAGACCCTGAGACACAGAGACCCAGAGGCCCTGAGACACTGAGACTCAGAGAACCAGAGGCCCTGAGACCCTGAGACACCGAGACACTGAGACTCAGAGACACTGAGACCCAGAGACACAGAGTCCCTGAGGCCGTGAGACCCTGAGACACAGTGACCCAGAGGCCTTGAGGGACTGAGACCCTGAGACCCTGAGACACTGAGACCCTGAATCCCAGAGGCCCTGAGACCCTGAGACAATGATACACTGAGACCCAGAGGCCCTGAGACCCAGATGCCCAGAGACCCTGAGACATAGAGACCCAGAGGCCCTGAGACCCTTAGACCCTGAGACACAGAGACCCAGAGGCCCTGAGAACCTGAGACACTGAGGCACTGAGACCCTGAGTCCCTGAGACCCTGAGACCCAGAGGCCCTGAGAACCTGAGACACTGAGGCACTGAGACCCTGAGTCCCTGAGACCCTGAGACCCTGAGGCATTGAGACCCTGAGACCGAGAGGCCCTGAGACCCTGAGAGACAGTGACCCAGAGGCCCTGAGACAGTGAGACACAGAGACCCAGAGGCCCTGAGACCCTGAGACACTGAGACACTGAGACTCAGAGACACAGAGACCCAGAGGCCCTGAGACACTGAGACCCTGAGACCCAGAGTCCCTGAGGCCGTGAGACCCTGAGACACAGTGACCCAGAGGCCTTGAGGGACTGAGACCCTGAGACCCTGAGACCCTGAATCCCAGAGGCCCTGAGACCTGAGACAATGAGACACAGAGACCCAGAGACTCTGAGAACCAGAGATCCAGAGACCCAGAGACCCTGAAACCCTGAGACACTGAGACCCTGAGACCCTGAGTCACAGAGACCCTGAGACACTGAGACCCTGAGACACTGAGACACTGAGACCCTGAGACACTCAGACCCTGAGACACTGAGACCCTGAGACCCTGAGACACTGAGACCCTGAGACACTGAGACACTGAGACCCTGAGACACTGAGTCACAGAGACCCTGATACACTGAGACCCTGAGACACTGAGACCCTGAGACACTGAGACACTGAGTCCCTGAGACCCTGAGACACTCAGACCCTGAGACACTGAGACACTGAGACCCTGAGACCCTGAGACACTGAGACCCTGAGACACTGAGACACTGAGACCCTGAGACACTGAGACCCTGAGACCCTAAGACACTCAGACCCTGAGACACTGAGACCCTGAGACACTGAGACCCTGAGACACAGAGACACTGAGACGCTGAGACACTGAGACATGGAGACACTGAGACCCTGAGACACTGAGACACTGAGTCCCTGCGACACTGAGACACAAGGCACTGAGACATTGAGACACTGAGACCCTGAGACACTGAGAACCTGAGGCCCTGAGACATTCAGTCCCTGAGACCCTGAGATACATAGCTCTGAGTCCCAGAGACTCTGAGACTCTGAGACACGGAGACCCTGAGACCCAGAACCCCAGAGACCCTGAGACAGTGTGACACTGAGACCCTGAGACTCAGAGACTCGGACACCCAGTTTCCCAGAGACCCTGAGAAATTGAGACCCTGAAACACCGAGACCCTGAGACACTGAGACACTGAGACCCAGAGGCCCTGAGAACCTGAGACCCTGAGGCACTGAGACCCTGAGACCGAGAGGCCCTGAGACCCTGAGAGACAGTGACCCAGAGGCCCTGAGACAGTGAGACACAGAGACCCAGAGGCCCTGAGACCCTGAGACAATGAGACACTGAGACCCAGAGGCCCTGAGGCCGTGAGACCCTGAGACACAGTGACCCAGAGGCCTTGAGGGACTGAGACCCTGAGACCCTGAGACACTGAGACCCTGAATCCCAGAGGCCCTGAGACCCTGAGACAATGAGACACAGAGACCCAGAGGCCCTGAGACCCAGAGACCCTGAGACCCTGAGACATAGAGACCCAGATGCCCTGAGACACAGAGACCCAGAGACCCTGAGACACTGAGACATTGAGAATCAGAAACCCAGAGACCAAGAGGACATGAGACAGAGAGACCCCGAGGCCCTGAGAACCTGAGACACTGAGACACTGAGACCCAGAGGCCCTGAGAACCTGAGACCCTGAGGCACTGAGACCCTGAGACCCAGAGGCCTTGAGACCCTGAGAGACAGTGACCCAGAGGCCCTGAGACAGTGAGACACAGAGACCCAGAGGCCCTGAGACACTGAGACTCAGAGACCCAGAGGCACTGAGACCCTGAGACAATGAGACACAGAGACCCAGAGGCCATGAGACCCAGAAGCCCTGAGACACTGAGACATAGAGACCCTGAGACACTGAGACCCTGAGACACTGAGACACTGAGACCCTGAGACACTGAGACACTGAGACCCTGAGACACTGAGACCCTGAGACACTGAGACCCTGAGAGCCTGAGACACTGAGACCCTGAGACACTGAGGCACTGAGACATTGAGACACTGAGTCCCTGCGGCACTGAGACTCTGAGACCCTGAGACATTCAGTCCCTGAGACCCTGAGATACAAAGCACTGAGACCCAGAGACTCTGAGACTCTGAGACACGGAGACCCTGAGACCCAGAACCCCAGAGACCCTGAGACAGTGTGACACTGAGACCCTGAGACTCAGAGACCCAGACACCCAGTTTCCCAGAGACCCTGAGAAATTGTGACCCTGAAACACCGAGACCCTGAGACACTGAGACCCAGAGGCCCTGAGAACCTGAGACCCTGAGACCCAGAGTCCCTGAGGCCGTGAGACCCTGAGACACAGTGACCCAGAGGCCTTGAGGGACTGAGACCCAGAGGCCCTGAGACCCTGAGAACCAGAGACCCAGAAGCCCTGAGACCCTGAGACCCAGAGGCCCAGAGACCCAGAGACCCTGAGACCCTGAGACCGAGAGGCCCTGAGACCCTGAGAGACAATGACCCAGAGGCCCTGAGATAGTGAGACACAGAGACCCAGAGGCCCTGAGACCCTGAGACCCTGAGACAAAGAGACCCAGAGGCCCTGAGACCCTGAGACCCTGAGACACTGAGACTCAGAGACACAGAGACCCAGAGGCCCTGAGGCACTGAGACCCTGAGGCCCAGAGTCCCTGAGGCCGTGAGACCCTGAGACACTGAGACCCTGAATCCCAGAGGCCCTGAGACCCTGAGACAATGAGACACAGAGACCCAGAGGCCCTGATACCCAGAGACCCTGAGACATAGAGACCCAGATGCCCTGAGACACTGAGACCCTGAGACACAGAGACCCAGAGACCCTGAGACCCTGAGACACTGAGACTCAGAGACCCAGAGGCCCTGAGACCCTGAGACACTGTGACTCAGATACACAGAGACCCAGAGGCCCTGAGAAACTGAGACCCTGAGACCCAGAGTCCCTGAGGCCGTGAGACCCTGAGACACAGTGACCCAGAGGCCTTGAGGGACTGAGACCCTGAGACCCTGAGACACTGAGACCCTGAATCCCAGAGGCCCTGAGACCCTGAGACAATGAGACACAGAGACCCAGAGGCCCTGAGACCCTGAGACACAGGGACCCAGAGGCCCTGAGACCCTGAGACACAGAGACCCTGGGACCCTGAGACACTGAGAAATTGAGACCCAGAAACCCAGAGGCCCTGAGACCCTGAGACACTGAGACACTGAGACTCAGTGACACAGAGACCCAGAGGCCCTGAGACCCTGAGACACTGAGGCCGAGAGGCCCTGAGACCCTGAGACACTGAGACATTAAGACTCAGAAACCCAGAGATCCAGAGGCCCTGAGACCCTGAGACGCTGAGACACTGAGACACTGAGCCACTGAGACCCTGAGACCCTGAGACCCAGAGGCCCTGAGACACTGAGACCCTGAGACCCAGAGGCCCTGAGACACAGAGACCCAGAGACCCAGAGACCCAGAGACCTATAGGCCTGAGACACAGAGACCCAGAGACCCTGAGATCCTGAGACCCTGAGACAGTGAGAAACTGAGACCCAGAAACCCAGAGGCCCTGAGACGCTGAGACACTGAGACTCAGAGACACAGAGACCCAGAGGCCCTGAGACACAGAGACACTGTGACTCAGAGACCCAGAGACCCAGAGGACATGAGACAGAGAGACCCAGAGGCCCTGAGACCCTGAGACACTGAGACACTGAGACATTGAGACTCAGAAACCCAGAGACCCAGAGGACATGAGACAGAGAGACCCAGAGGCCCTGAGAACCTGAGACACTGAGGCACTGAGACCCTGAGTCCCTGAGACCCTGAGACCCTGAGAAATTGAGACCCAGAAACCCAGAGGCCCTGAGACCCTGAGACACTGAGACACTGAGACTCAGTGACACAGAGACCCAGAGGCCCTGAGACCCTGAGACACTGAGACCGAGAGGCCCTGAGACCCTGAGACACTGAGACATTAAGACTCAGAAACCCAGAGATCCAGAGGCCCTGAGACCCTGAGACGCTGAGACACTGAGACACTGAGCCACTGAGACCCTGAGACCCTGAGACCCAGAGGCCCTGAGACACTGAGACCCTGAGACCCAGAGGCCCTGAGACACAGAGACCCAGAGACCCAGAGACCCAGAGACCTATAGGCCTGAGACACAGAGACCCAGAGACCCTGAGATCCTGAGACCCTGAGACAGTGAGAAACTGAGACCCAGAAACCCAGAGGCCCTGAGACCCTGAGACAATGAGACACAGAGACCCAGAGGCCCTGAGACCCAGAGACCCTGAGACCCTGAGAGCCTGAGACACTGAGGCCCTGAGACACTGAGACAATGTGACTCAGACACCCAGAGACCCAGAGGCCCTGAGACCCTGAGACTCTGAGACAGAGAAACCCAGAGGCCCTGAGACCCTGACACCCAGAGACCCAGAGGCCCTGAGACCCTGAGACACAGAGACCCAGAGACCCTGATACACTGAGATCCTGAGACATTGAGAGTCAGAGACCCAGAGACCCTGAGACCCTGAGACACAGAGACCCAGAGGCCCTGAGACCCTGAGACACTGAGAAATTGAGACACAGAGACCCAGAGGCCCTGAGACGCTGAGACACTGAGACTCAGAGACACAGAGACCCAGAGGCCCTGAGACACTGAGACTTGAGACCCTGAGACACAGAGACCCAGAGACCCAGAGGAACTGAGACCCTGAGACACTGAGACACTGAGACATTGAGACTCAGAGAAACAGAGATCCAGAGGCCCTGAGACCCTGAGACACTGAGACACTGAGACCCTGAGACCCAGAGGCCCTGAGCCAGTGAGACACAGAGACCCAGAGGCCCTGAGACCCTGAGACACAGAGACCCAGAGGCCCTGAGACCCTGAGACACAGAGACCCTGAGACCCTGAGAAATTGAGACCCAGAGACCCAGAGGCCCTGAGACCCTGAGACCCTGAGACCCAGAGACCCAGAGGCCCTGAGACACTGAGACCCTGAGACCCTGAGACACAGAGACCCAGTGACCCTGAGACCCTGAGACCTATAGGCCCTCAGACCCTGAGACCCTGAGGCACTGAGACCCTGAGACCGAGAGGCCCTGAGACCCTGAGAGACAGTTACCCAGAGGCCCTGAGACAGTGAGACACAGAGACCCAGAGGCCCTGAGACCCTGAGACACTGAGACCCAGAGGCCCTGAGACCCTGAGACCCTGAGACCCTGAGACACAAAGAAACTGAGACCCAGAGACCCAGAGACCCAGACGCTCTGAGACACTGAGACCCTGAGACCCAGATTCCCTGAGGCCGTGAGACCTGAGACACTGAGACCCAGAGGCCCTGAGACCCTGAGACTCTGAGACCCAGAGGCCCTGAGACCCTGAGACACTGAGACCCTGAGACCGAGAGGCCCTGAGACCCTGAGAGACAGTGACCCAGAGGCCCTGAGCCAGTGAGACACAGAGACCCAGAGACCCTGAGACCCTGAGACACAGGGACCCAGAGGCCCTGAGACCCTGAGACACAGAGACCCTGAGACACTGAGAAATTGAGACCCAGAAACCCAGAGGCCCTGAGACCCTGAGACAATGAGACACAGAGACCCAGAGGCCCTGAGACCCAGAGACCCTGAGACCCTGAGAGCCTGAGACACTGAGATCTGGAGACACAGAGACCCTGAGACACTGAGACACTGAAACCCAGAGACCCTGAGACACTGAGACACTGAGACCCTGAGACCCAGAGAGCCGGATACCCAGAGACCCAGAGACCCTCAGAAACTGAGACCCTCAGACACTGAGACACAGAGACTCTGAGACACCAAGACACTGAGCCCCTGAGACACTGAGACCCTTACTCACTGAGACCCTGAAACACAGGAACACTGAGACCCTGAGACCCTGAGACACTGAGACCCTGAGACACTGAGACACTGAGACCCTGAGACACTGAGACACTGAGACCCTGAGACCCTGAGACACTGAGACACTGAGACCCTGAGACACTGAGGCACTGAGACCCTGAGACACTGAGACACTGAGACCCTGAGACACTGAGACACTGAGACCCTCAGACACTGAGTCCCTGCGACACTGAGACACTGAGGCACTGAGACACTGAGACCCTGAGGCTCTGAGACCCAGAGACTCTGAGACTCTGAGACACGGAGACCCTGAGACCCAGAACCCCAGAGACCCTGAGACAGTGTGACACTGAGACCCTGAGGCTCAGAGACCCGGACACCCAGTTTCCCAGAGACCCTGAGAAATTGAGACCCTGAAACACCGAGACCCTGAGACACTGAGACACAGAGACCCAGAGGCCCTGAGACTCAGAGACCCTGAGACACAGAGACCCAGAGGCCCTGAGACACTGAGACTCAGAGAACCAGAGGCCCTGAGACCCTGAGACACCGAGACACTGAGACTCAGAGACACTGAGACCCAGAGACACAGAGTCCCTGAGGCCGTGAGACCCTGAGACACAGTGACCCAGAGGCCTTGAGACCCTGAGACCCTGAGACACTGAGACCCTGAATCCCAGAGGCCCTGAGACCCTGAGACAATGATACACTGAGACCCAGAGGCCCTGAGACCCAGATGCCCAGAGACCCTGAGACATAGAGACCCAGAGGCCCTGAGACCCTTAGACCCTGAGACACAGAGACCCAGAGGCCCTGAGAACCTGAGACACTGAGGCACTGAGACCCTGAGTCCCTGAGACCCTGAGACCCAGAGGCCCTGAGAACCTGAGACACTGAGGCACTGAGACCCTGAGTCCCTGAGACCCTGAGACCCTGAGGCATTGAGACCCTGAGACCGAGAGGCCCTGAGACCCTGAGAGACAGTGACCCAGAGGCCCTGAGACAGTGAGACACAGAGACCCAGAGGCCCTGAGACCCTGAGACACTGAGACACTGAGACTCAGAGACACAGAGACCCAGAGGCCCTGAGACACTGAGACCCTGAGACCCAGAGTCCCTGAGGCCGTGAGACCCTGAGACACAGTGACCCAGAGGCCTTGAGGGACTGAGACCCTGAGACCCTGAGACCCTGAATCCCAGAGGCCCTGAGACCTGAGACAATGAGACACAGAGACCCAGAGACTCTGAGAACCAGAGATCCAGAGACCCAGAGACCCTGAAACCCTGAGACACTGAGACCCTGAGACCCTGAGTCACAGAGACCCTGAGACACTGAGACCCTGAGACACTGAGACACTGAGACCCTGAGACACTCAGACCCTGAGACACTGAGACCCTGAGACCCTGAGACACTGAGACCCTGAGACACTGAGACACTGAGACCCTGAGACACTGAGTCACAGAGACCCTGATACACTGAGACCCTGAGACACTGAGACCCTGAGACACTGAGACACTGAGTCCCTGAGACCCTGAGACACTCAGACCCTGAGACACTGAGACACTGAGACCCTGAGACACTGAGACCCTGAGACACTGAGACACTGAGACCCTGAGACACTGAGACCCTGAGACCCTAAGACACTCAGACCCTGAGACACTGAGACCCTGAGACACTGAGACCCTGAGACACAGAGACACTGAGACCCTGAGACACTGAGACATGGAGACACTGAGACCCTGAGACACTGAGACACTGAGTCCCTGCGACACTGAGACACAAGGCACTGAGACATTGAGACACTGAGACCCTGAGACACTGAGAACCTGAGGCCCTGAGACATTCAGTCCCTGAGACCCTGAGATACATAGCTCTGAGTCCCAGAGACTCTGAGACTCTGAGACACGGAGACCCTGAGACCCAGAACCCCAGAGACCCTGAGACAGTGTGACACTGAGACCCTGAGACTCAGAGACCCGGACACCCAGTTTCCCAGAGACCCTGAGAAATTGAGACCCTGAAACACCGAGACCCTGAGACACTGAGACACTGAGACCCAGAGGCCCTGAGAACCTGAGACCCTGAGGCACTGAGACCCTGAGACCGAGAGGCCCTGAGACCCTGAGAGACAGTGACCCAGAGGCCCTGAGACAGTGAGACACAGAGACCCAGAGGCCCTGAGACCCTGAGACAATGAGACACTGAGACCCAGAGGCCCTGAGGCCGTGAGACCCTGAGACACAGTGACCCAGAGGCCTTGAGGGACTGAGACCCTGAGACCCTGAGACACTGAGACCCTGAATCCCAGAGGCCCAGAGACCCTGAGACAATGAGACACAGAGACCCAGAGGCCCTGAGACCCAGAGACCCTGAGACCCTGAGACATAGAGACCCAGATGCCCTGAGACACAGAGACCCAGAGACCCTGAGACACTGAGACATTGAGAATCAGAAACCCAGAGACCAAGAGGACATGAGACAGAGAGACCCCGAGGCCCTGAGAACCTGAGACACTGAGACACTGAGACCCAGAGGCCCTGAGAACCTGAGACCCTGAGGCACTGAGACCCTGAGACCCAGAGGCCCTGAGACCCTGAGAGACAGTGACCCAGAGGCCCTGAGACAGTGAGACACAGAGACCCAGAGGCCCTGAGACACTGAGACTCAGAGACCCAGAGGCACTGAGACCCTGAGACAATGAGACACAGAACCCAGAGGCCATGAGACCCAGAAGCCCTGAGACACTGAGACATAGAGACCCTGAGACACTGAGACACTGAGACCCTGAGACACTGAGACACTGAGACCCTGAGACACTGAGACACTGAGACCCTGAGACACTGAGACACTGAGACACTGAGACCCTGAGAGCCTGAGACACTGAGACCCTGAGACACTGAGGCACTGAGACATTGAGACACTGAGTCCCTGCGGCACTGAGACTCTGAGACCCTGAGACATTCAGTCCCTGAGACCCTGAGATACAAAGCACTGAGACCCAGAGACTCTGAGACTCTGAGACACGGAGACCCTGAGACCCAGAACCCCAGAGACCCTGAGACAGTGTGACACTGAGACCCTGAGACTCAGAGACCCGGACACCCAGTTTCCCAGAGACCCTGAGAAATTGTGACCCTGAAACACCGAGACCCTGAGACACTGAGACCCAGAGGCCCTGAGAACCTGAGACCCTGAGACCCAGAGTCCCTGAGGCCGTGAGACCCTGAGACACAGTGACCCAGAGGCCTTGAGGAACTGAGACCCAGAGGCCCTGAGACCCTGAGAACCAGAGACCCAGAAGCCCTGAGACCCTGAGACCCAGAGGCCCAGAGACCCAGAGACCCTGAGACCGAGAGGCCCTGAGACCCTGAGAGACAATGACCCAGAGGCCCTGAGATAGTGAGACACAGAGACCCAGAGGCCCTGAGACCCTGAGACCCTGAGACAAAGAGACCCAGAGGCCCTGAGACCCTGAGACCCTGAGACACTGAGACTCAGAGACACAGAGACCCAGAGGCCCTGAGGCACTGAGACCCTGAGGCCCAGAGTCCCTGAGGCCGTGAGACCCTGAGACACTGAGACCCTGAATCCCAGAGGCCCTGAGACCCTGAGACAATGAGACACAGAGACCCAGAGGCCCTGATACCCAGAGACCCTGAGACCCTGAGACATAGAGACCCAGATGCCCTGAGACACTGAGACCCTGAGACACAGAGACCCAGAGACCCTGAGACCCTGAGACACTGAGACTCAGAGACCCAGAGGCCCTGAGACCCTGAGACACTGAGACACTGTGACTCAGATACACAGAGACCCAGAGGCCCTGAGAAACTGAGACCCTGAGACCCAGAGTCCCTGAGGCCGTGAGACCCTGAGACACAGTGACCCAGAGGCCTTGAGGGACTGAGACCCTGAGACCCTGAGACACTGAGACCCTGAATCCCAGAGGCCCTGAGACCCTGAGACAATGAGACACAGAGACCCAGAGGCCCTGAGACCCTGAGACACAGGGACCCAGAGGCCCTGAGACCCTGAGACACAGAGACCCTGGGACCCTGAGACACTGAGAAATTGAGACCCAGAAACCCAGAGGCCCTGAGACCCTGAGACACTGAGACACTGAGACTCAGTGACACAGAGACCCAGAGGCCCTGAGACCCTGAGACACTGAGGCCGAGAGGCCCTGAGACCCTGAGACACTGAGACATTAAGACTCAGAAACCCAGAGATCCAGAGGCCCTGAGACCCTGAGACGCTGAGACACTGAGACACTGAGCCACTGAGACCCTGAGACCCTGAGACCCAGAGGCCCTGAGACACTGAGACCCTGAGACCCAGAGGCCCTGAGACACAGAGACCCAGAGACCCAGAGACCCAGAGACCTATAGGCCTGAGACACAGAGACCCAGAGACCCTGAGATCCTGAGACCCTGAGACAGTGAGAAACTGAGACCCAGAAACCCAGAGGCCCTGAGACGCTGAGACACTGAGACTCAGAGACACAGAGACCCAGAGGCCCTGAGACACAGAGACACTGTGACTCAGAGACCCAGAGACCCAGAGGACATGAGACAGAGAGACCCAGAGGCCCTGAGACCCTGAGACACTGAGACACTGAGACATTGAGACTCAGAAACCCAGAGACCCAGAGGACATGAGACAGAGAGACCCAGAGGCCCTGAGAACCTGAGACACTGAGGCACTGAGACCCTGAGTCCCTGAGACCCTGAGACCCTGAGAAATTGAGACCCAGAAACCCAGAGGCCCTGAGACCCTGAGACACTGAGACACTGAGACTCAGTGACACAGAGACCCAGAGGCCCTGAGACCCTGAGACACTGAGACCGAGAGGCCCTGAGACCCTGAGACACTGAGACATTAAGACTCAGAAACCCAGAGATCCAGAGGCCCTGAGACCCTGAGACGCTGAGACACTGAGACACTGAGCCACTGAGACCCTGAGACCCTGAGACCCAGAGGCCCTGAGACACTGAGACCCTGAGACCCAGAGGCCCTGAGACACAGAGACCCAGAGACCCAGAGACCCAGAGACCTATAGGCCTGAGACACAGAGACCCAGAGACCCTGAGATCCTGAGACCCTGAGACAGTGAGAAACTGAGACCCAGAAACCCAGAGGCCCTGAGACGCTGAGACACTGAGACTCAGAGACACAGAGACCCAGAGGCCCTGAGACACAGAGACACTGTGACTCAGAGACCCAGAGACCCAGAGGACATGAGACAGAGAGACCCAGAGGCCCTGAGACCCTGAGACACTGAGACACTGAGACATTGAGACTCAGAAACCCAGAGACCCAGAGGACATGAGACAGAGAGACCCAGAGGCCCTGAGAACCTGAGACACTGAGGCACTGAGACCCTGAGTCCCTGAGACCCTGAGACCCTGAGACCGAGAGGCCCTGAGACCCTGAGACACTGAGACACTGAGACTCAGAGACACAGAGACCCAGAGGCCCTGAGACACTGAGACCCTGAGACCCAGAGTCCCTGAGGCCGTGAGACCCTGAGACACAGTGGCCCAGAGGCCTTGAGGGACTGAGACCCTGAGACCCTGAGACCCTGAATCCCAGAGGCCCTGAAACCCTGAGACAATGAGACACAGAGACCCAGAGACTCTGAGAACCAGAGATCCAGACACCCAGAGACCCTGAAACCCTGAGACACTGAGACCCTGAGACCCTGAGTCACAGAGACCCTGAGACACTGAGACCCTGAGACACTGAGACCCTGAGACACTGAGACACTGAGACCCTGAGACACTCAGACCCTGAGACACTGAGACCCTGAGACCCTGAGACCCTGAGACACTGAGACCCTGAGACCCTGAAACACTGAGACACTGAGACCCTGAGACACCGAGACCCTGAGACACTGAGACACTGAGACACTGAGACCCTGAGACACTGAGACACTGAGACCCTGAGACACTGAGACACTGAGACACTGAGACCCTGAGACACTGAGACCCTGAGACACTGAGTCCCTGCGACACTGAGACACTGAGGCACTGAGACACTGAGACCTTGAGACACTGAGAACCTGAGGCCCTGAGACATTCAGTCCCTGAGACCCTGAGATACAAAGCACTGAGACCCAGAGACTCTGAGATTCTGAGACACGGAGACCCTGAGACCCAGAACCCCAGAGACCCTGAGACAGTGTGACACTGAGACCCTGAGACTCAGAGACCCGGACACCCAGTTTCCCAGAGACCCTGAGAAATTGAGACCCTGAAACACCGAGACCCTGAGACACTGAGACCCAGAGGCCCTGAGAACCTGAGACCCTGAGGCACTGAGACCCTGAGACCGAGAGGCCCTGAGACCCTGAGAGACAGTGACCCAGAGGCCCTGAGACAGTGAGACACAGAGACCCAGAGGCCCTGAGACCCTGAGACAATGAGACACTGAGACCCAGAGGCCCTGAGACCCAGAAGCCCAGAAACCCTGAGACATAGAGACCCAGAGGCCCTGAGACCCTGAGACCCTGAGACACAGAGACCCAGAGGCCCTGAGACCCTGAGACCCTGAGACACAGAGACCCAGAGGCCCGAGACCCTGAGACACTGAGACTCAGAGACCCAGAGGCCCTGAGACCCTGAGACATCGAGACACTGAGACTCAGAGACACAGAGACCCAGAGGCCCTGAGACACTGAGACCCTGTGACCCAGAGTCCCTGAGGCCGTGAGACCCTGAGACACAGTGACCCAGAGGCCTTGAGGGACTGAGACCCTGAGGCACTGAGACCCTGAATCCCAGAGGCCCTGAGACCCTGAGACAATGAGACACAGAGACCCAGAGGCCCTGAGACCCAGAGACCCTGAGACCCTGAGACATAGAGACCCAGGTGCCCTGAGACCCTGAGACCCTGAGACCCTGAGACACAGAGACCCAGAGAACCTGAGACCCTGAGACACTGAGACATTGAGAATCAGAAACCCAGAGACCCAGAGGACATGAGACAGAGAGACCCCGAGGCCCTGAGAACCTGAGACACTGAGACACTGAGACCCAGAGGCCCTGAGAACCTGAGACCCTGAGGCACTGAGACCCTGAGACCGAGAGGCCCTGAGACCCTGAGAGACAGTGACCCAGAGGCCCTGAGACACTGAGACACTGAGACAGTGAGACACAGAAACCCAGAGGCCCTGAGACCCTGAGACACAGAAACCCAGAGGCCCTGAGACACTGAGACACAGAGACCCTGAGACCCTGAGACACTGAGACTCTGAGACACAGAGACCCAGAGGCCCTGAGACACTGAGTCCTGAGACCCTGAGACACAGAGACCCTGAGACCCAGAGGAACTGAGACCCTGAGACACTGAGACATTGAGACTCGGAGACCCAGAGATCCAGAGGCCCTGAGACCCTCAGACACTGAGACACTGAGACCCTGAGACCCAGAGGCCCTGAGCCAGTGAGACACAGAGACCCAGAGGCCCTGGGACCCTGAGACACTGAGACCCAGAGGCCCTGAGACCCTGAGACACAGAGACCCTGAGACCCTGAGACACTGAGAAATTGAGACCCAGAGACCCAGAGGCCCTGAGACCCTGAGACACAGAGACCCAGAGGCCCTGAGACACTGAGACCCTGAGACCCTGAGACACAGAGACCCAGAGACCCAGAGGCCCTGAGACCCTGAGACCCAGAGACCCAGAGACCCAGAGGCCCTGACCCCCTGAGACACAGAGACCCAGAGACCCTGAGACCCTGAGACCTATAGGCCTGAGACCCTGAGACCCTGAGGCACTGAGACCCTGAGACCGCGAGGCCCTGAGACCCTGAGAGACAGTTACCCAGAGGCCCTGAGACCCTGAGACACTGAGACCCAGAGGCCCTGAAACCCTGAGACACAGAGAAACTGAGACACAGAGACCCAGAGACCCAGACGCTCTGAGACACTGAGACCCTGAGACCCAGAGTCCCTGAGGCCGTGAGACCTGAGACATTGAGACCCAGAGGCCCTGAGACCCTGAGACACTGAGACCCAGAGGCCCTGAGACCCTGAGACACATAGAACATAGAACATAGAACATTACAGCGCAGAACAGGCCCTTCGGCCCACGATGTTGCGCCGACCAGTTACAAAAACAATGAC
This sequence comes from Carcharhinus amblyrhynchos, assembly GCF_965287045.1. NCBI lineage: Eukaryota > Metazoa > Chordata > Chondrichthyes > Carcharhiniformes > Carcharhinidae > Carcharhinus > Carcharhinus amblyrhynchos. The sequence continues at coordinate 391,797 of NW_027649814.1, forward strand.
CCACTAGCCTATACCAATCCCTTTTCGTCCATAAACCTATCCAGAGATCTCTTAAACGCCCCCAAACTAGACGCATCTACAACTGCAGCAGGCAGGGCATTCCAATCCCTCACCACCCGCTGGGTAAAGAACCTACCCCTGACATCCGTCCTGTAGCTACCCCCCCTTAATTTAAAGTCATGCCCCCTCGTGCTAGCTTTCTCCATCCGAGGAAAAAGGCTATCACTATCCACCCTATCTAAACCTCTAATCATCTTATATGTTTCAATAAGATCCCCTGAATAATCTCAATAAGACCCAGAGGCCATGAGACCCTGAGACACTGACACCCTGAGACACTGACACCCTGAGACACTGAGGCCCAGAGGCCCAGAGACCATGAGACCAAGAGACCCAGAAACCCAGAGGCCCTGAGACCCTGAGACAATGAGACACAGAGACCCAGAGGCCCTGAGACCCAGAGACCCTGAGACCCTGAGAGCCTGAGACACTGAGATCTGGAGACACAGAGACCCTGAGACCCTGAGACACCGAGACACTGAAACCCAGAGACCCTGAGACACTGAGACACTGAGACCCTGAGACCCAGAGAGCCGGATACCCAGAGACCCAGAGACCCTCAGAAACTGAGACCCTCAGACACTGAGACACAGAGACTCTAAGACACCAAGACACTGAGCCCCTGAGACACTGAGACCCTTACTCACTGAGACCCTGAAACACAGGAACACTGAGACCCTGAGACCCTGAGACACTGAGACATTGACACATTGAGGCACCGAGACCCTGAGTCACTGAGACACTGAGAAGCTGAGAGACTGAGACACTGAGACACTGAAACCCTGAAACACAGAGACACTGAGACCCTGAGACACTGAGACACTGAGATAACCAAACACTGAGACCTTGAGACACTGAGACCCTGTCACCCTGAGACCCTGAGACACTGAGACCCTGAGACGCAGAGGCACAGAGAAACTGAGACACTGAGACACTGAGACCCAGACACCCAGAGACTCTGAGACCCTGAGACCCCGAGACCCTAGACCCCGAGACCCCGAGACCCAGAGACCCAGGGACCCTGATTCCTGCGACACTGAGACCCGGAGACCTTGAGACACTAAACCCTGAGACACTGAGACATTGAATCCCTGAGACCCAGAAACCAAGAGAACCTGAGACCCAGACACCCAGAGTCCCAGAGACCCAGATAACCATGGACTCTGAGACCCTGAGGCACTGAGACCATGAGACACAGAGACCCTCAAACCCAGAGACCCAGAGACACACAGGCCCAGAGACCCTGAGACACTGAGAGCCAGAGACCCTGAGACACTGGGACATTGAGACCCGGATACCCTGAGACACTGACACCCTGAGACACTGACACCCTGAGACACTGAGGCCCAGAGGCCCAGAGACCCTGAGACCAAGAGACCCAGAGACCCAGAGTCACTGAGACCCTGAAATACTGAGATACTGAGACCCTGAGATCCTGAGACACTGAGACCCAGAGACCCTGAGACACTGAGACACTGGGACCCAGGGTCCCTGAAACCCTGAGACCCTGAGACACAGAGACACTGAAACCCTGTGACCCTGAGACAGTGAGACCCTGAGACTCAGAGACACGGGCACCCTGAGACACAGAGACCAGGAGTCCCAGAGACCCAGACCCTGAGACACTGAGACACTGAGACACTGAAACCATGAAACCCTGAAACCCTGAGTCACAGAGACCCTGAGGCCCTGAGACCCTGAGACCTAGAGGCCCTGAGACCCAGAGACACTGAGACCCAGAGACACTGAAACCCTGTGACCCTGAGACAGTGAGACCCTGAGACACTGAGACCCTGAGACCGAGAGGCCCTGAGACCCTGAGAGACAGTTACCCAGAGGCCCTGAGACAGTGAGACACAGAGACCCAGAGGCCCTGAGACCCTGAGACCCTGAGACACTGAGACCCAGAGGCCCTGAGACCCAGAGACCCTGAGACCCTGAGACCCTGAGACACTGAGTTCTGGAGACACAGAGACCCTGAGACCCTGAGACACCGAGACACTGAAACCCAGAGACCCTGAGACACTGAGACACTGAGACCCTGAGACCCAGAGAGCCGGATACCCAGAGACCCAGAGACCCTCAGAAACTGAGACCCTCAGACACTGAGACACAGAGACTCTAAGACACCAAGACACTGAGCCCCTGAGACACTGAGACCCTTACTCACTGAGACCCTGAAACACAGGAACACTGAGACCCTGAGACCCTGAGACACTGAGACATTGACACATTGAGGCACCGAGACCCTGAGTCACTGAGACACTGAGAAGCTGAGAGACTGAGACCCTGAGGCACTGAAACCCTGAAACACAGAGACACTGAGACCCTGAGACACTCAGACACTGAGATAACCAGACACTGAGACCTTGAGACACTGAGACCCTGACACCCTGAGACCCTGAGACACTGAGACCCTGAGACGCAGAGGCACAGAGAAACTGAGACACTGAGACACTGAGACCCAGACACCCAGAGACTCTGAGACCCCGAGACCCCGAGACCCTAGACCCCGAGACCCCGAGACCCAGAGACCCAGGGACCCTGATTCCTGCGACACTGAGACCCGGAGACCTTGAGACACTAAACCCTGAGACACTGAGACATTGAATCCCTGTGACCCAGAAACCAAGAGAACCTGAGACCCAGACACCCAGAGTCCCAGAGACCCAGATAACCATGGACTCTGAGACCCTGAGGCACTGAGACCCTGAGACACAGAGACCCTCAAACCCAGAGACCCAGAGACACACAGGCCCAGAGACCCTGAGACACTGAGAGCCAGAGACCCTGAGACACTGGGACATTGAGACCCGGATACCCTGAGACACTGACACCCTGAGACACTGAGACCCTGAGACACTGAGGCCCAGAGGCCCAGAGACCCTGAGACCAAGAGATCCAGAGACCCAGAGTCACTGAGACCCTGAAATACTGAGATACTGAGACCCTGAGATCCTGAGACACTGAGACCCAGAGACCCTGAGACACTGAGACACTGGGACCCAGGGTCCCTGAAACCCTGAGACCCTGAGACACAGAGACACTGAAACCCTGTGACCCTGAGACAGTGAGACCCTGAGACTCAGAGACACGGGCACCCTGAGACACAGAGACCAGGAGTCCCAGAGACCCAGACCCTGAGACACTGAGACACTGAGACACTGAAACCATGAAACCCTGAAACCCTGAGTCACAGAGACCCTGAGGCCCTGAGACCCTGAGACCTAGAGGCCCTGAGACCCAGAGACACTGAGACCCAGAGACACTGAAACCCTGTGACCCTGAGACACTGAGACATTGAGACTCAGAGTCCCTGAGGCTGTGAGACCCTGAGACCCAGAGGCCATGAGACCCTGAGACACTGAGACCCTGAGACCCTGAGACCCAGAGGCCCTGAGGCCCTGAGACCCTGAGACACAGAGAACCTGAGACCCAGAGGCCATGAGACCCTGAGACCCTGAGCTACTGTGACACTGACACTCAGAGACCCAGAGGCCCTGAGACCCTGAGACACTGAGATATTGAGGCCCTGAGACCCTGAGACCCTGAGACCCTGAGACACAGAGACCCAAAGACCATGAGATTCTGAGACCCAGAGGCCCTGAGACCCTGCGAGACAGTGACCCAGAGGCCCTGAGACACAGTGACCCAGAGGCCCTGAGACACTGAGACACTGAGACTCAGAGACACCGAGACCCAGAGGCCCTGAGACCCTAAGACACTGAGACCCAGAGGACCTGAGGCCGTGAGACCGTGAGACCCTGAGACACTGAGACCCTGAGACTAGAGGCCCTGAGACCCTGAGACACAGAGACCCAGAGGCCCTGAGACACAGAGACCCGGAGGCACTGAGACCCTGAGACACTGAGACATTGAGACTCAGGGGCCCTGAGGACCTGAGACACTGAGACCCTGAGACCCAGAGGCCCTGAGACCCTGAGACACTGAGACCCTGAAACCCAGAGGCCCTGAGACCCTGAGACAATGAGACCCAGAGACCCTGAGACCCTGAGACATTGAGACTCAGAAACCCAGAGGCCCTGAGACCCTGAGACACTGAGACACTGGGACCCTGAGACCCAGAGACACTGAGCCACAGAGACGCAGAGACCCTCAGGCACTGAGACACTGAGCCCTGAGACACAGAGACACTGAGCCCTGAGACACTGAGACACTGAGGCACTGAGGCCCTGAGCCCCTGAGACACTGAGGCCCTGAGCCCCTGAGACACTGAGACCCAGAGACCCCGAGACACAGCGACACAGAGACCCTGAGACCCTCAGACACTGAGACACTGAGACCCTGGGACCCAGGGAACCAGAGACCCTGAGACACTGAGACCCTGAGACACTGAGACCCTGTGACACTGAGACCCAGTTACCCAGAGACACAGAGACTCTGAGACACAGAGACAGTGAGATCAACAGACCAAGAGACCCAGAGAACCAGACATCCAGAGACCATGAGACCCTGAGACACTAAGACCCAGGCACGCAGTGACCCAGAGATCCTGAGACTCTGAGACACTGAGACCCTGAGACACAGAGACTCAGACACCATGAGGAACTGAGACCCAGAGACCCAGAGAAACAGAGACCCTGAGACACAGAGACAGTGAGACCCACAGACCAAGAGACCCAGAGAACCAGAGATCCAGAGACCCCGAGACCCTGAGACACTGAGACCCTGAGACACTGAGACACTGCGACACTGAGACACTGAGACACTGAGACACTGAGACCCTGAGACCCTGAGACCCACAGACCCTGAGACACTGAGACACTGAGACCCTGAGACACAGAGACACTTAGCCCGGAGACACAGAGACACTGAGACACAGAGGCACTGAGTCCCTGAGCCCCTGAGACACTGAAACTCTGAGTCCCTGACACTCTAAGACACTGAGAAACTGAGACCCTGAGACACTGAGACCCTGAGGCACTGACACAATGTGACCATGAGACCCTGAGACACTGAGACACTGAGAAACTGAGAGACTGTGACCATGAGACCAAGAGACACTGAGACGCTGAGAAAACTGATACACTGAGACCCAGAAACCCTGAGAACGAGAGATCCAGAGACCCTGAGACCCAAAGGCCCTGAGACCCTGAGACACAGAGACCCAGTGGCCCTGAGACCCTGAGACACTGAGACCCTGAGACCCAGAGGACCTGAGACCCTGAGACCCAGAGGCCCTGAGACAGTGAGACACGGAGACCCAGAGACCATGAGACCCAGACCCTGAGACACTGAGAAATTGAGACCCAGAGGCCCTGAGACACTGAGACTCAGAGACACGGAGACCCAGAGGCCTTGAGACCCTAAGACACTGAGACCCAGAGGCCCTGAGACACTGAGACCCTGAGACACTGAGACCCAGAGGCCCTGAGGCCGTGAGACCCTGAGACACTGAGACCCAGAGGCCCTGAGACCCTGAGACACTGAGACACTGAGACTCAGAGACACGGAGACCCAGAGGCCTTGAGACCCTAAGACACTGAGACCCAGAGGCCCTGAGACACTGAGACCCTGAGACACTGAGACCCAGAGGCCCTGAGGCCGTGAGACCCTGAGACCCTGAGACACTGAGACCCAGAGGCCCTGAGACCCTGAGACCCTGAGACACTGAGGCACAGAGGCCCTGAGACACTAAGACCCTGAGACTCAGAGGCCCTGAGGCCCTGAGACCCTGAGACCCTGAGACACAGAGACCCTGAGGCCCAGAGCCCCTGAGACCCTGAGACACTGAGACATTGACACTCAGAGACCCAGAGATCCAGAGGCCCTGAGACCCTGAGACCCTGTGACACAGAGACCCTGAGACAGTGAGACACTGAGACACTGAGACCCTGAGACACGGAGACATGGAGACACTGAGGCCCTGAGACTCGGAGACCCTGAGACACAGAGGCAGTGAGGCCCTGAGCCCCTGAGACACTGAGAATCTGAATCCCTGAGACTCTGAGACACTGAGAAACTGAGACCCAGAGACCCTGAGAAGCTGAGACCCTGAGACCAAGAGACACTGAGACAATGTAACCGTGAGACACTGAGACACTGAGACACTGAGATCCTGAGACCCAGAGACCCTAAGAAAATGAGACACTCAGATCCTGAGACAATGACGCACTGAGACCCTCCGACCCAGGGAAACAGAGACGTTGAGACACTGAGACCCTGAGACACTGAGACAATGAGACCCTGAGACACTGAGAGACTGTGACCATGAGCCCCTGAGACCCAGAGACACTGAGACTTTGAGAGACTGAGACCCTGTGACACTTGGGAACAGAGACCCTGAGACCCAAAGGACCAGCGACGCAGAGACCCTGAGACCCGGAGACCCTGAGACACAGAGACACCGAGACACTGGGACAGAGACATTGAGGCACAGCGACGTTGCGACCCTGAAACCCTGAGAGCCTGAGACACTGAGACCCAGAGTCCCTGAGAGCCATAGACCCAGAGACCCTGAGGCACTGAGACCCAGAGTCACTGAGACCCAGACACGCAATGACCCAGAGACCCAGAGACCCTGAGACACTGAGACCGTGCGACACTGAGACACTGAGACCCTGAGACCCAGAGACCCAGTGACACTGAGACCCTGAGACACTGAGATACTGAGACCCTGAGACACTAAGACATTGAGACACTGAGACCCTTAGACACTGAGACCCTGAGACACTCAGGCCCTGAGACACTGAGATACTGAGACACAGAGACCCTGAGACACTGAGACACTGAGACATTGAGACCCTGAGACACTGAGACCCTGAGACACTGAGATACTGAGACCCTGAGACACTGAGACATTGAGATCCTGAGACCCTGAGAAACTGAGACACTGAGACACTGAGAGCTGAGACTCTGAGACCCTGAATCCCTGAGTCCCAGAGGCCCAGAGAGACTGAGACCCTGAGACACTGTGACCCTGAGACCCTGATACACTGAGACCCTGAGACACTGTGACCCTGAGGCACTGAGACCCTGAGACCCTGAGACACTGATACACAGAGACCCTGAGACCCTGAGACACTGAGACCCTGAGACCCTGAGACACTGAGGCCCTGAGAAACTGAGATCCTGAGGCAGTGAGACACAGAGATCCTGAGACACTGCGACACTGAGACCCTCAGACCCTGAGACACTGGGAACCCGTGGCCCAGAGACCCTGAGACACTGAGCCACAGAGACGCAGAGACCCTCAGGCACTGAAACACTGAGCCCTGAGACACAGGGACACTGAGCCCTGAGACACTGAGGCACTGAGACACTGAGGCACTGAGGCCCTGAGCCCCTGAGACACTGAGGCCCTGAGCCCCTGAGACACTGAGACACTGAGACACTGAGCCCGGAGACACAGAGACACTGAGACACAGAGGCACTGAGGCCCTGAGCCCCTGAGACACTGAAACTCTGAGTCCCTGACACTCTGAGACACTGAGAAACTGAGACCCTGATACACTGACACACTGAAACCCTGAAACCCAGAGGCCCTGCGGCCCTGAGAACCTGAGACACAGAGACCCAGAGGCCCTGAGTCGCTGAGACCCTGAGGCACTGAGACATTGAGATATTGAGACCCAGAGGCACAGAGACACTGAGACATTGAGACTCAGAGGCACAGAGACCCAGAGGCCCTGAGACCCTGACACACTGAGACACAGGGACCTAGAGGCCCTGAGACCCTGAGACACAGAGACCCAGAGGCCCTGAGACCCTGAGACACAGAGACCCTGAGACCCAGAGGCCCTGAGACCCTGGGACCCTGAGACACTGAGACATTGAGACTCAGAGACCCCGAGACCCATAGGCCCTGAGACCCTGAGACCCTAAGACACTGAGACATTGAGACTCTGAGACCCAGAGGCCCTGAGACCCTGAAACATTGAGACTCAGAGACCCAGCGACCCAAAGGCCATGTCACCCTGAGACCCTGAGACATTGAGACTCAGAGACCCAGAGACATAGAGGCCCTGAGACCCTGAGACCCTGAGACACAGAGACCCAGAGGCCCTGAGACACTGAGACACTGAGACCCAGAGACCGAGAGGCCCTGAGACCCAGAGACACTGAGACCCTGAGACCCAGAGGCCCTGAGACACAGTGACCCAAGGGCCCTGAGACCCTGAGACAGTGAGACACAGAGACCCTGAGACCCTGAGACCTAGAGGCACTGAGCCCATGAGACCCTGAGACATTGAGACCGAGACCCAGAGGCCCTGAGACCCTAAGACACAGAGGCCCTGGAGCCCTGAGACATTGAGACCCAGAGACCCAGAGGCCCTGAGACGCTGAGAGACTGAGACACTGAGACTCAGAGATCCAGAGACCCAGAAGCCCTGAGACCCTGAGACACTGAGACCCACAGGCCCTGAGACCCTGAGACCCTGAGACACTGAGACACTGAGTCATTGAGACTCAGAGACCCAGAGACCCAGAAACCCAGAGGCCCTGAGACCCTGAGACACTGAGACCCAGAGACCCAGAGGCCACGAGACACTTAGACACTGAGACCCAGAGGCCCTGAGACACAGAGACCCAGAAGCCCTGAGACCATGAGACACTGAGACATTGAGACTCAGAGACTCAGAGACTCAGAGGCCCTGACACCCTGAGAACCTGAGACCAAGAGACCCAGAGGCCCTGAGACCCTGAGACACTGAGACATTGAGACTCAGAGGCCCTGAGACACTGAGACCCTGAGACCCAGTGTCCCTGAGGCCGTGAGACCCTGAGACCCAGAGGCCCTGAGACCCTGAGACACTGAGACCCTGAGACCCAGAGGCCCTGAGGCCCTGAGGCCCTGAGACACAGAGAACCTGAGACCCAGAGGCCCTGAGACCCTGAGACCCTGAGAGACTGAGACACTGTGACACTGACACTCAGAGACCCAGAGGCCCTGAGACCCTGAGACACTGAGATATTGAGACTCAGGGACCCAGAGACCCAGAGGCCCTGAGACCCTGAGACACTGAGACCCAGAGGCCCTGAGACCCTGAGACCCTGAGACACAGAGACCCAGAGGCCCTGAGACCCTGAGACCCTGAGACACAGTGACCCAGAGGCCCTGAGACACTGAGACTCAGAGACACCGAGACCCAGAGGCCCTGAGACCCTAAGACACTGAGACCCAGAGGCCCTGAGGCCGTGAGACCGCGAGACCCTGAGACACTGAGACCCTGAGACTAGAGGCCCTGAGACCCTGAGACACAGAGACCCAGAGGCCCTGAGACACAGAGACCCTGAGACCCAGAGGCCCTGAGACCCTGAGACCCTGAGACACTGAGACCCTGAGGCCCGGAGGCCCTGAGACCCTGAGACCCAGAGACCCAGAGACCCAGAGGCCCTGAGACCCTGAGATACTGAGAAACTGAGACTCAGAGACCCACAGGCCCTGAGACCCTGAGACACTGAGACCCAGAGGCCCTGAGACCCTGAGGCAATGTGACCCTGAGACCCAGAGGCCCTGAGACCCTGAGGTCCTGAGACCCTGAGACACTGAGACACAGAGACCCAGAGGCCCTGAGACACAGAGACCCTGATACACAGAGGCCCTGAGACCCTGAGACCCAGAGGCCCTGAGACCCTGAGACACAGAGACACAGAGTCCCTGGGAGCCTGAGACACTGAGACATTGAGACTCAGAGGCCCAGAAATCTAGAGGCCCTGAGACCCTGAGACCCTGTGACCCGGGGGCCATGAGAACCTGAGACACAGAGACCCAGAGGCCCTGAGACCCTGAGACACTGAGATACTGAGACACAGAGACCCAGAGTCCCTGGGACCCTGAGACACTCAGACCCTGAGACCCAGAGGCCTTGAGACCCTGAGACACTGAGACGCAGAGGCCCTGAGACCCTGAGACACTGAGACACTGACACCCAGAGGACCTGAGACCCTGGGACCCTGAGACACTGAGACACTGAGACATTGAGACTCAGAGTCCCAGAGACCCAAAAGCCCTGAGACCCTGAGACACTGAGACCCAGAGACCCAGAGGCCCTGAGACCCTGAGACCCTGAGACATGAGACCCAGAGACCCAGAGACCCAGAAGCCCTGAGACCCTGAGACATTGAGACTCTGAGACCCAGAGGCCCTAGGACCCCGAAACACTGAAACATTCAGACTCAGAGACCCAGCGACCCAAAGGCCATGTGACCCTGAGACCCTGAGACATTGAGACTCAGAGACCCAGAGACCCAGATGCCCAGAGACCCTGAGTCCCTGAGACACAGAGATCCAGAGACCCTGAGACCTGAGGCACTGAGACCCAGAGGCCCTGAGACCCTGAGACCCTGAGACCCTGAGACACAGAGACCCAGAGGCCCTGAGACCCTGAGACACTGAGACCCAGAGACCGAGAGGCCCTGAGACACTGAGACCCTGAGACCCAGAGGCCCTGAGACCCTGAGACACAGTGACCCAAGGGCCCTGAGACCCTGAGACAGTGAGACACAGAGACCCTGACACCCTGAGACCTAGAGGCACTGAGCCCATGAGACCCTGAGACATTGAGACCAAGAGACCCAGAGGCCCTGAGACCCTAAGACACAGAGGTCCTGAGGCCCTGAGCCATTGAGACCCAGAGACCCAGAGGCCCTGAGACCCTGAGACACTGAGACTCAGAGATCCAGAGACTCAGAGGCCCTGACACCCTGAGAACCTGAGACCAAGAGACCCACAGGCCCTGAGACCCTGAGACCCAGAGGCCCTGAAACCCTGAGACACTGAGACACACAGACACAGAGACCCAGAGGCCCTGAGACACAGAGACCCAGAGGCACTGAGACCCTGAGACACTGAGACATTGAGACTCAGAGTCCCTGAGGCTGTGAGACCCTGAGACCCAGAGGCCATGAGACCCTGAGACACTGAGACCCTGAGACCCTGAGACCCAGAGGCCCTGAGGCCCTGAGACCCTGAGACACAGAGAACCTGAGACCCAGAGGCCATGAGACCCTGAGACCCTGAGCTACTGTGACACTGACACTCAGAGACCCAGAGGCCCTGAGACCCTGAGACACTGAGATATTGAGGCCCTGAGACCCTGAGACCCTGAGACCCTGAGACACAGAGACCCAAAGACCATGAGATTCTGAGACCCAGAGGCCCTGAGACACTGCGAGACAGTGACCCAGAGGCCCTGAGACACAGTGACCCAGAGGCCCTGAGACACTGAGACACTGAGACTCAGAGACACCGAGACCCAGAGGCCCTGAGACCCTAAGACACTGAGACCCAGAGGACCTGAGGCCGTGAGACCGTGAGACCCTGAGACACTGGGACCCTGAGACTAGAGGCCCTGAGACCCTGAGACACAGAGACCCAGAGGCCCTGAGACACAGAGACCCGGAGGCACTGAGACCCTGAGACACTGAGACATTGAGACTCAGGGGCCCTGAGGACCTGAGACACTGAGACCCTGAGACCCAGAGGCCCTGAGACCCTGAGACACTGAGACCCTGAAACCCAGAGGCCCTGAGACCCTGAGACAATGAGACCCAGAGACCCTGAGACCCTGAGACATTGAGACTCAGAAACCCAGAGGCCCTGAGACCCTGAGACACTGAGACACTGAGACTCAGAGACACAGAGACCCAGAGGTCCTGAGACACTGAGACCCTGAGACCCAGAGTCCCTGAGGCCATGAGACCCTGAGACACTGAGACCCAGAGGCCCTGAGAACCTGAGACACAGAGACCCAGAGGCCCTGAGACCCTGAGACACTGAGACTCAGAGACCCAGAGGCCCTCAGACCCAGAGTCCCTGAGGCCGTGAGACCCTGAGACACAGAGACCCAGAGGCCCTGAGACACTGAGACCCTGAGACCCAGAATCCCTGAGGCCATGAGACCCTGAGACACCGTGACACAGAGGCCTTGAAGGACTGAGACCCTGAGACACTGAGACCCTGAATCCCAGATGCCCTGAGACCCTGAGACAATGATACGCTGAGACCCAGAGGCCCTGAGACCCAGATGCCCAGAGACCCTGAGACATAGAGACCCAGAGGCCCTGAGACCCTGAGACACTGAGACTCAGAGACACAGAGACCCAGAGGTCCTGAGACACTGAGACCCTGAGACCCAGAGTCCCTGAGGCCGTGAGACCCTGAGACACTGAGACCCAGAGGCCCTGAGAACCTGAGACACAGAGACCCAAAGGCACTGAGGCCCTGAGACACTGAGAATCAGAGACCCGGAGGCACTGAGACCCTGAGACACTGAGACACTGAGACTCAGAGACACAGAGACCCAGAGGCTCTGAGACCCTGAGACACTGAGACTCAGAGACCCAGAGGCCCTGAGACCCTGAGACCTTGAGACCCTGAGACACAGAGAACCAGAGGCCCTGAGACCCTGAGACCCTGAGACACAGAGGCACAGAGACCCTGAGACACTGAGACACTGAGACTCAGAGACACAGAGACCAAAGGCCCTGAGTCCCTGAGACACAGAGACCCAGCGACCCTGAGACCCTGAGACACAGAGACCCTGAGACCCTGAGACCCAGAGGCCCTGACTCCCTGAGACACTGTGACACAGAGACCCAGAGGCCCAGAGGCCCTGAGACACAGTGACCCAGAGACCCTGAGGCCCTGAGACACAGAGACCCAAAGTCCCAAAGGCCGTGAGACGCTGAGACACTGTGACCCTGACTCCCTGAGACCCAGAGGCCCTGAGGCCCTGAGACCCTGAGACACAGAGAACCTGAGACCCAGAGGCCATGAGACCATGAGACCCTGAGCGACTGTGACACTGACACTCAGAGACCCAGAGGCCCTGAGACCCTGAGACACTGAGATATTGAGGCCCTGAGACCCTGAGACCCTGAGACACAGAGACCCAAAGACCATGAGATTCTGAGACCCAGAGGCCCTGAGACCCTGAGAGACAGTGACCCAGAGGCCCTGAGACACAGTGACCCAGAGGCCCTGAGACACTGAGACACTGAGACTCAGAGACACCGAAACCCAGAGGCCCTGAGACCCTAAGACACTGAGACCCAGAGGACCTGAGGCCGTGAGACCGTGAGACCCTGAGACCCAGAGACACTGAGACCCTGAGACTAGAGGCCCTGAGACCCTGAGACACAGAGACCCAGAGGCCCTGAGACACAGAGACCCTGAGACCCTGGGACCCTGAGACACTGAGACATTGAGACTCAGAGACCCAGAGGCCCTGAGACCCTGAGACACTGAAACATTGAGACTCAGAGACCCAGCGACCCAAAGGCCATGTGACACTGAGACCCTGAGTCATTGAGACTCAGAGACCCATACGCCCTGAAACACTGAGACCCTGAGACCAAGATACTCTGAGGCCCTGAGGCCCTGAGACACTGAGACATTGAGACTCAGGGGCCCTGAGGACCTGAGACACTGAGACCCTGAGACCCAGAGGCCCAGAGACCCTGAGGCACTGAGACCCTGAGACCTAGAGGCCCTGAGACCCTGAGACACTGAGACCCTGAAACCCAGAGGCCCTGAGACCCTGAGACAATGAGACCCAGAGGCCCTGTGACCCAGAGGCCCTGAGACCCTGAGACACAGAGACCCAGATGCCCTGAAACCCTGAGACCCTGAGACCCTGAGACATTGAGACTCAGAAACCCAGAGGCCCTGAGACCCTGAGACACTGAGACACTGAGACTCATAGACACAGAGACCCAGAGGTCCTGAGACACTGAGACCCTGAGACCCAGAGTCCCTGAGGCCGTGAGACCCTGAGACACTGAGACACTGAGGCCCTGAGGCCCTGAGACACAGAGACCTAGAGGCCCTGAGACCCTGAGACACTGAGACCCAGAGACCGAGAGGCCCTGAGACCCTGAAACACAGAGACCCTGGACCCTGAGACCTAGAGGCCCTGAGACCCTGCGACACTGAGACCCTGAGACCCTAAGACCCTGAGACACTGAGACCCTGAGACCCAGAGGCCCTGAGACCCTGAGACCCAGAGACCCAGAGGCCCTGAGACCCTGAGACACCGAGACACAGAGACCCAGAGGCCCTGAGACCCTGATACACAGAGGCCCTGAGACCCTGAGACACAGAGACCCAGAGGCCCTGAGACCCTGAGACACTGAGACCCTGAGACCCAGAGTCCATGAGACCCTGAGACACAGAGACCCAGAGTCCCTGAGACCCTGAAACACTGAGACATTGAGACTCAGAGACCCGGAGATCTAGAGGCCCTGAGACCCTGAGACACTGAGACCCTGAGCCCCAGAGGCCGTGAGAACCTGAGACACAGAGATACTGAGAAACAGAAACCCAGAGGCCCTGAGACGCTGAGACACTCAGACCCTGAGACCCAGAGGCCTTGAGACCGAGACACAGAGACGCAGAGGCCCTGAGACACTGAGACCCAGAGGCCCTGAGACCCTGGGACCCTGAGACACTGAGACACTGAGACATTGAGACTCAGAGACGCAGAGGCCCTGAGACCCTGAGACCCTGAAACACTGAGACATTGAGACTCAGAAACCCAGAGGCCCTGAGACCCTGAGACACTGAGACACTGAGACTCAGAGACACAGAGACCCAGAGGCCCTGAGACACAGAGTCCCTGAGGCCGTGAGACCCTGAGACACTGAGACACTGAGGCCCTGAGGCCCTGAGACCCTGAGACACAGAGACCCAGAGGCCCTGAGACCCTGAGACCCTGAGACCCAGAGGCCCTGAGGCCCTGAGGCCCTGAGACACTGAGGCACTGAGACACAGAGACACAGAGACCCAGAGGCCCTGAGACCCAGAGACACTGAGACCCAGAGACCGAGAAGCCCTGAGACCCTGAGACACTGAGACATGGAGACTCAGAGACCGTGAGACCCAGAGACCCTGAGACCCTGAGACACTGAGACCCTGAGACCCTAAGACCCTGAGACACTAAGACCCAGAGACCCAAAGGCCCTGAGACCCTTAGACACAGAGACCCAGAGGCCCTGAAACCCTGAGGCACTCAGACACAGAGACCCAAAGGCCCTGAGACTCTGAGACACTGAGACATTGAGACCCATAGACGCAGAGGCCCTGAGACCCTGATACACTGAGACCCTGAGACCCAGAGGTCCTGAGACACTGAGGCACTCAGACACAGAGGCACTGAGACACTGAGACACAGAGACCCAGAAGCCCTGATACCCTGAGACACTGAGACGCAGTCACCCAGATGCCCTGAGAACCTGGGACCCTGAGACCCTGAGACACTGAGACACTGCGACACTGGGACATTGAGACTGAGAGACCCAGAGGCTCTGAGTCCCTGAGACACTGAGACATTGAGACACACAGACCCAGAGGCCCTGAGACCCTGGGACACATAGACCCAGAGGCCCTGAGACCCTGAGACACTGAGACCCAGAGACCCAGAGGCCCTGAGACCCTGAGACACTGAGTCCCAGAGACCCAGAGGCCCTGAGACACTGAGACACTGAGAATCAGAGACCCAGAGGCCCTGAGACCCTGAGACCCTGAGACATTGAGACTCAGAGACCCAGAGACCCAGAGGCCCTGAGACCCTGAGAACCTGAGACACATCGACCCAGAGGCCCTGAGACCCTGAGACACTGAGACTCAGACGCCTTGAGACCCTGAGACATCAGACACTTTGACATCAAGACTCAGAGACCCAGAGACCCAGAGGCCATGAGACCCTGAGACCCTGAGACCCAGAGGCCATGAGACCCTGAGACCCTGAGACACTGAGACGCTGAGACATTGAGACTCAGAGACCCAGAGACCCTGAGACCCTGAGACACAGAGACGCTAAGACATTGAGACTCAGAGACCCAGAGATCCTGAGACCCTGAGATCCTGAGACACTGCGACACTGGGACATTGAGACTGAGAGACCCAGAGGCTCTGAGTCCCTGAGACACTGAGACATTGAGACCCAGAGACCCAGAGGCCCTGAGACCCTGAGACACTGAGTCACAGATGCCCTGAGACTCTGAGACACAGAGACCCAGAGACCCAGAGGACATGCGACAGAGAGACCCAGAGGCCCTGAGAACCTGACACACTGAGACACTGAGACCCAGAGGCCCTGAGACCCTGAGACACTGAGACCCAGAGACCCAGAGGCCCTGAGACCCTGAGAGACAGTAACCCAGAAGCCCTGAGACAGTGAGACACACAGACGCAGAGACCCTGAGACCCTGAGACCCAGAGACCTAGAGGCCCTGAGACCCTGAGAGACAGTAACCCAGAGGCCCTGAGACAGTGAGACACAGAGACCCAGAGACCCTGAGACCCTGAGACACTGAGACTCAGAGACACAGAGACCCAGAGGCCCTGAGACCCTGAGACCCTGGGACCCAGAGGCCCTGAGGCCCTGAGGCCCTGAGACCCTGAGACGCAGAGGCCCTGAGGCCCTGAGACACTGATACACAGAGACCCTGAGGCCCAGAGGCCATGAGACCCTGAGACACTGAGACATTGATACTCAGAGACCCAGAGATCCAGAGGCACTGAGACCCTGGGACAGAGATACCCAGAGGCTCTGAGACCCTGAGACCCTCAGACATTGAGACACTGAGACTCAGAGACACAGAGGCCCTGAGATCCTGAGACCCTGAGACACTGAGACATTGAGACTCAGAGACCCAGAGACACAGAGGCCCTCAGACCCTGAGACACTGAGACTCAGAGGCACTGAGACCCTGAGACACAGAGACAAAGAGGCCCTGAGACCCTGAGACACTGAGACACTGAGACCCAGAGGCCCTGAGACCCTGAGGCCCTGAGACCCTGAGAACGTGAGACATTGACACTCAGAGACCCAGAGACACAGAGGGCCTGAGACCCTGAGACACTGAGACACTGAGACTCAGAGACACAGAGACATTGACACTCAGAGACCCAGAGCCTCTGAGACACTGAGACCCTGAGACCCAGAGTCCCTGAGGCCGTGAGACCCTGAGACACAGAGACCCAGAGGCCTTGAGGGACTGAGACCCTGAGACCCTGAGACACTGAGACCCTGAATCCCAGAGGCCCTGAGACCCTGAGACAATGAGACACAGAGACCCTGAAAAACTGAAACACTGAGACCCTGAGACACTGAGCCACTGAGACCCTGAAAAACTGAAACACTGAGACACTGAGAAGCTGAGACACTGAGACACTGAGGCACAGAGACCCTGAGACACTGAGACCCTGAAACACTGAGACACTGAGAAGCTGAGACCCTGAGACACTGAGACACAGAGACCCTGAGACCCAGAAACCCTGAAACACTGAGACCCTGAGACCCTGAGACACTGAGACACAGAGACACAGAGACACAGAGAAACTGAGACCTAGAGACCCAGGGGCCCTAAGAAGCAGAGACCCTGAGACCAAGACAACCTGAGCACCTGAGGCACTGATACCCTGCGACAATGAGACCCTGAGACATTGAGACACTGCAACCCTGAAAACCTGAGACCCTGAGACCCAGAGACCCAGTGACTCTTAGACCCTGAGACACTGAGACACTGATACCCAGAGACCCTGAGACCCTAAGACCCTGAGACCCTGAGACACTGAGACCCTGAAACACAGAGACACTGAGAAAGTGAGACACTGTGACCCTGAGACACTGAGACCCTGAGACAGTGAGACACTGAGACAATGAGACCCAGAGACCCTGAGACACTGATACCCTGAAACACAGAGACACTGAGACAGTGAGACACTGAGACCCTGAGACACTGAGACCCTGAGACAGTGAGACACTGAGACTCTGAGACACGGAGACATGGAGACACTGAGGCCCTGAGACACTGGGACCCTGAGACTCTGAGTCCCTGAGACTCTGAGACACTGAGAAACTGAGACCCAGAGACCCTGAGAAGCTGAGACCCTGAGACCAAGAGACACTGAGACAATGTAACCGTGAGACCTGAGACACTGAGACACTGAGATCCTGAGACCCAGAGACCCTATGAAAATGAGACACTGAGAACCTGAGACCCTGAGACACTGATACCCTGAAACACAGAGACACTGAGACAGTGAGACACTGAGACCCTGAGACACTGAGACCCTGAGACAGTGAGACACTGAGACTCTGAGACACGGAGACATGGAGACACTGAGGCCCTGAGACACTGGGACACTGAGAGCTGAGACTCTGAGACCCTGATTCCCTGAGTCCCAGAGGCCCAGAGAGACGGACACCCTGAGACACTGTGACCCTGAGACACTGAGACCCTGAGACACAGATACACAGAGACCCTGAGACACTGAGGTCCTGAGAAACTGAGATCCTGAGGCAGTGCGACACTGAGACCCTGAGACCCCGAGACCCTGAGACACTGGGACCCTGAGACCCAGAGACACTGAGCCACAGAGACGCAGAGACCCTCAGGCACTGAGACACTGAGCCCTGAGACACAGAGACACTGAGCCCTGAGACACTGAGACACTGAGGCACTGAGGCCCTGAGCCCCTGAGACACTGAGGCCCTGAGCCCCTGAGACACTGAGACCCAGAGACCCCGAGACACAGCGACACAGAGACCCTGAGACCCTCAGACACTGAGACACTGAGACCCTGGGACCCAGGGAACCAGAGACCCTGAGACACTGAGACCCTGAGACACTGAGACCCTGTGACACTGAGACCCAGTTACCCAGAGACACAGAGGCTCTGAGACACAGAGACAGTGAGATCAACAGACCAAGAGACCCAGAGAACCAGACATCCAGAGACCATGAGACCCTGAGACACTAAGACCCAGGCACGCAGTGACCCAGAGATCCTGAGACTCTGAGACACTGAGACCCTGAGACACAGAGACTCAGACACCATGAGGAACTGAGACCCAGAGACCCAGAGAAACAGAGACCCTGAGACACAGAGACAGTGAGACCCACAGACCAAGAGACCCAGAGAACCAGAGATCCAGAGACCCCGAGACCCTGAGACACTGAGACCCTGAGACACTGAGACACTGCGACACTGAGACACTGAGACACTGAGACACTGAGACCCACAGACCCTGAGACACTGAGACACTGAGACCCTGAGACACAGAGACACTTAGCCCGGAGACACAGAGACACTGAGACACAGAGGCACTGAGTCCCTGAGCCCCTGAGACACTGAAACTCTGAGTCCCTGACACTCTAAGACACTGAGAAACTGAGACCCTGAGACACTGAGACCCTGAGGCACTGACACAATGTGACCATGAGACCCTGAGACACTGAGACACTGAGACTCAGAGACACGGAGACCCAGAGGCCTTGAGACCCTAAGACACTGAGACCCAAAGGCCCTGAGACACTGAGACCCTGAGACACTGAGACCCAGAGGCCCTGAGGCCGTGAGACCCTGAGACCCTGAGACACTGAGACCCAGAGGCCCTGAGACCCTGAGACCCTGAGACACTGAGGCACAGAGGCCCTGAGACACTAAGACCCTGAGACTCAGAGGCCCTGAGGCCCTGAGACCCTGAGACCCTGAGACACAGAGACCCTGAGGCCCAGAGCCCCTGAGACCCTGAGACACTGAGACATTGACACTCAGAGACCCAGAGATCCAGAGGCCCTGAGACCCTGAGACCCTGTGACACAGAGACCCTGAGACAGTGAGACACTGAGACACTGAGACCCTGAGACACGGAGACATGGAGACACTGAGGCCCTGAGACTCGGAGACCCTGAGACACAGAGGCAGTGAGGCCCTGAGCCCCTGAGACACTGAGAATCTGAATCCCTGAGACTCTGAGACACTGAGAAACTGAGACCCAGAGACCCTGAGAAGCTGAGACCCTGAGACCAAGAGACACTGAGACAATGTAACCGTGAGACGCTGAGACACTGAGACACTGAGATCCTGAGACCCAGAGACCCTAAGAAAATGAGACACTCAGATCCTGAGACAATGACGCACTGAGACCCTCCGACCCAGGGAAACAGAGACGTTGAGACACTGAGACCCTGAGACACTGAGACCCTGAGACACTGAGAGACTGTGACCATGAGCCCCTGAGACCCAGAGACACTGAGACTTTGAGAGACTGAGACCCTGTGACACTTGGGAACAGAGACCCTGAGACCCAAAGGACCAGCGACGCAGAGACCCTGAGACCCGGAGACCCTGAGACACAGAGACACCGAGACACTGGGACAGAGACATTGAGGCACAGCGACGTTGCGACCCTGAAACCCTGAGAGCCTGAGACACTGAGACCCAGAGACCCAGAGTCCCTGAGAGCCATAGACCCAGAGACCCTGAGGCACTGAGACCCAGAGTCACTGAGACCCAGACACGCAATGACCCAGAGACCCAGAGACCCTGAGACACTGAGACCGTGCGACACTGAGACACTGAGACCCTGAGACCCAGAGACCCAGTGACACTGAGACCCTGAGACACTGAGATACTGAGACCCTGAGACACTAAGACATTGAGACACTGAGACCCTTAGACACTGAGACCCTGAGACACTCAGGCCCTGAGACACTGAGATACTGAGACACAGAGACCCTGAGACACTGAGACACTGAGACATTGAGACCCTGAGACACTGAGACCCTGAGACACTGAGATACTGAGACCCTGAGACACTGAGACATTGAGATCCTGAGACCCTGAGACACTGAGACACTGAGACACTGAGAGCTGAGACTCTGAGACCCTGAATCCCTGAGTCCCAGAGGCCCAGAGAGACTGAGACCCTGAGACACTGTGACCCTGAGACCCTGATACACTGAGACCCTGAGACACTGTGACCCTGAGGCACTGAGACCCTGAGACCCTGAGACACTGATACACAGAGACCCTGAGACCCTGAGACACTGAGACCCTGAGACCCTGAGACACTGAGGCCCTGAGAAACTGAGATCCTGAGGCAGTGAGACACAGAGATCCTGAGACACTGCGACACTGAGACCCTCAGACCCTGAGACACTGGGAACCCGTGGCCCAGAGACCCTGAGACACTGAGCCACAGAGACGCAGAGACCCTCAGGCACTGAAACACTGAGCCCTGAGACACAGGGACACTGAGCCCTGAGACACTGAGGCACTGAGACACTGAGGCACTGAGGCCCTGAGCCCCTGAGACACTGAGGCCCTGAGCCCCTGAGACACTGAGACACTGAGACACTGAGCCCGGAGACACAGAGACACTGAGCCACAGAGGCACTGAGGCCCTGAGCCCCTGAGACACTGAAACTCTGAGTCCCTGACACTCTGAGACACTGAGAAACTGAGACCCTGATACACTGAGACACTGAAACCCTGAAACCCAGAGGCCCTGCGGCCCTGAGAACCTGAGACACAGAGACCCAGAGGCCCTGAGTCGCTGAGACCCTGAGGCACTGAGACATTGAGATATTGAGACCCAGAGGCACAGAGACACTGAGACATTGAGACTCAGAGGCACAGAGACCCAGAGGCCCTGAGACCCTGAGACACTGAGACACAGGGACCTAGAGGCCCTGAGACCCTGAGACACAGAGACCCAGAGGCCCTGAGACCCTGAGACACAGAGACCCTGAGACCCAGAGGTCCTGAGACCCTGGGACCCTGAGACACTGAGACATTGAGACTCAGAGACCCCGAGACCCATAGGCCCTGAGACCCTGAGACCCTGAGACCCTAAGACACTGAGACATTGAGACTCTGAGACCCAGAGGCCCTGAGACCCTGAAAAATTGAGACTCAGAGACCCAGCGACCCAAAGGCCATGTCACCCTGAGACCCTGAGACATTGAGACTCAGAAACCCAGAGACATAGAGGCCCTGAGACCCTGAGTCCCTGAGACACAGAGATCCTGAGACCCTGAGACACTGAGACCCAGAGGCCCTGAGACCCTGAGACCCTGAGACACAGAGACCCAGAGGCCCTGAGACCCTGAGACACTGAGACCCAGAGACCGAGAGGCCCTGAGACCCAGAGACACTGAGACCCTGAGACCCAGAGGCCCTGAGACACAGTGACCCAAGGGCCCTGAGACCCTGAGACAGTGAGACACAGAGACCCTGAGACCCTGAGACCTAGAGGCACTGAGCCCATGAGACCCTGAGACATTGAGACCGAGACCCAGAGGCCCTGAGACCCTAAGACACAGAGGCCCTGGAGCCCTGAGACATTGAGACCCAGAGACCCAGAGGCCCTGAGACGCTGAGAGACTGAGACACTGAGACTCAGAGATCCAGAGACCCAGAAGCCCTGAGACCCTGAGACACTGAGACCCACAGGCCCTGAGACCCTGAGACCCTGAGACACTGAGACACTGAGTCATTGAGACTCAGAGACCCAGAGACCCAGAAACCCAGAGGCCCTGAGACCCTGAGACACTGAGACCCAGAGACCCAGAGGCCACGAGACACTTAGACACTGAGACCCAGAGGCCCTGAGACACAGAGACCCAGAAGCCCTGAGACCATGAGACACTGAGACATTGAGACTCAGAGACTCAGAGGCCCTGACACCCTGAGAACCTGAGACCAAGAGACCCAGAGGCCCTGAGACCCTGAGACACTGAGACATTGAGACTCAGAGGCCCTGAGACACTGAGACCCTGAGACCCAGTGTCCCTGAGGCCGTGAGACCCTGAGACCCAGAGGCCCTGAGACCCTGAGACACTGAGACCCTGAGACCCAGAGGCCCTGAGGCCCTGAGGCCCTGAGACACAGAGAACCTGAGACCCAGAGGCCCTGAGACCCTGAGACCCTGAGAGACTGAGACACTGTGACACTGACACTCAGAGACCCAGAGGCCCTGAGACCCTGAGACACTGAGATATTGAGACTCAGGGACCCAGAGACCCAGAGGCCCTGAGACCCTGAGACACTGAGACCCAGAGGCCCTGAGACCCTGAGACCCTGAGACACAGAGACCCAGAGGCCCTGAGACCCTGAGACCCTGAGACACAGTGACCCAGAGGCCCTGAGACACTGAGACACTGAGACTCAGAGACACCGAGACCCAGAGGCCCTGAGACCCTAAGACACTGAGACCCAGAGGCCCTGAGGCCGTGAGACCGCGAGACCCTGAGACACTGAGACCCTGAGACTAGAGGCCCTGAGACCCTGAGACACAGAGACCCAGAGGCCCTGAGACACAGAGACCCTGAGACCCAGAGGCCCTGAGACCCTGAGACCCTGAGACACTGAGACCCTGAGGCCCGGAGGCCCTGAGACCCTGAGACCCAGAGACCCAGAGACCCAGAGGCCCTGAGACCCTGAGATACTGAGAAACTGAGACTCAGAGACCCACAGGCCCTGAGACCCTGAGACACTGAGATATTGAGACTCAGAGACACAGAGGCCCTGAGACCCTGAGACACTGAGACCCAGAGGCCCTGAGACCCTGAGGCAATGTGACCCTGAGACCCAGAGGCCCTGAGACCCTGAGGTCCTGAGACCCTGAGACACTGAGACACAGAGACCCAGAGGCCCTGAGACACAGAGACCCTGATACACAGAGGCCCTGAGACCCTGAGACCCAGAGGCCCTGAGACCCTGAGACACAGAGACACAGAGTCCCTGGGAGCCTGAGACACTGAGACATTGAGACTCAGAGGCCCAGAAATCTAGAGGCCCTGAGACCCTGAGACCCTGTGACCCGGGGGCCATGAGAACCTGAGACACAGAGACCCAGAGGCCCTGAGACACTAAGATACTGAGACACAGAGACCCAGAGTCCCTGGGACCCTGAGACACTCAGACCCTGAGACCCAGAGGCCTTGAGACCCTGAGACACTGAGACGCAGAGGCCCTGAGACCCTGAGACACTGAGACACTGACACCCAGAGGACCTGAGACCCTGGGACCCTGAGACACTGAGACACTGAGACATTGAGACTCAGAGTCCCAGAGACCCAAAAGCCCTGAGACCCTGAGACACTGAGACCCAGAGACCCAGAGGCCCTGAGACCCTGAGACCCTGAGACATGAGACCCAGAGACCCAGAGACCCAGAAGCCCTGAGACCCTGAGACATTGAGACTCTGAGACCCAGAGGCCCTAGGACCCCGAGACACTGAAACATTCAGACTCAGAGACCCAGCGACCCAAAGGCCATGTGACCCTGAGACCCTGAGACATTGAGACTCAGAGACCCAGAGACCCAGATGCCCTGAGACCCTGAGTCCCTGAGACACAGAGATCCAGAGACCCTGAGACCTGAGGCACTGAGACCCAGAGGCCCTGAGACCCTGAGACCCTGAGACCCTGAGACACAGAGACCCAGAGGCCCTGAGACCCTGAGACACTGAGACCCAGAGACCGAGAGGCCCTGAGACTCAGAGACCCTGAGACCCTCAGACCTAGAGGCCCTGAGACACTGAGACCCTGAGACCCAGAGGCCCTGAGACCCTGAGACACAGTGACCCAAGGGCCCTGAGACCCTGAGACAGTGAGACACAGAGACCCTGACACCCTGAGACCTAGAGGCACTGAGCCCATGAGACCCTGAGACATTGAGACCAAGAGACCCAGAGGCCCTGAGACCCTAAGACACAGAGGTCCTGAGGCCCTGAGCCATTGAGACCCAGAGACCCAGAGGCCCTGAGACCCTGAGACACTGAGACTCAGAGATCCAGAGACTCAGAGGCCCTGACACCCTGAGAACCTGAGACCAAGAGACCCACAGGCCCTGAGACCCTGAGACCCAGAGGCCCTGAAACCCTGAGACACTGAGACACACAGACACAGAGACCCAGAGGCCCTGAGACACAGAGACCCAGAGGCACTGAGACCCTGAGACACTGAGACATTGAGACTCAGAGTCCCTGAGGCTGTGAGACCCTGAGACCCAGAGGCCATGAGACCCTGAGACACTGAGACCCTGAGACCCTGAGACCCAGAGGCCCTGAGGCCCTGAGACCCTGAGACACAGAGAACCTGAGACCCAGAGGCCATGAGACCCTGAGACCCTGAGCTACTGTGACACTGACACTCAGAGACCCAGAGGCCCTGAGACCCTGAGACACTGAGATATTGAGGCCCTGAGACCCTGAGACCCTGAGACACAGAGACACAGAGACCCAAAGACCATGAGATTCTGAGACCCAGAGGCCCTGAGACCCTGCGAGACAGTGACCCAGAGGCCCTGAGACACAGTGACCCAGAGGCCCTGAGACACTGAGACACTGAGACTCAGAGACACCGAGACCCAGAGGCCCTGAGACCCTAAGACACTGAGACCCAGAGGACCTGAGGCCGTGAGACCGTGAGACCCTGAGACACTGAGACCCTGAGACTAGAGGCCCTGAGACCCTGAGACACAGAGACCCAGAGGCCCTGAGACACAGAGACCCGGAGGCACTGAGACCCTGAGACACTGAGACATTGAGACTCAGGGGCCCTGAGGACCTGAGACACTGAGACCCTGAGACCCAGAGGCCCTGAGACCCTGAGACACTGAGACCCTGAAACCCAGAGGCCCTGAGACCCTGAGACAATGAGACCCAGAGACCCTGAGACCCTGAGACATTGAGACTCAGAAACCCAGAGGCCCTGAGACCCTGAGACACTGAGACACTGGGACCCTGAGACCCAGAGACACTGAGCCACAGAGACGCAGAGACCCTCAGGCACTGAGACACTGAGCCCTGAGACACAGAGACACTGAGCCCTGAGACACTGAGACACTGAGGCACTGAGGCCCTGAGCCCCTGAGACACTGAGGCCCTGAGCCCCTGAGACACTGAGACCCAGAGACCCCGAGACACAGCGACACAGAGACCCTGAGACCCTCAGACACTGAGACACTGAGACCCTGGGACCCAGGGAACCAGAGACCCTGAGACACTGAGACCCTGAGACACTGAGACCCTGTGACACTGAGACCCAGTTACCCAGAGACACAGAGACTCTGAGACACAGAGACAGTGAGATCAACAGACCAAGAGACCCAGAGAACCAGACATCCAGAGACCATGAGACCCTGAGACACTAAGACCCAGGCACGCAGTGACCCAGAGATCCTGAGACTCTGAGACACTGAGACCCTGAGACACAGAGACACTGAGAGCTGAGACTCTGAGACCCTGAATCCCTGAGTCCCAGAGGCCCAGAGAGACTGAGACCCTGAGACACTGTGACCCTGAGACCCTGATACACTGAGACCCTGAGACACTGTGACCCTGAGGCACTGAGACCCTGAGACCCTGAGACACTGATACACAGAGACCCTGAGACCCTGAGACACTGAGACCCTGAGACCCTGAGACACTGAGGCCCTGAGAAACTGAGATCCTGAGGCAGTGAGACACAGAGATCCTGAGACACTGCGACACTGAGACCCTCAGACCCTGAGACACTGGGAACCCGTGGCCCAGAGACCCTGAGACACTGAGCCACAGAGACGCAGAGACCCTCAGGCACTGAAACACTGAGCCCTGAGACACAGGGACACTGAGCCCTGAGACACTGAGGCACTGAGACACTGAGGCACTGAGGCCCTGAGCCCCTGAGACACTGAGGCCCTGAGCCCCTGAGACACTGAGACACTGAGACACTGAGCCCGGAGACACAGAGACACTGAGACACAGAGGCACTGAGGCCCTGAGCCCCTGAGACACTGAAACTCTGAGTCCCTGACACTCTGAGACACTGAGAAACTGAGACCCTGATACACTGAGACACTGAAACCCTGAAACCCAGAGGCCCTGCGGCCCTGAGAACCTGAGACACAGAGACCCAGAGGCCCTGAGTCGCTGAGACCCTGAGGCACTGAGACATTGAGATATTGAGACCCAGAGGCACAGAGACACTGAGACATTGAGACTCAGAGGCACAGAGACCCAGAGGCCCTGAGACCCTGAGACACTGAGACACAGGGACCTAGAGGCCCTGAGACCCTGAGACACAGAGACCCAGAGGCCCTGAGACCCTGAGACACAGAGACCCTGAGACCCAGAGGCCCTGAGACCCTGGGACCCTGAGACACTGAGACATTGAGACTCAGAGACCCCGAGACCCATAGGCCCTGAGACCCTGAGACCCTAAGACACTGAGACATTGAGACTCTGAGACCCAGAGGCCCTGAGACCCTGAAACATTGAGACTCAGAGACCCAGCGACCCAAAGGCCATGTCACCCTGAGACCCTGAGACATTGAGACTCAGAGACCCAGAGACATAGAGGCCCTGAGACCCTGAGACCCTGAGACACAGAGACCCAGAGGCCCTGAGACACTGAGACACTGAGACCCAGAGACCGAGAGGCCCTGAGACCCAGAGACACTGAGACCCTGAGACCCAGAGGCCCTGAGACACAGTGACCCAAGGGCCCTGAGACCCTGAGACAGTGAGACACAGAGACCCTGAGACCCTGAGACCTAGAGGCACTGAGCCCATGAGACCCTGAGACATTGAGACCGAGACCCAGAGGCCCTGAGACCCTAAGACACAGAGGCCCTGGAGCCCTGAGACATTGAGACCCAGAGACCCAGAGGCCCTGAGACGCTGAGAGACTGAGACACTGAGACTCAGAGATCCAGAGACCCAGAAGCCCTGAGACCCTGAGACACTGAGACCCACAGGCCCTGAGACCCTGAGACCCTGAGACACTGAGACACTGAGTCATTGAGACTCAGAGACCCAGAGACCCAGAAACCCAGAGGCCCTGAGACCCTGAGACACTGAGACCCAGAGACCCAGAGGCCACGAGACACTTAGACACTGAGACCCAGAGGCCCTGAGACACAGAGACCCAGAAGCCCTGAGACCATGAGACACTGAGACATTGAGACTCAGAGACTCAGAGGCCCTGACACCCTGAGAACCTGAGACCAAGAGACCCAGAGGCCCTGAGACCCTGAGACACTGAGACATTGAGACTCAGAGGCCCTGAGACACTGAGACCCTGAGACCCAGTGTCCCTGAGGCCGTGAGACCCTGAGACCCAGAGGCCCTGAGACCCTGAGACACTGAGACCCTGAGACCCAGAGGCCCTGAGGCCCTGAGACACAGAGAACCTGAGACCCAGAGGCCCTGAGACCCTGAGACCCTGAGAGACTGAGACACTGTGACACTGACACTCAGAGACCCAGAGGCCCTGAGACCCTGAGACACTGAGATATTGAGACTCAGGGACCCAGAGACCCAGAGGCCCTGAGACCCTGAGACACTGAGACCCAGAGGCCCTGAGACACTGAGACCCTGAGACACAGAGACCCAGAGGCCCTGAGACCCTGAGACCCTGAGACACAGTGACCCAGAGGCCCTGAGACACTGAGACACTGAGACTCAGAGACACCGAGACCCAGAGGCCCTGAGACCCTAAGACACTGAGACCCAAAGGCCCTGAGGCCGTGAGACCGCGAGACCCTGAGACACTGAGACCCTGAGACTAGAGGCCCTGAGACCCTGAGACACAGAGACCCAGAGGCCCTGAGACACAGAGACCCTGAGACCCAGAGGCCCTGAGACCCTGAGACCCTGAGACACTGAGACCCTGAGGCCCGGAGGCCCTGAGACCCTGAGACCCAGAGACCCAGAGACCCAGAGGCCCTGAGACCCTGAGATACTGAGAAACTGAGACTCAGAGACCCACAGGCCCTGAGACCCTGAGACACTGAGATATTGAGACTCAGAGACACAGAGGCCCTGAGACCCTGAGACACTGAGACCCAGAGGCCCTGAGACCCTGAGGCAATGTGACCCTGAGACCCAGAGGCCCTGAGACCCTGAGGTCCTGAGACCCTGAGACACTGAGACACAGAGACCCAGAGGCCCTGAGACACAGAGACCCTGATACACAGAGGCCCTGAGACCCTGAGACCCAGAGGCCCTGAGACCCTGAGACACAGAGACACAGAGTCCCTGGGAGCCTGAGACACTGAGACATTGAGACTCAGAGGCCCAGAAATCTAGAGGCCCTGAGACCCTGAGACCCTGTGACCCGGGGGCCATGAGAACCTGAGACACAGAGACCCAGAGGCCCTGAGACCCTGAGACACTGAGATACTGAGACACAGAGACCCAGAGTCCCTGGGACCCTGAGACACTCAGACCCTGAGACCCAGAGGCCTTGAGACCCTGAGACACTGAGACGCAGAGGCCCTGAGACCCTGAGACACTGAGACACTGACACCCAGAGGACCTGAGACCCTGGGACCCTGAGACACTGAGACACTGAGACATTGAGACTCAGAGTCCCAGAGACCCAAAAGCCCTGAGACCCTGAGACACTGAGACCCAGAGACCCAGAGGCCCTGAGACCCTGAGACCCTGAGACATGAGACCCAGAGACCCAGAGACCCAGAAGCCCTGAGACCCTGAGACATTGAGACTCTGAGACCCAGAGGCCCTAGGACCCCGAAACACTGAAACATTCAGACTCAGAGACCCAGCGACCCAAAGGCCATGTGACCCTGAGACCCTGAGACATTGAGACTCAGAGACCCAGAGACCCAGATGCCCAGAGACCCTGAGTCCCTGAGACACAGAGATCCAGAGACCCTGAGACCTGAGGCACTGAGACCCAGAGGCCCTGAGACCCTGAGACCCTGAGACCCTGAGACCCTGAGACACAGAGACCCAGAGGCCCTGAGACCCTGAGACACTGAGACCCAGAGACCGAGAGGCCCTGAGACACTGAGACCCTGAGACCCAGAGGCCCTGAGACCCTGAGACACAGTGACCCAAGGGCCCTGAGACCCTGAGACAGTGAGACACAGAGACCCTGACACCCTGAGACCTAGAGGCACTGAGCCCATGAGACCCTGAGACATTGAGACCAAGAGACCCAGAGGCCCTGAGACCCTAAGACACAGAGGTCCTGAGGCCCTGAGCCATTGAGACCCAGAGACCCAGAGGCCCTGAGACCCTGAGACACTGAGACTCAGAGATCCAGAGACTCAGAGGCCCTGACACCCTGAGAACCTGAGACCAAGAGACCCACAGGCCCTGAGACCCTGAGACCCAGAGGCCCTGAAACCCTGAGACACTGAGACACACAGACACAGAGACCCAGAGGCCCTGAGACACAGAGACCCAGAGGCACTGAGACCCTGAGACACTGAGACATTGAGACTCAGAGTCCCTGAGGCTGTGAGACCCTGAGACCCAGAGGCCATGAGACCCTGAGACACTGAGACCCTGAGACCCTGAGACCCAGAGGCCCTGAGGCCCTGAGACCCTGAGACACAGAGAACCTGAGACCCAGAGGCCATGAGACCCTGAGACCCTGAGCTACTGTGACACTGACACTCAGAGACCCAGAGGCCCTGAGACCCTGAGACACTGAGATATTGAGGCCCTGAGACCCTGAGACCCTGAGACACAGAGACACAGAGACCCAAAGACCATGAGATTCTGAGACCCAGAGGCCCTGAGACACTGCGAGACAGTGACCCAGAGGCCCTGAGACACAGTGACCCAGAGGCCCTGAGACACTGAGACACTGAGACTCAGAGACACCGAGACCCAGAGGCCCTGAGACCCTAAGACACTGAGACCCAGAGGACCTGAGGCCGTGAGACCGTGAGACCCTGAGACACTGGGACCCTGAGACTAGAGGCCCTGAGACCCTGAGACACAGAGACCCAGAGGCCCTGAGACACAGAGACCCGGAGGCACTGAGACCCTGAGACACTGAGACATTGAGACTCAGGGGCCCTGAGGACCTGAGACACTGAGACCCTGAGACCCAGAGGCCCTGAGACCCTGAGACACTGAGACCCTGAAACCCAGAGGCCCTGAGACCCTGAGACAATGAGACCCAGAGACCCTGAGACCCTGAGACATTGAGACTCAGAAACCCAGAGGCCCTGAGACCCTGAGACACTGAGACACTGAGACTCAGAGACACAGAGACCCAGAGGTCCTGAGACACTGAGACCCTGAGACCCAGAGTCCCTGAGGCCATGAGACCCTGAGACACTGAGACCCAGAGGCCCTGAGAACCTGAGACACAGAGACCCAGAGGCCCTGAGACCCTGAGACACTGAGACTCAGAGACCCAGAGGCCCTCAGACCCAGAGTCCCTGAGGCCGTGAGACCCTGAGACACAGAGACCCAGAGGCCCTGAGACACTGAGACCCTGAGACCCAGAATCCCTGAGGCCATGAGACCCTGAGACACCGTGACACAGAGGCCTTGAAGGACTGAGACCCTGAGACACTGAGACCCTGAATCCCAGATGCCCTGAGACCCTGAGACAATGATACGCTGAGACCCAGAGGCCCTGAGACCCAGATGCCCAGAGACCCTGAGACATAGAGACCCAGAGGCCCTGAGACCCTGAGACACTGAGACTCAGAGACACAGAGACCCAGAGGTCCTGAGACACTGAGACCCTGAGACCCAGAGTCCCTGAGGCCGTGAGACCCTGAGACACTGAGACCCAGAGGCCCTGAGAACCTGAGACACAGAGACCCAAAGGCACTGAGGCCCTGAGACACTGAGAATCAGAGACCCGGAGGCACTGAGACCCTGAGACACTGAGACACTGAGACTCAGAGACACAGAGACCCAGAGGCTCTGAGACCCTGAGACACTGAGACTCAGAGACCCAGAGGCCCTGAGACCCTGAGACCTTGAGACCCTGAGACACAGAGAACCAGAGGCCCTGAGACCCTGAGACCCTGAGACACAGAGGCACAGAGACCCTGAGACACTGAGACACTGAGACTCAGAGACACAGAGACCAAAGGCCCTGAGTCCCTGAGACACAGAGACCCAGCGACCCTGAGACCCTGAGACACAGAGACCCTGAGACCCTGAGACCCAGAGGCCCTGACTCCCTGAGACACTGTGACACAGAGACCCAGAGGCCCAGAGGCCCTGAGACACAGTGACCCAGAGACCCTGAGGCCCTGAGACACAGAGACCCAAAGTCCCAAAGGCCGTGAGACGCTGAGACACTGTGACCCTGACTCCCTGAGACCCAGAGGCCCTGAGGCCCTGAGACCCTGAGACACAGAGAACCTGAGACCCAGAGGCCATGAGACCATGAGACCCTGAGCGACTGTGACACTGACACTCAGAGACCCAGAGGCCCTGAGACCCTGAGACACTGAGATATTGAGGCCCTGAGACCCTGAGACCCTGAGACACAGAGACCCAAAGACCATGAGATTCTGAGACCCAGAGGCCCTGAGACCCTGAGAGACAGTGACCCAGAGGCCCTGAGACACAGTGACCCAGAGGCCCTGAGACACTGAGACACTGAGACTCAGAGACACCGAAACCCAGAGGCCCTGAGACCCTAAGACACTGAGACCCAGAGGACCTGAGGCCGTGAGACCGTGAGACCCTGAGACCCAGAGACACTGAGACCCTGAGACTAGAGGCCCTGAGACCCTGAGACACAGAGACCCAGAGGCCCTGAGACACAGAGACCCTGAGACCCTGGGACCCTGAGACACTGAGACATTGAGACTCAGAGACCCAGAGGCCCTGAGACCCTGAGACACTGAAACATTGAGACTCAGAGACCCAGCGACCCAAAGGCCATGTGACACTGAGACCCTGAGTCATTGAGACTCAGAGACCCATACGCCCTGAAACACTGAGACCCTGAGACCAAGATACTCTGAGGCCCTGAGGCCCTGAGACACTGAGACATTGAGACTCAGGGGCCCTGAGGACCTGAGACACTGAGACCCTGAGACCCAGAGGCCCAGAGACCCTGAGGCACTGAGACCCTGAGACCTAGAGGCCCTGAGACCCTGAGACACTGAGACCCTGAAACCCAGAGGCCCTGAGACCCTGAGACAATGAGACCCAGAGGCCCTGTGACCCAGAGGCCCTGAGACCCTGAGACACAGAGACCCAGATGCCCTGAAACCCTGAGACCCTGAGACCCTGAGACATTGAGACTCAGAAACCCAGAGGCCCTGAGACCCTGAGACACTGAGACACTGAGACTCATAGACACAGAGACCCAGAGGTCCTGAGACACTGAGACCCTGAGACCCAGAGTCCCTGAGGCCGTGAGACCCTGAGACACTGAGACACTGAGGCCCTGAGGCCCTGAGACACAGAGACCTAGAGGCCCTGAGACCCTGAGACACTGAGACCCAGAGACCGAGAGGCCCTGAGACCCTGAAACACAGAGACCCTGGACCCTGAGACCTAGAGGCCCTGAGACCCTGCGACACTGAGACCCTGAGACCCTAAGACCCTGAGACACTGAGACCCTGAGACCCAGAGGCCCTGAGACCCTGAGACCCAGAGACCCAGAGGCCCTGAGACCCTGAGACACCGAGACACAGAGACCCAGAGGCCCTGAGACCCTGATACACAGAGGCCCTGAGACCCTGAGACACAGAGACCCAGAGGCCCTGAGACCCTGAGACACTGAGACCCTGAGACCCAGAGTCCATGAGACCCTGAGACACAGAGACCCAGAGTCCCTGAGACCCTGAAACACTGAGA
Organism: Carcharhinus amblyrhynchos; assembly: GCF_965287045.1. Taxonomy (NCBI): domain Eukaryota; kingdom Metazoa; phylum Chordata; class Chondrichthyes; order Carcharhiniformes; family Carcharhinidae; genus Carcharhinus; species Carcharhinus amblyrhynchos. The sequence goes on from NW_027649814.1 coordinate 425,204, forward strand.
CATTGAGACTCAGAGACCCGGAGATCTAGAGGCCCTGAGACCCTGAGACACTGAGACCCTGAGCCCCAGAGGCCGTGAGAACCTGAGACACAGAGATACTGAGAAACAGAAACCCAGAGGCCCTGAGACGCTGAGACACTCAGACCCTGAGACCCAGAGGCCTTGAGACCGAGACACAGAGACGCAGAGGCCCTGAGACACTGAGACCCAGAGGCCCTGAGACCCTGGGACCCTGAGACACTGAGACACTGAGACATTGAGACTCAGAGACGCAGAGGCCCTGAGACCCTGAGACCCTGAAACACTGAGACATTGAGACTCAGAAACCCAGAGGCCCTGAGACCCTGAGACACTGAGACACTGAGACTCAGAGACACAGAGACCCAGAGGCCCTGAGACACAGAGTCCCTGAGGCCGTGAGACCCTGAGACACTGAGACACTGAGGCCCTGAGGCCCTGAGACCCTGAGACACAGAGACCCAGAGGCCCTGAGACCCTGAGACCCTGAGACCCAGAGGCCCTGAGGCCCTGAGGCCCTGAGACACTGAGGCACTGAGACACAGAGACACAGAGACCCAGAGGCCCTGAGACCCAGAGACACTGAGACCCAGAGACCGAGAAGCCCTGAGACCCTGAGACACTGAGACATGGAGACTCAGAGACCGTGAGACCCAGAGACCCTGAGACCCTGAGACACTGAGACCCTGAGACCCTAAGACCCTGAGACACTAAGACCCAGAGACCCAAAGGCCCTGAGACCCTTAGACACAGAGACCCAGAGGCCCTGAAACCCTGAGGCACTCAGACACAGAGACCCAAAGGCCCTGAGACTCTGAGACACTGAGACATTGAGACCCATAGACGCAGAGGCCCTGAGACCCTGATACACTGAGACCCTGAGACCCAGAGGTCCTGAGACACTGAGGCACTCAGACACAGAGGCACTGAGACACTGAGACACAGAGACCCAGAAGCCCTGATACCCTGAGACACTGAGACGCAGTCACCCAGATGCCCTGAGAACCTGGGACCCTGAGACCCTGAGACACTGAGACACTGCGACACTGGGACATTGAGACTGAGAGACCCAGAGGCTCTGAGTCCCTGAGACACTGAGACATTGAGACACACAGACCCAGAGGCCCTGAGACCCTGGGACACATAGACCCAGAGGCCCTGAGACCCTGAGACACTGAGACCCAGAGACCCAGAGGCCCTGAGACCCTGAGACACTGAGTCCCAGAGACCCAGAGGCCCTGAGACACTGAGACACTGAGAATCAGAGACCCAGAGGCCCTGAGACCCTGAGACCCTGAGACATTGAGACTCAGAGACCCAGAGACCCAGAGGCCCTGAGACCCTGAGAACCTGAGACACATCGACCCAGAGGCCCTGAGACCCTGAGACACTGAGACTCAGACGCCTTGAGACCCTGAGACATCAGACACTTTGACATCAAGACTCAGAGACCCAGAGACCCAGAGGCCATGAGACCCTGAGACCCTGAGACCCAGAGGCCATGAGACCCTGAGACCCTGAGACACTGAGACGCTGAGACATTGAGACTCAGAGACCCAGAGACCCTGAGACCCTGAGACACAGAGACGCTGAGACATTGAGACTCAGAGACCCAGAGATCCTGAGACCCTGAGATCCTGAGACACTGCGACACTGGGACATTGAGACTGAGAGACCCAGAGGCTCTGAGTCCCTGAGACACTGAGACATTGAGACCCAGAGACCCAGAGGCCCTGAGACCCTGAGACACTGAGTCACAGATGCCCTGAGACTCTGAGACACAGAGACCCAGAGACCCAGAGGACATGCGACAGAGAGACCCAGAGGCCCTGAGAACCTGACACACTGAGACACTGAGACCCAGAGGCCCTGAGACCCTGAGACACTGAGACCCAGAGACCCAGAGGCCCTGAGACCCTGAGAGACAGTAACCCAGAAGCCCTGAGACAGTGAGACACACAGACGCAGAGACCCTGAGACCCTGAGACCCAGAGACCTAGAGGCCCTGAGACCCTGAGAGACAGTAACCCAGAGGCCCTGAGACAGTGAGACACAGAGACCCAGAGACCCTGAGACCCTGAGACCCTGAGACACTGAGACTCAGAGACACAGAGACCCAGAGGCCCTGAGACCCTGAGACCCTGGGACCCAGAGGCCCTGAGGCCCTGAGGCCCTGAGACCCTGAGACGCAGAGGCCCTGAGGCCCTGAGACACTGATACACAGAGACCCTGAGGCCCAGAGGCCATGAGACCCTGAGACACTGAGACATTGATACTCAGAGACCCAGAGATCCAGAGGCACTGAGACCCTGGGACAGAGATACCCAGAGGCTCTGAGACCCTGAGACCCTCAGACATTGAGACACTGAGACTCAGAGACACAGAGGCCCTGAGATCCTGAGACCCTGAGACACTGAGACATTGAGACTCAGAGACCCAGAGACACAGAGGCCCTCAGACCCTGAGACACTGAGACTCAGAGGCACTGAGACCCTGAGACACAGAGACAAAGAGGCCCTGAGACCCTGAGACACTGAGACACTGAGACCCAGAGGCCCTGAGACCCTGAGGCCCTGAGACCCTGAGAACGTGAGACATTGACACTCAGAGACCCAGAGACACAGAGGGCCTGAGACCCTGAGACACTGAGACACTGAGACTCAGAGACACAGAGACATTGACACTCAGAGACCCAGAGCCTCTGAGACACTGAGACCCTGAGACCCAGAGTCCCTGAGGCCGTGAGACCCTGAGACACAGAGACCCAGAGGCCTTGAGGGACTGAGACCCTGAGACCCTGAGACACTGAGACCCTGAATCCCAGAGGCCCTGAGACCCTGAGACAATGAGACACAGAGACCCTGAAAAACTGAAACACTGAGACCCTGAGACACTGAGCCACTGAGACCCTGAAAAACTGAAACACTGAGACACTGAGAAGCTGAGACACTGAGACACTGAGGCACAGAGACCCTGAGACACTGAGACCCTGAAACACTGAGACACTGAGAAGCTGAGACCCTGAGACACTGAGACACAGAGACCCTGAGACCCAGAAACCCTGAAACACTGAGACCCTGAGACCCTGAGACACTGAGACACAGAGAAACTGAGACCTAGAGACCCAGGGGCCCTAAGAAGCAGAGACCCTGAGACCAAGACAACCTGAGCACCTGAGGCACTGATACCCTGCGACAATGAGACCCTGAGACATTGAGACACTGCAACCCTGAAAACCTGAGACCCTGAGACCCAGAGACCCAGTGACTCTTAGACCCTGAGACACTGAGACACTGATACCCAGAGACCCTGAGACCCTAAGACCCTGAGACCCTGAGACACTGAGACCCTGAAACACAGAGACACTGAGAAAGTGAGACACTGTGACCCTGAGACACTGAGACCCTGAGACAGTGAGACACTGAGACAATGAGACCCAGAGACCCTGAGACACTGATACCCTGAAACACAGAGACACTGAGACAGTGAGACACTGAGACCCTGAGACACTGAGACCCTGAGACAGTGAGACACTGAGACTCTGAGACACGGAGACATGGAGACACTGAGGCCCTGAGACACTGGGACCCTGAGACTCTGAGTCCCTGAGACTCTGAGACACTGAGAAACTGAGACCCAGAGACCCTGAGAAGCTGAGACCCTGAGACCAAGAGACACTGAGACAATGTAACCGTGAGACCTGAGACACTGAGACACTGAGATCCTGAGACCCAGAGACCCTATGAAAATGAGACACTGAGAACCTGAGACCCTGAGACACTGATACCCTGAAACACAGAGACACTGAGACAGTGAGACACTGAGACCCTGAGACACTGAGACCCTGAGACAGTGAGACACTGAGACTCTGAGACACGGAGACATGGAGACACTGAGGCCCTGAGACACTGGGACACTGAGAGCTGAGACTCTGAGACCCTGATTCCCTGAGTCCCAGAGGCCCAGAGAGACGGACACCCTGAGACACTGTGACCCTGAGACACTGAGACCCTGAGACACAGATACACAGAGACCCTGAGACACTGAGGTCCTGAGAAACTGAGATCCTGAGGCAGTGCGACACTGAGACCCTGAGACCCCGAGACCCTGAGACACTGGGACCCTGAGACCCAGAGACACTGAGCCACAGAGACGCAGAGACCCTCAGGCACTGAGACACTGAGCCCTGAGACACAGAGACACTGAGCCCTGAGACACTGAGACACTGAGGCACTGAGGCCCTGAGCCCCTGAGACACTGAGGCCCTGAGCCCCTGAGACACTGAGACCCAGAGACCCCGAGACACAGCGACACAGAGACCCTGAGACCCTCAGACACTGAGACACTGAGACCCTGGGACCCAGGGAACCAGAGACCCTGAGACACTGAGACCCTGAGACACTGAGACCCTGTGACACTGAGACCCAGTTACCCAGAGACACAGAGGCTCTGAGACACAGAGACAGTGAGATCAACAGACCAAGAGACCCAGAGAACCAGACATCCAGAGACCATGAGACCCTGAGACACTAAGACCCAGGCACGCAGTGACCCAGAGATCCTGAGACTCTGAGACACTGAGACCCTGAGACACAGAGACTCAGACACCATGAGGAACTGAGACCCAGAGACCCAGAGAAACAGAGACCCTGAGACACAGAGACAGTGAGACCCACAGACCAAGAGACCCAGAGAACCAGAGATCCAGAGACCCCGAGACCCTGAGACACTGAGACCCTGAGACACTGAGACACTGCGACACTGAGACACTGAGACACTGAGACACTGAGACCCACAGACCCTGAGACACTGAGACACTGAGACCCTGAGACACAGAGACACTTAGCCCGGAGACACAGAGACACTGAGACACAGAGGCACTGAGTCCCTGAGCCCCTGAGACACTGAAACTCTGAGTCCCTGACACTCTAAGACACTGAGAAACTGAGACCCTGAGACACTGAGACCCTGAGGCACTGACACAATGTGACCATGAGACCCTGAGACCCTGAGACACTGAGACACTGAGACTCAGAGACACGGAGACCCAGAGGCCTTGAGACCCTAAGACACTGAGACCCAAAGGCCCTGAGACACTGAGACCCTGAGACACTGAGACCCAGAGGCCCTGAGGCCGTGAGACCCTGAGACCCTGAGACACTGAGACCCAGAGGCCCTGAGACCCTGAGACCCTGAGACACTGAGGCACAGAGGCCCTGAGACACTAAGACCCTGAGACTCAGAGGCCCTGAGGCCCTGAGACCCTGAGACCCTGAGACACAGAGACCCTGAGGCCCAGAGCCCCTGAGACCCTGAGACACTGAGACATTGACACTCAGAGACCCAGAGATCCAGAGGCCCTGAGACCCTGAGACCCTGTGACACAGAGACCCTGAGACAGTGAGACACTGAGACACTGAGACCCTGAGACACGGAGACATGGAGACACTGAGGCCCTGAGACTCGGAGACCCTGAGACACAGAGGCAGTGAGGCCCTGAGCCCCTGAGACACTGAGAATCTGAATCCCTGAGACTCTGAGACACTGAGAAACTGAGACCCAGAGACCCTGAGAAGCTGAGACCCTGAGACCAAGAGACACTGAGACAATGTAACCGTGAGACGCTGAGACACTGAGACACTGAGATCCTGAGACCCAGAGACCCTAAGAAAATGAGACACTCAGATCCTGAGACAATGACGCACTGAGACCCTCCGACCCAGGGAAACAGAGACGTTGAGACACTGAGACCCTGAGACACTGAGACCCTGAGACACTGAGAGACTGTGACCATGAGCCCCTGAGACCCAGAGACACTGAGACTTTGAGAGACTGAGACCCTGTGACACTTGGGAACAGAGACCCTGAGACCCAAAGGACCAGCGACGCAGAGACCCTGAGACCCGGAGACCCTGAGACACAGAGACACCGAGACACTGGGACAGAGACATTGAGGCACAGCGACGTTGCGACCCTGAAACCCTGAGAGCCTGAGACACTGAGACCCAGAGACCCAGAGTCCCTGAGAGCCATAGACCCAGAGACCCTGAGGCACTGAGACCCAGAGTCACTGAGACCCAGACACGCAATGACCCAGAGACCCAGAGACCCTGAGACACTGAGACCGTGCGACACTGAGACACTGAGACCCTGAGACCCAGTGACACTGAGACCCTGAGACACTGAGATACTGAGACCCTGAGACACTAAGACATTGAGACACTGAGACCCTTAGACACTGAGACCCTGAGACACTCAGGCCCTGAGACACTGAGATACTGAGACACAGAGACCCTGAGACACTGAGACACTGAGACATTGAGACCCTGAGACACTGAGACCCTGAGACACTGAGATACTGAGACCCTGAGACACTGAGACATTGAGATCCTGAGACCCTGAGACACTGAGACACTGAGACACTGAGAGCTGAGACTCTGAGACCCTGAATCCCTGAGTCCCAGAGGCCCAGAGAGACTGAGACCCTGAGACACTGTGACCCTGAGACCCTGATACACTGAGACCCTGAGACACTGTGACCCTGAGGCACTGAGACCCTGAGACCCTGAGACACTGATACACAGAGACCCTGAGACCCTGAGACACTGAGACCCTGAGACCCTGAGACACTGAGGCCCTGAGAAACTGAGATCCTGAGGCAGTGAGACACAGAGATCCTGAGACACTGCGACACTGAGACCCTCAGACCCTGAGACACTGGGAACCCGTGGCCCAGAGACCCTGAGACACTGAGCCACAGAGACGCAGAGACCCTCAGGCACTGAAACACTGAGCCCTGAGACACAGGGACACTGAGCCCTGAGACACTGAGGCACTGAGACACTGAGGCACTGAGGCCCTGAGCCCCTGAGACACTGAGGCCCTGAGCCCCTGAGACACTGAGACACTGAGACACTGAGCCCGGAGACACAGAGACACTGAGCCACAGAGGCACTGAGGCCCTGAGCCCCTGAGACACTGAAACTCTGAGTCCCTGACACTCTGAGACACTGAGAAACTGAGACCCTGATACACTGAGACACTGAAACCCTGAAACCCAGAGGCCCTGCGGCCCTGAGAACCTGAGACACAGAGACCCAGAGGCCCTGAGTCGCTGAGACCCTGAGGCACTGAGACATTGAGATATTGAGACCCAGAGGCACAGAGACACTGAGACATTGAGACTCAGAGGCACAGAGACCCAGAGGCCCTGAGACCCTGAGACACTGAGACACAGGGACCTAGAGGCCCTGAGACCCTGAGACACAGAGACCCAGAGGCCCTGAGACCCTGAGACACAGAGACCCTGAGACCCAGAGGCCCTGAGACCCTGGGACCCTGAGACACTGAGACATTGAGACTCAGAGACCCCGAGACCCATAGGCCCTGAGACCCTGAGACCCTAAGACACTGAGACATTGAGACTCTGAGACCCAGAGGCCCTGAGACCCTGAAACATTGAGACTCAGAGACCCAGCGACCCAAAGGCCATGTCACCCTGAGACCCTGAGACATTGAGACTCAGAGACCCAGAGACATAGAGGCCCTGAGACCCTGAGTCCCTGAGACACAGAGATCCTGAGACCCTGAGACACTGAGACCCAGAGGCCCTGAGACCCTGAGACCCTGAGACACAGAGACCCAGAGGCCCTGAGACCCTGAGACACTGAGACCCAGAGACCGAGAGGCCCTGAGACCCAGAGACACTGAGACCCTGAGACCCAGAGGCCCTGAGACACAGTGACCCAAGGGCCCTGAGACCCTGAGACAGTGAGACACAGAGACCCTGAGACCCTGAGACCTAGAGGCACTGAGCCCATGAGACCCTGAGACATTGAGACCGAGACCCAGAGGCCCTGAGACCCTAAGACACAGAGGCCCTGGAGCCCTGAGACATTGAGACCCAGAGACCCAGAGGCCCTGAGACGCTGAGAGACTGAGACACTGAGACTCAGAGATCCAGAGACCCAGAAGCCCTGAGACCCTGAGACACTGAGACCCACAGGCCCTGAGACCCTGAGACCCTGAGACACTGAGACACTGAGTCATTGAGACTCAGAGACCCAGAGACCCAGAAACCCAGAGGCCCTGAGACCCTGAGACACTGAGACCCAGAGACCCAGAGGCCACGAGACACTTAGACACTGAGACCCAGAGGCCCTGAGACACAGAGACCCAGAAGCCCTGAGACCATGAGACACTGAGACATTGAGACTCAGAGACTCAGAGGCCCTGACACCCTGAGAACCTGAGACCAAGAGACCCAGAGGCCCTGAGACCCTGAGACACTGAGACATTGAGACTCAGAGGCCCTGAGACACTGAGACCCTGAGACCCAGTGTCCCTGAGGCCGTGAGACCCTGAGACCCAGAGGCCCTGAGACCCTGAGACACTGAGACCCTGAGACCCAGAGGCCCTGAGGCCCTGAGGCCCTGAGACACAGAGAACCTGAGACCCAGAGGCCCTGAGACCCTGAGACCCTGAGAGACTGAGACACTGTGACACTGACACTCAGAGACCCAGAGGCCCTGAGACCCTGAGACACTGAGATATTGAGACTCAGGGACCCAGAGACCCAGAGGCCCTGAGACCCTGAGACACTGAGACCCAGAGGCCCTGAGACCCTGAGACCCTGAGACACAGAGACCCAGAGGCCCTGAGACCCTGAGACCCTGAGACACAGTGACCCAGAGGCCCTGAGACACTGAGACACTGAGACTCAGAGACACCGAGACCCAGAGGCCCTGAGACCCTAAGACACTGAGACCCAGAGGCCCTGAGGCCGTGAGACCGCGAGACCCTGAGACACTGAGACCCTGAGACTAGAGGCCCTGAGACCCTGAGACACAGAGACCCAGAGGCCCTGAGACACAGAGACCCTGAGACCCAGAGGCCCTGAGACCCTGAGACCCTGAGACACTGAGACCCTGAGGCCCGGAGGCCCTGAGACCCTGAGACCCAGAGACCCAGAGACCCAGAGGCCCTGAGACCCTGAGATACTGAGAAACTGAGACTCAGAGACCCACAGGCCCTGAGACCCTGAGACACTGAGATATTGAGACTCAGAGACACAGAGGCCCTGAGACCCTGAGACACTGAGACCCAGAGGCCCTGAGACCCTGAGGCAATGTGACCCTGAGACCCAGAGGCCCTGAGACCCTGAGGTCCTGAGACCCTGAGACACTGAGACACAGAGACCCAGAGGCCCTGAGACACAGAGACCCTGATACACAGAGGCCCTGAGACCCTGAGACCCAGAGGCCCTGAGACCCTGAGACACAGAGACACAGAGTCCCTGGGAGCCTGAGACACTGAGACATTGAGACTCAGAGGCCCAGAAATCTAGAGGCCCTGAGACCCTGAGACCCTGTGACCCGGGGGCCATGAGAACCTGAGACACAGAGACCCAGAGGCCCTGAGACCCTGAGACACTGAGATACTGAGACACAGAGACCCAGAGTCCCTGGGACCCTGAGACACTCAGACCCTGAGACCCAGAGGCCTTGAGACCCTGAGACACTGAGACGCAGAGGCCCTGAGACCCTGAGACACTGAGACACTGACACCCAGAGGACCTGAGACCCTGGGACCCTGAGACACTGAGACACTGAGACATTGAGACTCAGAGTCCCAGAGACCCAAAAGCCCTGAGACCCTGAGACACTGAGACCCAGAGACCCAGAGGCCCTGAGACCCTGAGACCCTGAGACATGAGACCCAGAGACCCAGAGACCCAGAAGCCCTGAGACCCTGAGACATTGAGACTCTGAGACCCAGAGGCCCTAGGACCCCGAAACACTGAAACATTCAGACTCAGAGACCCAGCGACCCAAAGGCCATGTGACCCTGAGACCCTGAGACATTGAGACTCAGAGACCCAGAGACCCAGATGCCCAGAGACCCTGAGTCCCTGAGACACAGAGATCCAGAGACCCTGAGACCTGAGGCACTGAGACCCAGAGGCCCTGAGACCCTGAGACCCTGAGACCCTGAGACACAGAGACCCAGAGGCCCTGAGACCCTGAGACACTGAGACCCAGAGACCCAGAGACCGAGAGGCCCTGAGACACTGAGACCCTGAGACCCAGAGGCCCTGAGACCCTGAGACACAGTGACCCAAGGGCCCTGAGACCCTGAGACAGTGAGACACAGAGACCCTGACACCCTGAGACCTAGAGGCACTGAGCCCATGAGACCCTGAGACATTGAGACCAAGAGACCCAGAGGCCCTGAGACCCTAAGACACAGAGGTCCTGAGGCCCTGAGCCATTGAGACCCAGAGACCCAGAGGCCCTGAGACCCTGGGACACATAGACCCAGAGGCCCTGAGACCCTGAGACACTGAGACCCAGAGACCCAGAGGCCCTGAGACCCTGAGACACTGAGTCCCAGAGACCCAGAGGCCCTGAGACACTGAGACACTGAGAATCAGAGACCCAGAGGCCCTGAGACCCTGAGACCCTGAGACATTGAGACTCAGAGACCCAGAGACCCAGAGGCCCTGAGACCCTGAGAACCTGAGACACATCGACCCAGAGGCCCTGAGACCCTGAGACACTGAGACTCAGACGCCTTGAGACCCTGAGACATCAGACACTTTGACATCAAGACTCAGAGACCCAGAGACCCAGAGGCCATGAGACCCTGAGACCCTGAGACCCAGAGGCCATGAGACCCTGAGACCCTGAGACACTGAGACGCTGAGACATTGAGACTCAGAGACCCAGAGACCCTGAGACCCTGAGACACAGAGACGCTGAGACATTGAGACTCAGAGACCCAGAGATCCTGAGACCCTGAGATCCTGAGACACTGCGACACTGGGACATTGAGACTGAGAGACCCAGAGGCTCTGAGTCCCTGAGACACTGAGACATTGAGACCCAGAGACCCAGAGGCCCTGAGACACTGAGTCACAGATGCCCTGAGACTCTGAGACACAGAGACCCAGAGACCCAGAGGACATGCGACAGAGAGACCCAGAGGCCCTGAGAACCTGACACACTGAGACACTGAGACCCAGAGGCCCTGAGACCCTGAGACACTGAGACCCAGAGACCCAGAGGCCCTGAGACCCTGAGAGACAGTAACCCAGAAGCCCTGAGACAGTGAGACACACAGACGCAGAGACCCTGAGACCCTGAGACCCAGAGACCTAGAGGCCCTGAGACCCTGAGAGACAGTAACCCAGAGGCCCTGAGACAGTGAGACACAGAGACCCAGAGACCCTGAGACCCTGAGACACTGAGACTCAGAGACACAGAGACCCAGAGGCCCTGAGACCCTGAGACCCTGGGACCCAGAGGCCCTGAGGCCCTGAGGCCCTGAGACCCTGAGACGCAGAGGCCCTGAGGCCCTGAGACACTGATACACAGAGACCCTGAGGCCCAGAGGCCATGAGACCCTGAGACACTGAGACATTGATACTCAGAGACCCAGAGATCCAGAGGCACTGAGACCCTGGGACAGAGATACCCAGAGGCTCTGAGACCCTGAGACCCTCAGACATTGAGACACTGAGACTCAGAGACACAGAGGCCCTGAGATCCTGAGACCCTGAGACACTGAGACATTGAGACTCAGAGACCCAGAGACACAGAGGCCCTCAGACCCTGAGACACTGAGACTCAGAGGCACTGAGACCCTGAGACACAGAGACAAAGAGGCCCTGAGACCCTGAGACACTGAGACACTGAGACCCAGAGGCCCTGAGACCCTGAGGCCCTGAGACCCTGAGAACGTGAGACATTGACACTCAGAGACCCAGAGACACAGAGGGCCTGAGACCCTGAGACACTGAGACACTGAGACTCAGAGACACAGAGACATTGACACTCAGAGACCCAGAGCCTCTGAGACACTGAGACCCTGAGACCCAGAGTCCCTGAGGCCGTGAGACCCTGAGACACAGAGACCCAGAGGCCTTGAGGGACTGAGACCCTGAGACCCTGAGACACTGAGACCCTGAATCCCAGAGGCCCTGAGACCCTGAGACAATGAGACACAGAGACCCTGAAAAACTGAAACACTGAGACCCTGAGACACTGAGCCACTGAGACCCTGAAAAACTGAAACACTGAGACACTGAGAAGCTGAGACACTGAGACACTGAGGCACAGAGACCCTGAGACACTGAGACCCTGAAACACTGAGACACTGAGAAGCTGAGACCCTGAGACACTGAGACACAGAGACCCTGAGACCCAGAAACCCTGAAACACTGAGACCCTGAGACCCTGAGACACAGAGACACAGAGACACAGAGAAACTGAGACCTAGAGACCCAGGGGCCCTAAGAAGCAGAGACCCTGAGACCAAGACAACCTGAGCACCTGAGGCACTGATACCCTGCGACAATGAGACCCTGAGACACTGCAACCCTGAAAACCTGAGACCCTGAGACCCAGAGACCCAGTGACTCTTAGACCCTGAGACACTGATACCCAGAGACCCTGAGACCCTAAGACCCTGAGACCCTGAGACACTGAGACCCTGAAACACAGAGACACTGAGAAAGTGAGACACTGTGACCCTGAGACACTGAGACCCTGAGACAGTGAGACACTGAGACAATGAGACCCAGAGACCCTGAGACACTGATACCCTGAAACACAGAGACACTGAGACAGTGAGACACTGAGACCCTGAGACACTGAGACCCTGAGACAGTGAGACACTGAGACTCTGAGACACGGAGACATGGAGACACTGAGGCCCTGAGACACTGGGACCCTGAGACTCTGAGTCCCTGAGACTCTGAGACACTGAGGAACTGAGACCCAGAGACCCTGAGAAGCTGAGACCCTGAGACCAAGAGACACTGAGACAATGTAACCGTGAGACCTGAGACACTGAGACACTGAGATCCTGAGACCCAGAGACCCTATGAAAATGAGACACTGAGAACCTGAGACCCTGAGACACTGATACCCTGAAACACAGAGACACTGAGACAGTGAGACACTGAGACCCTGAGACACTGAGACCCTGAGACAGTGAGACACTGAGACTCTGAGACACGGAGACATGGAGACACTGAGGCCCTGAGACACTGGGACACTGAGAGCTGAGACTCTGAGACCCTGATTCCCTGAGTCCCAGAGGCCCAGAGAGACGGACACCCTGAGACACTGTGACCCTGAGACACTGAGACCCTGAGACACAGATACACAGAGACCCTGAGACACTGAGGTCCTGAGAAACTGAGATCCTGAGGCAGTGCGACACTGAGACCCTGAGACCCCGAGACCCTGAGACACTGGGACCCTGAGACCCAGAGACACTGAGCCACAGAGACGCAGAGACCCTCAGGCACTGAGACACTGAGCCCTGAGACACAGAGACACTGAGCCCTGAGACACTGAGACACTGAGGCACTGAGGCCCTGAGCCCCTGAGACACTGAGGCCCTGAGCCCCTGAGACACTGAGACCCAGAGACCCCGAGACACAGCGACACAGAGACCCTGAGACCCTCAGACACTGAGACACTGAGACCCTGGGACCCAGGGAACCAGAGACCCTGAGACACTGAGACCCTGAGACACTGAGACCCTGTGACACTGAGACCCAGTTACCCAGAGACACAGAGGCTCTGAGACACAGAGACAGTGAGATCAACAGACCAAGAGACCCAGAGAACCAGACATCCAGAGACCATGAGACCCTGAGACACTAAGACCCAGGCACGCAGTGACCCAGAGATCCTGAGACTCTGAGACACTGAGACCCTGAGACACAGAGACTCAGACACCATGAGGAACTGAGACCCAGAGACCCAGAGAAACAGAGACCCTGAGACACAGAGACAGTGAGACCCACAGACCAAGAGACCCAGAGAACCAGAGATCCAGAGACCCCGAGACCCTGAGACACTGAGACCCTGAGACACTGAGACACTGCGACACTGAGACACTGAGACACTGAGACACTGAGACCCACAGACCCTGAGACACTGAGACACTGAGACCCTGAGACACAGAGACACTTAGCCCGGAGACACAGAGACACTGAGACACAGAGGCACTGAGTCCCTGAGCCCCTGAGACACTGAAACTCTGAGTCCCTGACACTCTAAGACACTGAGAAACTGAGACCCTGAGGCACTGACACAATGTGACCATGAGACCCTGAGACCCTGAGACACTGAGACACTGAGACTCAGAGACACGGAGACCCAGAGGCCTTGAGACCCTAAGACACTGAGACCCAAAGGCCCTGAGACACTGAGACCCTGAGACACTGAGACCCAGAGGCCCTGAGGCCGTGAGACCCTGAGACCCTGAGACACTGAGACCCAGAGGCCCTGAGACCCTGAGACCCTGAGACACTGAGGCACAGAGGCCCTGAGACACTAAGACCCTGAGACTCAGAGGCCCTGAGGCCCTGAGACCCTGAGACCCTGAGACACAGAGACCCTGAGGCCCAGAGCCCCTGAGACCCTGAGACACTGAGACATTGACACTCAGAGACCCAGAGATCCAGAGGCCCTGAGACCCTGAGACCCTGTGACACAGAGACCCTGAGACAGTGAGACACTGAGACACTGAGACCCTGAGACACGGAGACATGGAGACACTGAGGCCCTGAGACTCGGAGACCCTGAGACACAGAGGCAGTGAGGCCCTGAGCCCCTGAGACACTGAGAATCTGAATCCCTGAGACTCTGAGACACTGAGAAACTGAGACCCAGAGACCCTGAGAAGCTGAGACCCTGAGACCAAGAGACACTGAGACAATGTAACCGTGAGACGCTGAGACACTGAGACACTGAGATCCTGAGACCCAGAGACCCTAAGAAAATGAGACACTCAGATCCTGAGACAATGACGCACTGAGACCCTCCGACCCAGGGAAACAGAGACGTTGAGACACTGAGACCCTGAGACACTGAGACCCTGAGACACTGAGAGACTGTGACCATGAGCCCCTGAGACCCAGAGACACTGAGACTTTGAGAGACTGAGACCCTGTGACACTTGGGAACAGAGACCCTGAGACCCAAAGGACCAGCGACGCAGAGACCCTGAGACCCGGAGACCCTGAGACACAGAGACACCGAGACACTGGGACAGAGACATTGAGGCACAGCGACGTTGCGACCCTGAAACCCTGAGAGCCTGAGACACTGAGACCCAGAGACCCAGAGTCCCTGAGAGCCATAGACCCAGAGACCCTGAGGCACTGAGACCCAGAGTCACTGAGACCCAGACACGCAATGACCCAGAGACCCAGAGACCCTGAGACACTGAGACCGTGCGACACTGAGACACTGAGACCCTGAGACCCAGAGACCCAGTGACACTGAGACCCTGAGACACTGAGATACTGAGACCCTGAGACACTAAGACATTGAGACACTGAGACCCTTAGACACTGAGACCCTGAGACACTCAGGCCCTGAGACACTGAGATACTGAGACACAGAGACCCTGAGACACTGAGACACTGAGACATTGAGACCCTGAGACACTGAGACCCTGAGACACTGAGATACTGAGACCCTGAGACACTGAGACATTGAGATCCTGAGACCCTGAGACACTGAGACACTGAGACACTGAGAGCTGAGACTCTGAGACCCTGAATCCCTGAGTCCCAGAGGCCCAGAGAGACTGAGACCCTGAGACACTGTGACCCTGAGACCCTGATACACTGAGACCCTGAGACACTGTGACCCTGAGGCACTGAGACCCTGAGACCCTGAGACACTGATACACAGAGACCCTGAGACCCTGAGACACTGAGACCCTGAGACCCTGAGACACTGAGGCCCTGAGAAACTGAGATCCTGAGGCAGTGAGACACAGAGATCCTGAGACACTGCGACACTGAGACCCTCAGACCCTGAGACACTGGGAACCCGTGGCCCAGAGACCCTGAGACACTGAGCCACAGAGACGCAGAGACCCTCAGGCACTGAAACACTGAGCCCTGAGACACAGGGACACTGAGCCCTGAGACACTGAGGCACTGAGACACTGAGGCACTGAGGCCCTGAGCCCCTGAGACACTGAGGCCCTGAGCCCCTGAGACACTGAGACACTGAGACACTGAGCCCGGAGACACAGAGACACTGAGCCACAGAGGCACTGAGGCCCTGAGCCCCTGAGACACTGAAACTCTGAGTCCCTGACACTCTGAGACACTGAGAAACTGAGACCCTGATACACTGAGACACTGAAACCCTGAAACCCAGAGGCCCTGCGGCCCTGAGAACCTGAGACACAGAGACCCAGAGGCCCTGAGTCGCTGAGACCCTGAGGCACTGAGACATTGAGATATTGAGACCCAGAGGCACAGAGACACTGAGACATTGAGACTCAGAGGCACAGAGACCCAGAGGCCCTGAGACCCTGAGACACTGAGACACAGGGACCTAGAGGCCCTGAGACCCTGAGACACAGAGACCCAGAGGCCCTGAGACCCTGAGACACAGAGACCCTGAGACCCAGAGGCCCTGAGACCCTGGGACCCTGAGACACTGAGACATTGAGACTCAGAGACCCCGAGACCCATAGGCCCTGAGACCCTGAGACCCTAAGACACTGAGACATTGAGACTCTGAGACCCAGAGGCCCTGAGACCCTGAAACATTGAGACTCAGAGACCCAGCGACCCAAAGGCCATGTCACCCTGAGACCCTGAGACATTGAGACTCAGAGACCCAGAGACATAGAGGCCCTGAGACCCTGAGTCCCTGAGACACAGAGATCCTGAGACCCTGAGACACTGAGACCCAGAGGCCCTGAGACCCTGAGACCCTGAGACACAGAGACCCAGAGGCCCTGAGACCCTGAGACACTGAGACCCAGAGACCGAGAGGCCCTGAGACCCAGAGACACTGAGACCCTGAGACCCAGAGGCCCTGAGACACAGTGACCCAAGCGCCCTGAGACCCTGAGACAGTGAGACACAGAGACCCTGAGACCCTGAGACCTAGAGGCACTGAGCCCATGAGACCCTGAGACATTGAGACCGAGACCCAGAGGCCCTGAGACCCTAAGACACAGAGGCCCTGGAGCCCTGAGACATTGAGACCCAGAGACCCAGAGGCCCTGAGACGCTGAGAGACTGAGACACTGAGACTCAGAGATCCAGAGACCCAGAAGCCCTGAGACCCTGAGACACTGAGACCCACAGGCCCTGAGACCCTGAGACCCTGAGACACTGAGACACTGAGTCATTGAGACTCAGAGACCCAGAGACCCAGAAACCCAGAGGCCCTGAGACCCTGAGACACTGAGACCCAGAGACCCAGAGGCCACGAGACACTTAGACACTGAGACCCAGAGGCCCTGAGACACAGAGACCCAGAAGCCCTGAGACCATGAGACACTGAGACATTGAGACTCAGAGACTCAGAGGCCCTGACACCCTGAGAACCTGAGACCAAGAGACCCAGAGGCCCTGAGACCCTGAGACACTGAGACATTGAGACTCAGAGGCCCTGAGACACTGAGACCCTGAGACCCAGTGTCCCTGAGGCCGTGAGACCCTGAGACCCAGAGGCCCTGAGACCCTGAGACACTGAGACCCTGAGACCCAGAGGCCCTGAGGCCCTGAGGCCCTGAGACACAGAGAACCTGAGACCCAGAGGCCCTGAGACCCTGAGACCCTGAGAGACTGAGACACTGTGACACTGACACTCAGAGACCCAGAGGCCCTGAGACCCTGAGACACTGAGATATTGAGACTCAGGGACCCAGAGACCCAGAGGCCCTGAGACCCTGAGACACTGAGACCCAGAGGCCCTGAGACCCTGAGACCCTGAGACACAGAGACCCAGAGGCCCTGAGACCCTGAGACCCTGAGACACAGTGACCCAGAGGCCCTGAGACACTGAGACTCAGAGACACCGAGACCCAGAGGCCCTGAGACCCTAAGACACTGAGACCCAGAGGCCCTGAGGCCGTGAGACCGCGAGACCCTGAGACACTGAGACCCTGAGACTAGAGGCCCTGAGACCCTGAGACACAGAGACCCAGAGGCCCTGAGACACAGAGACCCTGAGACCCAGAGGCCCTGAGACCCTGAGACCCTGAGACACTGAGACCCTGAGGCCCGGAGGCCCTGAGACCCTGAGACCCAGAGACCCAGAGACCCAGAGGCCCTGAGACCCTGAGATACTGAGAAACTGAGACTCAGAGACCCACAGGCCCTGAGACCCTGAGACACTGAGATATTGAGACTCAGAGACACAGAGGCCCTGAGACCCTGAGACACTGAGACCCAGAGGCCCTGAGACCCTGAGGCAATGTGACCCTGAGACCCAGAGGCCCTGAGACCCTGAGGTCCTGAGACCCTGAGACACTGAGACACAGAGACCCAGAGGCCCTGAGACACAGAGACCCTGATACACAGAGGCCCTGAGACCCTGAGACCCAGAGGCCCTGAGACCCTGAGACACAGAGACACAGAGTCCCTGGGAGCCTGAGACACTGAGACATTGAGACTCAGAGGCCCAGAAATCTAGAGGCCCTGAGACCCTGAGACCCTGTGACCCGGGGGCCATGAGAACCTGAGACACAGAGACCCAGAGGCCCTGAGACCCTGAGACACTGAGATACTGAGACACAGAGACCCAGAGTCCCTGGGACCCTGAGACACTCAGACCCTGAGACCCAGAGGCCTTGAGACCCTGAGACACTGAGACGCAGAGGCCCTGAGACCCTGAGACACTGAGACACTGACACCCAGAGGACCTGAGACCCTGGGACCCTGAGACACTGAGACACTGAGACATTGAGACTCAGAGTCCCAGAGACCCAAAAGCCCTGAGACCCTGAGACACTGAGACCCAGAGACCCAGAGGCCCTGAGACCCTGAGACCCTGAGACATGAGACCCAGAGACCCAGAGACCCAGAAGCCCTGAGACCCTGAGACATTGAGACTCTGAGACCCAGAGGCCCTAGGACCCCGAAACACTGAAACATTCAGACTCAGAGACCCAGCGACCCAAAGGCCATGTGACCCTGAGACCCTGAGACATTGAGACTCAGAGACCCAGAGACCCAGATGCCCTGAGACCCTGAGTCCCTGAGACACAGAGATCCAGAGACCCTGAGACCTGAGGCACTGAGACCCAGAGGCCCTGAGACCCTGAGACCCTGAGACCCTGAGACACAGAGACCCAGAGGCCCTGAGACCCTGAGACACTGAGACCCAGAGACCGAGAGGCCCTGAGACTCAGAGACCCTGAGACCCTCAGACCTAGAGGCCCTGAGACACTGAGACACAGTGACCCAAGGGCCCTGAGACCCTGAGACAGTGAGACACAGAGACCCTGACACCCTGAGACCTAGAGGCACTGAGCCCATGAGACCCTGAGACATTGAGACCAAGAGACCCAGAGGCCCTGAGACCCTAAGACACAGAGGTCCTGAGGCCCTGAGCCATTGAGACCCAGAGACCCAGAGGCCCTGAGACCCTGAGACACTGAGACTCAGAGATCCAGAGACTCAGAGGCCCTGACACCCTGAGAACCTGAGACCAAGAGACCCACAGGCCCTGAGACCCTGAGACCCAGAGGCCCTGAAACCCTGAGACACTGAGACACACAGACACAGAGACCCAGAGGCCCTGAGACACAGAGACCCAGAGGCACTGAGACCCTGAGACACTGAGACATTGAGACTCAGAGTCCCTGAGGCTGTGAGACCCTGAGACCCAGAGGCCATGAGACCCTGAGACACTGAGACCCTGAGACCCTGAGACCCAGAGGCCCTGAGGCCCTGAGACCCTGAGACACAGAGAACCTGAGACCCAGAGGCCATGAGACCCTGAGACCCTGAGCTACTGTGACACTGACACTCAGAGACCCAGAGGCCCTGAGACCCTGAGACACTGAGATATTGAGGCCCTGAGACCCTGAGACCCTGAGACCCTGAGACACAGAGACCCAAAGACCATGAGATTCTGAGACCCAGAGGCCCTGAGACCCTGCGAGACAGTGACCCAGAGGCCCTGAGACACAGTGACCCAGAGGCCCTGAGACACTGAGACACTGAGACTCAGAGACACCGAGACCCAGAGGCCCTGAGACCCTAAGACACTGAGACCCAGAGGACCTGAGGCCGTGAGACCGTGAGACCCTGAGACACTGAGACCCTGAGACGAGAGGCCCTGAGACCCTGAGACACAGAGACCCAGAGGCCCTGAGACACAGAGACCCGGAGGCACTGAGACCCTGAGACACTGAGACATTGAGACTCAGGGGCCCTGAGGACCTGAGACACTGAGACCCTGAGACCCAGAGGCCCTGAGACCCTGAGACACTGAGACCCTGAAACCCAGAGGCCCTGAGACCCTGAGACAATGAGACCCAGAGACCCTGAGACCCTGAGACATTGAGACTCAGAAACCCAGAGGCCCTGAGACCCTGAGACACTGAGACACTGGGACCCTGAGACCCAGAGACACTGAGCCACAGAGACGCAGAGACCCTCAGGCACTGAGACACTGAGCCCTGAGACACAGAGACACTGAGCCCTGAGACACTGAGACACTGAGGCACTGAGGCCCTGAGCCCCTGAGACACTGAGGCCCTGAGCCCCTGAGACACTGAGACCCAGAGACCCCGAGACACAGCGACACAGAGACCCTGAGACCCTCAGACACTGAGACACTGAGACCCTGGGACCCAGGGAACCAGAGACCCTGAGACACTGAGACCCTGAGACACTGAGACCCTGTGACACTGAGACCCAGTTACCCAGAGACACAGAGACTCTGAGACACAGAGACAGTGAGATCAACAGACCAAGAGACCCAGAGAACCAGACATCCAGAGACCATGAGACCCTGAGACACTAAGACCCAGGCACGCAGTGACCCAGAGATCCTGAGACTCTGAGACACTGAGACCCTGAGACACAGAGACTCAGACACCATGAGGAACTGAGACCCAGAGACCCAGAGAAACAGAGACCCTGAGACACAGAGACAGTGAGACCCACAGACCAAGAGACCCAGAGAACCAGAGATCCAGAGACCCCGAGACCCTGAGACACTGAGACCCTGAGACACTGAGACACTGCGACACTGAGACACTGAGACACTGAGACACTGAGACCCTGAGACCCTGAGACCCACAGACCCTGAGACACTGAGACACTGAGACCCTGAGACACAGAGACACTTAGCCCGGAGACACAGAGACACTGAGACACAGAGGCACTGAGTCCCTGAGCCCCTGAGACACTGAAACTCTGAGTCCCTGACACTCTAAGACACTGAGAAACTGAGACCCTGAGACACTGAGACCCTGAGGCACTGACACAATGTGACCATGAGACCCTGAGACACTGAGACACTGAGAAACTGAGAGACTGTGACCATGAGACCAAGAGACACTGAGACGCTGAGAAAACTGATACACTGAGACCCAGAAACCCTGAGAACGAGAGATCCAGAGACCCTGAGACCCAAAGGCCCTGAGACCCTGAGACACAGAGACCCAGTGGCCCTGAGACCCTGAGACACTGAGACCCTGAGACCCAGAGGACCTGAGACCCTGAGACCCAGAGGCCCTGAGACAGTGAGACACGGAGACCCAGAGACCATGAGACCCAGACCCTGAGACACTGAGAAATTGAGACCCAGAGGCCCTGAGACACTGAGACTCAGAGACACGGAGACCCAGAGGCCTTGAGACCCTAAGACACTGAGACCCAGAGGCCCTGAGACACTGAGACCCTGAGACACTGAGACCCAGAGGCCCTGAGGCCGTGAGACCCTGAGACACTGAGACCCAGAGGCCCTGAGACCCTGAGACACTGAGACACTGAGACTCAGAGACACGGAGACCCAGAGGCCTTGAGACCCTAAGACACTGAGACCCAGAGGCCCTGAGACACTGAGACCCTGAGACACTGAGACCCAGAGGCCCTGAGGCCGTGAGACCCTGAGACCCTGAGACACTGAGACCCAGAGGCCCTGAGACCCTGAGACCCTGAGACACTGAGGCACAGAGGCCCTGAGACACTAAGACCCTGAGACTCAGAGGCCCTGAGGCCCTGAGACCCTGAGACCCTGAGACACAGAGACCCTGAGGCCCAGAGCCCCTGAGACCCTGAGACACTGAGACATTGACACTCAGAGACCCAGAGATCCAGAGGCCCTGAGACCCTGAGACCCTGTGACACAGAGACCCTGAGACAGTGAGACACTGAGACACTGAGACCCTGAGACACGGAGACATGGAGACACTGAGGCCCTGAGACTCGGAGACCCTGAGACACAGAGGCAGTGAGGCCCTGAGCCCCTGAGACACTGAGAATCTGAATCCCTGAGACTCTGAGACACTGAGAAACTGAGACCCAGAGACCCTGAGAAGCTGAGACCCTGAGACCAAGAGACACTGAGACAATGTAACCGTGAGACGCTGAGACACTGAGACACTGAGATCCTGAGACCCAGAGACCCTAAGAAAATGAGACACTCAGATCCTGAGACAATGACGCACTGAGACCCTCCGACCCAGGGAAACAGAGACGTTGAGACACTGAGACCCTGAGACACTGAGACACTGAGACCCTGAGACACTGAGAGACTGTGACCATGAGCCCCTGAGACCCAGAGACACTGAGACTTTGAGAGACTGAGACCCTGTGACACTTGGGAACAGAGACCCTGAGACCCAAAGGACCAGCGACGCAGAGACCCTGAGACCCGGAGACCCTGAGACACAGAGACACCGAGACACTGGGACAGAGACATTGAGGCACAGCGACGTTGCGACCCTGAAACCCTGAGAGCCTGAGACACTGAGACCCAGAGTCCCTGAGAGCCATAGACCCAGAGACCCTGAGGCACTGAGACCCAGAGTCACTGAGACCCAGACACGCAATGACCCAGAGACCCAGAGACCCTGAGACACTGAGACCGTGCGACACTGAGACACTGAGACCCTGAGACCCAGAGACCCAGTGACACTGAGACCCTGAGACACTGAGATACTGAGACCCTGAGACACTAAGACATTGAGACACTGAGACCCTTAGACACTGAGACCCTGAGACACTCAGGCCCTGAGACACTGAGATACTGAGACACAGAGACCCTGAGACACTGAGACACTGAGACATTGAGACCCTGAGACACTGAGACCCTGAGACACTGAGATACTGAGACCCTGAGACACTGAGACATTGAGATCCTGAGACCCTGAGAAACTGAGACACTGAGACACTGAGAGCTGAGACTCTGAGACCCTGAATCCCTGAGTCCCAGAGGCCCAGAGAGACTGAGACCCTGAGACACTGTGACCCTGAGACCCTGATACACTGAGACCCTGAGACACTGTGACCCTGAGGCACTGAGACCCTGAGACCCTGAGACACTGATACACAGAGACCCTGAGACCCTGAGACACTGAGACCCTGAGACCCTGAGACACTGAGGCCCTGAGAAACTGAGATCCTGAGGCAGTGAGACACAGAGATCCTGAGACACTGCGACACTGAGACCCTCAGACCCTGAGACACTGGGAACCCGTGGCCCACAGACCCTGAGACACTGAGCCACAGAGACGCAGAGACCCTCAGGCACTGAAACACTGAGCCCTGAGACACAGGGACACTGAGCCCTGAGACACTGAGGCACTGAGACACTGAGGCACTGAGGCCCTGAGCCCCTGAGACACTGAGGCCCTGAGCCCCTGAGACACTGAGACACTGAGACACTGAGACACTGAGCCCGGAGACACAGAGACACTGAGACACAGAGGCACTGAGGCCCTGAGCCCCTGAGACACTGAAACTCTGAGTCCCTGACACTCTGAGACACTGAGAAACTGAGACCCTGATACACTGAGACACTGAAACCCTGAAACCCAGAGGCCCTGCGGCCCTGAGAACCTGAGACACAGAGACCCAGAGGCCCTGAGTCGCTGAGACCCTGAGGCACTGAGACATTGAGATATTGAGACCCAGAGGCACAGAGACACTGAGACATTGAGACTCAGAGGCACAGAGACCCAGAGGCCCTGAGACCCTGAGACACTGAGACACAGGGACCTAGAGGCCCTGAGACCCTGAGACACAGAGACCCAGAGGCCCTGAGACCCTGAGACACAGAGACCCTGAGACCCAGAGGCCCTGAGACCCTGGGACCCTGAGACACTGAGACATTGAGACTCAGAGACCCCGAGACCCATAGGCCCTGAGACCCTGAGACCCTAAGACACTGAGACATTGAGACTCTGAGACCCAGAGGCCCTGAGACCCTGAAACATTGAGACTCAGAGACCCAGCGACCCAAAGGCCATGTCACCCTGAGACCCTGAGACATTGAGACTCAGAGACCCAGAGACATAGAGGCCCTGAGACCCTGAGACCCTGAGACACAGAGACCCAGAGGCCCTGAGACCCTGAGACACTGAGACCCAGAGACCGAGAGGCCCTGAGACCCAGAGACACTGAGACCCTGAGACCCAGAGGCCCTGAGACACAGTGACCCAAGGGCCCTGAGACCCTGAGACAGTGAGACACAGAGACCCTGAGACCCTGAGACCTAGAGGCACTGAGCCCATGAGACCCTGAGACATTGAGACCGAGACCCAGAGGCCCTGAGACCCTAAGACACAGAGGCCCTGGAGCCCTGAGACATTGAGACCCAGAGACCCAGAGGCCCTGAGACGCTGAGAGACTGAGACACTGAGACTCAGAGATCCAGAGACCCAGAAGCCCTGAGACCCTGAGACACTGAGACCCACAGGCCCTGAGACCCTGAGACCCTGAGACACTGAGACACTGAGTCATTGAGACTCAGAGACCCAGAGACCCAGAAACCCAGAGGCCCTGAGACCCTGAGACACTGAGACCCAGAGACCCAGAGGCCACGAGACACTTAGACACTGAGACCCAGAGGCCCTGAGACACAGAGACCCAGAAGCCCTGAGACCATGAGACACTGAGACATTGAGACTCAGAGACTCAGAGGCCCTGACACCCTGAGAACCTGAGACCAAGAGACCCAGAGGCCCTGAGACCCTGAGACACTGAGACATTGAGACTCAGAGGCCCTGAGACACTGAGACCCTGAGACCCAGTGTCCCTGAGGCCGTGAGACCCTGAGACCCAGAGGCCCTGAGACCCTGAGACACTGAGGCCCTGAGGCCCTGAGACACAGAGAACCTGAGACCCAGAGGCCCTGAGACCCTGAGACCCTGAGAGACTGAGACACTGTGACACTGACACTCAGAGACCCAGAGGCCCTGAGACCCTGAGACACTGAGATATTGAGACTCAGGGACCCAGAGACCCAGAGGCCCTGAGACCCTGAGACACTGAGACCCAGAGGCCCTGAGACCCTGAGACCCTGAGACACAGAGACCCAGAGGCCCTGAGACCCTGAGACCCTGAGACACAGTGACCCAGAGGCCCTGAGACACTGAGACACTGAGACTCAGAGACACCGAGACCCAGAGGCCCTGAGACCCTAAGACACTGAGACCCAGAGGTCCTGAGGCCGTGAGACCGCGAGACCCTGAGACACTGAGACCCTGAGACTAGAGGCCCTGAGACCCTGAGACACAGAGACCCAGAGGCCCTGAGACACAGAGACCCTGAGACCCAGAGGCCCTGAGACCCTGAGACCCTGAGACACTGAGACCCTGAGGCCCGGAGGCCCTGAGACCCTGAGACCCAGAGACCCAGAGGCCCTGAGACCCTGAGATACTGAGAAACTGAGACTCAGAGACCCAGAGGCCCTGAGACCCTGAGACACTGAGACCCAGAGGCCCTGAGACCCTGCGGCAATGTGACCCTGAGACCCAGAGGCCCTGAGACCCTGAGGTCCTGAGACCCTGAGACACTGAGACACAGAGACCCAGAGGCCCTGAGACACAGAGACCCTGATACACAGAGGCCCTGAGACCCTGAGACCCAGAGGCCCTGAGACCCTGAGACACAGAGACACAGAGTCCCTGGGAGCCTGAGACACTGAGACATTGAGACTCAGAGGCCCAGAAATCTAGAGGCCCTGAGACCCTGAGACCCTGTGACCCGGGGGCCATGAGAACCTGAGACACAGAGACCCAGAGGCCCTGAGACCCTGAGACACTGAGATACTGAGACACAGAGACCCAGAGTCCCTGGGACCCTGAGACACTCAGACCCTGAGACCCAGAGGCCTTGAGACCCTGAGACACTGAGACGCAGAGGCCCTGAGACCCTGAGACACTGAGACACTGACACCCAGAGGACCTGAGACCCTAGGACCCTGAGACACTGAGACACTGAGACATTGAGACTCAGAGTCCCAGAGACCCAAAAGCCCTGAGACCCTGAGACACTGAGACCCAGAGACCCAGAGGCCCTGAGACCCTGAGACCCTGAGACATGAGACCCAGAGACCCAGAGACCCAGAGGCCCTGAGACCCTGAGACATTGAGACTCTGAGACCCAGAGGCCCTAGGACCCCGAAACACTGAAACATTCAGACTCAGAGACCCAGCGACCCAAAGGCCATGTGACCCTGAGACCCTGAGACATTGAGACTCAGAGACCCAGAGACCCAGATGCCCTGAGACCCTGAGTCCCTGAGACACAGAGATCCAGAGACCCTGAGACCTGAGGCACTGAGACCCAGAGGCCCTGAGACCCTGAGACCCTGAGACACAGAGACCCAGAGGCCCTGAGACCCTGAGACACTGAGACCCAGAGACCGAGAGGCCCTGAGACTCAGAGACCCTGAGACCCTCAGACCTAGAGGCCCTGAGACACTGAGACCCTGAGACCCAGAGGCCCTGAGACCCTGAGACACAGTGACCCAAGGGCCCTGAGACCCTGAGACAGTGAGACACAGAGACCCTGACACCCTGAGACCTAGAGGCACTGAGCCCATGAGACCCTGAGACATTGAGACCAAGAGACCCAGAGGCCCTGAGACCCTAAGACACAGAGGTCCTGAGGCCCTGAGCCATTGAGACCCAGAGACCCAGAGGCCCTGAGACCCTGAGACACTGAGACTCAGAGATCCAGAGACTCAGAGGCCCTGAGACCCTGAGAACCTGAGACCAAGAGACCCACAGGCCCTGAGACCCTGAGACCCAGAGGCCCTGAAACCCTGAGACACTGAGACACACAGACACAGAGACCCAGAGGCCCTGAGACACAGAGACCCAGAGGCACTGAGACCCTGAGACACTGAGACATTGAGACTCAGAGTCCCTGAGGCTGTGAGACCCTGAGACCCAGAGGCCATGAGACCCTGAGACACTGAGACCCTGAGACCCTGAGACCCAGAGGCCCTGAGGCCCTGAGACGCTGAGACACAGAGAACCTGAGACCCAGAGGCCATGAGACCCTGAGACCCTGAGCTACTGTGACACTGACACTCAGAGACCCAGAGGCCCTGAGACCCTGAGACACTGAGATATTGAGGCCCTGAGACCCTGAGACCCTGAGACACAGAGACCCAAAGACCATGAGATTCTGAGACCCAGAGGCCCTGAGACCCTGCGAGACAGTGACCCAGAGGCCCTGAGACACAGTGACCCAGAGGCCCTGAGACACTGAGACACTGAGACTCAGAGACACCGAGACCCAGAGGCCCTGAGACCCTAAGACACTGAGACCCAGAGGACCTGAGGCCGTGAGACCGTGAGACCCTGAGACACTGAGACCCTGAGACTAGAGGCCCTGAGACCCTGAGACACAGAGACCCAGAGGCCCTGAGACACAGAGACCCGGAGGCACTGAGACCCTGAGACACTGAGACATTGAGACTCAGGGGCCCTGAGGACCTGAGACACTGAGACCCTGAGACCCAGAGGCCCAGAGACCCTGAGGCACTGAGACCCTGAGACCTAGAGGCCCAGAGACCCTGAGACACTGAGACCCTGAAACCCAGAGGCCCTGAGACCCTGAGACAATGAGACCCAGAGACCCTGAGACCCTGAGACCCTGAGACATTGAGACTCAGAAACCCAGAGGCCCTGAGACCCTGAGACACTGAGACACTGAGACTCAGAGACACAGAGACCCAGAGGTCCTGAGACACTGAGACCCTGAGACCCAGAGTCCCTGAGGCCGTGAGACCCTGAGACACTGAGACCCAGAGGCCCTGAGACACAGAGACCCAGAGGCCCTGAGACCCTGAGACACTGAGACTCAGAGACCCAGAGGCCCTCAGACCCAGAGTCCCTGAGGCCGTGAGACCCTGAGACACAGAGACCCAGAGGCCCTGAGACACTGAGACCCTGAGACCCAGAATCCCTGAGGCCGTGAGACCCTGAAACACCGTGACACAGAGGCCTTGAAGGACTGAGACCCTGAGACACTGAGACCCTGAATCCCAGATGCCCTGAGACCCTGAGACAATGATACGCTGCGACCCAGAGGCCCTGAGACCCAGATGCCCAGAGACCCTGAGACATAGAGACCCAGAGGCCCTGAGACCCTGAGACACTGAGACACTGAGACTCAGAGACACAGAGACCCAGAGGTCCTGAGACACTGAGACCCTGAGACCCAGAGTCCCTGAGGCCGTGAGACCCTGAGACACTGAGACCCAGAGGCCCTGAGAACCTGAGACACAGAGACCCAAAGGCACTGAGGCCCTGAGACACTGAGAATCAGAGACCCGGAGGCACTGAGACCCTGAGACACTGAGACACTGAGACTCAGAGACACAGAGACCCAGAGGCTCTGAGACCCTGAGACACTGAGACTCAGAGACCCAGAGGCCCTGAGACCCTGAGACCTTGAGACCCTGAGACACAGAGAACCAGAGGCCCTGAGACCCTGAGACCCTGAGACACAGAGGCACAGAGACCCTGAGACACTGAGACACTGAGACTCAGAGACACAGAGACCAAAGGCCCTGAGTCCCTGAGACACAGAGACCCAGCGACCCTGAGACCCTGAGACACAGAGACCCTGAGACCCTGAGACCCAGAGGCCCTGACTCCCTGAGACACTGTGACACAGAGACCCAGAGGCCCAGAGGCCCTGAGACACAGTGACCCAGAGACCCTGAGGCCCTGAGACACAGAGACCCAAAGTCCCAAAGGCCGTGAGACGCTGAGACACTGTGACCCTGACTCCCTGAGACCCAGAGGCCCTGAGGCCCTGAGACCCTGAGACACAGAGAACCTGAGACCCAGAGGCCATGAGACCATGAGACCCTGAGCGACTGTGACACTGACACTCAGAGACCCAGAGGCCCTGAGACCCTGAGACACTGAGATATTGAGGCCCTGAGACCCTGAGACCCTGAGACACAGAGACCCAAAGACCATGAGATTCTGAGACCCAGAGGCCCTGAGACACAGTGACCCAGAGGCCCTGAGACACTGAGACACTGAGACTCAGAGACACCGAAACCCAGAGGCCCTGAGACCCTAAGACACTGAGACCCAGAGGACCTGAGGCCGTGAGACCGTGAGACCCTGAGACCCAGAGACACTGAGACCCTGAGACTAGAGGCCCTGAGACCCTGAGACACAGAGACCCAGAGGCCCTGAGACACAGAGACCCTGAGACCCTGGGACCCTGAGACACTGAGACATTGAGACTCAGAGACCCAGAGGCCCTGAGACCCTGAGACACTGAAACATTGAGACTCAGAGACCCAGCGACCCAAAGGCCATGTGACACTGAGACCCTGAGTCATTGAGACTCAGAGACCCATACGCCCTGAAACACTGAGACCCTGAGACCAAGATACTCTGAGGCCCTGAGACCCTGAGACACTGAGACATTGAGACTCAGGGGCCCTGAGGACCTGAGACACTGAGACCCTGAGACCCAGAGGCCCAGAGACCCTGAGGCACTGAGACCCTGAGACCTAGAGGCCCTGAGACCCTGAGACACTGAGACCCTGAAACCCAGAGGCCCTGAGACCCTGAGACAATGAGACCCAGAGGCCCTGTGACCCAGAGGCCCTGAGACCCTGAGACACAGAGACCCAGATGCCCTGAAACCCTGAGACCCTGAGACCCTGAGACATTGAGACTCAGAAACCCTGAGGCCGTGAGACCCTGAGACACTGAGACACTGAGGCCCTGAGGCCCTGAGACACAGAGACCTAGAGGCCCTGAGACCCTGAGACACTGAGACCCAGAGACCGAGAGGCCCTGAGACCCTGAAACACAGAGACCCTGGACCCTGAGACCTAGAGGCCCTGAGACCCTGCGACACTGAGACCCTGAGACCCTAAGACCCTGAGACACTGAGACCCTGAGACCCAGAGGCCCTGAGACCCTGAGACCCAGAGACCCAGAGGCCCTGAGACCCTGAGACACCGAGACACAGAGACCCAGAGGCCCTGAGACCCTGATACACAGAGGCCCTGAGACCCTGAGACACAGAGACCCAGAGGCCCTGAGACCCTGAGACACTGAGACCCTGAGACCCAGAGTCCATGAGACCCTGAAACACTGAGACATTGAGACTCAGAGACCCGGAGATCTAGAGGCCCTGAGACCCTGAGACACTGAGACCCTGAGACCCAGAGGCCGTGAGAACCTGAGACACAGAGATACTGAGAAACAGAGACCCAGAGGCCCTGAGACCCTGAGACACTCAGACCCTGAGACCCAGAGGCCTTGAGACCGAGACACAGAGACACAGAGGCCCTGAGACACTGACACCCAGAGGCCCTGAGACCCTGGGACCCTGAGACACTGAGACACTGAGACATTGAGACTCAGAGACGCAGAGGCCCTGAGACCCTGAGACCCTGAGACACTGAGACATTGAGACTCAGAAACCCAGAGGCCCTGAGACCCTGAGACACTGAGACACTGAGACTCAGAGACACAGAGACCCAGAGGCCCTGAGACACAGAGTCCCTGAGGCCGTGAGACCCTGAGACACTGAGACACTGAGGCCCTGAGGCCCTGAGACCCTGAGACACAGAGACCCAGAGGCCCTGAGACCCTGAGACCCTGAGACCCAGAGGCCCTGAGGCCCTGAGGCCCTGAGACCCTGAGACACTGAGGCACTGAGACACAGAGACCCAGAGGCCCTGAGACCCAGAGACACTGAGACCCAGAGACCGAGAAGCCCTGAGACCCTGAGACACATAGACCCTGGACCCTGAGACCTAGAGGCCCTGAGACCCTGCGACACTGAGACATGGAGACTTAGAGACCGTGAGACCCAGAGACCCTGAGACCCTGAGACACTGAGACCCTGAGACCCTAAGACCCTGAGACACTAAGACCCAGAGACCCAAAGGCCCTGAGACCCTTAGACACAGAGACCCAGAGGCCCTGAAACCCTGAGGCACTCAGACACAGAGACCCAAAGGCCCTGAGACTCTGAGACACTGAGACATTGAGACCCATAGACGCAGAGGCCCTGAGACCCTGATACACTGAGACCCTGAGACCCAGAGGTCCTGAGACACTGAGGCACTCAGACACAGAGGCACTGAGACACTGAGACACAGAGACCCAGAAGCCCTGATACCCTGAGACACTGAGACGCAGACACCCAGATGCCCTGAGAACCTGGGACCCTGAGACCCTGAGACACTGAGACACTGCGACACTGGGACATTGAGACTGAGAGACCCAGAGGCTCTGAGTCCCTGAGACACTGAGACATTGAGACACACAGACCCAGAGGCCCTGAGACCCTGGGACACATAGACCCAGAGGCCCTGAGACCCTGAGACACTGAGACCCAGAGACCCAGAGGCCCTGAGACCCTGAGACACTGAGTCCCAGAGACCCAGAGGCCCTGAGACACTGAGACACTGAGAATCAGAGACCCAGAGGCCCTGAGACCCTGAGACCCTGAGACACTGAGACATTGAGACTCAGAGACCCAGAGACCCAGAGGCCCTGAGACCCTGAGAACCTGAGACACATCGACCCAGAGGCCCTGAGACCCTGAGACACTGA
This sequence comes from Carcharhinus amblyrhynchos, assembly GCF_965287045.1. NCBI lineage: Eukaryota > Metazoa > Chordata > Chondrichthyes > Carcharhiniformes > Carcharhinidae > Carcharhinus > Carcharhinus amblyrhynchos. The sequence goes on from NW_027649814.1 coordinate 457,079, forward strand.
GACTCAGACGCCTTGAGACCCTGAGACATCAGACACTTTGACATCGAGACTCAGAGACCCAGAGACCCAGAAGCCATGAGACCCTGAGACCCTGAGACCCAGAGGCCATGAGACCCTGAGACCCTGAGACACTGAGACGCTGAGACATTGAGACTCAGAGACCCAGAGACCCAGAGACCCAGAGACCCTGAGACCCTGAGACACAGAGACGCTGAGACATTGAGACTCAGAGACCCAGAGATCCTGAGACCCTGAGATCCTGAGACCCTGAGATCCTGAGACACTGCGACACTGGGACATTGAGACTGAGAGACCCAGAGGCTCTGAGTCCCTGAGACACTGAGACATTGAGACCCAGAGACCCAGAGGCCCTGAGACCCTGAGACACTGAGTCACAGATGCCCTGAGACTCTGAGACACAGAGACCCAGAGACCCAGAGGACATGCGACAGAGAGACCCAGAGGCCCTGAGAACCTGACACACTGAGACACTGAGACCCAGAGGCCCTGAGACCCTGAGACACTGAGACCCAGAGACCCAGCGGCCCTGAGACCCTGAGAGACAGTAACCCAGAAGCCCTGAGACAGTGAGACACACAGACGCAGAGACCCTGAGACCCTGAGACCCAGAGACCTAGAGGCCCTGAGACCCTGAGAGACAGTAACCCAGAGGCCCTGAGACAGTGAGACATAGAGACCCAGAGACCCTGAGACCCTGAGACCCTGAGACACTGAGACTCAGAGACACAGAGACCCAGAGGCCCTGAGACCCTGAGACCCTGGGACCCAGAGGCCCTGAGGCCCTGAGGCCCTGAGACCCTGAGACGCAGAGGCCCTGAGGCCCTGAGACACTGATACACAGAGACCCTGAGGCCCAGAGGCCATGAGACCCTGAGACACTGAGACATTGATACTCAGAGACCCAGAGATCCAGAGGCACTGAGTCCCTGGGACAGAGACACCCAGAGGCTCTGAGACCCTGAGACCCTCAGACATTGAGACACTGAGACTCAGAGACACAGAGGCCCTGAGATCCTGAGACCCTGAGACACTGAGACATTGAGACTCAGAGACCCAGAGACACAGAGGCCCTCAGACCCTGAGACACTGAGACTCAGAGGCACTGAGACCCTGAGACACAGAGACAAAGAGGCCCTGAGACCCTGAGACACTGAGACACTGAGACCCAGAGGCCCTGAGACCCTGAGGCCCTGAGACCCTGAGAACGTGAGACATTGAGACTCAGAGACCCAGAGACACAGAGGCCCTCAGACCCTGAGACACTGAGACTCAGAGGCACTGAGACCCTGAGACACAGAGACAAAGAGGCCCTGAGACCCTGAGACACTGAGACACTGAGACCCAGAGGCCCTGAGACCCTGAGGCCCTGAGACCCTGAGAACGTGAGACATTGACACTCAGAGACCCAGAGACACAGAGGGCCTGAGACCCTGAGACACTGAGACACTGAGACTCAGAGACACAGAGACATTGACACTCAGAGACCCAGAGCCTTTGAGACACTGAGACCCAGAAGCCCTGAGACCCTGAGACACTGAGACCCAGATACCCAGATAGAACATAGAACATAGAACATAGAACATTACAGCGCGGAACAGGCCCTTCGGCCCACAATGTTGCGCCGACCAGTCTTATTTTTTAAAAAAAAACATTGACCCACTAATCTAAACCACTCCTTTTTCGTCCATAAACCTATCCACCAATCTCTTAAACGCCCCCAAACTAGGCGCATTTACAACTGCAGCAGGCAGGGCATTCCAGTCCCTCACCACCCTCTGGGTAAAGAACCTGCCCCTGACATCCGTCCTATAACTACCCCCCCTTAATTTAAAGCCATGCCCCCTCGTGCTAGATTTCTCCATCCGAGGAAACAGGCTATCACCATCCACCCTATCTAAACCTCTAATCATCTTATATGTTTCAATAAGATCCCCTCTTAGCCGCCTTCTTTCCAGTGAAAACAACCCCAAATCCCTCAGTCTCTCCTCATAGGACCTCCCCTGCATACCAGGCAACATCCTGGTAAACATCCTCTGCACCCTCTCCAAAGCCTCCACATCCTTCCTGTAATGTGGGGACCAGAACTGCACACAGTACTCCAAGTGCGGCCGCACCAGAGTTGTGTACAGTTGCAACATGACGCTGCGACTCCTAAATTCAATCCCCCTACCAATAAACGCCAAGACACCGTATGCCTTCCTAACAACCCTATCTACTTGATTCCCAACTTTCAGGGATCTATGTACACATACACCTAGATCCCTCTGCTCCTCCACTCTATTCAAAGTCCTCCCGTTAGCCCTATACTCAACACATCTGTTATTCCTACCGAAATGGATTACCTCACACTTCTCCGCATTAAACTCCATCCGCCACCTCGCGGCCCAGCTCTGCAACCTGTCCAAGTCACCCTGCAAACTTCGACACCCTTCCTCACAATCTACCACACCTCCGACTTTGGTGTCATCAGCAAACTTACTAATCCACCCAACTATACCCTCATCCAGATCATTAATAAAGATTACGAACAGCAGTGGCCCCAAAACAGATCCCTGAGGCACACCACTCGTAACCGAACTCCATGATGAATAATTACCATCAACCACCACCCTCTGTCTCCTATCTGCTAACCAATTCCTGATCCAAGTACCTAAATTACCACCAATCCCATACATCTGCATTTTCTGCAGAAGCCTACCATGGTGAACCTTATCAAACGCCTTACTAAAATCCATATATACCACATCTACTGCCTTACCCCTATCCACCTCTTTGGTCACCTTCTCAAAGAACTCAATAAGGTTAGTAAGGCACGACCTTCCCGCTACAAAACCATGCTGACTATCTCTAATCAATTCATTACTCTCCAAATAACTATAAATCCTATCCCTAATAATTCTTTCTAAAACCTTGCCCACTACAGAAGTAAGACTCACTGGTCTATAATTCCCAGGGAAGTCTCTGCTCCCCTTCTTAAACAATGGGACAACATTCGCTGTCCTCCAATCATCCGGTACTATACCAGAGACCAACGACGACCTGAAGATCAGAGCCAGTGGCTCTGCAATCACCTCTCTTGCCTCCCATAGAATTCTAGGGTAAATCCCTGAGATGCCCTGAGACACAGAGACATTGAGACTCAGAGACCCAGAGGCCCAGAGGCCCTGAGACCTTGAGACACTGAGACACTGAGACATTGAGACTCAGAGACCCAGAGACCCAGAGGCCATGAGACCCTGAGAACCTGAGACACTGAGACTCAGAGGCCTTGAGACCCTGAGACCCAAAGGCCCTGAGACTCTGAGACCCTGAGACACAGAGACCCAGAGGCCCTGAAACCCTGAGGCACTCAGACACAGAGACCCAGAGGCCCTGAGACTCTGAGACACTGAGACATTGAGACCCATAGACGCAGAGGCCCTGAGAACCTGATACACTGAGACACTGAGACACAGAGGCCCTGAGACCCTGAGACACTGAGACACTGAGACACAGAGGCCCTGAGACCCTGAGACACTGAGACACTGAGTCATTGAGACTCAGAGACCCAGAGACCCAAAGGCCCTGAGACCCTGAGACCCTGAGACACAGAGACCCAGAGACCCATAGGCCCTGAAACCCTGAGACACTGAGACACAGAGACCCAGAGGCCCTGAGACTCTGAGACACTGAGACATTGAGACCCATAGACGCAGAGGCCCTGAGACCCTGATACACTGAGACCCTGAGACCCAGAGGTCCTGAGACACTGAGGCACTCAGACACAGAGGCACTGAGACCCTGAGACACTGAGACACTGAGACACAGAGACCCAGAAGCCCTGATACCCTGAGACACTGAGACGCAGACACCCAGATGCCCTGAGAACCTGGGACCCTGAGACCCTGAGACCCTGAGACACTGAGACGCTGAGACACTGGGACATTGAGACTGAGAGACCCAGAGGCTCTGAGTCCCTGAGACACTGAGACATTGAGACACAGAGACCCTGAGACCCAGAAGTCCTGAGACCCTGAGACACTGAGACCCTGAGACCCAGAGACCCAGAGGCCCTGAGAACCAGAGACACAGAGGCCCAGAGGCCCAGAGGCCCTGAGACCCTGAGACCCAGAGGTCCTGAGACCCTGAGACACTGAGACCCTGAGACCCAGAGACCCAGAGGCCCTGAGACCCTGAGACACAGAGACCCAGAGGCCCTGAGACCCTGAGACCCTGAGACACTGAGACATTTAGACTCAGAGACCCAGAGACCCAGAGGCTCTGAGACCCTGAGAACCTGAGACACATAGACCCAGAGGCCCTGAGACCCTGAGACACTGAGACTCAGATGCCTTGAGACCCTGAGACATCAGACACTGAGACATTGAGACTCAGAGACCCAGAGACCCAGAGGCCATGAGACCCTGAGACACTGAGACCCTGAGACACTGAGACATTGAGACATTAAGACCCAGAGACCCAAAGGCCCTGAGACCCTGAGACCCTGAGATAAAGAGACCCAGAGGCCCTGAGACCCTGAGACACTGAGACACAGACACTCAGAGGCCCTGAGACCATGGGACCCTGAGACTCTGAGACACTGAAACACTGAGACATTGAGACCCAGAGACGCAGAGGCCCTGAGACCCTGATACACTGAGACCCTGAGACCCAGAGGTCCTGAGACACTGGGACACAGAGACCCAGAGGCCCTGAGACCCTGAGACACTGAGACACAGACACGCCGATGCCCTGAGACCCTGAGACACTGAGACCCTGAGACCTAGAGAAACTGAGTCACTGAGACTCAGAGACCCAGAGACCCAAAGGCCCTGAGACACTGAGATCCTGAGACACAGAGCCCCAGAGGCCCTGAGACCCTGAGACACTCAGACACAGAGGCCCTGAGACCCTGAGACACTGAGACACTGAGACATTGAGACCCAGAGACGCAGAGGCCCTGTGACCCTGATACAGTGAGACCCTGAGACCCAGAGGTCCTGAGACCCTGAGACACAGAGACCCAGAGGCCCTGAGACCCTAGGACCCTGTGACACTGAGACACTGAGACATTGAGACACAGAGACCCAGAGTCTCTGAGACACTGAGACACAGAGACCCAGAGGCCCTGAGACTCTGAGACACTGAGACATTGAGACCCAGAGACACAGAGGCCCTGAGACCCTGAGACACTGAGACAAAGACACCCAGATGCCCTGAGACCCTGGGACCCTGAGAACCTGAGACACTGAGACCCGGAGACAGAGAGATCCAGAGGCTCTGAGACCCTGAGACCCTGAGACACAGAGACATTGAGACTCAGAGACCCAGAGATCCAAAGGCCCTGAGACCCTGAGACACTGAGACCCTGAGACCCAGAGGCCCTGAGACACTGAGACACTGAGGCCCAGAGGCCCTGAGACACTGAGACACTGAGACGCAGAGGCCCTGAGAACCTGAGGCACTAAGACCCTGAGACCCAGAGGCCCTGAGACCCTGAGACCCAGAGGCCCTGAGGCCCTGAGACCCTCAGACACAGAGACCCAGAGGCCCTGAGACCCTGAGACACATAGACCCTGAGACCCAGAGGCCCTGAGACACTGAGACCCTGAGACTCAGAGGCCCTGAGGCCCTGAGGCCCTGAGACCCTGAGACACAGAGACCCAGAGGCCCTGAGACACTGAGACCCAGAGGCCCTGAGAACCTGAGGCACTGAGACCCTGAAACCCAGAGGCCCTGAGACCCTGAGACCCTGAGACACAGAGACCCAGAGGCCCTGAGACCCTGAGACACATAGACCCTGAGACCCAGAGGCCCTGAGACCCTGAGACCCTGAGACCCTGAGACACAGAGACCCTGAGGCCCAGAGGCCCTGAGACCCTGAGACACTGAGACATTGAGACTCAGAGACCCAGAGACCCTGAGACCCTGAGACACTGAGACACTGCGAAACTGAGACATTGAGACACAGAGACCCAGAGGCCCTGAGACACTGGGACGCATAGACCCCGAGGCCCTGAGACCCTGAGACACCGAGACCCAGAGACCCAGAGACCCTGAGACCCTGAGACCCTGAGGTCCTGAGACCCTGAGACCCTGAGACACTGAGACCCTGAGACCCAGAGACCCAGAGGCCCTGAGACCCTGAGACAAAGAGACCCAGAGGCCCTGAGACACGAAGCAATGAGACATTGAGACACTGAGACCATGAGACATTGACCCTGAGACCGTGAGACATTGACCCTGAGACACTGACAAATTGAGTCCCTGAGACCCTGAGACACTATGCACTGAGACCCAGAGACCCTGAGACCCTGATACACTGAGACCCTGAGACCCAGAGGTCCTGAGACACTGAGACACAGACACCCAGATGCCCTGAGACCCTGAGACACTGAGACCCTGAGACCCAGAGAAACTGAGTCACTGAGACTCAGAGACCCAGAGACCCAAAGGCCCTGAGACCCTGAGATCCTGAGACACAGAGACCCAGAGGCCCTGAGACCCTGAGACACTCAGACACAGAGGCCCTGAGACCCTGAGACACTGAGACACTGAGACATTGAGACCCAGAGACGCAGAGGCCCTGTGACCCTGATACAGTGAGACCCTGAGACCCAGAGGTCCTGAGACCCAGGGACCCAGAGACCCTAGGACCCTGTGACACTGAGACACTGAGACCCAGAGACACAGAGACCCAGAGGCCCTGAGACTCTGAGACACTGAGACATTGAGACCCAGAGACGCAGAGGCCCTGAGACCCTGATACACTGAGACCCTGAGACCCAGAGGTCCTGAGACACTGAGACACAGAGACACAGAGGCCCTGAGACCCTGAGACACTGAGACAAAGACACCCAGATGCCCTGAGACCCTGGGACCCTGAGACCCTAAGACACTGAGACCCGGAGACACAGAGATCCAGAGGCCCTGAGACCCTGAGACACAGAGACCCAGAGGCCCTGAGACCCTGAGATACTGAGTCATTGAGACTCAGAGACCCAGAGATCCAGAGGCCCTGATACCCTGAGACACTGAGACCCTGAGACCCAGAGGCCCTGAGACCCTGAGACAAAGAGACCCAGAGGCCCTGAGACACTGAGACACTGAGACCCAGAGGCCCTGAGACCCTGAGACAAAGAGACCCAGAGGCCCTGAGACCCTGAGACACTGAGACTCAGAGACCCAGAAGCCCTGAGACCCTGAGACCCTGAGACCCTGAGACACAGAGACCCAGAGGCCCTGAGACCCTGAGACCCTGAGACACATAGACCCTGAGACCCAGAGGCCCTGAGTCACTGAGACCCTGAGACTCAGAGGCCCTGAGGCCCTGAGACCCTGAGACCCTGAGACACAGAGACCCTGAGGCCCAGAGGCCCTGAGACCCTGAGACACTGAGACATTGAGACTCAGAGACCCAGAGATCCAGAGGCCCTGAGACCCTGAGACCCTGTGACACAGAGACCCTGAGACAGTGAGACACTGAGACCCTGAGATACGGAGACATGGAGGCACTGAGGCCCTGAGACACTGAGACCCTGGGACACAGAGGCACTGAGGCCCTGAGCCCCTGAGACACTGAGACACTGAGAAACTGAGACCCAGAGACCCTGAGAAGCTGAGACCCTGAGACTAAGAGACACTGAGACATTGTAACCTTGAGACCCTGAGACACTGAGACACTGAGATCCTGAGACCCAGAGACCCTAAGAAAATGAGACACTGAGAACCTGAGACAATGACACACTGAGACCCTCCGACCCAGGGAACCAGAGACCTTGAGACACTGAGACCCTGAGACACTGAGACACTGAGACCCTGAGACACTGAGAGACTGTGACCATGAGCCCCTGAGACCCAGAGACACTGAGACCTTGAGAGACTGAGACCCTGAGACACTGAGACACTGAGGCACAGAGACCCTGAGACCCAAAGGACCAGAGACGCAGAGACCCTGAGACCCGGAGACCCTGAGACACAGAGACACCGAGACACTGGGACAGAGACATTGAGGCACAGAGACGTTGCGACCCTGAAACCCTGAGAGCCTGAGACACTGAGACCCAGAGACCCAGAGTCCCTGAGAGCCATAGACCCAGAGACCCTGAGGCACTGAGACCCAGAGTCACTGAGACCCAGACACGCAATGACCCAGAGACCCAGAGACCCTGAGACACTGAGACACTGAGACCCGGAGACCCAGTGACACTGAGACTCTGAGACACTGAGATACTGAGACCCTGAGACACTGAGATACTGAGACCCTGAGACACTGAGACATTGAGACCCTGAGACACTGAGACACTGAGACACTGAGAGCTGAGACTCTGAGACCCTGATTCCCTGAGTCCCAGAGGCCCCGAGAGACTGAGACCGTGAGAAACTGTGACCCTGAGACCCTGAGACACGAGACCCTGAGAGCCTGAGACACTGAGACCCTGAGACACTGATACACAGAGACCCTGAGACCCTGAGACACTGAGACCCTGACACCCTGAGACACTGGGACCCTGAGACCCACAGACCCTGAGACACTGAGCCACAGAGACGCAGAGACCCTCAGGCACTGAGACACTGAGCCCTGAGACACTGAGGCACCGAGCCCTGAGACACTGAGGCACTGAGACACTGAGGCCCTGAGCCCCTGAGACACTGAGGCCCTGAGCCCCTGAGACAATGAGACACTGAGACCCTGAGACACTGAGACCCTGGGACCCAGGGAACCAGAGACCCTGAGACACTGAGACCCTGAGACACTGAGACACTGTGACACTGAGACCCAGTTACCCAGAGACACAGAGGCTCTGAGACACAGAGACAGTGAGATCAACAGACCAAGAGACCCAGAGAACCAGACATCCAGAGACCATGAGACCCTGAGACACTAAGACCCAGGCACGCAGTGACTCAGAGATCCTGAGATCCTGAGACTCTGAGACACTGAGACCCTGAGACACAGAGACCCAGACACCCTGAGGAACTGAGACCCAGAGACCCAGAGAAACAGAGACCCTGAGACACAGAGACAGTGAGACCCACAGACCAAGAGACCCAGAGAACCAGAGATCCAGAGACCCCGAGACCCTGAGACACTGAAACCCTGAGACATTGAGACACTGCGACACTGAGACACTGAGACACGGAGACCCTGAGACCCACAGACCCTGAGACCCAGAGGCCCTGAGACCCTGAGACACAGAGACCCAGAGGCCATGAGACCCACAGACCCTGAGACACTGAGACCCTGAGACCCAGAGGCCCTAAGACGCTGAGACACAGAGACCCAGATGCCCGGAGACCCTGAGACACTGAGACACAGAGACCCAGAGACCCAGAGGCCCTGAGACCCTGAGACAATGAGACCCTGAGACCCTGAGACCCTGAGACACTGAGGCACTGAGTCACTGAGAATCAGAGACCCAGAGGCCCTGAGACCCTGAGACCCTGAGACACTGAGACATTGAGACTCAGAGACAGAGAGACCCAGAGGCCCTGAGACGCTGAGACCCTGAGACACAGAGACCCAGAGACCCAGAGGCCCTGAAACCCTGAGGCACTCAGACACAGAAACCCAGAGGCCCTGAGACTCTGAGACCCTGAGACACAGAGACCCGGAGACCCAGAGGCCCTGAAACCCTGAGGCACTCAGACACAGAGACCCAGAGGCCCTGAGACTCTGAGACACTGAGACATTGAGACCCATAGACGCAGAGGCCCTGAGACCCTGATACACTGAGACACTGAGACACAGAGGCCCTGAGACCCTGAGACACTGAGACACTGAGTCATTGAGACTCAGAGACCCAGAGACCCAAAGGCCCTGAGACCCTGAGACCCGGAGACACAGAGACCCAGAGACCCAGAGGCCCTGAAACCCTGAGGCACTCAGACACAGAAACCCAGAGGCCCTGAGACTCTGAGACACTGAGACATTGAGACCCATAGACGCAGAGGCCCTGAGACCCTGATACACTGAGACCCTGAGACCCAGAGGTCCTGAGACACTGAGGCACTCAGACACAGAGGCACTGAGACCCTGAGACACTGAGACACTGAGACACAGAGACCCAGAAGCCCTGATACCCTGAGACACTGAGACGCAGACACCCAGATGCCCTGAGAACCTGGGACCCTGAGACCCTGAGACCCTGAGACACTGAGACGCTGAGACAATGGGACATTGAGACTGAGAGACCCAGAGGCTCTGAGTCCCTGAGACACTGAGACATTGAGACACAGAGACCCAGAGGCCCTGAGACCCTGGGACACATAGACCCAGAGGCCCTGTGACCCTGAGACACTGAGACCCAGAGACCCAGAGGCCCTGAGACCCTGAGACCCAGAGGTCCTGAGACCCTGAGACACTGAGACCCTGAGACTCAGAGACCCAGAGGCCCTGAGACCCTGAGACACAGAGACCCAGAGGCCCTGAGACCCTGAGAACCTGAGACACATAGACCCAGAGGCCCTGAGACCCTGAGACACTGAGACTCAGACGCCTTGAGACCCTGAGACATCAGACACTGAGACATTGAGACTCAGAGACCCAGAGACCCAGAGGCCATGAGACCCTGAGACACTGAGACACTGAGACCCTGAGACCCTGAGGCACTGAGACATTGAGACATTAAGACCCAGAGACCCAAAGGCCCTGAGACCCTGAGACCCTGAGATAAAGAGACCCAGAGGCCCTGAGACGCTGAGACAAAGAGACACAGACACTCAGAGGCCTTGAGACCATGGGACCCTGAGACTCTGAGACACTGAAACACTGAGACATTGAGACCCAGAGACGCAGAGGCCCTGAGACCCTGATACACTGAGACCCTGAGACCCAGAGGTCCTGAGACACTGAGACACAGAGACCCAGAGGCCCTGAGACCCTGAGACACTGAGACACAGACACCCAGATGCCCTGAGACCCTGAGACACTGAGACCCTGAGACCCAGAGAAACTGAGTCACTGAAACTCAGAGACCCAGAGACCCAAAGGCCCTGAGACCCTGAGATCCTGAGACACAGAGACACAGAGGCCCAGAGACCCTGAGACACTCACACACAGAGGCCCTGAGACCCTGAGGCACTGAGACACTGAGACATTGAGACCCAGAGACGCAGAGGCCCTGTGACCCTGATACAGTGAGACCCTGAGACACAGAGGTCCTGAGACCCTGAGACACAGAGACCCAGAGGCCCTGAGACCCTAGGACCCTGTGACAGTGAGACACTGAGACCCAGAGACACAGAGACCCAGAGGCCCTGAGACTCTGAGACACTGAGACATTGAGACCCAGAGACGCAGAGGCCCTGAGACCCTGATACACTGAGACCCTGAGACCCAGAGGTCCTGAGACACTGAGACACAGAGACACAGAGGCCCTGAGACCCTGAGACACTGAGACAAAGACACCCAGATGCCCTGAGACCCTGGGACCCTGAGACCCTGAGACACTGAGACCCGGAGACACAGAGATCCAGAGGCACTGAGACCCTGAGACCCTGAGACACAGAGACCCAGAGGCCCTGAGACCCTGAGATACTGAGACATTGAGACTCAGAGACCCAGAGATCCAGAGGCCCTGAGACCCTGAGACACTGAGACCCTGAGACCCAGAGGCCCTGAGACCCTGAGACAAAGAGACCCAGAGGCCCTGAGACCCTGAGACACTGAGACACTGAGACTCAGAGACCCAGAAGCCCTGAGACCCTGAGACCCTGAGACCCTGAGACCGTGAGACACAGAGACCCAGAGGCCCTGAGACCCTGAGACCCTGAGACACATAGACCCTGAGACCCAGAGGCCCTGAGTCACTGAGACCCTGAGACTCAGAGGCCCTGAGACCCTGAGACCCTGAGACACAGAGACCCTGAGGCCCAGAGGCCCTGAGACCCTGAGACACTGAGACATTGAGACTCAGAGACCCAGAGATCCAGAGGCCCTGAGACCCTGAGACCCTGTGACACAGAGACCCTGAGACAGTGAGACACTGAGACACTGAGACCCTGAGATACGGAGACATGGAGGCACTGAGGCCCTGAGACACTGAGACCCTGGGACACAGAGGCACTGAGGCCCTGAGCCCCTGAGACACTGAGACTCTGAGTCCCTGAGACTCTGAGACACTGAGAAACTGAGACCCAGAGACCCTGAGAAGCTGAGACCCTGAGACTAAGAGACACTGAGACAATGTAACCTTGAGACCCTGAGACACTGAGACACTGAGATCCTGAGACCCAGAGACCCTAAGAAAATGAGACACTGAGAACCTGAGACAATGACGCACTGAGACCCTCCGACCCAGGGAACCAGAGACCTTGAGACACTGAGACCCTGAGACACTGAGACACTGAGACCCTGAGACACTGAGAGACTGTGACCATGAGCCCCTGAGACCCAGAGACACTGAGACCTTGAGAGACTGAGACCCTGAGACACTGAGACACTGAGGCACAGAGACCCTGAGACCCAAAGGACCAGAGACGCAGAGACCCTGAGACCCGGAGACCCTGAGACACAGAGACACCGAGACACTGGGACAGAGACATTGAGGCACAGAGACGTTGCGACCCTGAAACCCTGAGAGCCTGAGACACTGAGACCCAGAGACCCAGAGTCCCTGAGAGCCATAGACCCAGAGACCCTGAGGCACTGAGACCCAGAGTCACTGAGACCCAGACACGCAATGACCCAGAGACCCAGAGACCCTGAGACACTGAGACACTGAGACCCGGAGACCCAGTGACACTGAGACTCTGAGACACTGAGATACTGAGACCCTGAGACACTGAGATACTGAGACCCTGAGACACTGAGACATTGAGACCCTGAGACACTGAGACACTGAGACACTGAGAGCTGAGACTCTGAGACCCTGATTCCCTGAGTCCCAGAGGCCCCGAGAGACTGAGACCGTGAGAAACTGTGACCCTGAGACCCTGAGACACGAGACCCTGAGAGCCTGAGACACTGAGACCCTGAGACACTGATACACAGAGACCCTGAGACCCTGAGACACTGAGACCCTGACACCCTGAGACACTGGGACCCTGAGACCCACAGACCCTGAGACACTGAGCCACAGAGACGCAGAGACCGTCAGGCACTGAGACACTGAGCCCTGAGACACTGAGGCACCGAGCCCTGAGACACTGAGGCACTGAGACACTGAGGCCCTGAGCCCCTGAGACACTGAGGCCCTGAGCCCCTGAGACAATGAGACACTGAGACCCTGAGACACTGAGACCCTAAGACACTGTGACACTGAGACCCAGTTACCCAGAGACACAGAGGCTCTGAGACACAGAGACAGTGAGATCAACAGACCAAGAGACCCAGAGAACCAGACATCCAGAGACCATGAGACCCTGAGACACTAAGACCCAGGCATGCAGTGACTCAGAGATCCTGAGATCCTGAGACTCTGAGACACTGAGACCCTGAGACACAGAGACCCAGACACCCTGAGGAACTGAGACCCAGAGACCCAGAGAAACAGAGACCCTGAGACACAGAGACAGTGAAACCCACAGACCAAGAGACCCAGAGAACCAGAGATCCAGAGACCCCGAGACCCTGAGACACTGAGACCCTGAGACATTGAGACACTGCGACACTGAGACACTGAGACACGGAGACCCTGAGACCCACAGACCCTGAGACCCAGAGGCCCTGAGACCCTGAGACACAGAGACCCAGAGGCCATGAGACCCACAGACCCTGAGACACTGAGACCCTGAGACCCAGAGGCCCTAAGACGCTGAGACACAGAGACCCAGATGCCCGGAGACCCTGAGACCCTGAGACACTGAGACACAGAGACCCAGAGGCCCTGAGACCCTGAGACATTGAGACTCAGAGACCCAGAGACCCAGAGGCCCTGAGACCCTGAGAGAATGAGACCCTGAGACACTGAGGCACTGCGTCACTGAGAATCAGAGACCCAGAGGCCCTGAGACCTTGAGACCCTGAGACACTGAGACATTGAGACATTGAGACTCAGAGACAGAGAGACCCAGAGGCCCTGAGACCCTGAGACACTGAGACTCAGAGGCCTTGAGACCCTGAGACCCTGAGACACTGAGACCCTGAGACCCTGAGGCCCTGAGACACTGAGACATTGAGACATTGAGACCCAGAGACCCAAAGGCCCTGAGACCCTGAGAAAAAGAGACCCAGAGGCCCTGAGACCCTGAGACACTGAGACACAGACACCCAGAGGCCCTGAGACCCTGAGACACTGCGACCCAGATACACTGAGACCCTGAGACCCAGAGGCCCTGAGATACTGAGAGACTCCGACCCAGAGACCCTGAGACTCTGAGACACTGATACCCTGAGGCCCTGAGACCCAGAGGCCCTGAGAACCTGAGACCCTGAGACCTTGAGACACTAGAACAATGAGACCCAGAGGCCCTGAGACCCTGAAACACTGAGACACAGAGACCCAGTGGCCATGAGACACAGAGACCCAGAGGCCCTGAGACCCTGAGACACTGAGACACAGAGACCCAGCGGCCCTGAGACACTGAGACATTGAGACCCAGAGACGCAGAGGCCCTGAGACCCTGATACAGTGAGACCCTGAGACCCTGAGGCCATGAGACCCTGAGACCGTGAGACCGTGAGACCCTGAGACCCTGAGACACTGAGACATTGAGACTCAGAGACCCAGAGACACAGAGGACCTGAGACACTGAGACACAGAGGCCCTGAGACCCTGAGACCCAGAGACACTGAGTCACTGAGACTCAGAGACCCAGAGACCCAAAGCCCTGAGACCCTGAGATCCTGAGACACAGAGACCCAGAGGCCCTGAGACCCTGAGACACTGAGACATTGAGACCCAGAGACGCAGAGGCCCTGAGACCCTGATACAGTGAGACCCTGAGACCCAGAGGTCCTGAGACCCTGAGACACAGAGACCCAGAGGCCCTGAGACCCTGAGACACTGAGACACTGAGACATTGAGACCCAGAGACGCAGAGGCCCTGAGACCCTGATACAGTGAGACCCTGAGACCCAGAGGCCATGAGACCCTGAGACCGTGAGACCGTGAGACCCTGAGACCCTGAGACACTGAGACATTGAGACTCTGAGACCCAGAGGCCCAGAGGCCCTGAGACCCTGAGACACTGAGACACTGAGACACAGAGACACAGAGACCCAGAGGCCCTGAGACATAGAGACCCAGAGGTCCTGAGACCCTGAGACACTGAGACATTGAGACTCAGAGACCTAGAGACCCAGAGGCCCTGAGACCCTGAGACACAGAGACATTGAGAGTCAGAGACCCAGAGACCCAGAGGCCCTGAGACCCTGAGACACTGAGACACTGAGACTCAGAGGCCTTGAGACCCTGAGACACTCAGACACTGAGACATTGAGACCCAGAGGCCCTGAGACCCTGAAACCCTGAGCCCCTGAGACACTGAGACGCTGAGACGCTGAAACACAGAAATACTGAGACCCTGAGACACTGAGACCCTGAAACACTGACACACTGAGACACAGAGACCCAGGGACCCTGAGACACTGAGGCACTGTGACCCTGAGACACCTAGACCCTGAGACACTGAGTCTCTGAGACCCTGAGACACTAAGCTCTGAGACATTGAGACACTGAGACCCTGAGACACGAGACCCTGAGAGACTGGGACACTGAGACCCTGAGACATTGAGACACTGAGACCCTGAGACACTGAGACCCATAGGCCCTGAGACACTGAGACACTGAGACGCTGAGAAACGAAACACTTGGACATTGAGACACAGAGGCCCAGAGACCCAGAGACACTGAAACCCTGAGACACAGACACTGAGACATTGAGTCGCTGAGACCCTGAGACACTGAGACTCTGAGACTTAGAGACACTGAGACCCTGAGACACTAAGACACTGAGACCCAGAGACCCTGAGACCCTGAGACACTAAACACTGAGACATTAAGACACTGAGATCCTGTGACACTGAAACCCTGAGACTCTGAGACACTGAGCCCCTGAAACACCGAGACCCTGAGACATTGAGCCGCTGAGTCCCTGAGACACTAAGCACTGAGACCCAGAGACCCTGAGACACTGAGGCGCTGAAACTCAGAGACCCGGAGACCCAGATTCCCAGAGATCCTGAGAAACTGAGACCCGAAGACACCGAGACACCTAAACACTGAGACCCTGAGACACTGAGACACTGAGACCCTGACTCACTGAGACCCTGAGATGCTGAAATGCAGAGACACTGAGATCCTGAGACCCAGAGACACAAAGACCCAGAGACACTGAGACACTGTGTCCCTGAGACACTGTGACACTGAGTCCCTGAGACACGAAGCAATGAGACATTGAGACACTGAGACCCTGAGGCACTGAGACCATGAGACATTGACCCTGAGACCGTGAGACATTGACCCTGAGACACTGACAAATTGAGTCCCTGAGACCCTGAGACACTATGCACTGAGACCCAGAGACCCTGAGACCCTGAGACACGGAGACACTGAGACCCAGACACCCAAAAACCCAGAGACCCTGAGACAGTGAGACACTGAGACCCTGAGACTCAGAGACCCGGAGACCCAGCTTCCAAGAGACCCTGAGAAACTAAGACCCTGAGACACCGAGACACTGAGACACTGAGCCCCTGAGACGCTGAGATACTGAGACCCTGAGACACTGAGACCCAGAAACCCAGAGACCCTGAGACACTAAGCACTGAGACATTGAGACACTGAGATCCTGAGACACTGGGGCCCTGAGACGCTGAGATACTGAGACCCTGAGACACTGAGACCCAGAGACCCAGAGACCCAGAGACCCTGAGACACTGATACACTGAGACATAGAGACCCTGAGATACTGAGACCCTGAGACACTGAGTCCCTGAGACCCTGACAAATGAAGCACTGGGACACTGAGACACTGAGACCCGGAGACCCTGAGACCTCGAGACTCAGAGACCTTGAGACCCTGAGATACTGAGATACTGAGACCCTGAGAGCCTGAGACACTGAGACCCGGATACCCTGAGACACTGAGACACAGAGACCCTGAGACACTGAGACACAGAGACACTGAGACCCTGAGAACTTTAGACCCTGAGACACTGAAACCTTTAGACACTGAGACCCTGAGACCTGAGGCCCACATTGCTGAGACACTGAGACACTGAGACCCTGAGACACTGAGACCCTGAGTCACTGAGACACTGAGACCCTGTGACCCAGACCCTGAGACACTGAGACACTGAGACACTCAGAACTTGAGACACTGAGACCCTGACACCCTGACACCCTGAGACACTAAGCACTGAGGCCCAGTGACCCTGAAACCCTGAGACACTGAGACACAGAGACACTGAGACACTGAGATCCAGAGACCCAGAAACCCAGAGACGCTGAGACCCAGAGACCCTGAGAGCCTGTGACACTGAGACACTGCGACCCTGAGACCCAGAGACCGAAAGACTCTGAGACACAGAGACTCTGTGACGCTGAGACACTGAGACCCTGACTCACTGAGATGCTGAGACCCTGAGACACTGAGACACAGAGACCCTGAGACCCTGCGACACTGAGTCTCTGAGACCCTGAGACATGAAGCACTGTGTCATTGAGACACTGAGACCCTGAGACCCTGAGACACGATGCTCTGTGACCCAGAGACCCTGACACACTGAGTCCCTGAGACTCTGAGACACGAGCACAGAGACCCAGAGACCCTGAGACGGTGAGACAGTGAGACACGGTGACACTGCGACCTAGACACCCAGAAACCCACAGACCCTGAGACCCTGAGATACTGAGACCCTGAGACACTTAGTCCCTGAGACGCTGAGACACTAAGCACTGAGACTCCGAGACTCTGAGACTCAGTGACCCGGAGACCCAATTTCCCAGAGACCCTGAGAAACTGAGACCCAAAGGCACCGACACACTGAGGCACTGAGACCCTGAGACACTGAGACGCTGACACGCTGAAACACAGAGACACTGAGACCCTGAGACACTGACACCCTGAGACACTGAGAACCTGAGACCCTGAGACACGGAGGCACTGAGACTCAGGCACCCAGAAACCCAGCGACCCTGAGACACTGAGACTCTGAGACCCTGAGACTCAGAGACCCGGAGACCCAGTTTCCCAGAGACTCTGGGAAACTGAGATCCTAAGACACCGAGACTCTGAGACACTGAGACCCTGAGCCCCTGAGAGGCTGAGACACTGAGATGCTGAGATGCTGAAACATAGAAACACTGAGACCCTGAGACCCTGAGACTCTGAGACCCTGAGACACGAAGGAACTGAGACCCAGACACCCAGAAACCCAGAGACCCTGAGACAATGAGACTCTGAGACTCTGAGACCCTGAGACCCAGAAACCCAGCCACCCTGAGACACTCAGACCCTGAGACACTGAGACCCTGAGACACTGAGACCCTGAGACATTGAGACACTGAGACTCTGAGACCCAGAGAGCCGGATACCCAGAGACCCAGAGACCCTGAGAAACTGAGACCCTCAGACACTGAGACACAGAGACTCTGAGACACCAAGATACTGAGCCCCTGAGACACTGAGACCCTTACTCACTGAGACCCTGAAACACAGGAACACTGAGACCCTGAGACCCTGAGGCCCTGAGACACTGAGACATTGACACATTGAGGCACCGAGACCCTGAGTCACTGAGACACTGAGAAGCTGAGAGACTGAGACCCTGAGACACTGAAACCCTGAAACACAGAGACACTGAGACCCTGAGACACTGAGACACTGAGATAACCAGACACTGAGACCTTGAGACACTGAAACCCTGACACCCTGAGACCCTGAGACACTGAGACACTGAGACGCAGAGGCACAGAGAAACTGAGACACTGAGACACAGAGACCCAGACACCCAGAGACTCTGAGACCCCAAGACCCCGAGACCCAGAGACCCAGGGACCCTGATTCCTGCGACACTGAGACCTGGAGACGTTGAGACACTAAACACTTAGACACTGAGACATTGAATCCCTGAGACCCAGAAACCCAGAGAACCTGAGACCCAGACACCCAGAGTCCCAGAGACCCAGATAACCATGGACTCTGAGACCCTGAGGCACTGAGACCCTGAGACTCAGAGACCCTCAGACCCAGAGACCCAGAGACACACAGGCCCAGAGACCCTGAGACACTGAGAGTCATAGACCCTGAGACACTGGGACATTGAGACCCGGATACCCTGAGACACTGACACCCTGAGATACTGAGACCCTGAGACACTGAGGCCCAGAGGCCCAGAGACCCTGAGACCAAGAGACCCAGAGACCCAGAGTCACTGAGACCCTGAAATACTGAGATACTGAGACCCTGAGATCCTGAGACACTGAGACCGAGAGACACAGAGACACTGAGACCCTGAGACCCTGAGACCCAGAGACCCTGAGACACTGAGACACTGGGACCCAGGGACCCTGAAACCCTGAGGCCCTGAGACACAGAGACACTGAAACCCGGTGACCCTGAGACAGTGAGACCCTGAGACTCAGAGACACGGGCACCCTGAGACACAGAGACCAGGAGTCCCAGAGACCCAGACCCTGAGACACTGACACACTGAGAAACTGAGACACTGAAACCATGAAACCATGAAACCCTGAAACCCTGAGACCCAGAGACCCAGAGACCCATAGGCCCTGAGACCCTGAGACACTGAGACCCTGAGACCCAGAGACCCAGAGACCCTGAGACCCTGAGACACTGAGACCCTGAGATCCAGAGACCCAGAGACCCTGAGACCTCGAGGCCCTGAGACCCAGAGACACTGAGACCCAGAGACACTGAAACCCTGTGACCCTGAGACAGTGAGAACCTGAGACTCAGAGACACGGGCAACCTGAGACACAGAGACCAGGAGTCCCAGAGACCCAGACCCTGAGACACTGAGACACTGAGACACTGAAACCCTGAAACCCTGAGACCCAGAGACCCAGAGGCCCTGAGACCCTGAGACACTGAGACACTGAGACACTGAGACCCTGAGACCCAGAGGCCCTGAGGCCCTGAGACCCTGAGACCTAGAGGCCCTGAGACCCAGAGACACTGAGACCCAGAGACCCTGAGACCCTGAGACCTAGAGGCCCTGAGACCCAGATACACTGAGACACTCAGACCTTGAGACACTGAAACCCTGACACCCTGAGACCCTGAGACTCTGAGGCCCTGAGACACTAAGCACTGAGGAACAGGGACCCTGAGACCCTGAGACACGAAGACACTGAGATCCAGAGACCCAGAAACCCAATGGCCATGAAACCCAGGGACCCTGAGACACTGAGACACTGTGACCCTGAGACCCTGAGGCCCTGTGGCCCTGAGACCCAGAGACCCTTAGCCGCAGAGACCAAGAGACCCAGAAACCCAGAGACACTGAGACCCTGAGAGACTGAAACACTGAGTCCCAGAGACCCTGAGACCCAGACCCTGAGGAACTGACACACTGACACTCTGAGACTCTGAGACACTGAGACACTGAGACCCAGAGACCCAGAGGCCCTGAGACTCTGAGACACTGAGACCCTGAGACCCTGAGACACTGAGACCCTGAGACACTGAGACCCTGAGACCCTGAGACACTGAGACCCAGAGACACTGAGACCCTGAGACACTGAGACCCAGAGACCCAAACCCTGAGGCACTGACGCACTCAGACACTGAGACACAGAGACACAGAGTCCCTGAGACCCTGAGACACTAAGCACTGAGACGTTGAGACACTGTGATCCTGAGACGCTGAGACACTGAGACATTGAGTCCCTGAGACCCTGAGACACTGTGTCCCTGAGATCCTGAGACACTAAGCACTGAGACCCAGACACCCTGAAACTCTGAGTCACGGATACACTGAGACACTGAAACCCTGTGACCCTGAGACACTGAGACCCTGAGACTCAGGGGCATGGGCACCCTGAGACACAGAGACCAGGAGACCCAGAGGCCCTGAGACACTGAGACCCAGAGAGCCAGAGACCCATACCCTGAGATACTGACACACTGAGACACTGAGACACTGATGCACTGAGGCACTGAAACCCTGAAACCCTGAGACCCTGAGACACTGAGACACTCAGACCTTGAGACACTGAGACACTCAGACCTTGAGACACTGAAACCCTGACACCCTGAGACCCTGAGACTCTGAGACCCTGAGACACTAAGCACTGAGGAACAGAGACCCTGAGACCCTGAGACACTAAGACACTGAGATCCAGAGACCCAGAAACCCAAAGGCCATGAGGCCCAGAGAAACAGGGACCCTGCGACACTGAGACCCTGACACCCAGAGACCCTGAGACCCAGAGACCCTGATACCCTGAGACACTGTGACCCTGAGACGATGAGAGACTGAGTCACAGAGACACTGAGACACTGAGACTTTGAGAACCTGAAAAACTGAGACACAGAGACCCTGAGGCACTGAGACACTGTGACACAGAGATCCAGAGACCCAGAGATCCAGAGAACCTGAGACCCTTAGACCCAGAGACCCTGAGACCAATACACCCTGAGACCCATGGACCCAGAGACCCTGAGGCCCAGAGGCCCTGAGACACTGAGACACTGAGACACTGAGACCCTGAGACCCTGAGACTGTGAGACACTGAGACCCTGAGAGACTGAGAAATGAGGCACAGAGACACTGAGACCCTGAGACACTGAGGCACTGAGACACACAGACATTGAGACACTGAGACCCTGACACCCTGACACCCTGAGACACTAAGCACTGAGTCCCAGAGACCCTGAGGCCCTGACGCACTGAGACATTGAGACACTGAGATCCAGAAACCCAGAAACACAAAGACCCCGAGACCCTGAGACACTGAGACAATGAGACACGGAGACCCCGAAACACTGAGACACTGAGACCCTTAGACCTGAGAAACTGAGAACATTAGACCCTGAAACACAGAGACACTGAGACCCTGAGACACTGAGGCAATGAGACATTGAGACATAGAGACACAGCCACCCAGAGACCCTGAGACCCTGAGACACAGAGACCAAGAGACCCAGAGACATTGAGACCCTGAGACACTAAGCACTGAGACACGGAGACCCTGAGACCCAGAAACCCAGAGACCCTGAGACCCGGAGAACAAGACACCCAGAGACCCAGAGACACAGATACCCATGGACCCTGAGACACTGAGGCACTGAGACCCTGAGGCTCAGAGACCCTCAGGCCCAGAGACCCTGAGACCCATATACCCAGAGACCCTGAGACCCTGAGACACTGAGACCCAGAGACCCAAACCCTGAGACACTGATGCACTCAGGCACTGAGACACTGAGGCACTGAGACCTTGAGACACTCAGACACTTAGACACTCAGACACTCAGACCTTGAGACACTGAGACCCTGACACCCTGAGACCCTGAGACACTGAGACGCTGAGACGCTGAGACAGAGACACTGAGACCCGGAGAAACTGAGACCCAGAGACCCAGAGACACTGAGACCAAGAGACCCAGGTACCCAGAGACCCTGAGACCCTGAGACACTGAGACACTGAGACCGAGAGACCCGGCGACCCAGAGACCCGGAGAAACTGACACCCAGAGACCCTGAGACCCAGAGAACCAGAGACCCACAGACCCAGAGACCCGGAGAACTGAGACCCTGAGACACAGGCACACTGAGACGCTGAAACCCTGAGACTCTGAGAAACTGAGACACAGAGACCCAGACAACCAGAGACCCTGAGACCCTGAGACCCTGAGACACTGAGACCCAGGGACCTGGAGACCCGGAGACCCTGAGACACTGGGACACTGAGACCCGGATACCCTGAGACACTGAGACACTGAGACACTGAGACCCTGAGACACGGAGACACTGAGACCCAGACCCTGAGACACTGAGAACCTGTGACACTGAGAGATTGTGACCATGAGAACATGAGACCCAGAGACACTGAGACCGAGAGATCCAGAGACCCTGAGACCCTGAGACACTGAGGCACAGAGACCCTGAGACCAGAGTACCAGAGACGCAGAGACCCTGAGACCCAGAGACCCTGAAACACTGAGACACTGAGAAGCTGAGACCCTGAGACACTGAGGCACAGAAGCTGCGACCCTGAGACCTGAGTCACTGATATCCTGAGCCCCTGAGACACTGAGACACTGAGGGTCTGAGGCCCTGAGACAATGAGTCACTGAGATCCTGAGACACGAAGACACTGAGAACCGGAGACTCTGAGTCACTGAGACACACAGACCCGGAGACACAGAGACCCTGTGACCCTGAAACACTGAGACCGTGAGACACTGAGATACTGAGGCCCTGATACACTGAAACACTGAGCCTCTGAGGCGCTGAGTGCTGAGAAACTGAGACCCTGAGTCCCTGAGACACTGAAAGCCTGACGCACTCAGACAATATGACCATGAGACCCTGGGACACTGAGGCACTGAGACCCTGAGACCCTGATAAATTGAGACACTGAGACGCTGAGACACTGAAACCCTGAGACAGCGAGACCCTGAGACCCTGAGACACTGAGACCCTGAGACCCTGTGAAACTGTGACCCAGAGACAAAGAGACCCAGACACCCTGAGACACGGAGACCCGGAGACACTGAAGCCCTGAGACCCTAGGACACTGAGACACCAAGACCTTGAGGCACTGAGAGCCTGAAAAACTGAGACACCGACACCCTCATACACTGAGTCCCTGATATACTGAGACTCTGTGACCCTGAGACACTGAGAAACTGAAAAACTGAGACATCGACACTCTCATACACTGAGTCCCTGATATACTGAGACTCTGAGACCCTGAGACACTGAGAAACTGAGACACTGAGAAACTGAGACACTGAGACCCTGAGACACTGAGAACCAGAGACCCAGAGACCCAGAGTCTCAGGGTCTCAGTGTCACGGTATCTCAGGGTCTCTGGGTCTCTGTGTCTCAGTGTCTCTGGGTCTCAGGATCTCTGGGTGTCTGGGTGTCTGTGTCTCAGTTCCTCAGTGTCTCAGTGTCTCAGGGTCTCAGTGTCTCAGTCTCTCAGTGTCTCAGGGTCACAGAGTCTCAGCGTCTGAGTGTCTCTGGGTCTCAGGGTCTCTGCGTCTATGGGTCTTTGGGTCTCAGGGCCTTTGGGTTTCTGGGTCTCTCGATCTCAACGTCTCAGTGTCTCAGGGTCTCAGTGTCTCAGATTCTCAGGGTGTCAGGGTCTCAGTGTCTCAGGGTCTCAGTGTCTCAGAGTTTCAGTGTCTCAGGGTCTCATAGTCACATTGTCTCAGAGTCTCAGGTTCTCAGGGTCTCTGGGTCACTGCGTGTCTGGGTCTCTGTGTCTCAGGGTCTCATGGTCTCAGTGTCTCAGGGTCTCAGGCTCTCTGGGTCTCTGGGTCTCAGGGTCTCTGTGCCTCAGTGTCTCAGCTTCTCAGTGTCTCAGTTTTTCAGTGTTTCAGGGTCTCAGTGTCTCAGTGGCTCCGTGTCTCAGTGTCTCAGGGTCTCAGGGTCTCTGGGTCTCAGTGTCTCAGAGTCTCAGTTTCCGGGGGTTTCAGTGTCTCAGTGTCTCAGTGTGTCAGGGTCACAGGGTCTCAGGGTCTCTGCATCTCTGGTTGTCTGGGTCTCAGTGTCTCAGTGCCTCAGTGTCTTAGTTTCTCAGGGTCTCAGTTTCTGTTGTTCTCAGGGTCTCAGTTTCTCAGGGTCTCAGGGTCTCAGAGTCTCAGGGTCTCAGTGTCTCAGGGCCTCAGTGTCTCAGTGTCTCAGGGTGTCAGGGTCTCTCGGTCTCTGGATCGCTCGTTCTCAGGGTTTCTGGGTCTCAGTGTATCATGGTCTCAATGTATCAGTGTCTCAGTGTCTCAGGGTCTCAGTTTCTCTGTGTCTCAGAGTCTCAGCTCTCAGTGTCTCAGGGTCTCAGTGTCTCAGTGCTTAAGGGTTTCAGTGTCTCAGAGTCTCTGGGTCTCAGTGTCTCAGTGTCTCAGGGTCTCTGGGTCTCAGTGTCTCAGGGTCTCAGTGTCTCTGGAGCTCTGGGTCTCAGGGTCTGAGGGTTTCAGGGTTGCAGTGTCTCAGAGTCTCAGTGTCTCAGTGTCTCAGGGTCTCTGGTTCTCTGTGTCTCTGTATCTCAGGGTCTCTTGGTCTGTGGGTCTCGCTGTCTCTGTGTCTCAGGGTCTCAGTTTCTCTGTGTCTCTGGGTCTCAGTGTCTTAGCGACTCAGGGTCTCAGGATCTCTGGGTCCCTGCATGTCTGGGTCTCAGTGTTTCAGGGTCTCAGGGTCTCTGGATGTCTGGTTCTCTGGTGTCTTGGTCTGTTGATCTCACTGTCTCTGTGTCTCAGACTCTCTCTGTCTCTGGGTAACTGGGTCTCAGTGTCACAGTGTCTCAGTGTCTCTGGGTCTCTGGGTCTCAGGGTCTCTGAATCTCAATGTCTCAGGGTCACTGGGTCTCTGGGTTTCTAGGTCTCTGGGTCTCTCGGTCTCTGTGTCTCTGTGTCTCAGTTTCTCAGGGTCTCTGGGTCTCTGGGAGTCAGGGTCTCTAGTTCTCAGGGTCTCAGGGTCTCAGTGTCTCAGGGTCTCTGGGCCTCTGGGTCTTCGGGTCTCAGGGTCTCTGTTTCTCTGCGTCTCAGTGTCCAGGATCTCAGTGCCTCAGTCTCTCAGTGCCTCAGGGTCTCTGGTCTCTGGGTCTCAGGGTGTCTGGGTCATAGGTTATCAGTGTCTCTGGGTCTCAGGTTCTCAGGGTCTCTCGGTCTCTGGTTCTCAGTGACTCAGTGTCTCAGAGTCTCTGGATCTCTGGGTCTCTGTATCTGGGTCTCAGGGTCTCTTCGTCTCTGGGTCTCTGGGTCTCAGTGTCTCTGGGTATCTGGGTCTCAGTTTCTCAGTGTCTCAGTGTCCCTGGGTCTCAGTGTGTCTGGGTCTTAGGGTCACAGTGTCACTGGGTCTCAGGGTCTCAGTGTCTCAGGGTCTCTGGGTGTGTATTTCTCAGGGTCTCTGTGTCTCTGTGTCTCTGTGTCTCTGTGTCTCAGTGTCACAGTTTCTCAGGGTCTCTTTGTCTCTCGGCCTCAGTGTCTCAGTGATCAACGTCTCAGGGTCTCACGGTCTCTGGGACACTGGGTCTCAGTGTCTCAGGGTCTCATGGTCTCAGTGTCTCAGGGTCTCTGGTCTCTGTGTCTCAGGGTGTCTGGGTCATTGGTTCTCAGTGTTTCTGGGTCTCAGGGTCTCAGTGTCTCTCGGTCTCAGGGTTTCTGGGTCTCAGGGTCTCTGGCTGTCTTGGTCTCAGGCTCTCTGGGTCCCTGGTTCTCAGTCACTCAGTGCCTCAGAGTCTCTGGATCTCTGGGTCCCAGGGTCTCTGGGTCTCTGTGTCTCTGGGTCTCAGTGTCTCAGTGTGTCTGAGTATCTGGGTCTCAGATTCTCAGGGTCTCAGTGTCCCTGGGTCTCTGTGTCTCAGTGTCTCAGTGACTCAGGGCCTCTGGGTCTCAGTATCTCAGAGTCTCAGTGTCTCAGTGTCTCAGTGTCTCAGTCTCTCAGGGTCTCAGGGTCTTTGGGTCTCTGTGTCTCATGGTCTCAGGGCCTCAGGGCCTCTGGGTCTCAGGCTCTCAGCGTGTCAGGGTCTCTGGGTCTCAGTGTCTCAGGACCTCTGGGTCTCTGTGTCTCACGGTCTCTGGGTCTCAGTTTCTCAGTTTCTCAGGGTCTCTGTGTCTCAGTGGCTCAGGTTCTCAGGGTCTCAGTGTCTCAGGGTCTCAGGGTCTCAGTGTCTCAGTGTCTCAGTGTCTCAGTGTCTCAGTCTCTCAGGGTCTCAGGGTCTTTGGGTCTCTGTGTCTCATGGTCTCAGGGCCTCTGGGTCTCAGGCTCTCAGCGTGTCAGGGTCTCTGGGTCTCAGTGTCTCAGGACTTCTGGGTCTCTGTGTCTCATGGTCTCAGGGCCTCAGGGCCTCTGGGTCTCAGGCTCTCAGCGTCTCAGGGTCTCTGGGTCTCAGTGTCTCAGGACCTCTGGGTCTCTTTGTCTCATGGTCTCAGGGCCTCAGGGCCTCTGGGTCTCAGGCTCTCAGCGTCTCAGGGTCTCTGGGTCTCAGTGTCTCAGGACCTCTGGGTGTCTTTGTCTCATGGTCTCAGGGCCTCTGGGTCTCTGAGTCCCAGTGTCTCAGTCTCTCAGGGTCTCAGGGCCTCTGTGTCTTAGGGTTTCAGGGCCTCTGGGTCTCTGGGTCTCAATGTCTCAGGGTCTCATGGGCCTCTGGGTCACTGTGTCTCAGGGTCTCAGGGTCTCAGGGTCTCTGGTTCTCTGTGTCTCAGGGTCTCAGGGCCTCTGGTTCTCTGTGTCTCAGGGTCTCAGGGTCTCAGGGCCTCTGGGTCTCAGTGCCTCAGGTCTCAGGGTCTCAGGATCTCTGTGTCTCAGGGACTCAGGGTCTCAGGGCCTCTGGGTCTCTGGGTCTCTGAGTCTCAATGTCTCAGGGTCTCAGGGTCACATGGCCTTTGGGTCGCTGGGTCTCTGAGTCTCAATGTTTCAGTGTCTCAGGATCTCAGGACCTCTGGGCCTCTGAGTCTCAATGTCTCAGTGTCTCAATGTCTCAGGGTCCCAGGGTCTCAGGGTCCCAGGGTCTCAGGGCCTCTGGGTGTCAGTGTCTCAGTGTATCAGGGTCTCAGGGCATCTGCGTCTCTGTGTCTCGGTCTCAAGGCCTCTGAGTCTCAGGGTCTGAGTGTCTCAGGGTCTCAGGGCCTCCGGGTCCCTGTGTCTCAGTATCTCTGTGTCTCAGGTTCTCACGGCCTCTGGATCTCAGGGTCTCAGTGTCTCAGGGTCTCAGGGCCTCTAGATCTCCGGGTCTCTGATTCTCAATGTCTCAGTGTTTCAGGGTCTCAGGGACTCTGGGTCTCTGTGTCTCAGGGTCTCAGGGACGCTGGGTCTCAGGGTCTCAGTGTCTCAGGGTCTCAGGGCCTCTGGGTCTCTGTGTCTCAGGGTCTCAGGGCCTCTGGGTCTCAGGGTCTCAGGGTCTCTTGGTCTCAGGGTCTCAGTGTTTCAGGGCCTCTGGGTCTCTGAGTCTCAATGTCTCAGTGTCTCATGGTCTCAGGGCTTCTGGGTCTCTGTGCTCAGGGCCTCTGGGTCTCTGGGTCTCAGTGTCTAAGGGTCTCAGGCCCTTTGGGTTTCTGGGTCTCTGAGTCTCAATGTCTCAGGGTGTCAGGGTCTCAGGGTCTCAAGGCCTGTGGTTCTCAGTGTCTCAGGGTCTCAGGGCCTCTGGGTCTCAGTGTCTCAGGGTCTCAGGGCCTCTGGGTTTCTGGGTCTCTGGGTATCTGAGTCGCAATGTCTCAGTGTCTCAGGGTCTCTGGGTCTCACGGCATCTGGGTCTCTGTGTCTCAGGGTCTCAGGGACTCTGGGTCTCTGTGTCTCAGTGACTCAGGGCCTCAGGGCCTCTGAGTCTCAATGTCTCAGTGTCTCAGTGTCTCATGGTCTCAGGGCTTCTGGGTCTCCGTGTCTCAGGGCCTCTGGGTCTCTGGGTCTCAGTGTCTAAGGGTCTCAGGGCCTCTGGGTTTCTGGGTCTCTGAGTCTCAACGTCTCAGTGTCTCAGGGTCTCAGGGTCTCAGGGCCTGTGGGTCTCAGTGTCTCAGGGTCTCAGGGCCTCTGGGTCTCTGAGTCTCAGTGTCTCAGTGTCTCAGGGTCCCAGGGTCTCAGGGCCTCTGGGTGTCAGTGTCTCAGTGTATCATGGTCTCAGGGCCTCTGCGTCTCTGTGTCTCGGTCTCAAGGCCTCTGGGTCTCAGGGTCTGAGTGTCTCAGGGTCTCAGGGCCTCTGGGTCCCTGTGTCTCAGTATCTCTGTGTCTCAGGTTCTCACGGCCTCTGGGTCTCAAGGTCTCAGTGTCTCAGGGTCTCAGGGCCTCTGGATCTCCGGGTCTCTGAGTCTCAATGTCTCAGTGTCTCAGGGTCTCAAGGCCTTTGGGTCTCTGTGCCTCTGAGTCTCTGTGTCTCAGGGTCTCAGGGCCTCTGGGTCTCTGGGTCTCAGCGTCTCAGGGCCTCTGGGTCTCAGGGTCTCAGTGTCTCAGGGTCTTAGGGTCTCAGGGTCTCAGGCTCTCAGGGTCTCAGGGTCTCTGGGTCTCACGGTCTCAGGGTCTCTGGGTCTCACGGTCTCTGAGTCTCAATGTCTCAGTGTCTCAGGGTCACATGGCCTTTGGGTCGCTGGGACTCTGAGTCTGAATGTTTCAGTGTCTCGGGGTCCTAGGGCCTCTGGGTCTCAGAGTCTCATGTCTCAGGGTCTCAGGGCCTTTGGGTCTCTGTGTCTCAGTGTCTCAGTGTCTCAGTGTCTCAGGGTCTCAGGGCCTCTGGGTCTCAGGGTCTTAGTGTCTCCGGGTCTCAGGGCCTCTGTTTATCAGGGTCTCTGTGTCTCAGGGTCTCAGTGCCTCTGGGTCTCTGTGCCTCTGATTCTCAATGTCTCAGAGCCTCAGGGTCTCAGTGTCTCAGGGCCTCTGGTCTCTGTGTCTCAGTGTCTCAGGGTCTCAGGGCCTCTGGGTCTGTCTGTCTCAGTGTCTCAGGGTCTCAGGGCCTCTGTGTCTCTGAGTCTCAGTGTCTCAGGGTCTCAGTGTCTCAGGGTCTCAGGTCCTCTCGGTCTCAGGGTCCAGGGTCTCTGTGTCTCAGGGTATCAGGGTCTCAGGGTCTCAGGGCCTCTGTGTCTCTGGGTCTCTGAGTCACAATGTCTCTGTGTCTCAGGGTCTCAGGGCCTCTCGGTCTCTGGGTCTCAGTGTCTCAGGGTCTCAGGGCCTCTGGGTCTCTGTGTCTCTGTGTCTCAGGGTCTCAGGGCCTCAGGGCCTCTGGGTCTCAGGGTCTCAGTGTCTCAGTGTTTCAGGGCCTCTGGGTCTCTGAGTCTCAATGTCTCAGTGTCTCATGGTCTCAGGGCTTCTGGGTCTCTGTGTCTCAGGGCCTCTGGGTCTCTGGGTCTCAGTGTCTAAGGGTCTCAGGCCCTTTGGGTTTCTGGGTCTCTGAGTCTCAATGTCTCAGGGTGTCAGGGTCTCAGGGTCTCAAGGCCTGTGGTTCTCAGTGTCTCAGGGTCTCAGGGCCTCTGGGTCTCAGTGTCTCAGGGTCTCAGGGCCTCTGGGTTTCTGGGTCTCTGGGTATCTGAGTCGCAATGTCTCAGTGTCTCAGGGTCACTGGGTCTCAGGGCATCTGGGTCTCTGTGTCTCAGGGTCTCAGGGCCTCTGGGTCTCTGTGTCTCAGTGACTCAGGGCCTCAGGGCCTCTGAGTCTCAATGTCTCAGTGTCTCAGTGTCTCGGACTTTGAATAGTGTGGATGAACAGAGGGATCTAGGTGTGTGTGTACATAGATCCCTGAAAGTTGGGAATCAAGTAGATAAGGTTGTTAAGAAGGCGTACGGTGTCTTGGCGTTTATTGGTAGGGGGATTGAATTTAGGAGTCGCAGTGTAATGTTGCAACTGTACACTACTCTAGTGCGGCCGCACTTGGAGTACTGTGTGCAGTTCTGGTCCCCGCATTACAAGAAGGATGTGGAGGCGTTGGAGAGGGTGCAGAGGAGGTTTACTAGGATGTTGCCTGGTATGGTGGGGAGGTCCTATGAGGAGAGACTGAGGGATTTAGGGTTGTTTTCGTTGGAAAGAAGGCGGCTAAGAGGGGATCTTATTGAAACATATAAGATGATTAGAGGTTTAGATAGGGTGGATAGTGATAGCCTTTTTCCTCGGATGGAGAAAGCTAGCACGAGGGGGCATGGCTTTAAATTAAGGGGGGGTAGCTACAGGACGGATGTCAGGGGTAGGTTCTTTACCCAGCGGGTGGTGAGGGATTGGAATGCCCTGCCTGCTGCGGTTGTAAATGCGTCTAGTTTGGGGGCGTTTAAGAGATCTCTGGATAGGTTTATGGACGAAGAGGGATTGGTATAGGCTAGTGGGTCATTGTTTTTGTAACTGGTCGGCGCAACATCGTGGGCCGAAGGGCCTGTTCTGCGCTGTAATGTTCTATGTTCTATGTTCTATCTATGTTCAGGGTCTCAGGGCCTCTGGGTCTCAGTGTCTCAGGGCCTCTGGGTCTCAGAGTCTCAATGTCTCAGTGTCTCATGGTCTCAGGGCTTCTGGGTCTCTGTGTCTCAGGGCCTCTTGGTCTCTGGGTCTCAGTGTCTAAGGGTCTCAGGGCCTCTGGGTTTCTGGGTCTCTGAGTCTCAACGTCTCAGTGTCTCAGGGTCTCAGGGTCTCAGGGTCTCAGGGTCTGTGGGTCTCAGTGTCTCAGGGTCTCAGGGCCTCTGGGTCTCTGAGTCTCAGTGTCTCGGTCTCAAGGCCTCTGGGTCTCAGGGTCTGAGTGTCTCAGGGTCTCAGGGCCTCTGGGTCCCTGTGTCTCAGTATCTCTGTGTCTCAGGTTCTCACGGCCTCTGGGTCTCAAGGTCTCAGTGTCTCAGGGTCTCAGGGTCTCTGGATCTCCGGGCCTCTGAGTCTCAATGTCTCAGTGTCTCAGGGTCTCAAGGCCTCTGGGTCTCTGTGCCTCTGAGTCTCTGTGTCTCAGGGTCTCAGTGCCTCTGGGTCTGTCTGTCTCAGTGTCTCAGGGTCTCAGGGTCTTTGTGTCTCTGAGTCTCAATGTCTCAGCTTCTCAGGGTCTCAGGGCCTCTGTGTCTCAGGGTCTTCGGTGTTCAGTGTCTCAGGGTCTCAGGGCCGTTGTGTCTCAGGGTCTCAGTGTCTCAGGGTCTCAGGGCCTCTCGGTCTCAGGGTCCAGGGCCTCTGTGTCTCAGGGTATCAGGGTCTCAGGGCCTCTGTGTCTCTGGGTCTCTGAGTCACAATGTCTCTGTGTCTCAGCGTCTCAGGGCCTCTGGGTCTCTGGGTCTCAGTGTCTCAGGGTCTCAGGGCCTCTAGGTCTCTGTGTCTCAGTGTCTCAGGGTCTCAGGGTCTCAGGGCCTCAGGGCCTCTGGGTCTCTGTGTCTCAGGGTCTCAGGGTCTCAGGGCCTCTGGGTCTCTGTGTCTCAGGGTCTCAGGGCCTCTGGGTCTCTGTGTCTCAGTGTCTCAGGGTCTCACGGCCTCTGGGTCTCTGTGTCTCAGGGTCTCACGGCCACAGGGACTCTGGGTCTCAGGGTCTCACATTGTCTCAGGGCCTCTGGGTCTCTGTGTCTCTGAGTCTCAGTGTCTCAGCGTCTCAGGGCCTCTGGGTTTCTGAGTCTCAATGTCTCAGTGTCTCAGGGTCTCAGGGCCTCTGGGTCTCTGTGTCTCAGGGTCTCAGGGTCTCAGGGTTTCAGGTCATCTGGGTCTCTGTGTCTCACGGTCTCAGGGCCTCTGGGTCTCTGTGTCTCATTGTCTCATGGTCTCAGGGCCTCTGGGTTTCAGGGTCTCAGTGTCTCAGGGTCTCAGGGCCTCTTGGTCTCAGGGTCTCAGTGCCTCAGGGTCTCTGGGTCTCTGTGTCTCAGGGTCTCAGGGCCTCTGGGTGTCTGAGTCTCAATGTCTCAGGTTCTCAGGGTCTCAGGGCCTCTGGGTCTCAGGGTCTCAGTGTCTCAGGTCCTCAGGGCCTCTGAGTCTCAATGTCTCAGTATCTCAGGGTCTCAGGGCCTCTGGGTCTCAGGGTCTCAGGGCCTCAGAGTCTCTTGGTCTCAGGGTCTCATTGTTTCAGGGCTTATGGGTCTCTGAGTCTCAATGACTCAGGGTCTCAGTGTCACATTGCCTTTGGGTCGCTGGGTCTCTGAGTCTCAATGTTTCAGTGTCTCAGGGTCTCAGGGCCTCTGGGTCTCTGAGTCTCAATGTCTCAGTGTATCAGGGTCCCAGGGTCTCAGGGCCTCTGTGTCTCAAGGTCTCAGGGTCTCACGGTTTCTGTGTCTCAGGGTCTCTGGATCTCTCGTTCTCAGGGTTTCTGGCTCTCAGTGTATCAGTTTTCTCAGGGTCTCAGTGTCTGTGGGTCTCATGGTCACAGTCTCTCAGTGTCTCAGTGTATCAGTTTTCTCAGGGTCTCAGTGTCTCTGGGTCTCATGGTCACAGTCTCTCAGTGTCTCAGGGTCTCTGGTTCCCTGGGTCCCAGGGTCTCAGTGTCTCAGTGTGTCATTGTCTCAGGTTCTCAGTGTCTCATTTTCTCAGGGTCTCTCGGCTTCAGGGTTTTCAGTGTCTCAGGGTCTCAGGGTCTCATGGTCACATTGTGTCAGTGCCTCAGGGTCTCAGTTTCTCAGTGTCTCAGAGTGTCAGGGACTCAGAGTTTCAGTGTCTCAGGGGCTCAGGGACTCAGTGCCTCTGTGTCTCAGTGTCTCTGTGTCTCCGGGCTCAGTGTCTCTGTGTCTCAGTGTCTCTGTGTCTCAGTGTCTCCGGGTCTCAGTGTCTCAGTGTCTCAGGGTCTGTGGGTCTCAGGGCCTCAGTGTCTCAGTGTCGCAGTGTCTCAGGGTCTCAGTGTCTCAGGGTCTCGGGGTCTCAGGGTCCCAGCGTCTCAGGGTCTCAGGGTCTCACTGCCTCAGATCTCAGTTTCTCAGGGCCTCAGTGTCACAGGGTCTCAGTGTCTCAGGGTCTCTGTGTATCAGTGTCTCAGGGTGTCAGTGTCTCAGGGTCTCAGAGTCTCAGGGTCTCAGTGTCTCAATGTCTCAGTGTCTCAGGGTCTCAGTATCTCAGTGTCTCAGAGTGTCAGCGACTCAGAGTTTCAGTGTCTCAGGGGCTCAGGGCCTCAGTGCCTCTGTGTCTCAGTGTCTCTGTGTCTCCGGGCTCAGTGTCTCAGTGTCTCAGGGTCTCAGTGTCTCAGTTTCTCAGGGTCTCAGGGTCTCAGGGTCTCCGTGCCTCAGTGTCGCAGTGTCTCAGTGTCTCAGGGTCTCAGTGTCTCAGGGTCTCTGGGTCCCAGGGTCTCAGTGTCTCAGTGTCTGAGGGTCTCAGGGTCTCTGTGTCACTGTGTCTCAGGGTCTCTGGGTCCCAGGGTCTCAGTGTCTCAGTGCCTGAGGGTCTCAGGGTCTCTGTGTCACTGTGTCTCAGGGTCTCTGGGTCCCAGGGTCTCAGGGTCTCTGTGTCACTGTGTCTCAGGGTCTCTGGGTCCCAGGGTCTCAGTGTCTCTGTGTCACTGTGTCTCAGGGTCTCTGGGTCTCAGGGTCTCAGTGTCTCAGTGTCTCAGGGCTCAGTGTCCCCGGGTCTCAGTGTCTCAGGGTCTCAGGGTCTCAGTGACTCTGGGTCTCAGTGCCTCAGGGTCTCTGGGTCTATGGCTCTCAGGGACTCTGGGTCTCTGGGTCTCAGTGTCTCAGGGTCTCAGGGTTTCAGGGTCGCAACGTCTCTGTGCCTCATTGTCTCTGTCCCTGTGTCTCGGTGTCTCAGGGTCTCAGGGTCTCAGTGTTTCAGTGTCTCAGTGTCTCATGGTCTCAGGGTCTCAGGCTCTCTGGGTCTCAGGGTCCCTGTGCCTCAGGGTCTCCGGGTCTCAGGGTCTCTGCGTCTCTGTGTCTCAGGGTCTCAGGGTCTCAGTGTTTCAGTGTCTCAGTGTCTCATGGTCTCAGGGTCTCAGGCTCTCTGGGTCTCAGGGTCCCTGTGCCTCAGGGTCTCCGGGTCTCAGGGTCTCTGCGTCTCTGGTCCTTTCAGTCTCAGGGTCTCTGTGCCTCAGTGTCTCAGGGTCTCAGTCTCTCAAGGTCTCAGTGTCTCTGGGTCTCAGGGGCTCATGGTCACAGTCTCTCAGTGTCTCAGGGTCTCAGTGTCTCTGTGTCTCTGTGTCTCAGTCTCTCAGTCTCTCTGTGTCTCAGTGTCTCAGGGTCTCAGTGTCTCACTGTCTCAGTGTCTCACTGTCTCAGGGTCTCAGTGTCTCAGGGTCTCAGTGTCTCACTGTCTCAGTGTCTCTGTGTTTCAGGGTATCAGTGTCTCAGGGTCTCAGGGTCTCTGTGTATCAGGGTCTCAGGGTCTCAGGGCCTCTGGGACTCTGAGTCTCAATGTCTCAGTGTCTCAGTGTCTCAGGGTCTCTGAATCTCAGTGTCTCAGGGTCTCAGGGCCTCTGGGTCTCAGGGACTCAGGGTCTCTGTGTCTCAGGGTCTCAGGGTCTCTGGGTTTCTGTGCCTCAGTGTCTCAGGGTCTCAGGGCCTCTGGGTCTCAGTGTCTCAGGGTCTCTGGGTCTCAGGGTCTCAGGGCCTCTGTGTCTCTGTGTCTCAGGATCTCAGGGTCTCACGGCCTCTGGGTCTCAGGGACTCAGGGTCTCAGTGTCTCAGTGTCTCAGGGTCTCTGGGTCTCTTGTCTCAGGGTCTCAGGACTTCAGGGTCTCTGGGTCACCGTGTCTCAGGGTCTCAGGGCCTCTGGGTCTCAGGGTCACATTGCCTCAGGGTCTCAGGGCCTCTGGGTCTCAGTGTCTCAGGGTCTCAGGGCCTTTGGGTCTCTGAGTCTCTGAGTCTCTATATCTCAGTGTCTCAGTGTCTCAGGGTCTCAGGGCCTCTGGGTCTCTGGGTCTCAGTTTCTCAGTGTCTCAGGGTCTCAGGGCGTCTGGGTCTCAGTGTCTCAGGGTCTCACGGCCTCAGGGACTCTGGGTCTCAGGGTCTCAGTGTCTCAGAGCCTCTGGGTCTCTGGGTCTCTGTGTCTCAGTTTCTCTGTGTCTCAGGGTCTCAGTGTCTCAGGGTCTCAGGGTCTCAGTGTCTCAGGGTCTCAGGGTCTCAGGGCCTCTGGGTCTCTGTGTCTCACTGTCTCAGGGCCTCTGGGTAACTGTCGCTCAGGGTCTCAGGGCCTCTCGGTCTCAGGGTCTCAGTGCCTCAGGGTCCCAGGGTCTCAGGGCCTATAGGTCTCAGGGTCTCAGGGTCTCAGGGTCTCAGGGTGTCAGGGCCTCTGGGTCTCTGTGTCTCAGGGTCTCAGGGCCTCTGGATCTCTGGGTCTCTGAGTCTCAATGTCTCAGGGTCTCAGGGTCTCTGTGTCTCAGGGTCTCAAGTCTCAGTGTCTCAGGGCCTCTGGGTCTCTGTGTCTCTGAGTCTCAGTGTCTCAGGGTCTCAGGGCGTCTGGGTCTCTGTGTCTCAATTTCTCAGGGTCTCAGGGTCTCAGGGCGTCTGGGTCTCTGTGTCTCAATTTCTCAGGGTCTCAGGGTCTCAGTGTCTCAGGGTCTCAGGGCCTTTGGGTCTCTGGGTCTCACTGTCTCAGTGTCTCAGGGCCTCTGGGTCTATGTGTCTCAGTGTCGCAGTGTCTCAGGTTCTCAGGGCCTCTGGGTCTATGTGTCCCAGGGTCTCAGGGCCTCTGGTTCTCTGTGTCTCAGTGTCGCAGTGTCTCCGGTTCTCAGGGCCTCTGGGTCTATGTGTCCCAGGGTCTCAGGGCCTCTGGGTCTCTGTGTCTTAATGTCTCAGTGTCTCAGGGACTCAGAGCCCCTGGGTCTCTGTGTCTCAGGGTCTCAGGGCCTCTCGGTCTCAGGGTCTCAATGCCTCAGGGTCTCAGGGTCTCCGGGACTCAGGGTCCCAGTGCCTCAGTGTCTCAGGTTCTCAAGGCCTCTGGGTCTCAGTGTCTCAGGGCCTGTGGATCTCTGGGTCTCAGTGTCTCAGGGTCTCACGGCGTCAGGGCCTCTGGGTCTCAGGGCCTCTGGGTCTCAGTGTCTTAGGGTCTCAGGGCTTCTGGGTCTCTGTGTCTCTGAATCTCAGTGTCTCTGAGTCTCAGTGTCTCAGGGTCTCAGGGTCTCTGGGTCTCAGGGTCTCATGGTCTCTGGGTCTCTGTGTCTCAGGGTCTCAGGGCCTCTGGGTCTCTGTGTCTCACTGTCTCAGGGCCTCTGCTCACTGTCTCTCATGGTCTCAGGGCTTCTGGGTCTCAGGTTCTCAGTGTCTCAGGGTGCCAGGGTCTCACTACCTTTAGGTTCCAGGGTCTCAGGGTCTCAGGGTCACAGGGCCTCTGGGTCTCAGTGTCTCAGGGTCTCTGTGTCTCACTGTCTCAGTGTCTCAGGGCCTCTGGGTCACTGTGTCTCAGGGTCTCAGGGACTCTGGGTCTCTGTGAATCAGGTTCTCAGGGTCTCAGGGCCTCTGGGTCTCAGGGTCTCAGGGCCTCTGGGTCTCTGTGTCTCAGGGTCTCAGGGTCTCAGGGTCTCAGGGCCTCTGGGTCTCTGTGTCTCAGGGTCTCAGGCTCTCAGGGTCTCAGGGTCTCTGGGTCTCAATGTCTCAGTGTCTCAGGGTCTCAGGGCCTCTGGGTCTCTGGGTCTCTGGGTCTCTGAGTCTCAACCTCTCAGTGTCTCAGGGTCTCAGGGTCTCAGGGCCTCACTGTCTCAGGGTCTCAGGGCCTCAGGGACACTGTGTCTCAGGGTCTCAGGGCCTCTGGGTCTCTGGATCTCAGTGTCTCATGGTCTCTGGGCCTCTGGGTCTCAGGGTCTCAGTGTCTCAGAGTCTCAGGGCCTCTGGGTCTCTGTGTCTCAGGGTCTCAGGGCCTCTGGGTCTCTGTGTCTCAGGGTCTCAGGGCCTCTGGGTCTCTGGGTCTCTCAGTCCCAGTGTCTCAGTCTCTCAGGGTCTCATGGCCTCTGGGTCTCAATGTCTCAGTGTCTCAGGGTCTCAGGGCCTCTGTGTCTCAGGGTCTCAGGGCCTCTGGGTCTATGGGTCTCAATGTCTCAGGGTCACATGGACTCAGTGCCTCTAGGTCTCAGGGTCTCTGTGTCTCACTGTCTCAGGGTCTCAGGGCCACTGGGTCTCAGGGTCTCAGTGTCTCAGGGTCTCAGGGTCTCAGGGCCTCTAGGTCTCAGGGTCTCAGGGTCTCAGGGCCTCTCGGTCTCTGGGTCTCAGGGTCTCAGGGCCTTTGGGTCTCTGTGTCTCAGGGTCTCAGGGTCTCCGTGTCTCAGGGACTCAATGTCTCAGGGTCTCAGGGTCACATGGCCTTTGGGTCGCTGGGTCTCTGAGTCTCAATGTTTCAGTGTCTCAGGGTCTCTGGGCCTCTGGGTCTCTGAGTCTCAGTGTCTCAGTGTCTCTGTGTCTCAGGGTCCCAGGGTCTCAGGGCCTCGGGTGTCTGTGTCTCAGGGACTCAGTGCCTCTGGGTCTCAGGGTCTCTGTGTCTTAGGGTCTCAGGGCCTCTGTGTCTCTGTGTCTCAGGGTCTCAGGGTCTCAGTGTCCCAGGTCTCAGGGCCTTTGGGTCTCTGGGTCTCTGAGTCTCAGTGTCTCAGGGTCTCAGGGTCTCAGTTCCTCTGGGTCTCAGGGTCTCAGTGTTTCAGGGTCTCTGAGTCTCAGTGTCTCAGGGTCTCAGGTCCTCTGGGTCTCAGGGTCTCTGTGTCTCACTGTCTCAGGGTCTCAGGGCCCTTGGGTCACTGTGTCTCATGGTCTCAGGGCCTCTCGGTCTCAGGGTCTCAGTGTCTCAGGGTCTCAGGGCCTCTGGGTCTCAATGTCTCTGGGTCTCAGGGTCACATGGCCTTTGGGTCGCTGGGTCTCTGAGTCTGAATGTTTCAGTGTCTCGGGGTCTCAGGGCCTCTGGGTCTCTGGGTCTCAGTGTCTCAGGGCCTCTGGGCCTCAGGGTCTGAGTGTCTCAGGGTCCCAGGGACTCTGGGTCTCTGTGTCTCAGGTTCTCAGTGTCTCAGGGTCTCAGGGTCTCAGGGTCTCAGGCCCTCTAGGTCTCTGGGTCTCTGAGTCTCAATGTCTCAGTGTCTCAGGGTCTCAGTGTCTCAGGTCCTCTGGGTCTCAGGGTCTCAGTGTTTCAGGGTCTCAGGGCCTTTGGGTCTCTGGGTCTCTGAGTCTCAGTGTCTCAGGGTCTCAGGTCCTCTGGGTCTCAGGGTCTCTGTGTCTCACTGTCTCTGGGTCTCAGGGCCCTTGCGTCACTGTGTCTCATGGTCTCAGGGCCTCTCGGTCTCAGGGTCTCAGGGTCTCAGGGCCTCTGGGTCTCATTGTCTCAGGGACTCAGGGTCTCGGGGTCTCTGGGTCTCTGAGTCTCAATGTCTCTGGGTCTCAGGGTCACATGGCCTTTGGGTCGCTGGGTCTCTGAGTCTGAATGTTTCAGTGTCTCGGGGTCGCAGGGCCTCTGGGTCTCTGGGTCTCAGTGTCTCAGGGCCTCTGGGTCTCAGGGTCTGAGTGTCTCAGGGTCCCAGGGACTCTGGGTCTCTGTGTCTCAGGGTCTCAGGGTCTCAGGGCCTCTAGATCTCTGGGTCTCTGAGTCTCAATGTCTCAGTGTCTCAGGGTCTCAGGGACTCTGGGTCTCTGTGTCTCAGGGTCTCAGGGCCTCTGGGTCTCAGGGTCTCAGTGTCTCAGGGCCTCAGGGCCTCTGGGTCTCTGGGCCTCAATGTCTCAGTGCCTCAGGGTCTCAGGGACTCAGGGCCTCTGGTCTCTGTGTCTCAGTGTCTCAGAGTCTCAGGGCCTCTGGGTCTCTGTGTCTCAGGTTCTCAGGGCCTCTGGGTCTCTGGGTCTCAGTGTCTCAGGGTCTTAGGGTCCCAGGGTCTCTGGGTCTCAGTGTCTCAGGGCCTCTGGGTCTCAGGGACTCTGTGTCTGTATCTCAGGGTCTCACGGCCCCTGGTTCTCTTTATTCTGAGTCTCAATGTCTCAGTGTCTCAGGGTCTCAGGGTCACAGGGCCTCTGGGTCTCAGTGTCTCAGGGTCTCAGGGTCTCTGGTTCTCCAGGTCTCTGGGTCTCTGTGTCTCAGGGCCTCTGGGTCTCTGTGTCTCAGTGTCTCAGGGCCTCACTGTCTCAGGGTCTCAGGGCCTCTGGGTCACTGTGTCTCAGGGTCTCAGGGCCTCTAGGTCTCAGGGTCCATGGTCTCTGGGTCTCAGGGTCTCAGGGCCTCTGGGTCTCAGTGTCTGATGGTCTCAGGGCCTCTGGGTCTCTGGGTCTCAATGTCTCAGTGCCTCAGGGTCTCAGGGACTCAGGGCCTCTGGTCTCTGTGTCTCAGTGTCTCAGGGTCTTAGGGCCACTGGTTCTGTGTGTCTCAGTGTCTCAGGGTCTCACGGCCTCAGGGTCTCAGGGCCTCTGGGTCACTGTGTCTCAGGGTCTCAGGGCCTCTAGGTCTCAGGGTCCATGGTCTCTGGGTCTCAGGGTCTCAGGGCCTCTGGGTCTCAGTGTCTCATGGTCTCAGGGCCTCTGGGTCTCTGGGTCTCAATGTCTCAGTGCCTCAGGGTCTCAGGGACTCAGGGCCTCTGGTCTCTGTGTCTCAGTGTCTCAGGGTCTTAGGGCCACTGGTTCTGTGTGTCTCAGTGTCTCAGGGTCTCACGGCCTCAGGGACTCTGGGTCTCAGGGTCTCAGTGTCTCAGGGCATCTGGGTCTCTGTGTCTCTGAGTCTCAATGTCTCAGTGTCTCAGGGTCTCAGGGCCTCTGTGTCTCTGAGTCTTAGTGTCTCAGTGTCTCAGGGTCTCAGGGCCTCTGGGTTTCTGAGTCTCAATGTCTCAGGGTCTCAGGGTCTCAGGGCCTCTGGGTCTCTGTGTCTCAGGGTCTCAGGGTCTCAGGGCCTCTGGGTTTCTGAGTCCCAATGTCTCAGGGTCTCAGGGTTTCAGGGCATCTGGGATCTGTGTCTCAGGTTCTCAGGGACTCTGGGTCTCAGGGCCTCTGGGTCTCTGCGTCTCATTGTCTCAGAGTCTCAAGGCCTCTGGGTTTCAGGGTCTTAGTGTCTCAGGGTCTCAGGGCCTCTGGGTATCTGAGTCTCAATGTCTCAGGTTCTCAGGGTCTCAGGGCCTCTGGGTCTCAGGGTCTCAGTGTCTCAGGGCCTCTGGGTCTCTGAGTCTCAATGTCTCAGGTTCTCATGGTCTCAGGGCCTCTGGGTCTCAGGGTCTCAGTGTCTCAGGGCCTCAGGGCCTCTGAGTCTCAGGGCCTCTGGGTCTCTGTGTCTCAGGGTCTCAGGGCCTCTGGGTCTCTGTGTCTTAGGGCCTCTGGGTCTCTGTGTCTCAGTGTCTCAGGGTCTCAGGGCCTCAGGGTCTCTTGGTCTCAGTGTCTCATGGTCTCAGGGCTTCTTGGTCTCTGTGTCTCAGGGCCTCTGGGTCTCTGGCTCTCAGTGTCTAAGGGTCTCAGGGCCTCTGGGTTTCTGGGACTCTGAGTCTCAATGTCTCAGTGTCTCAGGGTCTCAGGGTCTCTGTGTATCAGTGTCTCTGTGTCTCAGGGCTCAGTGTCTCAGCGTCTCAGTGTCTCAGGGTCTCAGGGTCTCTGTGTATCAATGTCTCAGGGTTTCAGGATCTCAGTGTCTCAGGGTCTCAGTGTCTCAGGGCCTCAGTCTCTCTGAGCCTCTGGGACTCAGGGAATCAGGGTCTCAGAGTCTCAGCTCTCAGTGTCTCAGGGACTCAGAGTCTCAGAGTCTCAGCTCTCCGTGTCTCAGGGTCTCAGGGTCTCAGTGTCTCTGTATCCCAGGGTCTCAAGTATCTCAGTGTCACAGGGTCTCAGTGTCACTGGGTCTCTGGGTCTCAGGGTCTCAGTGTCTCAGTGTCACACGGTCTCAGTGTCTCAGGGTCTCTGGGTCTCAGTTTGTCATGGTTTCAGGGTCTCTGTGTCTCAGTGTCTCAGGGTCTCAGGGTCTCTGGGTCACTGCGTGTCTGGGTCTCAGTGACTCTGGGTCTCAGTGCCTCAGGGACTCTGGGTCTATGGGTCTCAGTGTCTCAGGGTCTCAGGGTTTCAGGGTCGCAACGTCTCTGTGTCTCAGGGTCTCTGTGTCTCAGGGTCTCTGCGTCTCTGGTCCTTTGGGTCTCAGGGTCTCTGTTCCCAAGTGTCTCAGGGTCTCAGTCTCTCAAGGTCTCAGTGTCTCAAGGCCTCTGGGTCTCTGTGTCTCTGAGTCTCAGTGTCTCAGTGTCCCAGGGTCTCAGGGCCTCTGGGTCTCTGTGTCTCAGGGTCTCAGGGCCTCTGGGTCACTGTCTCTCAGGGTCTCAGGGCCTCTCGGTCTCAGGGTCTCAGTGCCTCAGGGTCTCAGGGTCTCAGGGCCTATAGGTCTCATGG
The DNA here is from genome assembly GCF_965287045.1 of Carcharhinus amblyrhynchos. NCBI lineage: Eukaryota > Metazoa > Chordata > Chondrichthyes > Carcharhiniformes > Carcharhinidae > Carcharhinus > Carcharhinus amblyrhynchos. The sequence goes on from NW_027649814.1 coordinate 498,794, forward strand.
TCTCAGGGTCTCTGGGTCTCTATGTCTCAGGGCCTCTGGGTCTTTGGGTCTCTGGGTCTCAGGGTCTCAGGGCCTCTGGGTCTCAGGGTCTCCGGGCCTCTGGGTCTCTGTGTCTCAGGGTCTCAGGGTCTCAGGTTCTCAGGGCCTCTGGGTCTCCGGGTCTCTGATTCACAGTGTCTCAGGGTCACAGGGTCTCAGGGCCTCTGGGTCTCTGGGTATCTGAGTCTCCATGTCTCACTGTCTCAGGGTCTCAGGGCCTCTGGGTGGGTCTCTGAGTCTCAGTGTCTCAGTGTCTCAGGTTCTCAGGACCTCTGGGTCTCTCTGTCTCATGTCCTCTGGGTCTCTGGGTTTCTGATTCTCAATGTCTCAGTGTCTCAGGGTCTCATGGTCTCAGGGCCTCTGGGTCTCTGTGTCTCTGTGTCTCAGGGTCTCAGGGCATCTGGGTCTCTATGTCTCAGGGTCTCAGGGCCTCTGGGTCTCAGGGCCTCTGGGTCTCAGGGCCTCTGGGTCTCTGTGTCTCAATGTCTCAGGGCCTCTGGGTTTCAGGGTCTCAGTGTCTCAGAGTCTCAGTCCCTCAAGGCCTCTGGGTCTCTGTGTCTCAGGGTCTCACGACCTCAGGGTCTCTGGGTCTCAGGGTCTCAGGGTCTCAGTGTCTCAGTGTCTCAGGGTCTCAGGGCCTCTGGGTCTCTGGGTCTCAGTTTCTCAGTGTCTCAGGGTCGCAGGGTCTCAGGGCCTCTGGGTCTCTGTGTCTCAGGGTCTCACGACCTCAGGACTCTGGGTCTCAGGGTCTCAGTATCTCAGGGTCTCAGGGCCTCTGGGTCTCTGGGTCTCAGTTTCTCAATGTCTCAGGGTCTCAGGGCCTCTGGGTCTCTGTGTCTCACTGTGTCAGGGCCTCTGGGTCACTCTCTCTCAGGGTCTCAGGGCCTCTCGGTCTCAGGGTCTCAGTGCCTCAGGGTCTCAGGGCCTATAGGTCTCAGGGTCTCAGGGTCTCTGGGTCACTGGGTCTCTGTGTCTCAAGGTCTCAACTCCTCTGGGTCTCTGGGTCTCTGGGTCTCAAGGTCTCAGGGCCTCTGGGTCTCTGGGTCTCTGTGTCTCAGTGTCTCAGGGTCTCAGGGCCTCTGGGTCTCTGGGTCTCTGAGTCACAGTGTCTCAGTGTCGCAGGGTCTCAGGGTCTCTGGGTCTCTGACTCTCAACGTCTCAGGGTCTCAGTGTATCAGGGACTCAGGGTCTCTGCGTCTCTGTGTCTCAGTGCCTCTTGGTCTCAGGGTCTCAGTGTCTCAGTGTCTCAGTCTCTCAGTCTCTCAGGGTCTCAGGGCCTCTGGGTCTCAGGGTCTCAGTGTCTCAGAGTCTCAGTGCCTCTGGGTCTCAGTGTCTCTGAGTCTCAGTGTCTCAGGGTCTCACGGCCTCAGAGACTCTGGGTCTTAGGGTCTCAGTGTCTCAGGGCCTCTGGGTCTCTGTGTCTCTGAGTCTCAGTGTCTCAGTGTCCCAGGGTCTCAGGGTCTCAGGGCCTCTGGGTCTCTGTGTCTCACTGTCTCAGGGCCTTTGGGTCACTGTCTCTCAGGGTCTCAGGGCCTCTCGGTCTCAGGGTCTCAGGGTCTCTGGGTCTCTCTGTCTCAGGGCCTCTGTGTGTCTGGGTCTCAGGGTCTCAGGGCCCCTGGGTCTCTGTGTCTCAGGGTCTCAGGGCCTCTGGGTCTCTGGGTCTCAGTTTCTCAGTGTCTCAGGGTCTCAGGGACTCAGGGTCTCAGGGCCTCTCGGTCTCAGGGTCTCAGTGCCTCAGGGTCTCAGGGTCTCAGGGCCTATAGGTCTCAGGGTCTCTGGGTCTCTGTGTCTCAGGGTCTCAGGGCCTCTGGGTCTCTGGGTCTCAGGGTCTCAGGGCCTCTGGGTCTCTGTGTCTCAGGGTCTCTGGGTCTCAGTATCTCAGTGTCCCAGGGTCTCAGGGTCTCAGGGCCTCTGGGTCTCTGTGTCTCACTGTCTCAGGGCCTTTGGGTCACTGTCTCTCAGGGTCTCAGGGCCTCTCGGTCTCAGGGACTCAGGGTCTCAGGGTCTCAGGGCCTCTCGGTCTCAGGGTCTCAGTGCCTCAGGGTCTCAGGGTCTCTGGGTCTTAGGGTCTCTGTGTCTCAGAGTCTCAGGGCCTCAGGGCCTCTGGGTCTCTGTGTCTCAGGGTCTCAGGGCATCTGGGTCTCTATGTCTCAGGGCCTCTGGGTCTCAGGGCCTCTGGGTCTCTGTGTCTCATTGTCTCAGGGTCTCAGGGCCTCTGGGTTTCAGGGTCTCAGTGTCTCAGGGTCTCAGGCCCTCAGTCCCTCAGGGTCTCTGGGTCACTGTGTCTCAGGGTCTCAGGGCCTCTGGGTCTCAGGGTCTCAGTGTCTCAGCGTCTCAGGGCCTCTGGGTCTCTGTGTCTCAGGGCCTCTTGGTCTCAGGGTCTCAGTGTCTCAGGGACTCAGGGCCTCGGGGTTTACCTGTCTCAGGATCTCAGGGCCTCTGGGTCTCTGTGTCTCACTGTCTCAGGGCCTTTGGGTCACTGTCTCTCAGGGTCTCAGGGCCTCTCGGTCTCAGGGACTCAGGGTCTCAGGGTCTCAGGGTCTCAGGGCCTCTCGGTCTCAGGGTCTCAGTGCCTCAGGGTCTCAGGGTCTCAGGGTCTCTGGGTCTCTGTGTCTCAGGGTCTCAGGGTCTCTGGGTCTCTGTGTCTCAGGGTCTCAGGGCCTCTGGGTCTCTGGGTCTCTGTGTCTCAGAGTCTCAGGGCCTCAGGGCCTCAGGGCCTCTGGGTCTCTGTGTCTCAGGGTCTCAGGGCATCTGGGTCTCTATGTCTCAGGGCCTCTGGGTCTCAGGGCCTCTGGGTCTCTGTGTCTCATTGTCTCAGGGTCTCAGGGCCTCTGGGTTTCAGGGTCTCAGTGTCTCAGGGTCTCAGGCCCTCAGTCCCTCAGGGTCTCTGGGTCACTGTGTCTCAGGGTCTCAGGGCCTCTGGGTCTCAGGGTCTCAGTGTCTCAGCGTCTCAGGGCCTCTGGGTCTCTGTGTCTCAGGGCCTCTTGGTCTCAGGGTCTCAGTGTCTCAGGGACTCAGGGCCTCGGGGTTTACCTGTCTCAGGATCTCAGGGCCTCTGGGTCTCTGGGTCTCAGGGTCTCAGTGTCTCAGGGTCTCAGGGCCTCTGAGTCTCAGTGTCTCAGTGTCTCAGGGTCTCAGGGCCTCTGGGTCTCTGTGTCTCAGGGCCTCTGTGTCTCTGTGTCTCAGTGTCTCAGGGTCTCAGGGCCTCTGGGTCTCTGTGTCTCTGGGTCTCAGGGCCTCTGGGTCTCTGAGTCTCAATGTCTCAATATCTCATGGTCTCAGGGCTTCCGGGTCTCTGTATCTCTGGGCCTCTGGGTCTCTGGGTCTCAGTGTCTAAGGGTCTCAGGGCCTCTTGTCTCTGGGTCTCTGAGTCTCAATGTCTCAGAGTCTCAGGGTCTCAGGGCCTGTGGGTCTCAGTGTCTCAGGGTCTCAGGGTCTCAGGACCTCTGAGTCTCAATGTCTCTGGGCCTCTTGGTCTCAGGGTCTCAGTGTCTCAGTGACTCAGGGCCTCTGGGTCTTTCTGTCTCAGGATCTCAGGGCCTCTGGGTCTCAGTGTCTCAGGGTCTCAGGGTCTCTGTGTCTCAGGGCCTCAGGGCCTCTGGGTCTCAGGGTCTCAGTGTCTCAGGGTCTCTGGGCCTCTGGGTCTCAGTGTCTCAGGGTCTCACGGCCTCAGGGACTCTGGGTCTCAGGGTCTCAGTGTCTCAGGGCCTCTGGGTCTCTGTGTCTCTGAGTCTCAGTGTCTCAGGGACTCAGGGCCTCTGGGTCTCAGGGTCTCAGGGTCTCAGGGTCTCAGTGTCTCAGGGTCTCAGGGTCTCTGGGTCACTGCGTGTCTGGGTCTCAGTGACTCTGGGTCTCAGTGCCTTAGGGTCTCTGGGACTATGGCGCTCAGGGACTCTGGGTCTCTGGGTCTCAGTGTCTCAGGGTCTCAGGGTTTCAGGGTCGCAACGTCTCTGTGCCTCATTGTCTCTGTCCCAGTGTCTCGGTGTTTCAGTGTCTCAGGGTCTCAGGGTCTCAGTGTTTCAGTGTCTCAGTGTCTCATGTTCTCAGGGTCTCAGGCTCTCTGGGTCTCAGGGTCCCTGTGCCTCAGGGTCTCCGGGTCTCAGGGTCTCTGCGTCTCTGGTCCTTTCAGTCTCAGGGTCTCTGTGCCTCAGTGTCTCAGGGTCTCAGTCTCTCAAGGTCTCAGTGTCTCTGGGTCTCAGGGGCTCATGGTCACAGTCTCTCAGTGTCTCAGGGTCTCAGTGTCTCTGTGTCTCTGTGTCTCAGTCTCTCAGTGTCTCAGTGTCTCAGTGTCTCCGTGTCTCAGGGTCTCGTTGTCTCAGTGTCTCACTGTCTCAGGGTCTCAGTGTCTCAGGGTCTCAGTGTCTCACTGTCTCAGTGTCTCTGTGTTTCATGGTATCAGTGTCTCAGGGTCTCAGGGTCTCTGTGTATCAGGGTCTCAGGGTCTCAGGGCCTCTGGGACTCTGAGTCTCAATGTCTCAGTGTCTCAGGGTCTCTGAATCTCAGTGTCTCAGGGTCTCAGGGCCTCTGGGTCTCAGGGACTCAGGGTCTCTGTGTCTCAGGGTCTCAGGGTCTCTGGGTTTCTGTGCCTCAGTGTCTCAGGGTCTCAGGGCCTCTGGGTCTCAGTGTCTCAGGGTCTCTGGGTCTCAGGGTCTCAGGGCCTCTGTGTCTCTGTGTCTCAGGATCTCAGGGTCTCACGGCCTCTGGGTCTCAGGGACTCAGGGTCTCAGTGTCTCAGGGTCTCAGGGTCTCTTGTCTCAGGGTCTCAGGACTTCAGGGTCTCTGGGTCGCAGTGGCTCAGGGTCTCAGGGCCTCTGGGTCTCAGGGTCACATTGCCTCAGGGTCTCAGGGCCTCTGGGTCTCAGTGTCTCAGGGTCTCAGGGCCTTTGGGTCTCTGAGTCTCTGAGTCTCTATATCTCAGTGTCTCAATGTCTCAGGGTCTCAGGGCCTCTGTGTATCAGGGTCTCTGTGTCTCAGGGCCTCTGGGTCTCTGTGTCTCAGTGTCTCAGGGTCTCAGGGCCTCTGGGTCTCTGTGCCTCAGGGTCTCAGTGTCTCAGGGCCTCTGGTCTCTGTGTCTCAGTGTCTCAGGGTCTCAGGGCCTCTGGGTCTGTCTGTCTCAGTGTCTCAGGGTCTCAGGGCCTCTGTGTCTCTGAGTCTCAATGTCTCAGTGTCTCAGGGTCTCAGGGCCTCTGGGTCTCTGTGTCTCAGGGTCTTCGGTGTTCAGTGTCTCAGGGTCTCAGGGCCGTTGTGTCTCAGGGTCTCAGGGCCTCTCGGTCTCAGGGTCCAGGGTCTCTGTGTCTCAGGGTCTCAGGGTCTCAGGGCCTCTGGGTCTCTGTGTCTCAGGGTCTCAGGGCCTCTGGGTCTCTGTGTCTCAGTGTCTCAGGGTCTCAGGGCCTCTGGGTCTCTGTGTCTCAGGGTCTCACGGCCACAGGGACTCTGGGTCTCAGGGTCTCACATTGTCTCAGGGCCTCTGGGTCTCTGTGTCTCTGAGTCTCAGTGTCTCAGTGTCTCAGGGTCTCAGGGCCTCTGGGTTTCTGAGTCTCAATGTCTCAGGGTCTCAGGGTCTCAGGGCCTCTGGGTCTCTGTGTCTCAGGGTCTCAGGGTTTCAGGGCATCTGGGTCTCTGTGTCTCACGGTCTCTGGGCCTCTGGGTCTCTGTCTCTCATTGTCTCATGGTCTCAGGGCCTCTGGGTTTCAGGGTCTCAGTGTCTCAGGGTCTCAGGGCCTCTAGGTCTCAGGGTCTCAGTGCCTCAGGGTCTCTGGGTCTCTATGTCTCAGGGTCTCAGGGCCTCTGGGTGTCTGAGTCTCAATGTCTCAGGTTCTCAGGGTCTCAGGGCCTCTGGGTCTCAGGGTCTCAGTGTCTCAGGTCCTCAGGGCCTCTGAGTCTCAATGTCTCAGTATCTCAGGGTCTCAGGGCCTCTGGGTCTCAGGGTCTCAGGGCCTCAGAGTCTCTTGGTCTCAGGGTCTCAGTGTTTCAGGGCGTATGGGTCTCTGAGTCTCAATGACTCAGGGTCTCAGTGTCACATGGCCTTTGGGTCGCTGGGTCTCTGAGTCTCAATGTTTCAGTGTCTCAGGGTCTCAGGGCCTCTGGGTCTCTGAGTCTCAATGTCTCAGTGTCTCAGGGTCCCAGGGTCTCAGGGCCTCTGTGTCTCAGGGTCTCAGGGTCTCACGGTTTCTGTGTCTCAGGGTCTCTGGATCTCTCGTTCTCAGGATTTCTGGGTCTCAGTGTATCAGTTTTCTCAGGGTCTCAGTGTCTCTGGGTCTCATGGTCACAGTCTCTCAGTGTCTCAGTGTATCAGTTTTCTCAGGGTGTCAGTGTCTCTGGGTCTCATGGTCACAGTCTCTCAGTGTCTCAGGGTCTCTGGTTCCCTGGGTCCCAGGGTCTCAGTGTCTCAGTGTGTCATTGTCTCAGGTTCTCAGTGTCTCATTTTCTCAGGGTCTCTCGGCTTCAGGGTTTTCAGTGTCTCAGTGTCTCAGGGTCTCATGGTCACATTGTGTCAGTGCCTCAGGGTCTCAGTTTCTCAGTGTCTCAGAGTGTCAGGGACTCAGAGTTTCAGTGTCTCAGGGGCTCAGGGACTCAGTGCCTCTGTGTCTCAGTGTCTCTGTGTCTCCGGGCTCAGTGTCTCTGTGTCTCAGTGTCTCTGTGTCTCAGTGTCTCAGTGTCTCAGGGTCTGTGGGTCTCAGGGCCTCAATGTCTCAGTGTCTCAGTGTCGCAGTGTCTCAGGGTCTCAGTGTCTCAGGGTCTCGGGGTCTCAGGGTCCCAGCGTCTCAGGGTCTCAGGGTCTCACTGCCTCAGATCTCAGTTTCTCAGTGCCTCAGTGTCGCAGGGTCTCAGTGTCTCAGGGTCTCTGTGTATCAGTGTCTCAGGGTGTCAGTGTCTCAGGGTCTCAGTGTCTCAGGGTCTCAGTGTCTCAATGTCTCAGTGTCTCAGGGTCTCAGTATCTCAGTGTCTCAGGGTCTCAGTGTCACTGGGTCTCTGGGTCTCAGGGTCTCAGTGTCTCAGGGTCTCAGTTTCTCAGTGTCTCAGAGTGTCAGCGACTCAGAGTTTCAGTGTCTCAGGGGCTCAGGGCCTCAGTGCCTCTGTGTCTCAGTGTCTCTGTGTCTCCGGGCTCAGTGTCTCTGTGTCTCAGTGTCTCAGGGTCTCAGTGTCTCAGTTTCTCAGGGTCTCAGTGTCTCAGGGTCTCTGTGCCTCAGTGTCGCAGTGTCTCAGTGTCTCAGGGTCTCAGTGTCTCAGGGTCTCTGGGTCCCAGGGTCTCAGTGTCTCAGTGTCTGAGGGTCTCAGGGTCTCTGTGTCACTGTGTCTCAGGGTCTCTGGGTCCCAGGGTCTCAGTGTCTCAGTGTCTCAGGGTCTCAGGGCCTCTGGGTCTCTGTGTCTCATGTTCTCAGGGCCTCTGGGTCTCAGGGTCTTAGGGTCTCAGGGTCTTTGGGTCTCACGGTCTCTGAGTCTCCATGTCTCAGTGTCTCAGGGTCTCAGGGCATCTGGGTCTCAGTGTCTCAGGGCCTCTGGGTCTCAGAGTCTCTGTGTCTGTGTCTCAGGGTCTCACGGCCTCTGGTTCTCTTGGTTTCTGAGTCTCAATGTCTCAGTGTCTCATGGTCTCAGGGCCTTTGGGTCTCAGTGTCTCAGGGCCTCTGGGTCTCCAGGTCTCTGGGTCTCTGTGTCTCAGGGTCTCAGGGCCTCTGGGTCTCTGTCTCTCAGTGTCTCAGGGCCTCACTGTCTCAGGGTCTCAGGGCCTCAGGGTCACTGTGTCTCAGGGTCTCAGGGCCGTTTGTCACAGGGTCTCACGGCCTCTGGGTCTCTTTGTCTCTGAGTCTCAATGTCTCAGTGTCTCAGTGTCTCAGGGTCTCAGGGCCTCTGGGTCTCTGAGTCTCAATGTCTCATTGTCTCAATGTCTCAGGGTCTCAGGGCCTCTGGGTCTCAGTGTCTCGGTGTCTCAGTGTCTCAGGACTTCTGGGTCTCTGAGTCTCAGTGTCTCATGGTCGCAGGTTCTCAGGGCCTCTGGGTCTCAGGGTCTCAGGGCCTCTGGGTCTCTGTCTCAGGGTCGCAGTGCCTCTGGGTCTCAGAGTCTCAATGTCTCAGGGTCTCAGGACTTCAGGACCTCAGGGCATCTGGGTCTCAGGGTCTCTGTGTCTTAGGGTCTCAGGGCCTCTGGGTCTCTGTGTCTCAGGTTCACAGTCTCTCAGTGTCTCAGTGTCTCAGTGTCTCAGGGTCTCTGGTTCCCTGGGTCCCAGGGTCTCAGTGTCTCAGTGTGTCATTGTCTCAGGTTCTCAGTGTCTCATTTTCTCAGGGTCTCTTGGCTTCAGGGTTTTCAGTGTCTCAGTGTCTCAGGGTCTCATGGTCACATTGTGTCAGTGCCTCAGGGTCTCAGTTTCTCAGTGTCTCAGAGTGTCAGGGACTCAGAGTTTCAGTGTCTCAGGGGCTCAGGGACTCAGTGCCTCTGTGTCTCAGTGTCTCTGTGTCTCAGTGTCTCAGGGTCTCAGTGTCTCAGGATCTGTGGGTCTCAGTGTCTCAGTGTCGCAGTGTCTCAGGGTCTCAGGGTCCCAGCGTCTCAGGGTCTCAGGGTCTCACTGCCTCAGATCTCAGTTTCTCAGGGCCTCAGTGTCGCAGGGTCTCAGTGTCTCAGGGTCTCTGTGTATCAGTGTCTCAGGGTGTCAGTGTCTCAGGGTCTCAGTGTCTCAGGGTCTCAGTGTCTCAATGTCTCAGTGTCTCAGGGTCTCAGTATCTCAGTGTCTCAGGGTCTCAGTGTCACTGGGTCTCTGGGTCTCAGGGTCTCAGTGTCTCAATGTCGCACGGTCTCAGTGTCTCAGTGTCGCACGGTCTCAGTGTCTCAGGGTCTCTGGGTCTCAGTTTGTCATGGTTTCAGGGTCTCTGTGTCTCAGTGTCTCAGGGTCTCAGGGTATCTGGGTCACTGCGTGTCTGGGTCTCAGTGATTCTGGGTCTCAGTGCCTCAGGGTCTCTGGGTCTATGGCTCTCAGGGACTCTGGGTCTCTGGGTCTCAGGGTCTCAGGCTCTCAGGGTTTCATGGTCGCAACGTCTCTGTGCCTCAATGTCTCTGTCCCAGTGTCTCGGTGTCTCTGTGTCTCAGGGTCTCCGGGTCTCCGGGTCTCTGCGTCTCTGGTCCTTTGGGTCTCAGGGTCTCTGTCCCAGTGTCTCGGTGTCTCTGTGTCTCAGGGTCTGCGGGTCTCTGCGTCTCTGGTCCTTTGGGTCTCAGGGTCTCTGTGCCTCAGTGCCTCAGTGTCTCAGGGTCTCAGTCTCTCAAGGTCTCAGTGTCTCTGGGTCTCAGGGGCTCATGGTCACAGTCTCTCAGTGTCTCAGGGTCTCAGTGTCTCAGGGTCTCAGTGTCTCAAGGTCTCTGGTTCCCTGGGTCGGAGGGTCTCAGTGTATCATTGTCTCAGGTTCTCAGTGTCTCATTTTCTTAGGGTCTCTGGGTCTCAGGATCTCAGTGTCTCAGGGTCTCACAGTTACATTGTCTCAGTGTCTCTTGGTCTCAGGGTCTCAGCTTCTCAGGGTCTCTGGGTCTCAGTTTCTCAGTGTCTCAGAGTCTCAGGGACTCAGAGTCTCAGTGTCTCAGGGGCTCAGGGCCTCAGTGCCTCTATGTCTCAGGGTCTCAGTGTCTCAGGGCCTCAGTGTCTCCATGTCTCCGTGTCTCAGGGTCTCAGTGTCTCAGTGTCTCCCTGTCTCAGTGTCTCAGTGTCTCACTGTCTCAGTGTCTCTGTGTTTCAGGGTATCAGGGTCTTAGGGTCTCAGGGTCTCTGGGTATCAGTGTCTCAGTGTCTCAGGGTCTAAGAGTCACTGGGTCTCTGGGTCTCAGGGTCTCAGGTTTTCAGGGTTGCAGTGTCTCAATGTCTCAGGGTCTCATTGTCGCAGGGTATCAGTGCCTCAGGTTCTCAGGTTGTCTTTGTCTCTGGGTCTCTGCTTCTTAGGGCCCCTGGGTCTCCAGGTCTCAGTTTCTCTGGGTCTCTGTGTCTCAGGGTCTCAGTGTTTCAGGGTTTCTGGGTCTCAGGGTCTCTGTGTCTCAGTGTCTCAGGGTCTCAGCTTCTCAGTGTCTCAGTGTTTCAGGGTCTCAGTGTCTCAGGGTCTCAGTGGCTCAGTGTCTCAGGGTCTCAGTGTCTCAGGGTTTCAGGGTCTCTGGGTCTCTGGATCTCTGGTTCTCAGAGTCTCTGGGTCTCAGGGTCTCATTTTCTCAGGGTCTCTGTGTATCAGGGTGTCAGGGTCTCAGGGTTTCAGGGTTGCAGCGTCTCAATGTCTCAGTGTCTCAGTGCCACAGGGTCTCAGTGTCTCAGGGTCTCAGGTTCTCTTGGTCTCAGGGTCTCTGTTTCTCAGGGTCTCAGGGTCTCAGTGTATCAGTGTCTCAGGGTCTCAGTGTCTCATAGAACATAGAACATAGAACATTACAGCGCAGAACAGGCCCTTCGGCCCACGATGTTGCGCCGACCAGTTACAAAAACAATGACCCACTAGCCTATACCAATCCCTTTTCGTCCATAAACCTATCCAGAGATCTCTTAAACGCCCCCAAACTAGACGCATTTACAACTGCAGCAGGCAGGGCATTCCAATCCCTCACCACCCGCTGGGTAAAGAACCTACCCCTGACATCCGTCCTGTAGCTACCCCCCCTTAATTTAAAGCCATGCCCCCTCGTGCTAGCTTTCTCCATCCGAGGAAAAAGGCTATCACTATCCACCCTATCTAAACCTCTAATCATCTTATATGTTTCAATAAGATCCCCTCTTAGCCGCCTTCTTTCCAACGAAAACAACCCTAAATCCCTCAGTCTCTCCTCATAGGACCTCCCCACCATACCAGGCAACATCCTAGTAAACCTCCTCTGCACCCTCTCCAACGCCTCCACATCCTTCTTGTAATGCGGGGACCAGAACTGCACACAGTACTCCAAGTGCGGCCGCACTAGAGTAGTGTACAGTTGCAACATTACACTGCGACTCCTAAATTCAATCCCCCTACCAATAAACGCCAAGACACCGTACGCCTTCTTGACAACCTTATCTACTTGATTCCCAACTTTCAGGGATCTATGTACACACACACCTAGATCCCTCTGTTCATCCACACTATTCAAAGTCCTCCCGTTAGCCCTATACTCGACACATCTGTTGCTCCTACCAAAGTGAATTACCTCACACTTCTCCGCATTAAATTCCATCCGCCACCTCTCGGCCCAGCTCTGCAACCTATCTAAGTCTCCCTGCAGACTATGACACCCTTCCTCACAATCTACCACACCTCCAACTTTGGTGTCATCAGCAAATTTACTAATCCACCCAACTATACCCTCATCCAGATCATTAATAAAAATTACAAACAACAGTGGCCCCAAAACAGATCCCTGAGGCACACCACTCGTAACTGCACTCCATGATGAATATTTACCATCCACCACCACCCTCTGTCTCCTATCTGATAGCCAATTCCTGATCCAACTTCCTAGATTACCCACAATCCCATACATCTGCATTTTCTGCAGAAGCCTACCATGGTGAACCTTATCGAACGCCTTACTAAAATCCATGTATACCACGTCAACTGCCTTACCCCCATCCACCTCTTTGGTCACCTTCTCAAAAAACTCAATAAGGTTAGTAAGGCACGACCTACCTGCTACAAAACCATGCTGACTATTTCTAATCAATTCATTACACTCCAAATAACTATAAATCCTATCCCTAATAATTTTTTCTAAAACCTTGCCCACAACAGAAGTAAGACTCACCGGTCTATAATTCCCGGCAAAGTCTCTGTTCCCCTTCTTAAACAATGGGACAACATTCGCTATCCTCCAATCCTCCGGGACTACACCAGAGACCAATGACGACCTGAAGATCTGAGCCAGAGGCTCTGCAATCACCTCTCTAGCCTCCCAGAGAATCCTACGGTAGATCCCATCCGGACCAGGGGACTTATCTATTTTCAGCCCCTCAAGAATTTCCAGCACATCCCCTTTATCAACCGTAATACTGTCTATTTTACACCCCTGCAACCCAATGTCCTCCTCAGCTATATTCATGTCCCCCTGCGTGAACACCGAAGAGAAATATTGGTTCAATACTTCTCCAATCTCCTCCGGTTCCACACACAACTTCCCCCTGCTGTCTGTAACTGGCCCTAATCTTGCCCTGACCAACCTTCTGTTCTTGACATACCTATAGAACGCCTTAGGATTCTCCTTAATCCTATCAGCCAAAGTCTTCTCATGTCCTCTTTTAGCCCTTCTCAACTCACTCTTCAACTCCCTCCTAGCCAATCTAAAGCTTTCTAGTGCACTATCTGAGCCCTCCAATCTCATCCGAACATAAGCCTCCTTTTTCTTTTTAACCATCGACTCAACTCTTTTAGTGCACCACGGTTCCCTAGATCTACCAAATCCACCATGCCTGACAGGGACATACCTATCAAGGACTCGCAGTAGCTGCTCCTTGAAAAAACTCCACATTTCAGACGTTCCCAGTCCCTGTAATCCCCTAATCCAATCCATGCTTCCTAATTCACTCCTGATAGCCTCATAATCGCCCTTACCCCAGCTAAAATTGCTGACCCGAGGTTCATGCCTATCTCTTCCCATCACTAAGGTGAACGTAACCGAATTGTGGTCACTATCACCAAAATGCACACCAACTTCCAAGTCTAGCACCTGGTCTGGCTCATTTCCCAGCACCAAATCCAATATAGCCTCACCTCTAGTTGGCCTGTCTACATACTGAGACAAAAAACCTTCCTGCACGCTTTGTACAAACACTGACCCCTCTAGCGAGCTAGAACTATAGCAACTCCAATCAATATTCGTAAAGTTAAAGTCCCCCATAACAATTACCCTATTATTTTCACTCCTAACCAGGATTGTCTCCGCAATCCTTTCCTCAACCTCTCTAGAACTTTTAGGAGGTCTATAAAAGACTCCCAACAGGGTGACCTCTCCTCTCCTATTTCTAATCTCCGCCCATACTACCTCAACTGACAAGTCCTCATCAAACTTTCTCTCCGACACTGTGATACAGTCCTTGACTAGCAATGCTACCCCACCCCCCCTTCTACCTTCTTCTCTACTCCGACTAAAGCATTTGTACCCCGGAACCTGCAACATCCATTCCTGACCCTGCTCTATCCATGTCTCAGAAATGGCCACAACATCAAAGTCCCAGGTACTGATCCACGCTGCAAGTTCATCCACTTTATTGCGAATACTCCTCGCATTAAAGTACACGCATTTCAAACCCTGCTCCGCCCCACCCCCACTATGCCGTGCCTTGCATTCCCCAACTATGCCCCCCTCACTTTCACCCCCTTTCCTCACTATCCCTCCCCCACTCCGAATCAGTTTAAACCTTCCTGCATCGCTTTTGCAAATTTACCCCCCAGGATATTGATTCCCCTCTGGTTCAGGTGTAGACCATCACTCTTATAGAGGTCCCACCTTCCCCAGAATGAGCCCCAATTGCTCAAGTACCTGAACCCCTCCCTCCTGCACCATCCCCTCAGCCACGAGTTCAAACTTTCCCTCTCTCTATTCCTCTCTAAACTATCCCGTGGCACAGGCAAGAGTCCAGATATAACTACTCTTTCTGACTTCGCCTTTTGTTTCCACCCCAACTCCATAAATCTTTGCTTAATATCCCCTTCCCTTAATCTCCCTATGTCATGTGTCATAAGAACATAAGAACATAAGAACATAAGAAATAGGAGCAGGAGTAGGCCATCTGGCCCTTCGAGCCTGCCCCGCCATTCAATAAGATCATGGCTGATCTGTCGTGGCTCAGTTTCACTTTCCCGCCCTCTCCCCATAACCCTTAATCCCCTCTCTTATCAAAAACCCATCAACCCGCTTCTTAAAAATATTTAGCGAGGCAGCCTCCACCACTTCAACGGGCAGAGAATTCCAGAGATTCACCACCCTTTGAGTGAAGAAGTTCCTCCTCAACTCCGTTCTGAACCGCCCCCCCTTTTGAACTATAACTTGGGGTTGATCTCCCTCTCCCCTAAGAGTCCTGAATACTCTGTCCGATACATCCTGGACCCCAGCCCCTGGTAGGCAACACACCAGCCCAGAGTCCCTACCCTTACCTCCAACTCTCCTATCCGTCCCCATAACTGTGGAGTCCCCAATCACGAGGCCCAATCTCTTACCCCTAACCACCTGAGGCTTGCCAATAGGCTCACCCCCAGAGACCTGCTCCCTTTGGCTATCCCCAGTTGATTTCTCCTCAACTGTAGCCTCCAGGACCGAGAACCTATTTTGGAGGGGAACAGCCCCAGGGGATTGTCCCCCCAACTGCTTTTTGCCCCTCTTCCTGGCAGTGACCCAAGACTTATTCCTAGGAGTGACTATCTCCTTATAACTCCTTTCTATGTCCGCCTCCACTTCCCGAATTATACGGAGCTCCTCTAATTCCCCTTCCAGCTCCTTTACACGCTCCTCCAGAAACTGCAATCTAACACACTTCCCACAAGTAAAATCACCTGAAACACTGTGGGAGTCCCTCACTACATACATCCCACAGGAGATGCAGCTTACAGCCTGAACTGCCATCCCTGAATCAATTACCAGCAGAAAAGTAAAAATATAAAAAAAAACTTCCCTCACACTTATAATTAGGTTAGAGGAGGTGGAAGGGTGGGATTCTCTACCAGTGTAGAGAATCGGGAATCCTCTCTGCACTAATTTATAGTGTTAGGGGCACGAGAGAAAAAAACTAAAACTACAACTACAACTCATGTTCTCAGTCTCTCTGTGTCTCAGTGTCTCAGGGATTCAGGGTCCCAGAGTCTCAGCTCTCAGTGTCTCAAGTTCTCACTGTCTCAGTGTTTCAGGGTCTCAGTGTCTCAGGGTCTCCGGGTCTCAGTGTCTCAGGGTCTCAGTTTCACTGGGTCTCTGGGTCTCAGGGTCTGAGGGTTTCAGGGTTGCAGTGTCTCAATGTCCCACTGTCTCAGGGTCTCAGTGTCTCAGCGTCTGAGGGTCTCTGGGTCTCTGTGTCTCTGTATCTCAGGGTCTCTGGGTCTCAGGGTCTCTTGGTCTGTTGGTCTCACTGTCCCTGTATCTCAGGGTCTCTGTTTCTCTGGGTCTCTGGGTCTCAGTTTCTCAGGGTCTCTGTGTCTCTGGATCTCAGTGTCTCAGAGTCTCAGCTCTCAGTTTCTCAGGGTCTCAGTGTCTCAATGTCTCAGTGTCCCAGTGTCTCAGGGTCTCAGGGTCTCTGGGTCCCTGGGAATCAGTGTCTAATTTTCTCTGGGTCCCATGGTCACAGGGTATCTGCATCTCTGGGTCCCTGGGTCTCAGTGTTTCAGTGTCTCCGGGTCTCAGTGTCTCAGGTTCTCAGAGTCTCAGTCTCTCGGTGTCTCAGCGGCTCAGGTTCTCAGGGTTTCAGGTTTGCAGTGTCTCAGTGGCGGAGGGTCTCAGTGTCTCAGTGTCTCAGCCTCTCTGGGTCTCAGGGTCTCTGGGTCTCAGGGTCTCAGTGTCTCAGAGTCTCTGGGTATCAGTGCCGCAGTGTCTTAGTGTCTCAGGGTGTCAGGGTCTCAGGGTCTCAATGTCTTAGGGTCTCAGTGTCTCATGTCTCAGTATCTCAGGTCCTCAGTGTCTCAGGGTCCCAGTGTCTCTGGGTCTCAGTGTCTCAGTGTCTCCGTGTCTCTGGGTCTCTGGGTCTCTGTGTCTCAGTGTCTCAGGGTCACAGTGTCTCTGTGTCTCACTGTCTCAATGTCTAAGTGTCTCAGGGTCT
This sequence comes from Carcharhinus amblyrhynchos, assembly GCF_965287045.1. Taxonomy (NCBI): domain Eukaryota; kingdom Metazoa; phylum Chordata; class Chondrichthyes; order Carcharhiniformes; family Carcharhinidae; genus Carcharhinus; species Carcharhinus amblyrhynchos. Next base: position 514,552 of record NW_027649814.1, read on the forward strand.
CAGTGTCTCTGGGTCTCTGGGTCTCGGTGTCTCAGGGTCTCAGGGTCACAGTGTCTCTGTGTCTTTGGGTCTCAGTGTCTCAGTTTCTCAGTGTCTCAGGGTCTCAGTGTCACAGGGTCTCAGTATCTCAGGGTCTCTGGGTGTCTGCTTCTCTGGGTTTCAGGGTCTCTGAGTCTCTGGTTCTCGGTGTCTCAGGGTCTCTGGGTCTCATTGTCAGATTGTCTCTGGATAACTGGGTCTCAGAGTCTCTGGGTCTCTGGGGCTCTGCGTCTTAGTGTCTCAGTGTCTCTGGGTCTCAGGGTTTCTGGGTCTCAGGGTCTCTGGGTCCATGGGTCTCAGTGTTTCAGTTTCTCAGGGTCTCTTTTTCTCTGGGTCTCAATGTCTCAGTGTCTCTGGGTCTCAGTTTCTCATGGTCTCAATGTCCCTGTGTCTCAGTGTCTCAGTGACTCTGGGTCTCAGGGTCTCAGTGTCTCAGTTTCTCAGTGTCTCTGGGTCTCTGTATCTCAGTGACTCAGAGTGTCTTGGTCTCTGGGTCTCAGTGTCTCATGGTCTCTGGGTCTCAGTGTCTCAGTGTCTCAGTGTGTCAAGGTCACTGGGTGTCTGGGACTCTGGGACACAGGGTCACTGTATCTCAGTGTCACAGTGTCTCAGGGTCTCTGTGTCTCAGTGTCTCAGTGTCTCAGGGTCTCAGGATCTCAGTGTCTCAGGGTCTCTGGGTCTCTGGGTCTCAGTGTCTCAAAGTCTCAGTCTCACAGTGTCTCAGGGTCTCAGTGTCTCAGTGTCTCAATGTCTCAAGGTCTCTGGGTCTCTGGGTCACTGGGTCTCAGGATCTCTGGGTCACTGGGTCTATGTGTCTCAGTGTCTCACTGTGTCAGGGTCATTGGGTCTCTGGGTCTCAGTGTTGCAAGGTCACAGGGTCTCTGTGTATCAGTGTCTCTGTTTCTGTGGGTCTCTGGGTCTCACTGTCTCAAAGTCTCAGTCTCTCGGTGTCTCCGGGTCTCTGGGTCTCAATGTCTAAGGGTTTCAGTGTCTCAGGCTCTCTGGGTGTGTGTGTCCTCGTGTCTCAGTGTCTCTGGGTCTGAGTGTCTCAGGGTCTTCGGGTCTCAGGGTCTCTTAGTCTCTGGGTCACTGGGTCTCAGTGTCTCAGGTTCTCTGAGTCTCTGGGTCCCTGTGTCTGAGTGCCTCAGTGTCTCAGTGTCTCTGGGTCTCTGGGTCTCAGTGTCACAATGGCTCTGGGTCTCTGGGTCTCAGTGTCTCAAAGTCTCAGTCCCTCAGTGTCTCAGGGTCTATGGGTCTCTGGGTCTCTGGACTCTGTGTCTCAGTGTCTCAGGGTTTCAGTGTCTCAGGGTCTCAGTATCTCAGGGTCTCAAGTTCTCTCGGTCTCTGGGTCACTGGGTCTCAGGGTCTCTGGGACACTGGGTCTATGTGTCTCAGTATCTTAATGTCTCAGAGTCATTGGGTCTCTGGGTGTCTGTGTCTCAGTGTCTCACTGTCTCAAGGTCTCAGGGCCTCTGAGTCTCTGGGTCCCTGTTTCTCAGTGTCTCAGTGACACAGGGTCTCTGGGTCTCTTGGCCTCAGTGTCTCAAAGTCTCAGTCTCTCAGTGTCTCAGGTCCTCTGGGTCTATGGGTCTCAGGATCTCTGGGTCACGGGGTCTATGTGTCTCAGTGTCTCAGGGTCATTGGGTCTCTGGGCCTCTGTGTCTCAGTGTCTCAAGGTCTCAGGGTCTCTGAGTCTCTGTGTCCCTGTGTCTCAGTGTCTCTGTGACTCTGGGTCTCTGGGTCTCTGTGTCGCAGAGTCTCAGTGTCTCTGGGTCTGTGGGTCTCTGGGTTTCAGTGTCTCAAAGTCTCAGTTTCTCTGTGTCTCCAGGTCCCTGGGTCTCTGGGTCTCTGCTCTCTGTGTCTCAGGGTTTCAGTGTCTCAGGATCTGTGTCCCTGTGTCTCAGTGTCTCTGTGACTCTGGGTCTCTGGGTCTCTGTGTCACAGAGTCTCAGTGTCTCTGGGTCTGTGGGTCTCTGGGTTTCAGTGTCTCAAAGTCTCAGTTTCTCTGTGTCCCCAGGTCCCTGGGTCTCTGGGTCTCTGCTCTCTGTGTCTCAGTGTCTCAGGGTTTCAGTGTCTCAGGATCTCTGGGTCTCTGTGTCCCAGTGTCTCAGTGTCTCTGGGTCTCAGTGCCTCAGTGTCTCAGGGTTTCAGGGTCTCTTGGTCTCTGTGTCCCAGTGTCCCAGTGTCTCAGTGTCTCTGGGTCTCAGTGTCTCAGTGTCTCAGGGTTTCAGGCTCTCTTGGTCTCAGTGTCTCTGGGTCACTGGGTCTATGTGTCTTAGTGTCTCATTGTCTCAGTGTCTCTTGGTCTCTTGGTCTCAGTGTCACAGTGTCTCAAGATCTCAGGATCTCTGAGTGTCTGGGTCCCTGTGTCTCAGTGTCTCTGGGTCCCTGGGTCACAGGTTCTCAGGGTCTCTTGGTCTCTGGATCTCTGGGTCTCAGTGTCTCACCTTCTCAGGGTCTCAGTGTCTCAGGGTCTATGGGTCTAAGGGTGTCTTGTGTCTCAGTGTCTCAGGGTCTCTAGGTCTCTGTGTCTCAGGGTCTCAGCGTCTCTCGGTCTCTGAGTCTCTGTGTCTCAGGGTCTTGGTGTCTCTGTGTCACTGGATCTCTGGTTTTCTGGGTCTCTTGGTCTCTGGGTCACTGTGTCGCAGGTTCACATGGCCTCTTGGTCACAGTGTCTCAGGGTCTATGGGTCTCGGTGTCTCTAGGTCTCATTTTACAATGTCTCAGTGCCTCAGGGTCTCAATGTCTCAGTGTCTCAGGGTCTCTGGGTCTCTGCGTCTGCGGGTCTGTGGGTCTCTGGATCTCAGTGTCTCAGGGTCTCGTGGTCTCGGGGTCTCTGAGTCTCTGGGTCTTTGGGTCTCAGTATCTCTGGGTCTCAGGGTCTCTTGGTCTCTGCGTTTCATTTTCTCAGGGTCTCTGCCTCTCTGGGTCTCAGTGTCTCAGGGTCTCTGGGCTTCTGTGTCTCAGGGTTTAAGGATATCTGGGTCTCTGGGACTCAAGGTCTCAGCGTCTCACGGTCTCTGGGTCCCTTCGGTCTCAGTGTCTCACGGTCTCTGGGTCACTGGGACTCTGGGTCTCAATGTCTCAGGGTCTGTGGGTCTCTGGGACTCAGTATCTCAGTGTCAGAATGTCTCAGGGTCACTGGGTCTCTCGGCCTCAGTGTCTCAGGGTCTAAGTGTCCAAATGTCTCAGGGTCTCTGGGTTTCTGTGTCTCAGTGTCTTAGTGTCCCAATGACTCAGCTTCTCTGGGTCTCTGGGGCTCAGTGTCTCAGTGCCTCAGGGCCTCACTGTCTCAGGATCTCAGGGCTTCTGGGTCACTGTGTCTCAGGGTCTCAGGGCCGTTGGGTCTCAGGGTCTCAGTATCTCAGGGCCTCTAGGTCTGAGGGTCTCTGGGTCTCAGGCTCTCTGGGTCTCTGTGTCTCAGGGTCTCAGGGCCTCTGGGTCTCTGGGTCTCTGGGTCTCTGAGTCTCAATGTCTCACTGTCTCAGTGCCTCTGGGTCTCAATGTATCTGGGTCTCTGTGTCTTAGTGTCTCAATGTCTCAGGGTCTCCGTGTCTCAATGTCTCAGGGTCTCAGTGTCTCTGGGTCTCTGTGTCTCAGTGTCTCAATGTCTCTAGGACTGTGGGTCTCAGTGTCTCAGTGTCTCAATGTATCAGGGTCTCTGGTTCTCAGGGTCTCTGTGTCTCGGTGTCTCAATGTCTTAGTGTCTCTGTGTCTCAATGTTTCAGGGACTCTGGGTCTCAGGGTCTCTGGGTCTCAGGGTCTCTGGGTCTCAATGTATCAGGGTCTCTAGGCCTCAGGATCTCTGGGTCTCTGAGACCCTGAGATCCTGAGGCATTGAGACACTGAGACACAAAGACCCAGAGACCCAGAGACACCGAGACACTGAGACCCAGAGACACTGACACATTGAGACACTGAGATACAGAGACCCAGAGACGTTGAGACACTGAGACACTGAGACCCAGAGACCCTGAGAACCAGAGACACAGAGACACAGAGACCCTGAGACCCAGAGAACCAGAGAGCATGAGACACAGAGACACAGAGACACAGAGATTCCAGAGGCACTGAGACACAGAGTCCCAGAGACTCAGAGATGGTGAGACACTGAGCCACTGAGACCCAGAGACACAGAGAGCCTGAGACTTTGAGACCCTGAAACACTGAGACACAGAGACCTTGAGACCCAGAGACCCTAAGACATTGAGACACTGAGACCCAGAGACCCAGAGGCCCTGAGACCGAGAAGCCCTGAGACCCAGAGACACAGAGACCCAGATACACAGAGACCCTGAGACATTGAGACTCGAAGGCAATGAGACACAGAGAAACTGAGACAAAGAGACACAGAGACACTGAGACTCTGAGACAGAGACACTGAGACACTGAGGCACAGAGACACTGAGACAAAGAGACACTGAGACACTGAGACACAGAGACACTGAGACACTGTGTCACAGACAAACTGAGACAGAGAGGAACTGAGAAACTGAGACACTGAGACACTTAGACACAGAGACACAGAGACACTGACACACTCAGGCACAGAGACACTGAGACACAGGGACACTGAGAAACAGACACACAGAGACACAGTGACACTGAGACTCTGATACACTGAGACAATGAGACAATAAGACACTGAGACACTGAGACACAGAGACAAAGAGACACTGAGACACAGAGGCACTGAGGCTCTGAGACACTGAGATACTGAGATACTGAGACACTGAGACTCTGAGACACTGAGACACTGAGGCACAGAGACAATGAGATACTGAGAACCTGAGAAACTGAAACAATGAGGCACAGACACACTGAGAAACTGAGACTCTGAGACACTGAGACAATGAGACTCTGAGACTCGGAGACACTGAGACACTGAGGCACAGAGACACTGAGACAAAGAGACACTGAGACTCTGAGACACTGAGACACAGAGACACTGAGACACTGTGTCACAGACAAACTGAGACACAGAGGAACTGAGAAACTGAGACACTGAGACACTTAGACACAGAGACACAGAGACACTGAGACACTCAGGCACAGAGACACTGAGACACAGGGACACTGAGAAACAGACACACAGAGACACAGTGACACTGAGACTCTGATACACTGAGACAATGAGACAATAAGACACTGAGACACTGAGACACAGAGACAAAGAGACACTGAGGCTCTGAGACACTGAGATACTGAGACACTGAGACTCTGAGACACTGAGACACTGAGGCACAGAGACAATGAGATACTGAGAACCTGAGAAACTGAAACAATGAGGCACAGACACACTGAGAAACTGAGACTCTGAGACACTGAGACAATGAGACTCTGAGACTCGGAGACACTGAGACACTGACGCACAGAGACACTGAGGCGCAGAGGCACTGAGACACAGAGTCACTGAGACACTGAGACACAGAGACACTCAGGCACAGAGACACTGAGACACTGAGACACGCAGGCACGGTGACACTGAGAAACAGACACACAGAGACACAGAGAAACTGAGACTCTGAGACACTGAGACAATGAGACACTGAGACAAAGAGACACTGAGACACTGAGGCGCAGAGACACTGTGACACTGAGACTCTGAGACACTGAGAAACTGATGCAAAGAGACACTGAGACACTGAGGCACAGTGACACTGAGGCACAGAGACACTGAGACTCTGAGACACTGAGACACTGAGGCACAGAGACACTGAGACACTGAGACTCTGAGACTCTGAGACAGTGAGAAACTGATGCAAAGAGACACTGACACAATGAGGCACGGAGGCACAGTGACACTGAGGCACAGTGACACTAAGAAACAGAGACAATGAGACACTGAGACTCTGAGACACTGAAACAGTGAAGCACAGAGACACTGAGAAACTGAGACACTGAGACACTGAGACACTGTGACACTGAGACACTGAGGCACTGAGACACTGAGACAATGAGACACTGAGACACAGAGACACAGAGACACAGAGGCACAGGGACACAGAGACACTGGGACGCTGAGACACTGAGACACTGAGGCACTGAGACACTGAGACACTGTGACACTGAGACACTGAGGCACTGAGACACAGAGACACTGAGACAATGAGACACTGAGACACAGAGACACAGAGGCACAGGGACAGAGAGACACTGAGACGCTGAGACACTGAGACACTGAGGCACAGAGACACAGAGGCACTGAGACACAGAGACACTGAGACACTGTGACACTGAGACACTGAGGCACTGAGACACTGAGACACTGAGACAATGAGACACTGAGACACAGAGACACAGAGGCACAGGGACACAGAGACACTGAGACGCTGAGACACTGAGACACTGAGGCACAGAGACACTGAGACTCTGAGACACTGAGTCTCAGAGACATTGAGACACAGAGACACTGAGGCACAAAGACACTGAGACAAAGAGACACGGAGACACTGAGACTCTGAGACACTGAGACACTGAGACACTGAGGCACAGAGGCAATGAGACACTGAGACACAGAGACACAGAGACTCTGAGACACTGAGGCACAGAGATACTGAGACACTGAGTCACAGCGAAACTGAGACACAGAGACACTGAGACTCTGAGACACTGAGACACTGAGGCACAGAGAACAGAGACAAAGAGACACAGAGACACTGAGACACAGAGACACTGAGACACAGAGGCACTGAGACACAGAGATGCAGAGACACTGAGATTCTGAGACACTGAGACACAGAGACACTGAGACAGAGAGACACTGAGACACAGAGACACAGAGACACTGAGAAACTGAGACTCCGAGACACTGAGACAATGAGACTCTCAGACTCGGAGGCACTGAGACACTGAGACACTGAGACACTGAGACACAGAGACACTGAGGCGCAGAGGCACTGAGACACAGAGTACTGAGACTCTGAGACACTGAGACACTGAGACACTGAGACACTGAGACACCGAGACACCGAGGCACAGAGGCACTGAGACTCTGAGACACTGAGACACAGAGACACTGAGACACAGATACACAGAGTCACTGAGAAACTGAGACTCTGAGACACTGAAACAATGAGACTCTGAGACACAGAGACACTGAGAAACTGAGACTCCGTGACTCGGAGGCACTGAGACACTGAGACACAGAGACACTGAGGCGCAGAGGCACTGAGACACAGAGTTACTGAGACTCTGAGACACTGAGACAATGAGGTACTGAGACACAGAGACACAGAGGAACAGGGACACAGAGACACTGAGACGCTGAGACACTGAGACACTGAGGCACTGAGACACAGAGACACTGAGACACAGAGACACTGAGACTCTGAGACTCGGTGGCGCTGACACACTGAGACACAGAGACACTGAGGCGCAGAGGCACTGAGACACAGAGTTACTGAGACTCTGAGACACTGAGACAATGAAATCGGAGACACTGAGACACTTAGACACAGAGACACAGAGGCGCAGAGACACAGAGACTCTGAGACACTGAGACACTGAGGCACAGAGACACTGAGACACTGAGACACTGAGAATCTGAGACACTGAGACACAGAGACATTGAGACACATAGACACTGAGACCAAGAGACACAGAGACACTGAGACATTGAGACACTGAGACACCGAGACTCTGAGACACTGAGACACTGAGGCACGGAGACACTGAGACCAAGAGACACAGAGACACGGAGACTCTGAGACACTGAGACACTGAGACACTGAGGCACAGAGACACTGAGACAAAGAAACACAGAGACACTGAGACTCTGAGACACTGAGACACTGAGGCCCAGAGACACAGAGACACTGAGACACTGAGGCACAGAGACACTGAGACACTGAGTCACAGAGAAACTGAGACACAGAGGCACTGAGACTCTGAGACAATGAGACACTGAGACACTGAGGCACAGAGACCCTGAGACAAAGAGACACAGAGACACTGAGACTCTGAGACACTGAGACTCAGAGACATTGAGACACAGAGACACAGAGAAACTGAGGCACAGCGACACTGAGACTCTGAGAGACTGAGACACTGAGACAATGAGACACTGAGACACTGAGACACAGTGACATTGAGACTCTGAGACACTGAGACACTGAGGCACAGAGACACAGAGACACTGAGACACTGAGACACAGAGACACTGAGACACTGAGACACAGGGAAATTGAGACACAGAGACACTGAGACACTGAGACACCGAGACACTGAGACACCGAGGCACAGGGACACTGAGAAACTGAGACTCCGAGATACTGAGACACTGAGACTCCGAGACTCGGAGGCACTGAGACACTGAGACACAGAGACACTGAGGCGCAGAGGCACTGAGACACAGAGTTACTGAGACTCTGAGACCCTGAGACACTGAGACAATGAGACACTGAGACTCTGTGGCACAGAGACACAGAAACACTGAGACACTGAGACTCTGAGACACTGAGACACAGAGACACTGAGACACAGAGACACAGAGTCACTGAGAAACTGAGACTCTGAGACACTGAGACAATGAGACTCTGAGACACAGAGACACTGAGACACTGAGACTCTGTGACTCGGAGGCACTGAGACACTGGGACACAGAGACACTGAGGCGCAGAGTCACTGAGACACAGAGTTACTGAGACTCTGAGACACTGAGACAATGAGATACTGAGACACAGAGACACAGAGGCACAGGGACACAGAGACACTGAGACGCTGAGACACTGAGACACTGAGGCACTGAGACACAGAGACACTGAGTCACAGAGAAACTGAGACACAGAGGCACTGAGACTCTGAGACAAAGAGACACAGAGACACTGAGACTCTGAGACACTGAGACTCAGAGACATTGAGACACAGAGAAACTGAGGCACAGCGACACTGAGACTCTGAGAGACTGAGGCACTGAGACACAGAGACTCTGAGACACTGAGGCACAGAGATACTGAGACACTGAGTCACAGCGAAACTGAGACACAGAGACACTGAGACTCTGAGACACTGAGACACTGAGGCACAGAGAAGAGAGACACAGAGACACAGAGACACTGAGACACTGAGACTCCGAGACACTGAGACAATGAGACTCTGAGACTCGGAGGTACTGAGACACTGAGACACAGAGACACTGAGGCGCAGAGGCACTGAGACACTGAGGCACAGAGACACAGATACACTGAGACACTGAGACACTGAGACACAGAGACACTGAGACACTGAGACTCCGAGACACCGAGGCACAGAGACACTGAGACTCTGAGGCACTGAGACACAGAGACACTGAGACACAGATACACAGAGTCACTGAGAAACTGAGACTCTGAGACACTGAGACAATGAGACTCTGAGACACAGAGACACAGAGACACTGAGAAACTGAGACTCTGTGACTCGGAGGCACTGAGACACTGAGACACAGAGACACTGAGGCGCAGAGGCACTGAGACACAGAGTTACTGAGACTCTGAGACACTGAGACAATGAGGTACTGAGACACAGCGACACAGAGGCACAGGGACACAGAGACACTGAGACGCTGAGACATTGAGACACTGAGGCACTGAGACACAGAGACACTGAGACTCTGAGACTCGGAGGCACTGACACACTGAGACACAGAGACACTGAGGCGCAGAGGCACTGAGACACAGAGTCACTGAGACTCTGAGACACTGAGATAATGAGGTACTGAGACACAGAGACACAGAGGCACAGGGACACAGAGACACTGAGACGCTGAGACACTGAGACACTAAGGCACTGAGACACTGAGACACTGAGACTCTGAGACTCGGAGGCACTGACACACTGAGACACAGAGACACTGAGGCGCAGAGGCACTGAGACACAGAGTTACTGAGACTCTGAGACACTGAGACAATGAAACTCGGAGACACTGAGACACTTAGACACAGAGACACAGAGGCACAGAGACACAGAGACACTGAGACACTGAGACACAGAGACACTGAGACACAGAGACACTGAGACTCCGAGACACCGAGGCACAGAGACACTGAGACTCTGAGACACTGAGACACTGAGACACAGAGACACTGAGACACAGATACACAGAGTCACTGAGAAACTGAGACTCTGTGACTCGGAGGCACTGACACACTGAGACACAGAGAATCTGAGGCACAGAGGCACTGAGACACAGAGTTACTGAGACTCTGAGACACTGAGACACTGAGACTCTGAGACTCGGAGACACTGAGACACTGAGGCACAGAGACACTGAGGTGCAGAGGCACTGAGACACAGAGACGCTCAGACTCTGAGACACTGAGACACTGAGGCACAGTGACACTGAGAGACGGACACACTGAGACACAGAGGCACAGAGACACTGAGACTCTGAGACTCTGAGACACTGAGGCACAGAGACACAGAGACACTGAGACACTGAGGCACAGAGACACTGAGACCAAGAGACACAGAGACACGGAGAGTCTGAGACATTGAGACACTGAGGCACAGAGACACTGAGACAAAGAAACACAGAGACACTGAGACTCTGAGACACTGAGGCACTGAGGCCCAGAGACACAGAGACACTGAGACACTGAGGCACAGAGACACTGAGACACTGAGTCACAGAGAAACTGAGACACAGAGGCACTGAGACTCTGAGACAATGAGACACTGAGACACTGAGGCACAGAGACACTGAGACAAAGAGACACAGAGACACTGAGACTCTGAGACACTGAGACTCAGAGACATTGAGACACAGAGACACAGAGAAACTGAGGCACAGCGACACTGAGACTCTGAGAGACTGAGACACTGAGACAATGAGACACTGAGACACTGAGACACAGTGACATTGAGACTCTGAGACACTGAGACACTGAGGCACAGAGACACAGAGACACTGAGACACTGAGACACAGAGACACAGAGACACTGAGACACTGAGACACAGGGAAATTGAGACACAGAGACACTGAGACACTGAGACACCGAGACACTGAGACACCGAGGCACAGGGACACTGAGAAACTGAGACTCCGAGATACTGAGACACTGAGACTCTGAGACACGGAGGCACTGAGACACTGAGACACAGAGACACTGAGGCGCAGAGGCACTGAGACACAGTGTTACTGAGACTCTGAGACCCTGAGACACTGAGACAATGAGACACTGAGACTCTTAGGCACAGAGACACAGAAACACTTGAGACACTGAGACTCTGAGACACTGAGACACAGAGACAATGAGACACAGAGACACAGAGTCACTGAGAAACTGAGACTCTGAGACACTGAGACAATGAGACTCTGAGACACAGAGACACTGAGAAACTGAGGCACAGCGACACTGAGACTCTGAGAGACTGAGACACTGAGACACAGAGACTCTGAGACACTGAGGCACAGAGATACTGAGACACTGAGTCACAGCGAAACTGAGACACAGAGACACTGAGACTCTGAGACACTGAGACACTGAGGCACAGAGAACAGAGACACAGAGACACAGAGACACAGAGACACTGAGACACAGAGACACTGAGACACAGAGGCACTGAGACACAGAGGCACTGAGACAGAGAGACACTGAGACACAGAGACACAGAGACACTGAGAAACTAAGACTCCGAGACACTGAGACAATGAGACTCTGAGACTCGGAGGTACTGAGACACTGAGACACAGAGACACTGAGGCGCAGAGGCACTGAGACACAGAGTACTGAGACTCTGAGACACTGAGGCACAGAGACACAGATACACTGAGACACTGAGACACAGAGACACTGAGACACAGAGACACTGAGACACTGAGACTCCGAGACACCGAGGCACAGAGACACTGAGACTCTGAGACACTGAGACACTGAGACACAGAGACACTGAGACACAGATACACAGAGTCACTGAGAAACTGAGACTCTGTGACTCGGAGGCACTGACACACTGAGACACAGAGAATCTGAGGCACAGAGGCACTGAGACACAGAGTTACTGAGACTCTGAGACACTGAGACAATGAGGTACTGAGACACAGAGACACAGAGGCACAGGGACACAGAGACACTGAGACGCTGAGGCACTGAGACACTGAGGCACTGAGACACAGAGACACTGAGACTCTGAGACTCGGAGGCACTGACACACTGAGACACAGAGACACTGAGGCGCAGAGGCACAGAGACACAGAGTTACTGAGACTCTGAGACACTGAGACAATGAGGTACTGAGACACAGAGACACTGAGGCACAGAGAACAGAGACACAGAGACACAGAGACACTGAGACACTGAGACACGGAGACACTGAGACACTGAGGCACTGAGACACAGAGACACTGAGACTCTGAGACTCGGAGGCACTGACACACTGAGACACAGAGACACAGAGACACTGAGGCGCAGAGGCACTGAGACACAGAGTTACTGAGACTCTGAGACACTGAGACAATGAAACTCGGAGACACGGAGACACTGAGACACTTAGACACAGAGACACAGAGGCACAGAGACACAGAGACACTGAGACTCTGAGACACTGAGACACTGAGACACTGAGGCACAGAGACACTGAGACACTGAGTCACAGAGAAACTGAGACACAGAGGCACTGAGACTCTGAGACAATGAGACACTGAGACACTGAGGCACAGAGACACTGAGACAAAGAGACACAGAGACACTGAGACTCTGAGACACTGAGACTCAGAGACATTGAGACACAGAGACACAGAGAAACTGAGGCACAGCGACACTGAGACTCTGAGAGACTGAGACACTGAGACAATGAGACACTGAGACACTGAGACACAGTGACATTGAGACTCTGAGACACTGAGACACTGAGGCACAGAGACACAGAGACACTGAGACACTGAGACACAGAGACACTGAGACACTGAGACACAGGGAAATTGAGACACAGAGACACTGAGACACTGAGACACCGAGACACTGAGACACCGAGGCACAGGGACACTGAGAAACTGAGACTCCGAGATACTGAGACACTGAGACTCTGAGACTCGGAGGCACTGAGACACTGAGACACAGGGACACTGAGGCGCAGAGGCACTGAGACACAGTGTTACTGAGACTCTGAGACCCTGAGACACTGAGACAATGAGACACTGAGACTCTGAGGCACAGAGACACTGAGACCAAGAGACACAGAGACACGGAGAGTCTGAGACATTGAGACACTGAGGCACAGAGACACTGAGACAAAGAAACACAGAGACACTGAGACTCTGAGACACTGAGACACTGAGGCCCAGAGACACAGAGACACTGAGACACTGAGGCACAGAGACACTGAGACACTGAGTCACAGAGAAACTGAGACACAGAGGCACTGAGACTCTGAGACAATGAGACACTGAGACACTGAGGCACAGAGACACTGAGACAAAGAGACACAGAGACACTGAGACACTGAGACTCTGACACACTGAGACTCAGAGACATTGAGACACAGAGACACAGAGAAACTGAGGCACAGCGACACTGAGACTCTGAGAGACTGAGACACTGAGACAATGAGACACTGAGACACTGAGACACAGTGACATTGAGACTCTGAGACACTGAGACACTGAGGCACAGAGACACAGAGACACTGAGACACTGAGACACAGAGACACTGAGACACAGGGAAATTGAGACACAGAGACACTGAGACACTGAGACACCGAGACACTGAGACACCGAGGCACAGGGACACTGAGAAACTGAGACTCCGAGATACTGAGACACTGAGACTCTGAGACTCGGAGGCACTGAGACACTGAGACACAGAGACACTGAGGCGCAGAGGCACTGAGACACAGTGTTACTGAGACTCTGAGACCCTGAGACACTGAGACAATGAGACACTGAGACTCTGAGGCACAGAGACACAGAAACACTTGAGACACTGAGACTCTGAGACACTGAGACACAGAGACACTGAGACACAGAGACACAGAGTCACTGAGAAACTGAGACTCTGAGACACTGAGACAATGAGACTCTGAGACACTGAGAAACTGAGGCACAGCGACACTGAGACTCTGAGAGACTGAGACACTGAGACACAGAGACTCTGAGACACTGAGGCACAGAGATACTGAGACACTGAGTCACAGCGAAACTGAGACACAGAGACACTGAGACTCTGAGACACTGAGACACTGAGGCACAGAGAACAGAGACACAGAGACACAGAGACACTGAGACACTGAGACACAGAGACACTGAGACACAGAGGCACTGAGACACAGAGGCACTGAGACAGAGAGACACTGAGACACAGAGACACAGAGACACTGAGAAACTAAGACTCCGAGACACTGAGACAATGAGACTCTGAGACTCGGAGGTACTGAGACACTGAGACACAGAGACACTGAGGCGCAGAGGCACTGAGACACAGAGTACTGAGACTCTGAGACACTGAGGCACAGAGACACAGATACACTGAGACACTGAGACACAGAGACACTGAGACACTGAGACTCCGAGACACCGAGGCACAGAGACACAGAGACTCTGAGACACTGAGACACTGAGACACAGAGACACTGAGACACAGATACACAGAGTCACTGAGAAACTGAGACTCTGTGACTCGGAGGCACTGACACACTGAGACACAGAGAATCTGAGGCACAGAGGCACTGAGACACAGAGTTACTGAGACTCTGAGACACTGAGACAATGAGGTACTGAGACACAGAGACACAGAGGCACAGGGACACAGAGACACTGAGACGCTGAGGCACTGAGACACTGAGGCACTGAGACACAGAGACACTGAGACTCTGAGACTCGGAGGCACTGACACACTGAGACACAGAGACACTGAGGCGCAGAGGCACTGAGACACAGAGTTACTGAGACTCTGAGACACTGAGACAATGAGGTACTGAGACACAGAGACACTGAGGCACAGAGAACAGAGACACAGAGACACAGAGACACTGAGACACGGAGACACTGAGACACTGAGGCACTGAGACACAGAGACACTGAGACTCTGAGACTCAGAGGCACTGACACACTGAGACACAGAGACACTGAGGCGCAGAGGCACTGAGACACAGAGTTACTGAGACTCTGAGACACTGAGACAATGAAACTCGGAGACACGGAGACACTGAGACACTTAGACACAGAGACACAGAGGCACAGAGACACAGAGACACTGAGACTCTGAGACACTGAGACACTGAGACACTGAGGCACAGAGACACTGAGACACTGAGTCACAGAGAAACTGAGACACAGAGGCACTGAGACTCTGAGACAATGAGACACTGAGACACTGAGGCACAGAGACACTGAGACAAAGAGACACAGAGACACTGAGACTCTGAGACACTGAGACTCAGAGACATTGAGACACAGAGACACAGAGAAACTGAGGCACAGCGACACTGAGACTCTGAGAGACTGAGACACTGAGACAATGAGACACTGAGACACTGAGACACAGTGACATTGAGACTCTGAGACACTGAGACACTGAGGCACAGAGACACAGAGACACTGAGACACTGAGACACAGAGACACTGAGACACTGAGACACAGGGAAATTGAGACACAGAGACACTGAGACACTGAGACACCGAGACACTGAGACACCGAGGCACAGGGACACTGAGAAACTGAGACTCCGAGATACTGAGACACTGAGACTCTGAGACTCGGAGGCACTGAGACACTGAGACACAGGGACACTGAGGCGCAGAGGCACTGAGACACAGTGTTACTGAGACTCTGAGACCCTGAGACACTGAGACAATGAGACACTGAGACTCTGAGGCACAGAGACACAGAAACACTGAGACACTGAGACTCTGAGACACTGAGACACAGAGACACTGAGACACAGAGACACAGAGTCACTGAGAAACTGAGACTCTGAGACACTGAGACAATGAGACTCTGAGACACAGAGACACTGAGAAACTGAGACTCTGTGACTCGGAGGCACTGAGACACTGGGACACAGAGGCACTGAGGCGCAGAGGCACTGAGACACAGAGTTACTGAGACTCTGAGACACTGAGACAATGAGGTACTGAGACACAGAGACACAGAGGGACAGGGACACAGAGACACTGAGACGCTGAGACACTGAGACACTGAGGCACTGAGACACAGAGACACTGAGTCACAGAGAAACTGAGACACAGAGGCACTGAGACTCTGAGACAATGAGACACTGAGACACTGAGGCACAGAGACACTGAGACAAAGAGACACAGAGACACTGAGACTCTGAGACACTGAGACTCAGAGACATTGAGACACAGAGACACAGAGAAACTGAGGCACAGCGACACTGAGACTCTGAGAGACTGAGACACTGAGACACAGAGACTCTGAGACACTGAGGCACAGAGATACTGAGACACTGAGTCACAGCGAAACTGAGACACAGAGACACTGAGACTCTGAGACACTGAGGCACAGAGAACAGAGACACTGAGACACAGAGACACTGAGACACAGAGGCACTGAGACACAGAGGCACTGAGACAGAGAGACACTGAGACACAGAGACACAGAGACACTGAGAAACTGAGAAACTGAGACTCCGAGACACTGAGACAATGAGACTCTGAGACTCGGAGGTACTGAGACACTGAGACACAGAGACACTGAGGCGCAGAGGCACTGAGACACAGAGTACTGAGACTCTGAGACACTGAGACACTGAGGCACAGAGACACAGATACACTGAGACACTGAGACACAGAGACACTGAGACACAGAGACACAGAGACACTGAGACACTGAGACTCCGAGACACCGAGGCACAGAGACACTGAGACTCTGAGACACTGAGACACAGAGACACTGAGACACAGATACACAGAGTCACTGAGAAACTGAGACTCTGTGACTCGGAGGCACTGACACACTGAGACACAGAGAATCTGAGGCACAGAGGCACTGAGACACAGAGTTACTGAGACTCTGAGACACTGAGACAATGAGGTACTGAGACACAGAGACACAGAGGGACAGGGACACAGAGACACTGAGACGCTGAGACACTGAGACACTGAGGCACTGAGACACAGAGACACTGAGTCACAGAGAAACTGAGACACAGAGGCACTGAGACTCTGAGACAATGAGACACTGAGACACTGAGGCACAGAGACACTGAGACAAAGAGACACAGAGACACTGAGACTCTGAGACACTGAGACTCAGAGACATTGAGACACAGAGACACAGAGAAACTGAGGCACAGCGACACTGAGACTCTGAGAGACTGAGACACTGAGACACAGAGACTCTGAGACACTGAGGCACAGAGATACTGAGACACTGAGTCACAGCGAAACTGAGACACAGAGACACTGAGACTCTGAGACACTGAGACACTGAGGCACAGAGAACAGAGACACAGAGACACTGAGACACTGAGACACAGAGACACTGAGACACAGAGGCACTGAGACACAGAGGCACTGAGACAGAGAGACACTGAGACACAGAGACACAGAGACACTGAGAAACTAAGACTCCGAGACACTGAGACAATGAGACTCTGAGACTCGGAGGTACTGAGACACTGAGACACAGAGACACTGAGGCGCAGAGGCACTGAGACACAGAGTACTGAGACTCTGAGACACTGAGGCACAGAGACACAGATACACTGAGACACTGAGACACTGAGACACAGAGACACTGAGACACAGATACACAGAGTCACTGAGAAACTGAGACTCTGTGACTCGGAGGCACTGACACACTGAGACACAGAGAATCTGAGGCACAGAGGCACTGAGACACAGAGTTACTGAGACTCTGAGACACTGAGACAATGAGGTACTGAGACACAGAGACACAGAGGCACAGGGACACAGAGACACTGAGACGCTGAGGCACTGAGACACTGAGGCACTGAGACACAGAGACACTGAGACTCTGAGACTCGGAGGCACTGACACACTGAGACACAGAGACACTGAGGCGCAGTGGCACTGAGACACAGAGTTACTGAGACTCTGAGACACTGAGACAATGAGGTACTGAGACACAGAGACACTGAGGCACAGAGAACAGAGACACAGAGACACAGAGACACTGAGACACTGAGACACGGAGACACTGAGACACTGAGGCACTGAGACACAGAGACACTGAGACTCTGAGACTCGGAGGCACTGACACACTGAGACACAGAGACACTGAGGCGCAGAGGCACTGAGACACAGAGTTACTGAGACTCTGAGACACTGAGACAATGAAACTCGGAGACACTGAGACACTTAGACACAGAGACACAGAGGCACAGAGACACAGAGACACTGAGACTCTGAGACACTGAGACACTGAGACACTGAGGCACAGAGACACTGAGACACTGAGACTCTGAGACACTGAGACTCAGAGACATTGAGACACAGAGACACAGAGAAACTGAGGCACAGCGACACTGAGACTCTGAGAGACTGAGACACTGAGACAATGAGACACTGAGACACTGAGACACAGTGACATTGAGACTCTGAGACACTGAGACACTGAGGCACAGAGACACAGAGACACTGAGACACTGAGACACTGAGACACTGAGACACAGGGAAATTGAGACACAGAGACACTGAGACACTGAGACACCGAGACACTGAGACACCGAGGCACAGGGACACTGAGAAACTGAGACTCCGAGATACTGAGACACTGAGACTCTGAGACTCGGAGGCACTGAGACACTGAGACACAGGGACACTGAGGCGCAGAGGCACTGAGACACAGTGTTACTGAGACTCTGAGACCCTGAGACACTGAGACAATGAGACACTGAGACTCTGAGGCACAGAGACACAGAAACACTGAGACACTGAGACTCAGACACTGAGACACAGAGACACTGAGACACAGAGACACAGAGACACAGAGTCACTGAGAAACTGAGACTCTGAGACACTGAGACAATGAGACTCTGAGACACAGAGACACTGAGAAACTGAGACTCTGTGACTCGGAGGCACTGAGACACTGGGACACAGAGGCACTGAGGCGCAGAGGCACTGAGACACAGAGTTACTGAGACTCTGAGACACTGAGACAATGAGGTACTGAGACACAGAGACACAGAGGGACAGGGACACAGAGACACTGAGACGCTGAGACACTGAGACACTGAGGCACTGAGACACAGAGACACTGAGTCACAGAGAAACTGAGACACAGAGGCACTGAGACTCTGAGACAATGAGACACTGAGACACTGAGGCACAGAGACACTGAGACAAAGAGACACAGAGACACTGAGACTCTGAGACACTGAGACTCAGAGACATTGAGACACAGAGACACAGAGAAACTGAGGCACAGCGACACTGAGACTCTGAGAGACTGAGACACTGAGACACAGAGACTCTGAGACACTGAGGCACAGAGATACTGAGACACTGAGTCACAGCGAAACTGAGACACAGAGACACTGAGACTCTGAGACACTGAGACACTGAGGCACAGAGAACAGAGACACAGAGACACAGAGACACTGAGACACTGAGACACAGAGACACTGAGACACAGAGGCACTGAGACACAGAGGCACTGAGACAGAGAGACACTGAGACACAGAGACACAGAGACACTGAGAAACTGTGACTCCGAGACACTGAGACAATGAGACTCTGAGACTCGGAGGTACTGAGACACTGAGACACAGAGACACTGAGGCGCAGAGGCACTGAGACACAGAGTACTGAGACTCTGAGACACTGAGACACTGAGGCACAGAGACACAGATACACTGAGACACTGAGACACAGAGACACTGAGACACAGAGACACAGAGACACTGAGACACTGAGACTCCGAGACACCGAGGCACAGAGACACTGAGACACAGAGACACTGAGACACAGATACACAGAGTCACTGAGAAACTGAGACTCTGTGACTCGGAGGCACTGACACACTGAGACACAGAGAATCTGAGGCACAGAGGCACTGAGACACAGAGTTACTGAGACTCTGAGACACTGAGACAATGAGGTACTGAGACACAGAGACACAGAGGCACAGGGACACAGAGACACTGAGACGCTGAGGCACTGAGACACTGAGGCACTGAGACACAGAGACACTGAGACTCTGAGACTCGGAGGCACTGACACACTGAGACACAGAGACACTGAGGCGCAGAGGCACAGAGACACAGAGTTACTGAGACTCTGAGACACTGAGACAATGAGGTACTGAGACACAGAGACACTGAGGCACAGAGAACAGAGACACAGAGACACAGAGACACTGAGACACTGAGACACGGAGACACTGAGACACTGAGGCACTGAGACACAGAGACACTGAGACTCTGAGACTCGGAGGCACTGACACACTGAGACACAGAGACACTGAGGCGCAGACGCACAGAGAACAGAGACACAGAGACACTGAGACACTGAGACACAGAGACACTGAGACACAGAGGCACTGAGACACAGAGGCACTGAGACAGAGAGACACTGAGACACAGAGACACAGAGACACTGAGAAACTAAGACTCCGAGACACTGAGACAATGAGACTCTGAGACTCGGAGGTACTGAGACACTGAGACACAGAGACACTGAGGCGCAGAGGCACTGAGACACAGAGTACTGAGACTCTGAGACACTGAGGCACAGAGACACAGATACACTGAGACACTGAGACACAGAGACACTGAGACACTGAGACTCCGAGACACCGAGGCACAGAGACACTGAGACTCTGAGACACTGAGACACTGAGACACAGAGACACTGAGACACAGATACACAGAGTCACTGAGAAACTGAGACGCTGTGACTCGGAGGCACTGACACACTGAGACACAGAGAATCTGAGGCACAGAGGCACTGAGACACAGAGTTACTGAGACTCTGAGACACTGAGACAATGAGGTACTGAGACACAGAGACACAGAGGCACAGGGACACAGAGACACTGAGACGCTGAGGCACTGAGACACTGAGGCACTGAGACACAGAGACACTGAGACTCTGAGACTCGGAGGCACTGACACACTGAGACACAGAGACACTGAGGCGCAGTGGCACTGAGACACAGAGTTACTGAGACTCTGAGACACTGAGACAATGAGGTACTGAGACACAGAGACACTGAGGCACAGAGAACAGAGACACAGAGACACAGAGACACTGAGACACTGAGACACGGAGACACTGAGACACTGAGGCACTGAGACACAGAGACACTGAGACTCTGAGACTCGGAGGCACTGACACACTGAGACACAGAGACACTGAGGCGCAGTGGCACTGAGACACAGAGTTACTGAGACTCTGAGACACTGAGACAATGAGGTACTGAGACACAGAGACACTGAGGCACAGAGAACAGAGACACAGAGACACAGAGACACTGAGACACTGAGACACGGAGACACTGAGACACTGAGGCACTGAGACACAGAGACACTGAGACTCTGAGACTCGGAGGCACTGACACACTGAGACACAGAGACACTGAGGCGCAGAGGCACTGAGACACAGAGTTACTGAGACTCTGAGACACTGAGACAATGAAACTCGGAGACACTGAGACACTTAGACACAGAGACACAGAGGCACAGAGACACAGAGACACTGAGACTCTGAGACACTGAGACACTGAGACACTGAGGCACAGAGACACTGAGACACTGAGACTCTGAGACACTGAGACTCAGAGACATTGAGACACAGAGACACAGAGAAACTGAGGCACAGCGACACTGAGACTCTGAGAGACTGAGACACTGAGACAATGGGACACTGAGACACTGAGACACAGTGACATTGAGACTCTGAGACACTGAGACACTGAGGCACAGAGACACAGAGACACTGAGACACTGAGACACAGAGACACTGAGACACAGGGAAATTGAGACACAGAGACACTGAGACACTGAGACACCGAGACACTGAGACACCGAGGCACCGGGACACTGAGAAACTGAGACTCCGAGATACTGAGACACTGAGACTCTGAGACTCGGAGGCACTGAGACACTGAGACACAGGGACACTGAGGCGCAGAGGCACTGAGACACAGTGTTACTGAGACTCTGAGACCCTGAGACACTGAGACAATGAGACACTGAGACTCTGAGGCACAGAGACACAGAAACACTGAGACACTGAGACTCAGACACTGAGACACAGAGACACTGAGACACAGAGACACAGAGTCACTGAGAAACTGAGACTCTGAGACACTGAGACAATGAGACTCTGAGACACAGAGACACTGAGAAACTGAGACTCTGTGACTCGGAGGCACTGAGACACTGGGACACAGAGGCACTGAGGCGCAGAGGCACTGAGACACAGAGTTACTGAGACTCTGAGACACTGAGACAATGAGGTACTGACACACAGAGACACAGAGGGACAGGGACACAGAGACACTGAGACGCTGAGACACTGAGACACTGAGGCACTGAGACACAGAGACACTGAGTCACAGAGAAACTGAGACACAGAGGCACTGAGACATTGAGACAATGAGACACTGAGACACTGAGGCACAGAGACACTGAGACAAAGAGACACAGAGACACTGAGACTCTGAGACACTGAGACTCAGAGACATTGAGACACAGAGACACAGAGAAACTGAGGCACAGCGACACTGAGACTCTGAGAGACTGAGACACTGAGACACAGAGACTCTGAGACACTGAGGCACAGAGATACTGAGACACTGAGTCACAGCGAAACTGAGACACAGAGACACTGAGACTCTGAGACACTGAGACACTGAGGCACAGAGAACAGAGACACAGAGACACAGAGACACTGAGACACTGAGACACTGAGACACAGAGGCACTGAGACACAGAGGCACTGAGACAGAGAGACACTGAGACACAGAGACACAGAGACACTGAGAAACTGAGACTCCGAGACACTGAGACAATGAGACTCTGAGACTCGGAGGTACTGAGACACTGAGACACAGAGACACTGAGGCGCAGAGGCACTGAGACACAGAGTACTGAGACTCTGAGACACTGAGACACTGAGGCACAGAGACACAGATACACTGAGACACTGAGACACAGAGACACTGAGACACAGAGACACAGAGACACTGAGACACTGAGACTCCGAGACACCGAGGCACAGAGACACTGAGACACAGAGACACTGAGACACAGATACACAGAGTCACTGAGAAACTGAGACTCTGTGACTCGGAGGCACTGACACACTGAGACACAGAGAATCTGAGGCACAGAGGCACTGAGACACAGAGTTACTGAGACTCTGAGACACTGAGACAATGAGGTACTGAGACACAGAGACACAGAGGCACAGGGACACAGAGACACTGAGACGCTGAGGCACTGAGACACTGAGGCACTGAGACACAGAGACACTGAGACTCTGAGACTCGGAGGCACTGACACACTGAGACACAGAGACACTGAGGCGCAGAGGCACTGAGACACAGAGTTACTGAGACTCTGAGACACTGAGACAATGAGGTACTGAGACACAGAGACACTGAGGCACAGAGAACAGAGACACAGAGACACAGAGACACTGAGACACTGAGACACGGAGACATTGAGACACTGAGGCACTGAGACACAGAGACACTGAGACTCTGAGACTCGGAGGCACTGACACACTGAGACACAGAGACACTGAGGCGCAGAGGCACTGAGACACAGAGTTACTGAGACTCTGAGACACTGAGACAATGAAACTCGGAGACACTGAGACACTTAGACACAGAGACACAGAGGCACAGAGACACAGAGACACTGAGACTCTGAGACACTGAGACACTGAGGCACAGAGACACTGAGACACTGAGTCACAGAGAAACTGAGACACAGAGGCACTGAGACTCTGAGACAATGAGACACTGAGACACTGAGGCACAGAGACACTGAGACAAAGAGACACAGAGATACTGAGACTCTGAGACACTGAGACTCAGAGACATTGAGACACAGAGACACAGAGAAACTGAGGCACAGCGACACTGAGACTCTGAGAGACTGAGACACTGAGACAATGAGACACTGAGACACTGAGACACAGTGACATTGAGACTCTGAGACACTGAGACACTGAGGCACAGAGACACAGAGACACTGAGACACTGAGACACAGAGACACTGAGACACTGAGACACAGGGAAATTGAGACACAGAGACACTGAGACACTGAGACACCGAGACACTGAGACACCGAGGCACAGGGACACTGAGAAACTGAGACTCCGAGATACTGAGACACTGAGACTCTGAGACTCGGAGGCACTGAGACACTGAGACACAGAGACACTGAGGCGCAGAGGCACTGAGACACAGTGTTACTGAGACTCTGAGACACTGAGACACTGAGACAATGAGACACTGAGACACTGAGACAATGAGACACTGAGACTCTGAGGCACAGAGACACAGAAACACTGAGACTCTGAGACTCTGAGACACTGAGACACAGAGACACTGAGACACAGAGACACAGAGTCACTGAGAAACTGAGACTCTGAGACACTGAGACAATGAGACTCTGAGACACAGAGACACGGAGAAACTGAGACTCTGTGACTCGGAGGCACTGAGACACTGGGACACAGAGGCACTGAGGCGCAGAGGCACTGAGACACAGAGTTACTGAGACTCTGAGACACTGAGACAATGAGGTACTGAGACACAGAGACACAGAGGGACAGGGACACAGAGACACTGAGACGCTGAGACACTGAGACACTGAGACACAGAGACACTGAGTCACAGAGAAACTGAGACACAGAGGCACTGAGACTCTGAGACAATGAGACACTGAGACACTGAGGCACAGAGACACTGAGACACAGAGGCACTGAGACAGAGAGACACTGAGACACAGAGACACAGAGACACTGAGAAACTGAGACTCCGAGACACTGAGACAATGAGACTCTGAGACTCGGAGGTACTGAGACACTGAGATACAGAGACACTGAGGCGCAGAGGCACTGAGACACAGAGTACTGAGACTCTGAGACTCTGAGACACTGAGACACAGATACACTGAGACACTGAGACACAGAGACACTGAGACACAGAGACACAGAGACACTGAGACACTGAGAGTCCGAGACACCGAGGCACAGAGACACTGAGACTCTGAGACACTGAGACACAGAGACACTGAGACACAGATACACAGAGTCACTGAGAAACTGAGACTCTGTGACTCGGAGGCACTGACACACTGAGACACAGAGAATCTGAGGCACAGAGGCACTGACACACAGAGTTACTGAGACTCTGAGACACTGAGACAATGAGGTACTGAGACACAGAGACACAGAGGCACAGGGACACAGAGACACTGAGACGCTGAGGCACTGAGACACTGAGGCACTGAGACACAGAGACACTGAGACTCTGAGACTCGGAGGCACTGACACACTGAGACACAGAGACACTGAGGCGCAGAGGCACTGAGACACAGAGTTACTGAGACTCTGAGACACTGAGACAATGAGGTACTGAGACACAGAGACACTGAGGCACAGAGAACAGAGACACAGAGACACTGAGACACTGAGACACGGAGACACTGAGACACTGAGACACTGAGGCACTGAGACACAGAGACACTGAGACTCTGAGACTCGGAGGCACTGACACACTGAGACACAGAGACACTGAGGCGCAGAGGCACTGAGACACAGAGTTACTGAGACTCTGAGACACTGAGACAATGAAACTCGGAGACACTGAGACACTTAGACACAGAGACACAGAGGCACAGAGACACAGAGACACTGAGACTCTGAGACACTGAGACACTGAGACACTGAGGCACAGAGACACTGAGACTCTGAGACAATGAGACACTGAGACACTGAGGCACAGAGACCCTGAGACCAAGAGACACAGAGACACTGAGACTCTGAGACACTGAGACTCAGAGACATTGAGACACAGAGACACAGAGAAACTGAGGCACAGCGACACTGAGACTCTGAGAGACTGAGACACTGAGACAATGAGACACTGAGACACTGAGACACAGTGACATTGAGACTCTGAGACACTGAGACACTGAGGCACAGAGACACAGAGACACTGAGACACTGAGACACAGAGACACTGAGACACAGGGAAATTGAGACACAGAGACACTGAGACACTGAGACACCGAGACACCGAGGCACAGGGACACTGAGAAACTGAGACTCCGAGATACTGAGACACTGAGACTCTGAGACTCGGAGGCACTGAGACACTGAGACACAGAGACACTGAGGCGCAGAGGCACTGAGACACAGTGTTACTGAGACTCTGAGACCCTGAGACACTGAGACAATGAGACACTGAGACTCTGAGGCACAGAGACACAGAAACACTGAGACACTGAGACTCTGAGACACTGAGACACAGAGACACTGAGACACAGAGACACAGAGTCACTGAGAAACTGAGACTCTGAGACACTGAGACAATGAGACTCTGAGACACAGAGACACTGAGAAACTGAGACTCTGTGACTCGGAGGCACTGAGACACTGGGACACAGAGGCACTGAGGCGCAGAGGCACTGAGACACAGAGTTACTGAGACTCTGAGACACTGAGACAATGAGGTACTGAGACACAGAGACACAGAGGGACAGGGACACAGAGACACTGAGACGCTGAGACACTGAGACACTGAGGCACTGAGACACAGAGACACTGAGTCACAGAGAAACTGAGACACAGAGGCACTGAGACTCTGAGACAATGAGACACTGAGACACTGAGGCACAGAGACACTGAGACAAAGAGACACAGAGACACTGAGACTCTGAGACACTGAGACTCAGAGACATTGAGACACAGAGACACAGAGAAACTGAGGCACAGCGACACTGAGACTCTGAGAGACGGAGACACTGAGACACAGAGACTCTGAGACACTGAGGCACAGAGATACTGAGACACTGAGTCACAGCGAAACTGAGACACTGAGACACTGAGACACAGAGACACTGAGACACAGAGGCACTGAGACACAGAGGCACTGAGACAGAGAGACACTGAGACACAGAGACACTGAGAAACTGAGACTCCGAGACACTGAGACAATGAGACTCTGAGACTCGGAGGTACTGAGACACTGAGACACAGAGACACTGAGGCGCAGAGGCACTGAGACACAGAGTACTGAGACTCTGAGACACTGAGACACTGAGGCACAGAGACACAGATACACTGAGACACTGAGACACAGAGACACTGAGACACAGAGACACAGAGGCACTGAGACACTGAGACTCCGAGACACCGAGGCACAGAGACACTGAGACTCTGAGACACTGAGACACAGAGACACTGAGACACAGATACACAGAGTCACTGAGAAACTGAGACTCTGTGACTCGGAGGCACTGACACACTGAGACACAGAGAATCTGAGGCACAGAGGCACTGAGACACAGAGTTACTGAGACTCTGAGACACTGAGACAATGAGGTACTGAGACACAGAGACACAGAGGCACAGGGACACAGAGACACTGAGACGCTGAGGCACTGAGACACTGAGGCACTGAGACACAGAGACACTGAGACTCTGAGACTCGGTGGCACTGACACACTGAGACACAGAGACACTGAGGCGCAGAGGCACTGAGACACAGAGTTACTGAGACTCTGAGACACTGAGACAATGAGGTACTGAGACACAGAGACACTGAGGCACACAGAACAGAGACACAGAGACACAGAGACACTGAGACACTGAGACACGGAGACACTGAGACACTGAGGCACTGAGACACAGAGACACTGAGACTCTGAGACTCGGAGGCACTGACACACTGAGACACAGAGTTACTGAGACTCTGAGACACTGAGACAATGAAACTCGGAGACACTGAGACACTTAGACACAGAGACACAGAGGCACAGAGACACAGAGACACTGAGACTCTGAGACACTGAGACACTGAGACAATGAGGCACAGAGACACTGAGACACTGAGAATCTGAGACACTGAGACACAGAGACATTGAGACACATAGACACTGAGACCAAGAGACACAGAGACACTGAGACATTGAGACACTGAGACACCGAGACTCTGAGACACTGAGACACTGAGGCACGGAGACACTGAGACCAAGAGACACAGAGACACGGAGACTCTGAGACACTGAGACACTGAGGCACAGAACACTGAGACAAAGAAACACAGAGTCACTGAGACTCTAAGACACTGAGACAATGAAACGCGGAGACACGGAGACACTGAGATACTTAGACACAGAGACACAGAGGCACAGAGACACAGAGACGCTCAGACTCTGAGACACTGAGGCACAGTGACACTGAGAGACGGACACACTGAGATACAGAGGCACAGAGACACTGAGACTCTGAGACTCTGAGACACTGAGGCACAGAGACACAGAGACACTGAGACCAAGAGACACAGAGACACGGAGACTCTGAGAAACTGAGACACTGAGGCACAGAGACACTGAGACAAAGAAACACAGAGACACTGAGACTATGAGACACTGAGACACTGAGGCCCAGAGACACAGAGACACTGAGACACTGAGGCACAGAGACACTGAGACACTGAGTCACAGAGAAACTGAGACACAGAGGTACTGAGACTCTGAGAAAATGAGACACTGAGACACTGAGGCACAGAGACACTGAGACAAAGAGACACAGAGACACTGAGACTCTGAGACACTGAGACACTGAGACACAGGGACACATAGACCTTGAGACACTGAGACTCTGAGACACTGAGACACTGAGACACTGAGACACAGAGACACTGAGACTCTGAGACACTGAGAAACTTGGGGAAAGAGACACTGAGACAAAGAGACACAGAGACACTGAGACTCTGAGACACTGAGACACTGAGACACTGAGGCCCAGAGACACTGAGACACTGAGGCACAGAGACACAGAGACACTGAGACTCTGAGACAATGAGACACTGAGAAACAGACACACACAGACACAGAGACACTGAGACTCTGAGACACTGAGACACTGAGACAATGAGACACTGAGACACAGGGACAAAGAGACACTGAGGCACAGAGACACTGAGGCTCTGAGACTCTGAGACACTGACACAATGAGACAATGAGACACTGAGACACTGAGACAAAGAGACACTGAGACACAGAGGCACTGAGGCTCAGAGGCACAGAGACACTGAGACACAGAGAGACTATGTCACTGAGGCACAGAGACACAGAGACACTGAGACACCGAGACACTGAGGCACAGAGACACTGAGACACTGAGACTCTCAGACACTGAGACAATGATACTCTGAGACTCTAAGGCACTGAGACACAGAGACACTGAGACACTGAGACACAGAGACTCTGAGACACTGAGACACTGAGAAACTGAGGCGCAGAGGCACTGAGACACTGAGACACAGTGACACTGAGGCACAGTGATACTGAGACTCTGAGTCATCGAGACACCGAGACAATGAGACACTGAGAAACAGAGACACTGAGGCACAGAGACACTGTGACTCTGAGACTCTGAGACACTGAGGCACAGAGACACTGAGACGCATAGACACTGAGACCAAGAGACACAGAGACACTGAGACATTGAGACACTGAGACACCGAGACTCTGAGACACTGAGACACTGAGGCACAGAGACACTGAGAAACGGAGACTCTGAGACACTGAGACAATGAGACTCTGAGACACAGAGACACTGAGACACTGAGACACAGTGACACTGAGGCACAGTGATACTGAGACTCTGAGTCATCGAGACACCGAGACAATGAGACACTGAGAAACAGAGACACTGAGGCACAGAGACACTGTGACTCTGAGACTCTGAGACACTGAGGCACAGAGACACTGAGACGCATAGACACTGAGACCAAGAGACACAGAGACACTGAGACATTGAGACACTGAGACACCGAGACTCTGAGACACTGAGACACTGAGGCACAGAGACACTGAGAAACTGAGACTCTGAGACACTGAGACAATGAGACTCTGAGACACAGAGACACTGAGACACTGAGACACAGTGACACTGAGGCACAGTGATACTGAGACTCTGAGTCATCGAGACACCGAGACAATGAGACACTGAGAAACAGAGACACTGAGGCACAGAGACACTGTGACTCTGAGACTCTGAGACACTGAGGCACAGAGACACTGACACGCATAGACACTGAGACCAAGAGACACAGAGACACTGAGACATTGAGACACTGAGACACCGAGACTCTGAGACACTGAGACACTGAGGCACAGAGACACTGAGAAACTGAGACTCTGAGACACTGAGACAATGAGACTCTGAGACACAGAGACACTGAGACACTGAGACTCTGAGACTCGGAGACACTGAGACACAGAGACACTGAGGCGCAGAGGCACTGAGACACAGAGTCACTGAGACTCTAAGACACTGAGACAATGAAACGCGGAGACACTGAGACACTTAGACACAGAGACACAGAGGCACAGAGACACAGAGACGCTCAGACTCTGAGACACTGAGACACTGAGGCACAGTGACACTGAGAGACGGACACACTGAGACACAGAGGCACAGAGACACTGAGACTCTGAGACTCTGAGACACTGAGGCGCAGAGACACAGAGACAATGAGACACTGAGGCACAGAGACACTGAGACCAAGAGACACAGAGACACGGAGACTCTGAGACACTGAGACACTGAGGCACACAGACACTGAGACAAAGAAACACAGAGACACTGAGACTCTGAGACACTGAGACACTGAGGCCCAGAGACACAGAGACACTGAGACACTGAGGCACAGAGACACTGAGACACTGAGTCACAGTGAAACTGAGACACAGAGGTACTGAGACTCTGAGACAATGAGACACTGAGACACTGAGGCACAGAGACACTGAGACAAAGAGACACAGAGACACTGAGACTCTGAGACACTGAGACACATGGACACATAGACCTTGAGACAATGAGACTCTGAGACACTGAGACACTGAGACACTGAGACTCTGAGACACTGAGACACTTGGGGAAAGAGACACTGAGACAAAGAGACACAGAGACACAGAGACTCTGAGACACTGAGACACTGAGACACTGAGGCCCAAAGACACTGAGACACTGAGGCACAGAGACACAGAGACACTGAGACACAGAGACACTGAGACTCTGAGACAATGAGACACTGAGAAACAGACACACACAGACACAGAGACACTGAGACTCTGAGACACTGAGACACTGAGACAATGAGACACTGAGACACTGAGACACTGAGACACAGGGACAAAGAGACATTGAGGCACAGAGACACTGAGGCTCTGAGACTCTGAGACACTGACACAATGAGACAATGAGACACTGAGACACTGAGACAAAGAGACACTGAGACACAGAGGCACTGAGGCTCAGAGGCACAGAGACACTGAGACACAGAGAGACTATGTCACTGAGGCACAGAGACACAGAGACACTGAGACACCGAGACACTGAGGCACAGAGACACTGAGACACTGAGACTCTCAGACACTGAGACAATGA
Organism: Carcharhinus amblyrhynchos; assembly: GCF_965287045.1. Lineage (NCBI taxonomy): Eukaryota > Metazoa > Chordata > Chondrichthyes > Carcharhiniformes > Carcharhinidae > Carcharhinus > Carcharhinus amblyrhynchos. The sequence goes on from NW_027649814.1 coordinate 546,143, forward strand.
GACTCTGAGACTCTAAGGCACTGAGACACAGAGACACTGAGACACTGAGACACTGAGACACAGAGACTCTGAGACACTGAGACACTGAGAAACTGAGGCGCAGAGGCACTGAGACACTGAGACACAGAGACAATGAGGCACAGTGACACTGAGGCACAGTGATACTGAGACTCTGAGTCATCGAGACAATGAGACACTGAGAAACAGAGACACTGAGGCACAGAGACACTGTGACTCTGAGACTCTGAGACACTGAGGCACAGAGACACTGAGACGCTGAGACACAGAGACGCTGAGACACTGAGACACTCAGAATGAGACTCTGAGACACTGAGACACTGAGACTCTGAGACTCGGAGACACTGAGACACTGAGATGCTGAGACACTGAGACACTGAGGCACAGAGACACTGAGACATTGAGACACAGAGACACAGAGAAACTGAGACACTGAGACACTGAGTCACAGATACACTGAGACTCTGAGACACTGAGACACTTAGACACTGAGGCACAAAGACACAGAGACACTGAGACATAGAGGCACTGAGACACTGATACACAGAGGCACTGAGACACAGAGAGACAGAGAAACTGAGACTCTGAGACACTGAGGCGCTGAGACACTCAGGCACAGAGACACTGAGACACAGAGACACTGAGACTCTGAGACACTGAGACACTGAGGCGCTGAGACACTCAGGCACAGAGACACTGAGACACAGAGACACTGAGACTCTGAGACACTGAGACACTGAGGCACAGAGACAATGAGACACGGAGTCTAGGAGACACAGAGACACTGAGACTCTGAGACCGTGAGACACTGAGACACTGAGGCACAGAGACTCTGAGAAATTGAGACATTGAGTCACTGAAATTCTGAGACATTGAGATACAGAGACACTGAGGCACAGAGAACAGAGACGGTGAGACAATGAGACACTGAGATACAGAGACAAAGAGACACAGAGATCTGAGACACTGAGACACAGAGACATTGAGGCACTGAGACACAGGGACACTGAGACATAGAGACACAGAGACACAGAGAACTGAGACAATGAGACTCTGAGACACTGAGAATGAGACTCTGAGACACAGAGTCACAGAGACACTGAGACACTGATGCACAGAGACACTGAGACACAGAGACACGGAGACACAGAGACACTGAGACACAGAGACACAGAGATCCTGAGAGACAGAGACACTGAGACACAGAGAGACTGAGACACTGAGGAACAGAGACACTGAGACACAGAGACTCTGAGACACTGACACACTGAGACACTGAGGCACAGAGACACTGAGACACAGAGACACTGAGACTCTGAGACACTGAGACACAGAAACTCTGAGACACTGAGACACTGAGAATCTGAGACACAGAGTCACAGAGAAACTGAGACACTGATGCACAGAGACACTGAGAAATGAGAATCTGAGAAACTGAGACACTGAGACACTGAGGCGCTGATACACTCAGGCACAGAGACACTGAGACACAGAGACACTGAGACTCTGAGACACTGAGACACTGAGGCGCTGAGACACTGAGACACTGAGGCACAGAGGCACTGAGACACAGAGACACAGAGAAACTGAGACTCTGAGACACTGAGACACTGAGGCACAGAGACACTGAGACACAGAGACAAAGAGACTCTGAGAAATGAGAATCTGAGAAACTGAGACACTGAGTGACAGATACACTGAGACACTGAGACTCTGAGACACTGAGTCACTTAGACACTGAGGCACAAAGACACAGAGACACTGAGACATAGAGGCACTGAGACACTGAGGCACAGAGACACTGAGACACAGAGACTCTGAGACACAGAGACACAGAGACACTGACACACAGAGACAAGGAACTCGGAGACACTTAGACACAGAGACACTGAGACAAAGAGACACAGAGACAATGAGACTCTTAGACACTGAGACACTGAGGCACAGGAACACATAGACACAGAGGCACTGAGACTCTGAGACACTGAGACACTGAGACACAGAGACACAGAGACACTGAGACACGGAGGCACAGAGACACTGAGACACAGAGACACTGAGAAACAGACACACAGAGAACAGAGACACCTAGACACTGAGACACTGAGACAATGAGACAATGAGACACTGAGACACTAAGACACTGAGACACTGAGACACAGAGACAAAGAGACACTGAGACACAGTGACACTGAGGCTATGAGACACTGAGACACTGAGACACAGAGACACTAAGATGCTGAGACACTGAGACACTGAGACACAGAGACGGAGAGAAACTGAGACACTGAGGCACTGAGGCGCAGAGCGACTGTGGCACTGAAACTCTGAAACTCTGAGACAGTGAGAAACTGATGCAAAGAGACACTGACACACTGAGACACGGAGGCACAGTGACACTGAGGCACAGTGACACTGAGACTCTGAGACATCAAGACACTGAGACACTGAGACACTGAGACACTGAGAATGAGACTCTGAGACACTGAGACACAGAGACACAGAGACACTGAGGCGCAGAGGCACTGAGACACAGAGACACGGAGACTCTGAGACACTGACACACTGAGACACGGAGGCACAGTGACACGGAGGCACAGTGACACTGAGACTCTGAGACATCAAGACACTGAGACACTGAGACACTGAGACACAGAGACACTGAGGCACAGAGACACTGAGACACTGAGAATGAGACTCTGAGACACTGAGACACAGAGACACAGAGACACTGAGGCGCAGAGGCACTGAGACACAGAGACACGGAGACTCTGAGACACTGACACACTGAGACACGGAGGCACAGTGACACGGAGGCACAGTGACACTGAGACTCTGAGACATCAAGACACTGAGACACTGAGACACTGAGACACAGAGACACTGAGGCACAGAGACACTGAGACACTGAGACACTGAGAATGAGACTCTGAGACACTGAGACACAGAGACACAGAGACACTGAGACACTGAGAATGAGACTCTGAGACACTGAGACACAGAGACACAGAGGCACTGAGACACAGAGACACGGAGACTCTGAGACACTGAGACAATGAAACTCGGAGACACTGGGACACTGAGACACAGAGACACAGAGGCACAGAGACACAGAGACACTAAGATGCTGAGACACTGAGACAAAGAGACACAGAGACACTGAGACTCTGAGACAAAGAGACACAGAGACAAATAGACACAGAGACACAGAGACCCTGAGACACTCAGGCCCTGATGCACAGAGACACTGAGACACTGAGTCACAGAGAAACTGAGACACAGAGGCACTGAGACTCTGAGACGCTGAGACACAGAGACACTGGGACACAGAGACACTGAGACTCTGAGATACTGAGACACAGAGACTCTGAGACACTGAGACACTGAGAATCTGAGACACAGAGTCACAGAGACACTGAGACACTGATGCAGAGAGACACTGAGACACAGAGTCACTGAGACACAGAGACACTGAGATCTGGAGACTCAGAGACACTGAGACACAGAGACAGAGAGATCCTGAGAGACAGAGACAATGAGACACTGAGACACTGAGACACTGAGGAACAGAGACACTGAGACACAGAGACACTGAGACACTGAGACACTAAGATGTTGAGACACTGAGACACTGACGCACAGAGACACTGAGACATTGAGACACAGAGACACAGAGACACTGAGGCACTGAGACACAGAGACTCTGAGACACTGAGACACTGAGGCACAGAGACACTGAGACAAAGAGACACAGAGACACTGAGACACAGAGACACTGAAACATTGAGACACTGAGGCACAGAGACACTGAGACTCTGAGACACTGAGACACAGAGACACTAAGACAAAGAGGCACAGAGACTGAGTCTCTGAGACACTGAGACGCAGAGACACTGAGGCACAGAGACACTGAGACACAAAGACACTGAGACGTAGAGACACTGAGGCACAGTGACACTGAGACACAGAGACACTGAGGCACTGAGACACTGAGACACGGAGTCAAGGAGACGCAGAGACACTGACACTCTGAGACACTGGCGCACAGAGACACTGAGACACAGAGTCATTGAGACACTGAATTTCTGAGACACTGAGACACAGAGACACTGAGGCACAGAGACACTGAGACACTGAGGCACAGAGACACTGAGACACTGAGACACAGAATCACTGAGACTCTGAGACTCTGAGACACTGAGACACTGAGACACAGAATCACTGAGACTCTGAGACTCTGAGACACTGAGACACTGAGGCACAGAGACACTGAGACACAGAGACACAGAGACACTGAGACTCTGAGACACTGACAAACTGAGGCACAGAGACAATGAGACACAGAGACACTGATACTCTGAGACACTGAGACACAGACACTGAGGCACAGAGGCACTGAGACTCTGAGACATCGACACACTGCGACACGGAGGCACAGTGACACTGAGGCACAGTGACACTGAGACTCTGAGACATCGAGACACCGAGACACTGTGACACTGAGAAACTGAGACACCGAGGCACAGAGACACAGAGACACTGAGAGTCTGAGACACTGAGACACTGAGACACAGAGACACTATGACTCTGAGACACTGAGACACTGAGGCACAGAAACTCTGAGACACTGAGACACAGAGACACTGAGACTCTGAGACACTGAGAATGAGACTCTGAGACACTGAGACACAGAGACTCTGAGACACTGAGACACTGTGCCTCTGAGATTCGGAGACACTGAGACACAGAGACACTGAGGCACAGAGGAACTGAGACTCTGAGACAATGAAACTCGGAGACACTGAGACACAGAGACACAGAGACACTAAGATGCTGAGACACTGAGACACTGAGGCACAGAAACACTGAGACACAGAGACACTGAGACTCTGAGACACTGAGACTCAGAGACATGGAGACAAAGAGACACAGAGACACTGAGACACTGAGACTTTGAGACACTGAGGCACAGACACACAGATACACTGAGGCACCGAGACACTGAGGCACAGGGACTCTGAGACAAAGTGAAACAGAGACACTGAGACTCTGAGACTCTGAGACACTGAGACACTGAGGCACAGAGACAATGAGACAAAGAGGCACAGAGACACAGAGACACTGAGACACAGAGACAGAGAGATCCTGAGAGACAGAGACACAGAGACATTGAGACTCTGAGATACTGAGACACAGAGACTCTGAGACACTGAGACACGGAGAATCTGAGACACTGAGTCACAGAGACACTGAGACACTGATGCACAGAGACACTGAGACACTGAGACACAGAGACACTGAGGAACAGAGACAACGAGACACTGATGCACAGAGACACTGAGACACAGAGACACTGAGATCTGGAGACTCAGAGACACTGAGACACAGAGACACTGAGACACTGAGGAACAGAGACACTGAGTCACTGAGACACTGAGACACTGAGGAACAGAGACACTGAGACACAGAGACTCTGAGACACTGACACATTGAGACACTGAGGGACAGAGACACTGAGACACAGAGACACTGAGACTCTGAGACACTGAGACACAGAGACTCTGAGACACTAACACACTGAGACACTGAGGCACAGAGACATGAGACACAGAGACACTGAGACTCTGAGACACTGAGACACTGAGGCACAAAGACACTGAGACACTGAGACACTGAGGCACAGAGACACAGAGACACAGAGACACAGAGACACTGAGACTCTGAGATACTGCGACACAGAGACTCTGCGGCACTGAGACACTGAGAATCTGAGACACAGAGTCACAGAGATACTGAGACACTGATGCACAGAGACACTGAGACACAGAGACACTGAGATCTGGAGACTCAGAGACACTGAGACACAGAGACACTGAGACACTGAGGAACAGAGACACTGAGTCACTGAGACACTGAGACACGGAGGAACAGAGACACTGAGACACAGAGACTCTGAGACACTGACACATTGAGACACTGAGGCACAGAGACACTGAGACACAGAGACTCTGAGACACTAACACTCTGAGACACTGAGGCACAGAGACATGAGACACAGAGACACTGAGACTCTGAGACACTGAGACACTGAGAATCTGAGACACAGAATCACAGATACACTGAGACACTAATGCACAGAGACACTGAGACACAGAGACACAGAGACACTGAGAAATGAGAATCTGAGAAACTGAGACACTGAGTGACAGATACACTGAGACCCTGAGACTCTGAGACACTGAGACACTTAGACACTGAGGCACAAAGACACAGAGACACTGAGACACAGACATAGAGGCACTGAGACACTGAGGCACAGAGACACTCAGGCATAGAGACACTGAGACACTGAGGCACAGAGACATGAGACACAGAGACACAGAGACACTGAGACACTGAGACACAGAGACACTGAGATTCTGAGACACTGAGACACTGAGGCGCTGAGACACTCAGGCACAGAGACACTGAGACACAGAGACACTGAGACTCTGAGACACTGAGGCACAGAGACAATGAGACACGGAGTCTAGGAGACACAGAGACACTGAGACTCTGAGACACTGAGACACTGAGGCACAGAGACACAGAGACACTGAGAAACTGAGACATTGAGACACTGAAATTCTGAGACATTGAGTCACAGAGACATTGAGGAACAGAGAAACACAGACTCTGAGGCAGTGAGAGTTTGAGGCACTGAGACACAGAGACACTGAGACGCTGAGACAATGAGACACTGAGATACAGAGACACAGAGTCACTGAGATATGAGACACTGAGACACAGAGACATTGAGGCACTGAGACACAGGGACACTGAGGCAGAGAGACACAGAGACACTGAGACACAGAGACACTGAAAGACTGAGAAACTAAGGTTCTGAGACACTGAGACACTGAGGCACAGAGACACAGAGACACTGAGACTCTGAGACACTGCGACACAAAGGCACAGAAACACAGATTCACTGAGACACTGAGACACTGAGACACTGAGACTCTGAGACACTGAGACACTGAGACACTGAGGCACAGAGACACTGAGACTCAGAGACACAGAGAAACTGAGACTCTGAGACACTGAGACACTGAGGCACAGAGACACTGAGACACTGAGACTCTAAGACACTGAGACACTTAAACACTGAGACATAGAGGCACAGAGACACTGAGACACTGAGACTCTGAGACACAGAGACACTGAGACTCTGAGACACTGAGACACTGAGGCACAGAGACACAGAGACACTGAGACTCTGAGACACTGAGACACAAAGGCACAGAGACACAGAAACACAGATTCACTGAGACACTGAGACACTGAGACACTGAGACTCTGAGACACTGAGGCACAGAGACACTGAGGCACAGAGACAAAGAGAAACTGAGACTCTGAGACACTGAGACTCTAAGACACTGAGACACTGAGACACTGAGACATAGAGGCACGGAGACACTGAGACACAGAGACTCTGAGACATTGACACATTGCGACACGGAGGCACAGTGACACTGAGGCACAGTGACACTGAGACTCTGAGACATCGAGACACCGAGACACTGAGACACTGAGAAACTGAGACACCGAGGCACAGAGACACAGAGACACTGAGAGTCTGAGACACTGAGACACTGTGACTCTGAGACACTGAGACACTGAGGCACAGAAACTCTGAGACACTGAGACACAGAGACACTGAGACACAGAGACACTGAGACACTGAGACACTGTGCCTCTGAGATTCGGAGACACTGAGACACAGAGACACTGAGGCACAGAGGCACTGAGACACAGAGACACTGAGACTCTGAGACACTGAGACACTGAGACAATGAAACTCGGAGACACAGAGACACAGAGACACTAAGATGCTGAGACACAGAGACACTGTGACTCTGAGACACTGAGACACTGAGGCACAGAAACTCTGAGACACTGAGACACAGAGACACTGAGACTCTGAGACACTGAGAATGAGACTCTGAGACACTGAGACACAGTGGCACTGAGACACAGAGACACTGAGACTCTGAGACACTGAGACACTGAGACAATGAAACTCGGAGACACTGAGACACTGAGACACAGAGACACTAAGATGCTGAGACACTGAGACACTGAGGCACAGAAACACTGAGACACAGAGACACTGAGACTCTGAGACACTGAGACACTGAGACTCAGAGACATGGAGACAAAGAGACACAGAGACACTGAGACACTGAGACTTTGAGACACTGAGGCACAGACACACAGACACACTGAGGCACCGAGACACTGAGGCACAGGGACTCTGAGACAAAGTGACACAGAGACACTGCGACTCTGAGACTCTGAGACACTGAGACACTGAGACACTGAGGCACAGAGACACTGAGACAAAGAGGCACAGAGACACAGAGACACTGAGACACAGAGACACTGAGATCTGGAGACTCAGAGACACTGAGACACAGAGACAGAGAGATCCTGAGAGACAGAGACACAGAGACATTGAGACTCTGAGATACTGAGACACAGAGACACGGAGAATCTGAGACACAGAGTCACAGAGACACTGAGACACTGATGCACAGAGACACTGAGACACAGAGACACTGAGATCTGGAGACTCAGAGACACTGAGACACAGAGACACTGAGGAACAGAGACACTGAGACACTGAGACACAGAGACTCTGAGACACTGACACACTGAGACACTGAGGCACAGAGACACTGAGACACAGAGACACTGAGACACAGAAACTCTGAGACACTGAGACAGTGAGAATCTGAGACACAGAGTCACAGAGACACTGAGACACTGATGCACAGAGACACTGAGACACAGAGACAAAGAGACACTGAAAAATGTGAATCTGAGAAACTGAGACACTGAGACAATGAGATACTGAGGAACAGAGACACTGAGACACTGAGACGCAGAGACTCTGAGACACCGACACACTGAGACACTGAGGCACAGAAACACTGAGACACAGAGACACTGAGACTCAGAGATACTGCGACACAGAGACTCTGAGACACTGAGAATCTGAGACACAGAGTCACAGAGACACTGAGACACTGATGCACAGAGACACTGAGACACAGAGACACTGAGATCTGGAGACTCAGAGACACTGAGACACAGAGACACTGAGACACTGAGGAACAGAGACACTGAGTCACTGAGACACTGAGACACTGAGGAACAGAGACACTGAGACACAGAGACTCTGAGACACTGACACATTGAGACACTGAGGCACAGAGACACTGAGACACAGAGACACTGAGACTCTGAGACACTGAGACACAGAGACTCTGAGACACTAACACACTGAGACACTGAGGCACAGAGACATGAGACACAGGGACACTGAGACTCTGAGACACTGAGACACTGAGACACTGAGAATCTGAGACACAGAGTCACAGATACACTGAGACACTAATGCACAGAGACACTGAGACACAGAGACAAAGAGACACTGAGAAATGAGAATCTGAGAAACTGAGACACTGAGTGACAGATACACTGAGACCCTGAGACTCTGAGACACTGAGACACTTAGACACTGAGGCACAAAGACACAGAGACACTGAGACACTGAGACATAGAGGCACTGAGACACTGAGGCACAGAGACACTGAAACACAGAGACACAGAGAAACTGAGACTCTGAGACACTGAGACACTGAGGCGCTGAGACACTCAGGCATAGAGACACTGAGACACTGAGACACTGAGACTCTGAGACACTGAGACACTGAGGCGCTGAGACACTCAGGCACAGAGACACTGAGACTCTGAGACACTGAGACACTAGGGCCAGAGACAATGAGACACGGAGTCTAGGAGACACAGAGACACTGAGACTCTGAGACACTGAGACACTGAGGCACAGAGACACAGAGACACTGAGAAACTGAGACATTGAGACACTGAAATTCTGAGACATTGAGACACAGAGACACTGAGGCACAGAGAAACACAGACTCTGAGGCAGTGAGAGTTTGAGGCACTGAGACACAGAGACACTGAGACGGTGAGACAATGAGACACTGAGATACAGAGACACAGAGTCACTGAGATATGAGACACTGAGACACAGAGACATTGAGGCACTGAGACACAGGGACACTGAGGCATAGAGACACAGAGACACTGAGACACAGAGACACTGAAAGACTGAGAAACTAAGGTTCTGAGACACTGAGACACTGAGGCACAGAGACACAGAGACACTGAGACTCTGAAACACTGAGACACAAAGGCACAGAGACACAGATACACAGATTTACTGAGACACTGAGACACTGAGACACTGAGACACTGAGGCACAGAGACACTGAGGCACAGAGACACTGAGACACTAAGGCACAGAGACACAGAAACACAGATTCACTGAGACACTGAGACATTGAGACACAGAGACTCTGAGAAACTGAGACTCTGAGACACTGAGACACGGAGGCACAGAGACACTGAGACACTGAGACTCTGAGACACTGAGACACGGAGGCACAGAGACACTGAGACACCGAGACACAGAGACACAGAGACACAGACAGACTGAGACACTGGGGCCCAGAGACACTGAGACTCAGAGACACAGAGAAACTGAGACTCTGAGACACTGAGACACTGAGGCACAGAGACACTGAGACAAAGAGACAAAGAGACACTGAGACACTGAGAATCTGAGAAACTGAGACACTGAGACACTGAGTCACAGATACACTGAAACACTGAGACTCTGAGACACTGAGACACTTAGACACTGAGGCACAAAGACACAGAGACACTGAGACACTGAGACATAGAGGCACTGAGACACTGAGGCACAGATACTGAGACACAGAGACTCTGAGACTCTGAGACACAGAGACACTGAGGCGCAGAGGCACTGAGACAGTGAGAACTGAGACACAGAGACTCTGAGACTCTGAGACACTGAGACACTGAGACACAGAGACAGTGAGGCGCAGAGGCACTGAGACACTGAGACACAGAGACACTGAGACACTGAGACACCGAGACTCTGAGGCACTGAGACACTGAGACACTGAGACACTGAGGCACTGAGACTCTGAGACTGTGTTACACTGAAAAACTGATGCAAAGAGACACTGAGACTCTGAGGCACTTAGGCACTGTGACACTGAGGCACAGAGACACTGAGACTCTGAGACACTGAGACACTGAGACGCTGAGACACTGAGACACAGAGACACTGAGACACAGAGACACTGAGACACTGAAACAAGAGACACTGAGACACAAAGGCACTGAGACACTGAGACACAGAGTCTCTGAGACACTGAGACACTGAGACTCTGAGACACGGAGACACTGAGACACTGAGACACAGAGGCACAGAGACACAAACATGCTGAGACACTGAGACACTGAGGCACAGAGACACTGGGACATTGAGACACAGAGAGACAGAGACACTGAGGCACTGAGACACTGAGACAAAGAGACACAGAGACTCTGAGACACAGAGACACTGAGACACTGAGACATTGAGACACTGAGGCACACAGACACAGAGACTCTGAGACACTGAGACACAGAGACACTAAGACACAGAGGCACAGAGACACTGGGACACAGAGACACAGAGAAACTGAATCTCTGAGACACTGAGACACTGAGACGCAGAGACACTGAGGCACAGAGACACTGAGACACAGAATCACTGAGACGTAGAGACACTGAGGCACAGTGACACTGAGACACAGAGACACTGAGACTCTGAGAAAGTGAGACACTGAGGCACTGAGGCACAGAGACACTGAGGCACAGAGACAAAGAGAAACTGAGACTCTGAGACACTGAGACTCTAAGACACTGAGACACAGAGACACTGAGGCACAGAGACACTGAGACACTGAGGCACAGAGACACAGAGAAACTGAGACTCTGAGACACTGAGACACTGAGACTCTGAGACACTGAGGCACAGAGACACTGAGGCACAGAGACAAAGAGAAACTGAGACTCTGAGACACTGAGACTCTAAGACACTGAGACACTGAGACACTGAGACATAGAGGCACGGAGACACTGAGACACAGAGACTCTGAGACATTGACACATTGCGACACGGAGGCACAGTGACACTGAGGCACAGTGACACTGAGACTCTGAGACATCGAGACACCGAGACACTGAGACACTGAGAAACTGAGACACCGAGGCACAGAGACACAGAGACACTGAGAGTCTGAGACACTGAGACACTGTGACTCTGAGACACTGAGACACTGAGGCACAGAAACTCTGAGACACTGAGACACAGAGACACTGAGACACAGAGACACTGAGACACTGAGACACTGTGCCTCTGAGATTCGGAGACACTGAGACACAGAGACACTGAGGCACAGAGGCACTGAGACACAGAGACACTGAGACTCTGAGACACTGAGACACTGAGACAATGAAACTCGGAGACACAGAGACACAGAGACACTAAGATGCTGAGACACAGAGACACTGTGACTCTGAGACACTGAGACACTGAGGCACAGAAACTCTGAGACACTGAGACACAGAGACACTGAGACTCTGAGACACTGAGAATGAGACTCTGAGACACTGAGACACAGTGGCACTGAGACACAGAGACACTGAGACTCTGAGACACTGAGACACTGAGACAATGAAACTCGGAGACACTGAGACACTGAGACACAGAGACACTAAGATGCTGAGACACTGAGACACTGAGGCACAGAAACACTGAGACACAGAGACACTGAGACTCTGAGACACTGAGACACTGAGACTCAGAGACATGGAGACAAAGAGACACAGAGACACTGAGACACTGAGACTTTGAGACACTGAGGCACAGACACACAGACACACTGAGGCACCGAGACACTGAGGCACAGGGACTCTGAGACAAAGTGACACAGAGACACTGCGACTCTGAGACTCTGAGACACTGAGACACTGAGACACTGAGGCACAGAGACACTGAGACAAAGAGGCACAGAGACACAGAGACACTGAGACACAGAGACACTGAGATCTGGAGACTCAGAGACACTGAGACACAGAGACAGAGAGATCCTGAGAGACAGAGACACAGAGACATTGAGACTCTGAGATACTGAGACACAGAGACTCTGAGACACTGAGACACGGAGAATCTGAGACACAGAGTCACAGAGACACTGAGACACTGATGCACAGAGACACTGAGACACAGAGACACTGAGATCTGGAGACTCAGAGACACTGAGACACAGAGACACTGAGGAACAGAGACACTGAGACACTGAGACACAGAGACTCTGAGACACTGACACACTGAGACACTGAGGCACAGAGACACTGAGACACAGAGACACTGAGACACAGAAACTCTGAGACACTGAGACAGTGAGAATCTGAGACACAGAGTCACAGAGACACTGAGACACTGATGCACAGAGACACTGAGACACAGAGACAAAGAGACACTGAAAAATGTGAATCTGAGAAACTGAGACACTGAGACAATGAGATACTGAGGAACAGAGACACTGAGACACTGAGACGCAGAGACTCTGAGACACCGACACACTGAGACACTGAGGCACAGAAACACTGAGACACAGAGACACTGAGACTCAGAGATACTGCGACACAGAGACTCTGAGACACTGAGAATCTGAGACACAGAGTCACAGAGACACTGAGACACTGATGCACAGAGACACTGAGACACAGAGACACTGAGATCTGGAGACTCAGAGACACTGAGACACAGAGACACTGAGACACTGAGGAACAGAGACACTGAGTCACTGAGACACTGAGACACTGAGGAACAGAGACACTGAGACACAGAGACTCTGAGACACTGACACATTGAGACACTGAGGCACAGAGACACTGAGACACAGAGACACTGAGACTCTGAGACACTGAGACACAGAGACTCTGAGACACTAACACACTGAGACACTGAGGCACAGAGACATGAGACACAGGGACACTGAGACTCTGAGACACTGAGACACTGAGACACTGAGAATCTGAGACACAGAGTCACAGATACACTGAGACACTAATGCACAGAGACACTGAGACACAGAGACAAAGAGACACTGAGAAATGAGAATCTGAGAAACTGAGACACTGAGTGACAGATACACTGAGACCCTGAGACTCTGAGACACTGAGACACTTAGACACTGAGGCACAAAGACACAGAGACACTGAGACACTGAGACATAGAGGCACTGAGACACTGAGGCACAGAGACACTGAAACACAGAGACACAGAGAAACTGAGACTCTGAGACACTGAGACACTGAGGCGCTGAGACACTCAGGCATAGAGACACTGAGACACTGAGACACTGAGACTCTGAGACACTGAGACACTGAGGCGCTGAGACACTCAGGCACAGAGACACTGAGACTCTGAGACACTGAGACACTAGGGCCAGAGACAATGAGACACGGAGTCTAGGAGACACAGAGACACTGAGACTCTGAGACACTGAGACACTGAGGCACAGAGACACAGAGACACTGAGAAACTGAGACATTGAGACACTGAAATTCTGAGACATTGAGACACAGAGACACTGAGGCACAGAGAAACACAGACTCTGAGGCAGTGAGAGTTTGAGGCACTGAGACACAGAGACACTGAGACGGTGAGACAATGAGACACTGAGATACAGAGACACAGAGTCACTGAGATATGAGACACTGAGACACAGAGACATTGAGGCACTGAGACACAGGGACACTGAGGCATAGAGACACAGAGACACTGAGACACAGAGACACTGAAAGACTGAGAAACTAAGGTTCTGAGACACTGAGACACTGAGGCACAGAGACACAGAGACACTGAGACTCTGAAACACTGAGACACAAAGGCACAGAGACACAGATACACAGATTTACTGAGACACTGAGACACTGAGACACTGAGACACTGAGGCACAGAGACACTGAGGCACAGAGACACTGAGACACTAAGGCACAGAGACACAGAAACACAGATTCACTGAGACACTGAGACATTGAGACACAGAGACTCTGAGAAACTGAGACTCTGAGACACTGAGACACGGAGGCACAGAGACACTGAGACACTGAGACTCTGAGACACTGAGACACGGAGGCACAGAGACACTGAGACACCGAGACACAGAGACACAGAGACACAGACAGACTGAGACACTGGGGCCCAGAGACACTGAGACTCAGAGACACAGAGAAACTGAGACTCTGAGACACTGAGACACTGAGGCACAGAGACACTGAGACAAAGAGACAAAGAGACACTGAGACACTGAGAATCTGAGAAACTGAGACACTGAGACACTGAGTCACAGATACACTGAAACACTGAGACTCTGAGACACTGAGACACTTAGACACTGAGGCACAAAGACACAGAGACACTGAGACACTGAGACATAGAGGCACTGAGACACTGAGGCACAGATACTGAGACACAGAGACTCTGAGACTCTGAGACACAGAGACACTGAGGCGCAGAGGCACTGAGACAGTGAGAACTGAGACACAGAGACTCTGAGACTCTGAGACACTGAGACACTGAGACACAGAGACAGTGAGGCGCAGAGGCACTGAGACACTGAGACACAGAGACACTGAGACACTGAGACACCGAGACTCTGAGGCACTGAGACACTGAGACACTGAGACACTGAGGCACTGAGACTCTGAGACTGTGTTACACTGAAAAACTGATGCAAAGAGACACTGAGACTCTGAGGCACTTAGGCACTGTGACACTGAGGCACAGAGACACTGAGACTCTGAGACACTGAGACACTGAGACGCTGAGACACTGAGACACAGAGACACTGAGACACAGAGACACTGAGACACTGAAACAAGAGACACTGAGACACAAAGACACTGAGACACTGAGACACAGAGTCTCTGAGACACTGAGACACTGAGACTCTGAGACACGGAGACACTGAGACACTGAGACACAGAGGCACAGAGACACAAACATGCTGAGACACTGAGACACTGAGGCACAGAGACACTGGGACATTGAGACACAGAGAGACAGAGACACTGAGGCACTGAGACACTGAGACAAAGAGACACAGAGACTCTGAGACACAGAGACACTGAGACACTGAGACATTGAGACACTGAGGCACACAGACACAGAGACTCTGAGACACTGAGACACAGAGACACTAAGACACAGAGGCACAGAGACACTGGGACACAGAGACACAGAGAAACTGAATCTCTGAGACACTGAGACACTGAGACGCAGAGACACTGAGGCACAGAGACACTGAGACACAGAATCACTGAGACGTAGAGACACTGAGGCACAGTGACACTGAGACACAGAGACACTGAGACTCTGAGAAAGTGAGACACTGAGGCACTGAGACAATGAGACACAGAGTCAAGGAGACGCAGAGACACTGACACTCTGAGACACAGGGGCACAGAGACACTGAGACACAGATTCATTGAGACACTGAAATTCTGTGACACTGAGACACAGAGACACTGAGGCACAGAGAAACAGAGGCACTGAGTCACAGAGACACAGCGACTGTGAGACACTGAGACACTGAGACACTGAGGCACAGAGACACTGAGACTCTGAGACACTGAGACACAGAAACACTGAGATGGTGAGAAGCTAAGACACTGAGACACAGAGACAGTGAGGCGCAGAGGCACTGAGACACTGAGACACAGAGACACTGAGACACTGAGACACTGAGACACCGAGACACTGAGGCTCTGAGGCACTGAGGCACTGAGACACTGAGACACTGAGGCACTGAGACTCTGAGACTGTGTTACACTGAAAAACTGATGCAAAGAGACACTGAGACTCTGAGACACTTAGGCACTGTGACACTGAGGCACAGAGACACTGAGACTCTGAGACACTGAGACACTGAGACGCTGAGACACTGAGACACAGAGACACTGAAACAAGAGACACTGAGACACAGAGACACTGAGACACTGAGACACAGAGTCTCTGAGACACTGAGACACTGAGACTCTGAGACTCGGAGACACTGATACACTGAGACACAGAGGCACAGAGACACAAACATGCTGAGACACTGAGACACTGAGGCACAGAGACACTGAGACATTGAGACACAGAGAGACAGAGACACTGAGGCACTGAGACACTGAGACTCTGAGACACTGAGACACTGAGGCACAGAGACACAGATACACTGAGACACTGAGGCACAGAGACACTGAGACACTGAGACATTGAGACACTGAGGCACACAGACACAGAGACTCTGAGACACTGAGACACAGAGACATTAAGACACAGAGGCACAGAGACACTGGGACACAGAGACACAGAGAAACTGAATCTCTGAGACACTGAGACACTGAGACGCAGAGACACTGAGGCACAGAGACACTGAGACACAGAATCACTGAGACGTAGAGACACTGAGGCACAGGGACACTGAGACACAGAGACACTGAGACTCTGAGAAAGTGAGACACTGAGGCACTGAGACAATGAGACACAGAGTCAAGGAGACGCAGAGACACTGACACTCTGAGACACTGGGGCACAGAGACACTGAGACACAGAGAAACAGAGGCACTGAGTCACAGAGACACAGCGACTGTGAGACACTGCGACACTGAGACATTGAGGCACTGAGACACTGAGGCACAGAGACACTGAGACACTGAGACACAGAAACACTGAGATGGTGAGAAGCTAAGACACTGAGACACAGAGACACAGAATCACTGAGACACTGAGACACTGAGACTCTGAGACACTGAGACACTGAGAAACAGAGACACTGAGAAACAGAGACACAGAGACACTGTGACTCTGAGACACTGAGACACTGAGGCACAGAGACAATGAGACACAGAGACACTGAGACACTGAGACACTGTCACACAGACACTGAGGCACAGAGGTACAGAGGCACTGAGACACAGATGCACAGTGACACTGAGGCACAGTAACACTGAGACTCTGAGACATTGAGACACCGAGACACTGAGACACTGAGACACTGAGAAACTGAGACACCGAGGCACAGAGACACAGAGACACTGAGACTCTGAGACACTGAGAATGTGACTCTGAGACACTGAGACACTGAGACACAGAGACTCTGAGATTCGGGGACACTGAGACACAGAGACACTGAGGCGCAGAGGCACTGAGACACAGAGAAACTGAGACTCTGAGACACTGAGACACTGAGACAATGAAACTCGGAGACACTGAGACACAGAGACACAGAGACACATAGACACAGAGACACAGAGACTCTGAGACACTGAGACCCTGAGGCACAGAGACACTGGGACACTGAGTCACAGAGAAACTGAGGCACAGAGACACTGAGACACTGAGACTCTGAGACACTGAGACACTGAGACACAGAAACACTGAGATCTGCAGAATCAGAGACACTGAGACACAGAGACAGAGAGATCCTGAGAGACAGAGACACTGAGACACAGAGACACTGAGATACTGAGGAACAGAGACACTGAGACGCAGAGACTCAGGGACACTGACACACTGAGACACTGAGGCACAGAGACAATGAGACACAGAGACACTGAGACTCTGAGATACTAAGACACAGAGACTCTGAGACACTGACACACTGAGACAATGAGGCACAGAGACACAGAGACTCTGAGACACTGAGACGCAGAGACACTAAGACACAGAGGCACAGAGACACTGAGACACAGAGACACAGCGAAACTGAGTCTCTGAGACACTGAGACGCAGAGACTCTGAGGCACTGATACACGGAGTCAAGGGGACGCAGAGACACTGACACTCTGAGACACTGGGGCACAGAGATACTGAGACACAGAGACACTGAGACTCTGAGACACTGAGACACTGAGGCACAGAGACACTGAGACACAGAGACTCTGAGACACTGAGATCTGAGACACTGAGACACTGAGACTCTGAGACTCGGAGACACTGAGACACTGAGACACAGAGACACAGACACACAGAGACGGTAAGAAGCTGAGACACTGAGACAATGAGGCACAGAGACACTGAGACACTGAGACGCAGAGACACAGACACACAGAGACGGTAAGAAGCTGAGACACTGAGACAATGAGGCACAGAGACACTGAGACATTGAGACACTGAGAGTCTGAGACACTGAGGCACTGAGACACTGAGACACTGAGGCACAGAGACACAGATACACTGAGGCACTGAGGCACAGAGACACTGAGACAATGAGAAACAGAGACACTGAGATACAGAGACTCTGAGACACAGAGACACAGAGGCACAGAAACACAGAGACACTAAGATGCTGAGACACTGAGACACTGAGACACTGAGGCACAGAGACACTGAGATACAGAGAAACAGAGACTCTGAGGCAGTGAGAGTCTGACGCACTGAGACACAAAGACACTGAGACGGTGAGACAATGAGACACTGAGACACAGAGTCACTGAGATCTGAGACACTGAGACACTGAGACACAGAGACATTGATGCACTGAGACACAGGGACACTGAGACACAGAGAGACAGAGACACTGAGACTCTGAGACACTGAGACACTGAGGCACAGAGACACTGAGACACAGAGACACTGTGACTCTGAGACCCTGAGACACTGAGACACTGAGGCGCTGAGGCACTCAGGCACAGAGACACTGAGACACAGAGACACTGAGACACTGAGACGCTGAGACACTGAGGCACTCAGGCACAGAGGCACTGAGACACAGAGACACTGAGACACTGAGACAATGAGACACTGAGACACAGAGACACAGAGACACAGAGGCCGAGGGACACAGAGACACTGAGACGCTGAGACCCTGAGGCACAGAGACACTGAGACACAGAGACACTGGGGCACAGAGACACAGATACACTGAGACACTGAGACACAGAGACACTGAGACACTGAGACACCGAGTCACAGAGACACTGAGACACAGAGACACAGAGACACTGAGAAACTGAGACTCTGAGACACTGAGACAATGAGACTCTGAGACACAGAGACACTGAGAAACTGACACTCTGTGACTCTGAGGCACTGAGACACTGATACACAGAGACACTGAGGTGCAGAGGCACTGAGACACAGAGTTTCTAAGACTCTGAGACCTTGAGACAATGAGACCCTGAGACACAGAGGCACAGGGACACAGAGACACTGAGACTCTGAGACTCTGAGACACTGAGACACAGAGACACTGAGACACAGAGACGCCGAGACACTGAGAAACTGAGACTCTGAGACACTGAGACAATGAGACTCGGAGGGATTGAGACACTGAGACACAGAGACACTGAGGCACAGAGGCACTGAGACACAGAGTTACTGAGTCTCTGAGGCACTGAGACAATGAAACTCGGAGACACTGAGGCACAGAGACACTGAGACACAGAGACACTGAGACACTGAGGCCCAGAGACACAGAGACACTGAGACACTGAGGCACAGAGACACTGAGTCAAAGAGACACAGAGACACTGAGACACTGAGACTCTGAGACACTGAGACACTGAGGCACAGGGACCCTGAGACATTGAGACACAGAGACGCTGAGACACTGAGAATCTGAGACACTGAGACACAGAGACACTGAGACACTGAGACACGGGGACACAGAGACACTGAGACACAGAGACACTGAGACTCTGAGACACTGAGACACTGAGACACAGAGACACTGAGACACTGAGGCACTGAGACACTGAGACCAAGAGACACAGAGACACTGAGACATTGAGACACAGACACACTGAGACACTGAGACTCTGAGACTCTGAGATACTGAGACACTGAGGCACAGAGACACTGAGACACTGTGGCTCAGTGACACTGAGACCAAGAGAGAGAGAGATCCGGAGACTCTGAGACACTGAGACACGGAGGCACACAGACACTGAGACACTGAGACTCTGAGACACTGAGACACTGAGGCCCAGAGACACAGAGACACTGAGACACTGAGGCACAGAGACACTGAGTCAAAGAGACACAGAGACACTGAGACTCTGAGACTCTGAGGCACTGAGACACTGAGACACAGAGACACTGAGGCACAGAGACACTGAGATCAAGAGTCACAGAGACACTGAGACTCTGAGACACTGAGACACTGAGACACAGACACACTGAGACACTAGTGTTGAGGAGCAGAAGGATCTTGGGGTCCGGGTCCACAGGACTCTTAAATCGGCCTCGCAGGTGGAGGAGGTGGTCAAGAAGGCGTATGGTGTACTGGCCTTCATTAATCGAGGGATTGAGTTTAGGAGTCGGGAGGTAATGCTGGAACTTTATAAGACCCTTGTCAGGCCTCATTTGGAGTATTGTGTGCAGTTCTGGTCGCCTCACTATAGGAAAGATGTAGAAGCTATTGAAAGGGTGCAGAGGAGATTTACAAGGATGTTGCCTGGACTGGGAGGCATGCCTTATGAAGTTAGGTTGAGGGAGCTGGGACTCTTTTCCCTGGAGAGACGAAGGTTGAGAGGCGACCTGATAGAAGTTTACAAAATGTTGAGAGGGATAGATAGGGTGGACTCTCAGAGGCTATTTCCCCGGTTTGAAATGGTCGCTACGAGAGGACACAGATTTAAGGTGCGGGGAGGGAGGTTCAGAAGTGATGTTAGGGGTAAGTTTTTCACTCAGAGGGTGGTGAGTGAATGGAATCGGCTGCCGTCAGTGGTGGTGGAGGCGAACTCGCTGGGGTCTTTTAAAAGACTTCTGGATGAGTATATGGGGTTTAATGAGATTGAGGGTTATAGATAGGTCTGTAGGTTGGTAGGTGATGTGGTCGGCGCAACTTGTGGGCCGAAGGGCCTGTTTGTGCTGTAGTGTTCTATGTTCTATGTTCTATGTTCTATGTTCTAAGACTCTGAGACACTGAGACACTGAGGCACAGAGACACAGAGACACTGAGACACTGAGGCTCAGAGACATTGAGACCAAGAGACAGAGAGATACGCAGACTCTGAGACACTGAGGCATAGAGACACTGAGACACTGAGACACGGAGACACAGAGACGCTGAGAAACTGAGACTCTGAGACACTGAGACAATGAGACTCTGAGACACAGAGACACTGAGACACTGAGACTCTGAGACTCGGAGGCACTGAGACACTGAGACACAGAGACACTGAGGCGCAGAGGCACTGAAACACAGAGTTACTGAGTCTCTGAGACACTGAGACAACGAGACTTTGAGACACAGAGACACCGAGAAACTGAGACTCTGAGACTCTGAGGCACTGAGACACTGAGACACAGAGACACTGAGGCGCAGAGGCACTGAGACACAGAGTTACTGAGACTCTGAGACTCTGAGACACTGAGACACAGAGACACTGAGACACAGAGACAAGGGACACTGAGAAACTGAGACTCTGAGACAATGAGACGATGAGACTCTGAGACACAGAGACACTGAGACACTGAGACTCTGAGACTCGGAGGCACTGAGACACTGAGACACAGAGACACTGAGGCGCAGAGGCACTGAGACACAGAGTTACTGAGTCTCTGAGACACTGAGACAATGAAACTCGGAGACACTGAGTCGCAGAGGCACTGAGACACTGAGACACAGAGACACTGAGACTCTGAGACACTGAGACAATGAAACTCGGAGACACTGAGACACTTAGACACAGAGACACAGAGACACAGAGACACAGAGACACTAAGACTCTGAGACACTGAGACACTGAGGCAAAGAGACACTGAGACACTGAGACACAGAGACACTGATAATCTGAGACACTGAGACACAGAGACACTGAGACACTGAGACTCTGAGACACGGAGACACTGAGACACAGAGACACTGTGACTCTGAGACACTGAGACACTTGGACACAGAGACACTGAGACCAAGAGGCACAGAGACACTGAGACATTGAGACACAGAGACACTGAGACTCTGAGACACTGAGACATTGAGACACAGACACACTGAGACACTCAGACTCTGAGATACTGAGACACTGAGGCACAGAGACACAGAGACACTGAGACACTGAGGCTCAGAGACACTGAGACCAAGGGACAGAGAGATACGGAGACTCTGAAACACTGAGACACTGAGGCACAGAGACACTGAGACACTGAGACTCTGAGACACTGAGACACTGAGGCCCAGAGACATAGAGACACTGAGACACAGAGACACTGAGTCAATGAGACACAGAGACACTGAGAATCTGAGACACTGAGACACTGAGGCACTGAGACACTGAGACACTGAGAATCTGAGACACTGAGACACAGAGACACTGAGGCACTGAGACTCTGAGACACTGAGACACTGAGGCACAGAGACACTGAGACTCTGAGACACTGAGACACAGAGACACAGAGACACTGAGACACTGAGACACTGAGGCGCAGAGGCACTGAGACACAGACTTACTGAGACTCTGAGACACTGAGACAATGAGACACAGAGACACAGAGACACAGAGGCACAGGGACACAGAGACACTGAGACGCTGAGACACTGAGACACTGAGGCACAGAGACACTGAGACACTGAGACTGTGAGACACTGAGACACAGAGACACTGAGACACAGAGACAAGGGACACTGAGAAACTGAGACTCTGAGACACTGAGACAATGAGACTCTGAGACACAGAGACACTGAGACACTGAGACTCTGAGACTCGGAGGCACTGAGACACTGACAGACAGAGCCACTGAGGCGCAGAGGCACTGAGGCACCGAGTTACTGAGTCTCTGTGACACTGAGACAATGAAACTCGGAGACACTGAGACACTTAGACACAGAGACACAGAGGCACAGAGACACAGAGACACTGAGACTCTGAGACACTGAGACACAGAGACACAGAGACAGTGAGACACTGAGACACAGGGACACTGAGACCAAGAGACACAGAGACACTGAGACATTGAGACACAGAGACACTGAGACACTGAGACACTGAGACAGTGAGACACTGAGACACAGGGACACTGAGACCACGAGACACAGAGACACTGAGACATTGAGACACAGAGACACTGAGACACTGAGACTCTGAGATACTGAGACACTGAGGCACAGAGACACAGAGACACTGAGGCACTGAGGCTCAGAGACACTGAGACCAAGAGACAGAGGGATATGGAGACGCTGAGACACTGAGACACTGAGGCACAGAGACACTGAGGTGCAGAGGCACTGAGACACAGAGTTTCTAAGACTCTGAGACACTGAGACAATGAGACTCTGAGACACAGAGACACTGAGAAACTGAGACTCTGAGACTCTGAGGCACTGAGACACTGAGACACAGAGACACTGAGGCTCAGAGGCACTGAGACACAGAGTCACTGAGACTCTGAGACACTGAGAGAATGAGACACAGAGACATAGAGGCACAGGGACACAGAGACACTGAGACGCTGAGACACTGAGACACTGAGGCACAGAGACACTGAGACACTGAGACACAGAGACACTGAGACACAGAGACAAGGGACACTGAGAAACTGAGACTCTGAGACACTGAGACAATGAGACTCTGAGACACAGAGACACTGAGACACTGAGACTCTGAGACTCGGAGGCACTGAGACACTGAGACACAGAGCCACTGAGGCGCAGAGGCACTGAGGCACAGAGTTACTGAGTCTCTGAGACACTGAGACAATGAAACTCGGAGACACTGAGACACTTAGACACAGAGACACAGAGGCACAGACACACAGAGACACTGAGACTCTGAGACACTGAGGCACAGAGACACAGAGACACTGAGACACTGAGGCTCAGAGACACTGAGACCAAGGGACAGAGAGATACGGAGACTCTGAAACACTGAGACACTGAGGCACAGAGACACTGAGACACTGAGACTCTGAGACACTGAGGCCCAGAGACATAGAGACACTGAGACACTGAGACACTGAGACACAGAGACACTGAGTCAATGAGACACAGAGACACTGAGAATCTGAGACACTGAGGCACTGAGACACTGAGAATCTGAGACACTGAGACACAGAGACACTGAGGCACTGAGACACAGAGACACTGAGACACTGAGACACTGAGACACAGAGACACCGAGACACTGAGACACAGAGACTGTGAGACACTGAGACACAGGGACACTGAGACCAAGATACACAGAGACACTGAGACATTGAGACACAGAGACACTGAGACACTGAGACACTGAGATTCTGAGACACTGAGACACAGAGACACTGAGACTCTGAGACACAGAGACACTGAGACACAGAGACACTGAGACTCTGAGACCAAGAGACACAGAGGCACTGAGACATTGAGACACAGAGACACTGAGACATTGAGACACAGACACACTGAGACACTGAGACTCTGAGATACTGAGACACTGAGGCACAGAGACACAGAGACACTGAGGCACTGAGGCTCAGAGACACTGAGACCAAGAGACAGAGAGATACGGAGACGCTGAGACACTGAGACACTGAGGCACAGAGACACTGAGACACAGAGACACTGAGGTGCAGAGGCACTGAGACACAGAGTTTCTAAGACTCTGAGACACTGAGACAATGAGACTCTGAGACACAGAGACACTGAGAAACTGAGACTCTGAGACTCTGAGGCACTGAGACACTGAGACACAGAGACACTGAGGCGCAGAGGCACTGAGACACAGAGTCACTGAGACTCTGAGACACTGAGACAATGAGACACAGAGACACAGAGACACAGAGGCACAGGGACACAGAGACACTGAGACGCTGAGACACTGAGACACTGAGGCACAGAGACACTGAGACACTGAGACTCTGAGACACTGAGACACAGAGACACTGAGACACAGAGACAATGGACACTGAGAAACTGAGACTCTGAGACACTGAGACAATGAGATTCTGAGTCACAGAGACACTGAGACACTGAGACTCTGAGACTCGGAGGCACTGAGTCACTGAGACACAGAGCCACTGAGGCGCAGAGGCACTGAGGCACAGAGTTACTGAGTCTCTGAGACACTGAGACAATGAAACTCGGAGACACTGAGACACTTAGACACAGAGACACAGAGGCACAGAGACACAGAGACACTGAGACTCTGAGACACTGAGGCACAGAGACACTGAGACACTGAGACACAGAGACAATGAGACACTTAGACACAGAGACACAGAGGCACAGAGACACAGAGACACTGAGACTCTGAGACACTGAGACACAGAAACACTGAGACACAGAGACAATGAGACACTGAGAATCTGAGACACTGAGACACATAGACACTGAGACACAGAGACTCTGAGACACTGAGACACTGAGACACTGAGACACAGAGACACTGAGACACTGAGACACTGAGACAGTGAGACACTGAGACACAAAGACACAGAGGCACAGAGACACAGAGACACTGAGACTCTGAGACACTGAGACACAGAGACACTGAGACACAGAGACAATGAGAATCAGAGACACTGAGACACTGAGACACTGAGACACTGAGACTCTGAGACACAGAGACACTGAGACACAGAGACACTGAGACAAAGAGACCAAGAGACACAGAGACACTGAGACATTGAGACTAGGACACACTGAGACACTGAGACTCTGAGATACTGAGACACTGAGGCACAGAGACACAGAGACACTGAGACACTGAGGCTCAGAGACACTGAGACCAAGAGACAGAGAGATACGGAGACTCTGAGACACTGAGACACTGAGGCACAGAGACACTGAGACACAGAGACACTGAGGTGCAGAGGCACTGAGACACAGAGTTTCTAAGACTCTGAGACACTGAGACAATGAGACTCTGAGACACAGAGACACTGAGAAACTGAGACTCTGAGACTCTGAGGCACTGAGACACTGAGACACAGAGACACTGAGGCGCAGAGGCACTGAGACACAGAGTTACTGAGACTCTGAGACACTGAGACAATGAGACACAGAGACACAGAGGCACAGGGACACAGAGACACTGAGACGCTGAGACACTGAGACACTGAGGCACAGAGACACTGAGACACTGAGACTCTGAGACACTGAGACACAGAGACACTGAGACACAGAGACAAGGGACACTCAGAAACTGAGACTCTGAGACACTGAGACAATGAGACTCTGAGACACAGAGACACTGAGACACTGAGACTCTGACACTCGGAGGCACTGAGACACTGAGACACAGAGACACTGAGGCGCAGAGGCACTGAGGCACAGAGTTACTGAGTCTCTGAGACACTGAGACAATGAAACTTGGAGATACTGAGACACTTAGACACAGAGACACAGAGGCACAGAGACACAGAGACACTGAGACTCTGAGACACTGAGGCACAGAGACACTGAGACACTGAGACTCTGAGACACTGAGACACAGAGACGCTGAGACACAGAGACAAGGGACACTCAGAAACTGAGACTCTGAGACACTGAGACAATGAGACTCTGAGACACAGAGACACTGAGACACTGAGAGTCTGAGACTCGGAGGCACTGAGACACTGAGACACAGAGACACTGAGGCGCAGAGGCACTGAGGCACAGAGTTACTGAGTCTCTGAGACACTGAGACAATGAAACTCGGAGATACTGAGACACTTAGACACAGAGACACAGTGGCACAGAGACACAGAGACACTGAGACTCTGAGACACTGAGGCACAGAGACATTGAGACACTGAGACACAGAGACAATGAGACACTTAGACACAGAGACACAGAGGCACAGAGACACAGAGACACTGAGACTCTGAGACACTGAGACACAGAGACACTGAGACACAGAGACAATGAGACACTGAGAATCTGAGACACTGAGACACATAGACACTGAGACACAGAGACTCTGAGACACTGAGACACTGAGACACAGAGACACTGAGACACTGAGACACTGAGACATAGAGACACAGAGACAGTGAGACACTGAGACACAGGGACACTGAGACCAAGAGACACAGAGACACTGAGACATTGAGACACAGAGACACTGAGACACTGAGAATCAGAGACACTGAGACACAGAGACACTGAGACACTGAGACTCTGAGACACAGAGACACTGAGACACAGAGACACTGAGACTCTGAGACCAAGAGACACAGAGACACTGAGACATTGAGACACAGAGACATTGAGACACAGACACACTGAGACACTGAGACTCTGAGATACTGAGACACTGAGGCACAGAGACACAGAGACATTGAGACACTGAGGCTCAGAGACACTGAGACCAAGAGACAGAGAGATACGGAGACTCTGAGACACTGAGACACTGAGGCACAGAGACACTGAGACACAGAGACACTGAGGTGCAGAGGCACTGAGACACAGAGTTTCTAAGACTCTGAGACACTGAGACAATGAGACTCTGAGACACAGAGACACTGAGAAACTGAGACTCTGAGACTCTGAGGCACTGAGACACTGAGACACAGAGACACTGAGGCGCAGAGGCACTGAGACACAGAGTTACTGAGACTCTGAGACACTGAGACAATGAGACACAGAGACACAGAGACACAGAGGCACAGGGACACAGAGACACTGAGACGCTGAGACACTGAGACACTGAGGCACAGAGACACTGAGACACTGAGACTCTGAGACACTGAGACACAGAGACACTGAGACACAGAGACAAGGGACACTCAGAAACTGAGACTCTGAGACAATGAGACAATGAGACTCTGAGACACAGAGACACTGAGACACTGAGACTCTGACACTCGGAGGCACTGAGACACTGAGACACAGAGACACTGAGGCGCAGAGGCACTGAGGCACAGAGTTACTGAGTCTCTGAGACACTGAGACAATGAAACTCGGAGATACTGAGACACTTAGACACAGAGACACAGAGGCACAGAGACACAGAGACACTGAGACTCTGAGACACTGAGGCACAGAGACACTGAGACACTGAGACACAGAGACAATGAGACACTTAGACACAGAGACACAGAGGCACAGAGACACAGAGACACTGAGACTCTGAGACACTGAGACACAGAGACACTGAGACACAGAGACTCTGAGACACTGAGACACTGAGACACAGAGACACTGAGACATAGAGACACAGAGACAGTGAGACACTGAGCCACAGGGACACTGAGACCAAGAGAAACAGAGACACTGAGACATTGAGACACAGAGACACTGAGACACTGAGACACTGAGACACTGAGACACAGAGACACTGAGACACTGAGACACAGAGACACTGAGACACAGAGACACTGAGACTCTGAGACCAAGAGACACAGAGGCACTGAGACATTGAGACACAGAGACACTGAGACATTGAGACACAGACACACTGAGACACTGAGACTCTGAGATACCGAGACACGGAGGCACAGAGACACAGAGACACTGAGGCTCAGAGACACTGAGACCATGAGACAGGGAGATACGGAGACTCTGAGACACTGAGGCACTGAGGCACAGAGACACTGAGACACAGAGACACTGAGGTGCAGAGGCACTGAGACACAGAGTTTCTAAGACTCTGAGACACTGAGACAATGAGACTCTGAGACACAGAGACACTGAGAAACTGAGACTCTGAGACTCTGAGGCACTGAGACACTGAGACACAGAGACACTGAGGCGCAGAGGCACTGAGACACAGAGTTACTGAGACTCTGAGACACTGAGACAATGAGACACAGAGACACAGAGACACAGAGGCACAGGGACACAGAGACACAGAGACGCTGAGACACTGAGACACTGAGGCACAGAGACACTGAGACACTGAGACAAGGCACACTGATAAACTGAGACTCTGAGACACTGAGACAATGAGACACAGAGACACAGAGACACAGAGGCACAGGGACACAGAGACACTGAGACGCTGAGACACTGAGACACTGAGACTCTGACACTCGGAGGCACTGAGACACTGAGACACAGAGACACTGAGGCGCAGAGGCACTGAGGCACAGAGTTACTGTGTCTCTGAGACACTGAGACAATGAAACTCGGAGACACTGAGACACTTAGACACAGAGACACAGAGGCACAGAGACACAGAGGCACTGAGACTCTGAGACACTGAGACACTGAGGCACAGAGACACTGAGACACTGAGACACAGAGACACTCAGACTCTGAGACACTGAGACAATGAAACTCGGAGACACAGAGACACTGAGACTCTGAGACACTGAGACACAGAGACACTGAGACACAGAGACAATGAGACACTGAGAATCTGAGACACTGAGACACAGAGACACTGAGACACAGAGACTCTGAGACACTGAGACACTGAGACACAGAGACACTGAGACACTGAGACACTGAGACAGTGAGACACTGAGACACAGGGACACTGAGACCAAGAGACACAGAGACACTGAGACATTGAGACACAGAGACACTGAGACACTGAGACACTGAGAATCAGAGACACTGAGACACAGAGACACTGAGACACTGAGACTCTGAGACACAGAGACACTGAGACACAGAGGCACAGAGACACTGAGACACAGAGACACTGAGACTCTGAGACCAAGAGACACAGAGACACTGAAACATTGAGACACAAAGACATTGAGACACAGACACACTGAGACACTGAGACTCTGAGATACTGAGACACTGAGGCACAGAGACACAGAGACACTGAGACCAAGAGACAGAGAGATACGGAGACTCTGAGACACTGAGACACTGAGGCACAGAGACACTGAGACACAGAGACACTGAGGTGCAGAGGCACTGAGACACAGAGTTTCTAAGACTCTGAGACACTGAGAAACTGAGACTCTGAGGCACTGAGACACTGAGACACAGAGACACTGAGGCGCAGAGGCACTGAGACACAGAGTTACTGAGACTCTGAGACACTGAGACAATGAGACACAGAGACACAGAGACACAGAGGCACAGGGACACAGAGACACTGAGACGCTGAGACACTGAGACACTGAGGCACAGAGACACTGAGACACTGAGACTCTGAGACACTGAGAGTCTGAGACACTGGGACACAGAGACACTGAGACACAGAGACAAGGGACACTGAGAAACTGAGACTCTGAGACACTGAGACAATGAGACTCTGAGACACAGAGACACTGAGACACTGAGACTCTGACACTCGGAGGCACTGAGACACTGAGACAGAGAGACACTGAGGCGCAGAGGCACTGAGGCACAGAGTTACTGAGTCTCTGAGACACTGAGACAATGAAACTCGGAGATACTGAGACACTTAGACACAGAGACACAGAGGCACAGAGACACAGAGACACTGAGACTCTGAGACACTGAGGCACAGAGACTCTGAGACACTGAGACACAGAGACAATGAGACACTTAGACACAGAGACACAGAGGCACAGAGACACAGAGACACTGAGACTCTGAGACACTGAGACACAGAGACACTGAGACACAGAGACTCTGTGACACTGAGACACTGAGACACAGAGACAGTGAGACACTGAGACACTGAGACATAGAGACACAGAGACTGTGAGACACTGAGACACAGGGACACTGAGTCCAAGAGACACAGAGACACTGAGACATTGAGACACAGAGACACTGAGACACTGAGAATCTGAGACACTGAGACACAGAGACACTGAGACACTGAGAGTCTGAGACACAGAGACACTGAGACACAGAGACACTGAGACTCTGAGACCAAGAGACACAGAGACACTGAGACATTGAGACACAGAGACACTGAGACATTGAGACACAGACACACTGAAACACTGAGACTCTGAGATACTGAGACACGGAGGCACAGAGACACAGAGACACTGAGATACTGAGGCTCAGAGACACTGAGACCAAGAGACAGAGAGATACGGAGACTCTGAGACACTGAGACACTGAGGCACAGAGACACTGAGACACAGAGACACTGAGGTGCAGAGGCACTGAGACACAGAGTTTCTAAGACTCTGAGACACTGAGACAATGAGACTCTGAGACACAGAGACACTGAGAAACTGAGACTCTGAGACTCTGAGGCACTGAGACACTGAGACACAGAGACACAGAGACACTGAGGCGCAGAGGCACTGAGACACAGAGTTACTGAGACTCTGAGACACTGAGACAATGAGAAACAGAGACACAGAGACACAGAGGCACAGGGACACAAAGACACTGAGACGCTGAGACACTGAGACACAGAGGCACAGGGACACAGAGACGCTGAGACACTGAGACACTGAGACACAGAGACACTGAGACACTGAGACTCTGACACTCGGAGGCACTGAGACACTGAGACACAGAGACACTGAGGCGCAGAGGCACTGAGGCACAGAGTTACTGAGTCTCTGAGACACTGAGACAATGAAACTCGGAGACACTGAGACACTTAGACACAGAGACACAGAGGCACAGAGACACAGAGACACTGAGACTCTGAGACACTGAGACACTGAGGCACAGAGACACTGAGACACTGAGACACAGAGACACTGAGACTCTGAGACACTGAGACACTGAGACGCTGAGACACTGAGACACAGAGACACTGAGACACAGAGACACTGAGAAACTGAGACTCTGTGACTCGGAGGCACTGAGACACTGGGACACAGAGGCACTGAGGCGCAGAGGCACTGAGACACAGAGTTACTGAGTCTCTGAGACACTGAGACAATGAGGTACTGAGACACAGAGACACAGAGGGACAGGGACACAGAGACACTGAGACGCTGAGACACTGAGACACTGAGACACTGAGTCACAGAGAAACTGAGACACAGAGGCACTGAGACTCTGAGACAATGAGACACTGAGACACTGAGGCACAGAGACACTGAGACACAGAGGCACTGAGACAGAGAGACACTGAGACACAGAGACACAGAGACACTGAGAAACTGAGACTCCAAGACACTGAGACAATGAGACTCTGAGACTCGGAGGTACTGAGACACTGAGATACAGAGACACTGAGGCGCAGAGGCACTGAGACACAGAGTACTGAGACTCTGAGACTCTGAGACACTGAGACACAGATACACTGAGACACTGAGACACAGAGACACTGAGACACAGAGACACAGAGACACTGAGACACTGAGACTCCGAGACACCGAGGCACAGAGACACTGAGCCTCTGAGACACTGAGACACAGAGACACTGAGACACAGATACACAGAGTCACTGAGAAACTGAGACTCTGTGACTCGGAGGCACTGACACACTGAGACACAGAGAATCTGAGGCACAGAGGCACTGAGACACAGAGTTACTGAGACTCTGAGACACTGAGACAATGAGGTACTGAGACACAGAGACACAGAGGCACAGGGACACAGAGACACTGAGACGCTGAGGCACTGAGACACTGAGGCACTGAGACACAGAGACACTGAGACTCTGAGACTCGGAGGCACTGACACACTGAGACACAGAGACACTGAGGCGCAGAGGCACTGAGACACAGAGTTACTGAGACTCTGAGACACTGAGACAATGAGGTACTGAGACACAGAGACACTGAGGCACAGAGAACAGAGACACAGAGACACTGAGACACTGAGACACGGAGACACTGAGACACTGAGGCACTGAGGCACTGAGACACAGAGACACTGAGACTCTGAGACTCGGAGGCACTGACACACTGAGACACAGAGACACTGAGGCGCAGAGGCACTGAGACACAGAGTTACTGAGACTCTGAGACACTGAGACAATGAAACTCGGAGACACTGAGACACTTAGACACAGAGACACAGAGGCACAGAGACACAGAGACACTGAGACTCTGAGACACTGAGACACTGAGACACTGAGGCACAGAGACACTGAGACTCTGAGACAATGAGACACTGAGACACTGAGGCACAGAGACCCTGAGACCAAGAGACACAGAGACACTGAGACTCTGAGACACTGAGACTCAGAGACATTGAGACACAGAGACACAGAGAAACTGAGGCACAGCGACACTGAGACTCTGAGAGACTGAGACACTGAGACAATGAGACACTGAGACACTGAGACACAGTGACATTGAGACACTGAGACACTGAGACACTGAGACACTGAGGCACAGAGACACAGAGACACTGAGACACTGAGACACAGAGACACTGAGACACTGAGACACAGGGAAATTGAGACACAGAGACACTGAGACACTGAGACACCGAGACACCGAGGCACAGGGACACTGAGAAACTGAGACTCCGAGATACTGAGACACTGAGACTCTGAGACTCGGAGGCACTGAGACACTGAGACACAGAGACACTGAGGCGCAGAGGCACTGAGACACAGTGTTACTGAGACTCTGAGACCCTGAGACACTGAGACAATGAGACACTGAGACTCTGAGGCACAGAGACACAGAAACACTGAGACACTGAGACTCTGAGACACTGAGACACAGAGACACTGAGACACAGAGACACAGAGTCACTGAGAAACTGAGACTCTGAGACACTGAGACAATGAGACTCTGAGACACAGAGACACTGAGAAACTGAGACTCTGTGACTCGGAGGCACTGAGACACTGGGACACAGAGGCACTGAGGCGCAGAGGCACTGAGACACAGAGTTACTGAGACTCTGAGACACTGAGACAATGAGGTACTGAGACACAGAGACACAGAGGGACAGGGACACAGAGACACTGAGACGCTGAGACACTGAGACACTGAGGCACTGAGACACAGAGACACTGAGTCACAGAGAAACTGAGACACAGAGGCACTGAGACTCTGAGACAATGAGACACTGAGACACTGAGGCACAGAGACACTGAGACAAAGAGACACAGAGACACTGAGACTCTGAGACACTGAGACTCAGAGACATTGAGACACAGAGACACAGAGAAACTGAGGCACAGCGACACTGAGACTCTGAGAGACGGAGACACTGAGACACAGAGACTCTGAGACACTGAGGCACAGAGATACTGAGACACTGAGTCACAGCGAAACTGAGACACTGAGACACTGAGACACAGAGACACTGAGACACAGAGGCACTGAGACACAGAGGCACTGAGACAGAGAGACACTGAGACACAGAGACACTGAGAAACTGAGACTCCGAGACACTGAGACAATGAGACTCTGAGACTCGGAGGTACTGAGACACTGAGACACAGAGACACTGAGGCGCAGAGGCACTGAGACACAGAGTACTGAGACTCTGAGACACTGAGACACTGAGGCACAGAGACACAGATACACTGAGACACTGAGACACAGAGACACTGAGACACAGAGACACAGAGGCACTGAGACACTGAGACTCCGAGACACCGAGGCACAGAGACACTGAGACTCTGAGACACTGAGACACAGAGACACTGAGACACAGATACACAGAGTCACTGAGAAACTGAGACTCTGTGACTCGGAGGCACTGACACACTGAGACACAGAGAATCTGAGGCACAGAGGCACTGAGACACAGAGTTACTGAGACTCTGAGACACTGAGACAATGAGGTACTGAGACACAGAGACACAGAGGCACAGGGACACAGAGACACTGAGACGCTGAGGCACTGAGACACTGAGGCACTGAGACACAGAGACACTGAGACTCTGAGACTCGGAGGCACTGACACACTGAGACACAGAGACACTGAGGCGCAGAGGCACT
Organism: Carcharhinus amblyrhynchos; assembly: GCF_965287045.1. Lineage (NCBI taxonomy): Eukaryota > Metazoa > Chordata > Chondrichthyes > Carcharhiniformes > Carcharhinidae > Carcharhinus > Carcharhinus amblyrhynchos. The sequence continues at coordinate 581,808 of NW_027649814.1, forward strand.
GAGACACAGAGTTACTGAGACTCTGAGACACTGAGACAATGAGGTACTGAGACACAGAGACACTGAGGCACACAGAACAGAGACACAGAGACACAGAGACACTGAGACACTGAGACACGGAGACACTGAGACACTGAGGCACTGAGACACAGAGACACTGAGACTCTGAGACTCGGAGGCACTGACACACTGAGACACAGAGACACTGAGGCGCAGAGGCACTGAGACACAGAGTTACTGAGACTCTGAGACACTGAGACAATGAAACTCGGAGACACTGAGACACTTAGACACAGAGACACAGAGGCACAGAGACACAGAGACACTGAGACTCTGAGACACTGAGACACTGAGACAATGAGGCACAGAGACACTGAGACACTGAGAATCTGAGACACTGAGACACAGAGACATTGAGACACATAGACACTGAGACCAAGAGACACAGAGACACTGAGACATTGAGACACTGAGACACCGAGACTCTGAGACACTGAGACACTGAGGCACGGAGACACTGAGACCAAGAGACACAGAGACACGGAGACTCTGAGACACTGAGACACTGAGGCACAGAACACTGAGACAAAGAAACACAGAGTCACTGAGACTCTAAGACACTGAGACAATGAAACGCGGAGACACGGAGACACTGAGATACTTAGACACAGAGACACAGAGGCACAGAGACACAGAGACGCTCAGACTCTGAGACACTGAGGCACAGTGACACTGAGAGACGGACACACTGAGATACAGAGGCACAGAGACACTGAGACTCTGAGACTCTGAGACACTGAGGCACAGAGACACAGAGACACTGAGACCAAGAGACACAGAGACACGGAGACTCTGAGAAACTGAGACACTGAGGCACAGAGACACTGAGACAAAGAAACACAGAGACACTGAGACTATGAGACACTGAGACACTGAGGCCCAGAGACACAGAGACACTGAGACACTGAGGCACAGAGACACTGAGACACTGAGTCACAGAGAAACTGAGACACAGAGGTACTGAGACTCTGAGAAAATGAGACACTGAGACACTGAGGCACAGAGACACTGAGACAAAGAGACACAGAGACACTGAGACTCTGAGACACTGAGACACTGAGACACAGGGACACATAGACCTTGAGACACTGAGACTCTGAGACACTGAGACACTGAGACACAGAGACACTGAGACTCTGAGACACTGAGACACTTGGGGAAAGAGACACTGAGACAAAGAGACACAGAGACACTGAGACTCTGAGACACTGAGACACTGAGACACTGAGGCCCAGAGACACTGAGACACTGAGGCACAGAGACACAGAGACACTGAGACTCTGAGACAATGAGACACTGAGAAACAGACACACACAGACACAGAGACACTGAGACTCTGAGACACTGAGACACTGAGACAATGAGACACTGAGACACAGGGACAAAGAGACACTGAGGCACAGAGACACTGAGGCTCTGAGACTCTGAGACACTGACACAATGAGACAATGAGACACTGAGACACTGAGACAAAGAGACACTGAGACACAGAGGCACTGAGGCTCAGAGGCACAGAGACACTGAGACACAGAGAGACTATGTCACTGAGGCACAGAGACACAGAGACACTGAGACACCGAGACACTGAGGCACAGAGACACTGAGACACTGAGACTCTCAGACACTGAGACAATGATACTCTGAGACTCTAAGGCACTGAGACACAGAGACACTGAGACACTGAGACACAGAGACTCTGAGACACTGAGACACTGAGAAACTGAGGCGCAGAGGCACTGAGACACTGAGACACAGTGACACTGAGGCACAGTGATACTGAGACTCTGAGTCATCGAGACACCGAGGCAATGAAACACTGAGAAACAGAGACACTGAGGCACAGAGACACTGTGACTCTGAGACTCTGAGACACTGAGGCACAGAGACACTGAGACGCATAGACACTGAGACCAAGAGACACAGAGACACTGAGACATTGAGACACTGAGACACCGAGACTCTGAGACACTGAGACACTGAGGCACAGAGACACTGAGAAACGGAGACTCTGAGACACTGAGACAATGAGACTCTGAGACACAGAGACACTGAGACACTGAGACACAGTGACACTGAGGCACAGTGATACTGAGACTCTGAGTCATCGAGACACCGAGACAATGAGACACTGAGAAACAGAGACACTGAGGCACAGAGACACTGTGACTCTGAGACTCTGAGACACTGAGGCACAGAGACACTGACACGCATAGACACTGAGACCAAGAGACACAGAGACACTGAGACATTGAGACACTGAGACACCGAGACTCTGAGACACTGAGACACTGAGGCACAGAGACACTGAGAAACTGAGACTCTGAGACACTGAGACAATGAGACTCTGAGACACAGAGACACTGAGACACTGAGACTCTGAGACTCGGAGACACTGAGACACAGAGACACTGAGGCGCAGAGGCACTGAGACACAGAGTCACTGAGACTCTAAGACACTGAGACAATGAAACGCGGAGACACTGAGACACTTAGACACAGAGACACAGAGGCACAGAGACACAGAGACGCTCAGACTCTGAGACACTGAGACACTGAGGCACAGTGACACTGAGAGACGGACACACTGAGACACAGAGGCACAGAGACACTGAGACTCTGAGACTCTGAGACACTGAGGCACAGAGACACAGAGACAATGAGACACTGAGGCACAGAGACACTGAGACCAAGAGACACAGAGACACGGAGACTCTGAGACACTGAGACACTGAGGCACACAGACACTGAGACAAAGAAACACAGAAACACTGAGACTCTGAGACACTGAGACACTGAGGCCCAGAGACACAGAGACACTGAGACACTGAGGCACAGAGACACTGAGACACTGAGTCACAGAGAAACTGAGACACAGAGGTACTGAGACTCTGAGACAATGAGACACTGAGACACTGAGGCACAGAGACACTGAGACAAAGAGACACAGAGATACTGAGACTCTGAGACACTGAGACACATGGACACATAGACCTTGAGACAATGAGACTCTGAGACACTGAGACACTGAGACACTGAGACTCTGAGACACTGAGACACTTGGGGAAAGAGACACTGAGACAAAGAGACACAGAGACACAGAGACTCTGAGACACTGAGACACTGAGACACTGAGGCCCAAAGACACTGAGACACTGAGGCACAGAGACACAGAGACACTGAGACACAGAGACACTGAGACTCTGAGACAATGAGACACTGAGAAACAGACACACACAGACACAGAGACACTGAGACTCTGAGACACTGAGACACTGAGACAATGAGACACTGAGACACTGAGACACAGGGACAAAGAGACATTGAGGCACAGAGACACTGAGGCTCTGAGACTCTGAGACACTGACACAATGAGACAATGAGACACTGAGACACTGAGACACTGAGACAAAGAGACACTGAGACACAGAGGCACTGAGGCTCAGAGGCACAGAGACACTGAGACACAGAGAGACTATGTCACTGAGGCACAGAGACACAGAGACACTGAGACACCGAGACACTGAGGCACAGAGACACTGAGACACTGAGACTCTCAGACACTGAGACAATGAGACTCTGAGACTCTAAGGCACTGAGACACAGAGACAGTGAGACACTGAGACACTGAGACACAGAGACTCTGAGACACTGAGACACTGAGAAACTGAGGCGCAGAGGCACTGAGACACTGAGACACAGAGACAATGAGGCACAGTGACACTGAGGCACAGTGATACTGAGACTCTGAGTCATCGAGACAATGAGACACTGAGAAACAGAGACACTGAGGCACAGAGACACTGTGACTCTGAGACTCTGAGACACTGAGGCACAGAGACACTGAGACGCTGAGACACAGAGACGCTGAGACACTGAGACACTCAGAATGAGACTCTGAGACACTGAGACACTGAGACTCTGAGACTCGGAGACACTGAGACACTGAGATGCTGAGACACTGAGACACTGAGGCACAGAGACACTGAGACATTGAGACACAGAGACACAGAGAAACTGAGACACTGAGACACTGAGTCACAGATACACTGAGACTCTGAGACACTGAGACACTTAGACACTGAGGCACAAAGACACAGAGACACTGAGACATAGAGGCACTGAGACACTGATACACAGAGGCACTGAGACACAGAGAGACAGAGAAACTGAGACTCTGAGACACTGAGGCGCTGAGACACTCAGGCACAGAGACACTGAGACACAGAGACACTGAGACTCTGAGACACTGAGACACTGAGGCGCTGAGACACTCAGGCACAGAGACACTGAGACACAGAGACACTGAGACTCTGAGACACTGAGACACTGAGGCACAGAGACAATGAGACACGGAGTCTAGGAGACACAGAGACACTGAGACTCTGAGACCGTGAGACACTGAGACACTGAGGCACAGAGACTCTGAGAAATTGAGACATTGAGTCACTGAAATTCTGAGACATTGAGATACAGAGACACTGAGGCACAGAGAAACAGAGACGGTGAGACAATGAGACACTGAGATACAGAGACAAAGAGACACAGAGATCTGAGACACTGAGACACAGAGACATTGAGGCACTGAGACACAGGGACACTGAGACATAGAGACACAGAGACACAGAGAACTGAGACAATGAGACTCTGAGACACTGAGAATGAGACTCTGAGACACAGAGTCACAGAGACACTGAGACACTGATGCACAGAGACACTGAGACACAGAGACACGGAGACACAGAGACACTGAGACACAGAGACACAGAGATCCTGAGAGACAGAGACACTGAGACACAGAGAGACTGAGACACTGAGGAACAGAGACACTGAGACACAGAGACTCTGAGACACTGACACACTGAGACACTGAGGCACAGAGACACTGAGACACAGAGACACTGAGACTCTGAGACACTGAGACACAGAAACTCTGAGACACTGAGACACTGAGAATCTGAGACACAGAGTCACAGAGAAACTGAGACACTGATGCACAGAGACACTGAGAAATGAGAATCTGAGAAACTGAGACACTGAGACACTGAGGCGCTGATACACTCAGGCACAGAGACACGGAGACACAGAGACACTGAGACTCTGAGACACTGAGACACTGAGGCGCTGAGACACTGAGACACTGAGGCACAGAGGCACTGAGACACAGAGACACAGAGAAACTGAGACTCTGAGACACTGAGACACTGAGGCACAGAGACACTGAGACACAGAGACAAAGAGACTCTGAGAAATGAGAATCTGAGAAACTGAGACACTGAGTGACAGATACACTGAGACACTGAGACTCTGAGACACTGAGTCACTTAGACACTGAGGCACAAAGACACAGAGACACTGAGACATAGAGGCACTGAGACACTGAGGCACAGAGACACTGAGACACAGAGACTCTGAGACACAGAGACACAGAGACACTGACACACTGAGACAAGGAACTCGGAGACACTTAGACACAGAGACACTGAGACAAAGAGACACAGAGACAATGAGACTCTTAGACACTGAGGCACAGAGACACAGGGACACTGAGACACAGGAACACATAGACACAGAGGCACTGAGACTCTGAGACACTGAGACACTGAGACACAGAGACTCTGAGACACTGAGACACTGAGGCACAGAGACACTGAGACAAAGAGACACAGAGACACTGAGGCACAGAGACACTGAGACTCTGAGACACTGAGACACAGAGACACTAAGACAAAGAGGCACAGAGACTGAGTCTCTGAGACACTGAGACGCAGAGACACTGAGGCACAGAGACACTGAGACACAAAGACACTGAGACGTAGAGACACTGAGGCACAGTGACACTGAGACACAGAGACACTGAGGCACTGAGACACTGAGACACGGAGTCAAGGAGACGCAGAGACACTGACACTCTGAGACACTGGCGCACAGAGACACTGAGACACAGAGTCATTGAGACACTGAATTTCTGAGACACTGAGACACAGAGACACTGAGGCACAGAGACACTGAGACACTGAGGCACAGAGACACTGAGACACTGAGACACAGAATCACTGAGACTCTGAGACTCTGAGACACTGAGACACTGAGACACAGAATCACTGAGACTCTGAGACTCTGAGACACTGAGACACTGAGGCACAGAGACACTGAGACACAGAGACACAGAGACACTGAGACTCTGAGACACTGACAAACTGAGGCACAGAGACAATGAGACACAGAGACACTGATACTCTGAGACACTGAGACACAGACACTGAGGCACAGAGGCACTGAGACTCTGAGACATCGACACACTGCGACACGGAGGCACAGTGACACTGAGGCACAGTGACACTGAGACTCTGAGACATCGAGACACCGAGACACTGTGACACTGAGAAACTGAGACACCGAGGCACAGAGACACAGAGACACTGAGAGTCTGAGACACTGAGACACTGAGACACAGAGACACTATGACTCTGAGACACTGAGACACTGAGGCACAGAAACTCTGAGACACTGAGACACAGAGACACTGAGACTCTGAGACACTGAGAATGAGACTCTGAGACACTGAGACACAGAGACTCTGAGACACTGAGACACTGTGCCTCTGAGATTCGGAGACACTGAGACACAGAGACACTGAGGCACAGAGGAACTGAGACTCTGAGACAATGAAACTCGGAGACACTGAGACACAGAGACACTAAGATGCTGAGACACTGAGACACTGAGGCACAGAAACACTGAGACACAGAGACACTGAGACTCTGAGACACTGAGACTCAGAGACATGGAGACAAAGAGACACAGAGACACTGAGACACTGAGACTTTGAGACACTGAGGCACAGACACACAGATACACTGAGGCACCGAGACACTGAGGCACAGGGACTCTGAGACAAAGTGAAACAGAGACACTGAGACTCTGAGACTCTGAGACACTGAGACACTGAGGCACAGAGACAATGAGACAAAGAGGCACAGAGACACAGAGACACTGAGACACAGAGACAGAGAGATCCTGAGAGACAGAGACACAGAGACATTGAGACTCTGAGATACTGAGACACAGAGACTCTGAGACACTGAGACACGGAGAATCTGAGACACTGAGTCACAGAGACACTGAGACACTGATGCACAGAGACACTGAGACACTGAGACACAGAGACACTGAGGAACAGAGACAACGAGACACTGATGCACAGAGACACTGAGACACAGAGACACTGAGATCTGGAGACTCAGAGACACTGAGACACAGAGACACTGAGACACTGAGGAACAGAGACACTGAGTCACTGAGACACTGAGACACTGAGGAACAGAGACACTGAGACACAGAGACTCTGAGACACTGACACATTGAGACACTGAGGGACAGAGACACTGAGACACAGAGACACTGAGACTCTGAGACACTGAGACACAGAGACTCTGAGACACTAACACACTGAGACACTGAGGCACAGAGACATGAGACACAGAGACACTGAGACTCTGAGACACTGAGACACTGAGGCACAAAGACACTGAGACACTGAGACACTGAGACACTGAGGCACAGAGACACAGAGACACAGAGACACAGAGACACTGAGACTCTGAGATACTGCGACACAGAGACTCTGCGGCACTGAGACACTGAGAATCTGAGACACAGAGTCACAGAGATACTGAGACACTGATGCACAGAGACACTGAGACACAGAGACACTGAGATCTGGAGACTCAGAGACACTGAGACACAGAGACACTGAGACACTGAGGAACAGAGACACTGAGTCACTGAGACACTGAGACACGGAGGAACAGAGACACTGAGACACAGAGACTCTGAGACACTGACACATTGAGACACTGAGGCACAGAGACACTGAGACACAGAGACTCTGAGACACTAACACTCTGAGACACTGAGGCACAGAGACATGAGACACAGAGACACTGAGACTCTGAGACACTGAGACACTGAGAATCTGAGACACAGAATCACAGATACACTGAGACACTAATGCACAGAGACACTGAGACACAGAGACACAGAGACACTGAGAAATGAGAATCTGAGAAACTGAGACACTGAGTGACAGATACACTGAGACCCTGAGACTCTGAGACACTGAGACACTTAGACACTGAGGCACAAAGACACAGAGACACTGAGACACAGACATAGAGGCACTGAGACACTGAGGCACAGAGACACTCAGGCATAGAGACACTGAGACACTGAGGCACAGAGACATGAGACACAGAGACACAGAGACACTGAGACACTGAGACACAGAGACACTGAGATTCTGAGACACTGAGACACTGAGGCGCTGAGACACTCAGGCACAGAGACACTGAGACACAGAGACACTGAGACTCTGAGACACTGAGGCACAGAGACAATGAGACACGGAGTCTAGGAGACACAGAGACACTGAGACTCTGAGACACTGAGACACTGAGGCACAGAGACACAGAGACACTGAGAAACTGAGACATTGAGACACTGAAATTCTGAGACATTGAGTCACAGAGACATTGAGGAACAGAGAAACACAGACTCTGAGGCAGTGAGAGTTTGAGGCACTGAGACACAGAGACACTGAGACGCTGAGACAATGAGACACTGAGATACAGAGACACAGAGTCACTGAGATATGAGACACTGAGACACAGAGACATTGAGGCACTGAGACACAGGGACACTGAGGCAGAGAGACACAGAGACACTGAGACACAGAGACACTGAAAGACTGAGAAACTAAGGTTCTGAGACACTGAGACACTGAGGCACAGAGACACAGAGACACTGAGACTCTGAGACACTGCGACACAAAGGCACAGAAACACAGATTCACTGAGACACTGAGACACTGAGACACTGAGACTCTGAGACACTGAGACACTGAGACACTGAGGCACAGAGACACTGAGACTCAGAGACACAGAGAAACTGAGACTCTGAGACACTGAGACACTGAGGCACAGAGACACTGAGACACTGAGACTCTAAGACACTGAGACACTTAAACACTGAGACATAGAGGCACAGAGACACTGAGACACTGAGACTCTGAGACACAGAGACACTGAGACTCTGAGACACTGAGACACTGAGGCACAGAGACACAGAGACACTGAGACTCTGAGACACTGAGACACAAAGGCACAGAGACACAGAAACACAGATTCACTGAGACACTGAGACACTGAGACACTGAGACTCTGAGACACTGAGGCACAGAGACACTGAGGCACAGAGACAAAGAGAAACTGAGACTCTGAGACACTGAGACTCTAAGACACTGAGACACTGAGACACTGAGACATAGAGGCACGGAGACACTGAGACACAGAGACTCTGAGACTCTGAGACATTGACACATTGCGAAACGGAGGCACAGTGACACTGAGGCACAGTGACACTGAGGCACAGTGACATCGAGACTCTGAGACATCGAGACACCGAGACACTGAGACACTGAGAAACTGAGACACCGAGGCACAGAGACACAGAGACACTGAGAGTCTGAGACACTGAGACACTGTGACTCTGAGACACTGAGGCACAGAAACTCTGAGACACTGAGACACAGAGACACTGAGACACAGAGACACTGAGACACTGAGACACTGTGCCTCTGAGATTCGGAGACACTGAGACACAGAGACACTGAGGCACAGAGGCACTGAGACACAGAGACACTGAGACTCTGAGACACTGAGACACTGAGACAATGAAACTCGGAGACACAGAGACACAGAGACACTAAGATGCTGAGACACAGAGACACTATGACTCTGAGACACTGAGACACTGAGGCACAGAAACTCTGAGACACTGAGACACAGAGACACTGAGACTCTGAGACACTGAGAATGAGACTCTGAGACACTGAGACACAGTGGCACTGAGACACAGAGACACTGAGACTCTGAGACACTGAGACACTGAGACAATGAAACTCGGAGACACTGAGACACTGAGACACAGAGACACTAAGATGCTGAGACACTGAGACACTGAGGCACAGAAACACTGAGACACAGAGACACTGAGACTCTGAGACACTGAGACACTGAGACTCAGAGACATGGAGACAAAGAGACACAGAGACACTGAGACACTGAGACTTTGAGACACTGAGGCACAGACACACAGACACACTGAGGCACCGAGACACTGAGGCACAGGGACTCTGAGACAAAGTGACACAGAGACACTGCGACTCTGAGACTCTGAGACACTGAGACACTGAGACACTGAGGCACAGAGACACTGAGACAAAGAGGCACAGAGACACAGAGACACTGAGACACAGAGACACTGAGATCTGGAGACTCAGAGACACTGAGACACAGAGACAGAGAGATCCTGAGAGACAGAGACACAGAGACATTGAGACTCTGAGATACTGAGACACAGAGACTCTGAGACACTGAGACACGGAGAATCTGAGACACAGAGTCACAGAGACACTGAGACACTGATGCACAGAGACACTGAGACACAGAGACACTGAGATCTGGAGACTCAGAGACACTGAGACACAGAGACACTGAGGAACAGAGACACTGAGACACTGAGACACAGAGACTCTGAGACACTGACACACTGAGACACTGAGGCACAGAGACACTGAGACACAGAGACACTGAGACACAGAAACTCTGAGACACTGAGACAGTGAGAATCTGAGACACAGAGTCACAGAGACACTGAGACACTGATGCACAGAGACACTGAGACACAGAGACAAAGAGACACTGAAAAATGTGAATCTGAGAAACTGAGACACTGAGACAATGAGATACTGAGGAACAGAGACACTGAGACACTGAGACGCAGAGACTCTGAGACACCGACACACTGAGACACTGAGGCACAGAAACACTGAGACACAGAGACACTGAGACTCAGAGATACTGCGACACAGAGACTCTGAGACACTGAGAATCTGAGACACAGAGTCACAGAGACACTGAGACACTGATGCACAGAGACACTGAGACACAGAGACACTGAGATCTGGAGACTCAGAGACACTGAGACACAGAGACACTGAGACACTGAGGAACAGAGACACTGAGTCACTGAGACACTGAGACACTGAGGAACAGAGACACTGAGACACAGAGACTCTGAGACACTGACACATTGAGACACTGAGGCACAGAGACACTGAGACACAGAGACACTGAGACTCTGAGACACTGAGACACAGAGACTCTGAGACACTAACACACTGAGACACTGAGGCACAGAGACATGAGACACAGGGACACTGAGACTCTGAGACACTGAGACACTGAGACACTGAGAATCTGAGACACAGAGTCACAGATACACTGAGACACTAATGCACAGAGACACTGAGACACAGAGACAAAGAGACACTGAGAAATGAGAATCTGAGAAACTGAGACACTGAGTGACAGATACACTGAGACCCTGAGACTCTGAGACACTGAGACACTTAGACACTGAGGCACAAAGACACAGAGACACTGAGACACTGAGACATAGAGGCACTGAGACACTGAGGCACAGAGACACTGAAACACAGAGACACAGAGAAACTGAGACTCTGAGACACTGAGACACTGAGGCGCTGAGACACTCAGGCATAGAGACACTGAGACACAGAGACACTGAGACTCTGAGACACTGAGACACTGAGGCGCTGAGACACTCAGGCACAGAGACACTGAGACACAGAGACACTGAGACTCTGAGACACTGAGACACAGAGACTCTGAGACACTAACACACTGAGACACTGAGGCACAGAGACATGAGACACAGAGACACTGAGACTCTGAGACACTGAGACACTGAGGCACAAAGACACTGAGACACTGAGACATAGAGGCACTGAGACACTGAGGCACAGAGACACTGAGACACAGAGACTCTGAGACACAGAGACACAGAGACACTGACACACAGAGACAAGGAACTCGGAGACACTTAGACACAGAGACACTGAGACAAAGAGACACAGAGACAATGAGACTCTTAGACACTGAGACACTGAGGCACAGAGACACAGGGACACTGAGACACAGGAACACATAGACACAGAGGCACTGAGACTCTGAGACACTGAGACACTGAGACACAGAGACACAGAGACACTGAGACACGGAGGCACAGAGACACTGAGACACAGAGACACTGAGAAACAGACACACAGAGAACAGAGACACCTAGACACTGAGACACTGAGACAATGAGACAATGAGACACTGAGACACTAAGACACTGAGACACTGAGACACAGAGACAAAGAGACACTGAGACACAGTGACACTGAGGCTATGAGACACTGAGACACTGAGACTCTGAGACTCTGAGACTCGGAGACACTGAGACACTGAGACACAGAGACACTAAGATGCTGAGACACTGAGACACTGAGACACAGAGACGGAGAGAAACTGAGACACTGAGGCACTGAGGCGCAGAGCGACTGTGGCACTGAAACTCTGAAACTCTGAGACAGTGAGAAACTGATGCAAAGAGACACTGACACACTGAGACACGGAGGCACAGTGACACGGAGGCACAGTGACACTGAGACTCTGAGACATCGAGACACCGAGACACAGAGACACTGAGACACAGAGACACTGAGACACTGAGGCACAGAGACACTGAGACACTGAGACACAGAATCACTGAGACTCTGAGACTCTGAGACACTGAGACACTGAGACACAGAATCACTGAGACTCTGAGACTCTGAGACACTGAGACACTGAGGCACAGAGACACTGAGACACAGAGACACAGAGACACTGAGACTCTGAGACACTGACAAACTGAGGCACAGAGACAATGAGACACAGAGACACTGATACTCTGAGACACTGAGACACAGACACTGAGGCACAGAGGCACTGAGACTCTGAGACATCGACACACTGCGACACGGAGGCACAGTGACACTGAGGCACAGTGACACTGAGACTCTGAGACATCGAGACACCGAGACACTGTGACACTGAGAAACTGAGACACCGAGGCACAGAGACACAGAGACACTGAGAGTCTGAGACACTGAGACACTGAGACACTATGACTCTGAGACACTGAGACACTGAGGCACAGAAACTCTGAGACACTGAGACACAGAGACACTGAGACTCTGAGACACTGAGAATGAGACTCTGAGACACTGAGACACAGAGACTCTGAGACACTGAGACACTGTGCCTCTGAGATTCGGAGACACTGAGACACAGAGACACTGAGGCACAGAGGAACTGAGACTCTGAGACAATGAAACTCGGAGACACTGAGACACAGAGACACTAAGATGCTGAGACACTGAGACACTGAGGCACAGAAACACTGAGACACAGAGACACTGAGACTCTGAGACACTGAGACTCAGAGACATGGAGACAAAGAGACACAGAGACACTGAGACACTGAGACTTTGAGACACTGAGGCACAGACACACAGATACACTGAGGCACCGAGACACTGAGGCACAGGGACTCTGAGACAAAGTGAAACAGAGACACTGAGACTCTGAGACTCTGAGACACTGAGACACTGAGGCACAGAGACAATGAGACAAAGAGGCACAGAGACACAGAGACACTGAGACACAGAGACAGAGAGATCCTGAGAGACAGAGACACAGAGACATTGAGACTCTGAGATACTGAGACACAGAGACTCTGAGACACTGAGACACGGAGAATCTGAGACACTGAGTCACAGAGACACTGAGACACTGATGCACAGAGACACTGAGACACTGAGACACAGAGACACTGAGGAACAGAGACAACGAGACACTGATGCACAGAGACACTGAGACACAGAGACACTGAGATCTGGAGACTCAGAGACACTGAGACACAGAGACACTGAGACACTGAGGAACAGAGACACTGAGTCACTGAGACACTGAGACACTGAGGAACAGAGACACTGAGACACAGAGACTCTGAGACACTGACACATTGAGACACTGAGGGACAGAGACACTGAGACACAGAGACACTGAGACTCTGAGACACTGAGACACAGAGACTCTGAGACACTAACACACTGAGACACTGAGGCACAGAGACATGAGACACAGAGACACTGAGACTCTGAGACACTGAGACACTGAGGCACAAAGACACTGAGACACTGAGACACTGAGACACTGAGGCACAGAGACACAGAGACACAGAGACACAGAGACACTGAGACTCTGAGATACTGCGACACAGAGACTCTGCGGCACTGAGACACTGAGAATCTGAGACACAGAGTCACAGAGATACTGAGACACTGATGCACAGAGACACTGAGACACAGAGACACTGAGATCTGGAGACTCAGAGACACTGAGACACAGAGACACTGAGACACTGAGGAACAGAGACACTGAGTCACTGAGACACTGAGACACGGAGGAACAGAGACACTGAGACACAGAGACTCTGAGACACTGACACATTGAGACACTGAGGCACAGAGACACTGAGACACAGAGACTCTGAGACACTAACACTCTGAGACACTGAGGCACAGAGACATGAGACACAGAGACACTGAGACTCTGAGACACTGAGACACTGAGAATCTGAGACACAGAATCACAGATACACTGAGACACTAATGCACAGAGACACTGAGACACAGAGACACAGAGACACTGAGAAATGAGAATCTGAGAAACTGAGACACTGAGTGACAGATACACTGAGACCCTGAGACTCTGAGACACTGAGACACTTAGACACTGAGGCACAAAGACACAGAGACACTGAGACACAGACATAGAGGCACTGAGACACTGAGGCACAGAGACACTCAGGCATAGAGACACTGAGACACTGAGGCACAGAGACATGAGACACAGAGACACAGAGACACTGAGACACTGAGACACAGAGACACTGAGATTCTGAGACACTGAGACACTGAGGCGCTGAGACACTCAGGCACAGAGACACTGAGACACAGAGACACTGAGACTCTGAGACACTGAGGCACAGAGACAATGAGACACGGAGTCTAGGAGACACAGAGACACTGAGACTCTGAGACACTGAGACACTGAGGCACAGAGACACAGAGACACTGAGAAACTGAGACATTGAGACACTGAAATTCTGAGACATTGAGTCACAGAGACATTGAGGAACAGAGAAACACAGACTCTGAGGCAGTGAGAGTTTGAGGCACTGAGACACAGAGACACTGAGACGCTGAGACAATGAGACACTGAGATACAGAGACACAGAGTCACTGAGATATGAGACACTGAGACACAGAGACATTGAGGCACTGAGACACAGGGACACTGAGGCAGAGAGACACAGAGACACTGAGACACAGAGACACTGAAAGACTGAGAAACTAAGGTTCTGAGACACTGAGACACTGAGGCACAGAGACACAGAGACACTGAGACTCTGAGACACTGCGACACAAAGGCACAGAAACACAGATTCACTGAGACACTGAGACACTGAGACACTGAGACACTGAGACTCTGAGACACTGAGACACTGAGGCACAGAGACACTGAGACTCAGAGACACAGAGAAACTGAGACTCTGAGACACTGAGACACTGAGGCACAGAGACACTGAGACACTGAGACTCTAAGACACTGAGACACTTAAACACTGAGACATAGAGGCACAGAGACACTGAGACACTGAGACTCTGAGACACAGAGACACTGAGACTCTGAGACACTGAGACACTGAGGCACAGAGACACAGAGACACTGAGACTCTGAGACACTGAGACACAAAGGCACAGAGACACAGAAACACAGATTCACTGAGACACTGAGACACTGAGACACTGAGACTCTGAGACACTGAGGCACAGAGACACTGAGGCACAGAGACAAAGAGAAACTGAGACTCTGAGACACTGAGACTCTAAGACACTGAGACACTGAGACACTGAGACATAGAGGCACGGAGACACTGAGACACAGAGACTCTGAGACTCTGAGACATTGACACATTGCGAAACGGAGGCACAGTGACACTGAGGCACAGTGACACTGAGGCACAGTGACATCGAGACTCTGAGACATCGAGACACCGAGACACTGAGACACTGAGAAACTGAGACACCGAGGCACAGAGACACAGAGACACTGAGAGTCTGAGACACTGAGACACTGTGACTCTGAGACACTGAGGCACAGAAACTCTGAGACACTGAGACACAGAGACACTGAGACACAGAGACACTGAGACACTGAGACACTGTGCCTCTGAGATTCGGAGACACTGAGACACAGAGACACTGAGGCACAGAGGCACTGAGACACAGAGACACTGAGACTCTGAGACACTGAGACACTGAGACAATGAAACTCGGAGACACAGAGACACAGAGACACTAAGATGCTGAGACACAGAGACACTGTGACTCTGAGACACTGAGACACTGAGGCACAGAAACTCTGAGACACTGAGACACAGAGACACTGAGACTCTGAGACACTGAGAATGAGACTCTGAGACACTGAGACACAGTGGCACTGAGACACAGAGACACTGAGACTCTGAGACACTGAGACACTGAGACAATGAAACTCGGAGACACTGAGACACTGAGACACAGAGACACTAAGATGCTGAGACACTGAGGCACAGAAACACTGAGACACAGAGACACTGAGACTCTGAGACACTGAGACACTGAGACTCAGAGACATGGAGACAAAGAGACACAGAGACACTGAGACACTGAGACTTTGAGACACTGAGGCACAGACACACAGACACACTGAGGCACCGAGACACTGAGGCACAGGGACTCTGAGACAAAGTGACACAGAGACACTGCGACTCTGAGACTCTGAGACACTGAGACACTGAGACACTGAGGCACAGAGACACTGAGACAAAGAGGCACAGAGACACAGAGACACTGAGACACAGAGACACTGAGATCTGGAGACTCAGAGACACTGAGACACAGAGACAGAGAGATCCTGAGAGACAGAGACACAGAGACATTGAGACTCTGAGATACTGAGACACAGAGACTCTGAGACACTGAGACACGGAGAATCTGAGACACAGAGTCACAGAGACACTGAGACACTGATGCACAGAGACACTGAGACACAGAGACACTGAGATCTGGAGACTCAGAGACACTGAGACACAGAGACACTGAGGAACAGAGACACTGAGACACAGAGACTCTGAGACACTGACACACTGAGACACTGAGGCACAGAGACACTGAGACACAGAGACACTGAGACACAGAAACTCTGAGACACTGAGACAGTGAGAATCTGAGACACAGAGTCACAGAGACACTGAGACACTGATGCACAGAGACACTGAGACACAGAGACAAAGAGACACTGAAAAATGTGAATCTGAGAAACTGAGACACTGAGACAATGAGATACTGAGGAACAGAGACACTGAGACACTGAGACGCAGAGACTCTGAGACACCGACACACTGAGACACTGAGGCACAGAAACACTGAGACACAGAGACACTGAGACACTGAGACACTGAGGAACAGAGACACTGAGTCACTGAGACACTGAGACACTGAGGAACAGAGACACTGAGACACAGAGACTCTGAGACACTGACACATTGAGACACTGAGGCACAGAGACACTGAGACACAGAGACACTGAGACTCTGAGACACTGAGACACAGAGACTCTGAGACACTAACACACTGAGACACTGAGGCACAGAGACATGAGACACAGGGACACTGAGACTCTGAGACACTGAGACACTGAGACACTGAGAATCTGAGACACAGAGTCACAGATACACTGAGACACTAATGCACAGAGACACTGAGACACAGAGACAAAGAGACACTGAGAAATGAGAATCTGAGAAACTGAGACACTGAGTGACAGATACACTGAGACCCTGAGACTCTGAGACACTGAGACACTTAGACACTGAGGCACAAAGACACAGAGACACTGAGACACTGAGACATAGAGGCACTGAGACACTGAGGCACAGAGACACTGAAACACAGAGACACAGAGAAACTGAGACTCTGAGACACTGAGACACTGAGGCGCTGAGACACTCAGGCATAGAGACACTGAGACACAGAGACACTGAGACTCTGAGACACTGAGACACTGAGGCGCTGAGACACTCAGGCACAGAGACACTGAGACACAGAGACACTGAGACTCTGAGACACTGAGACACAGAGACTCTGAGACACTAACACACTGAGACACTGAGGCACAGAGACATGAGACACAGAGACACTGAGACTCTGAGACACTGAGACACTGAGGCACAAAGACACTGAGACACTGAGACATAGAGGCACTGAGACACTGAGGCACAGAGACACTGAGACACAGAGACTCTGAGACACAGAGACACAGAGACACTGACACACAGAGACAAGGAACTCGGAGACACTTAGACACAGAGACACTGAGACAAAGAGACACAGAGACAATGAGACTCTTAGACACTGAGACACTGAGGCACAGAGACACAGGGACACTGAGACACAGGAACACATAGACACAGAGGCACTGAGACTCTGAGACACTGAGACACTGAGACACAGAGACACAGAGACACTGAGACACGGAGGCACAGAGACACTGAGACACAGAGACACTGAGAAACAGACACACAGAGAACAGAGACACCTAGACACTGAGACACTGAGACAATGAGACAATGAGACACTGAGACACTAAGACACTGAGACACTGAGACACAGAGACAAAGAGACACTGAGACACAGTGACACTGAGGCTATGAGACACTGAGACACTGAGACTCTGAGACTCTGAGACTCGGAGACACTGAGACACTGAGACACAGAGACACTAAGATGCTGAGACACTGAGACACTGAGACACAGAGACGGAGAGAAACTGAGACACTGAGGCACTGAGGCGCAGAGCGACTGTGGCACTGAAACTCTGAAACTCTGAGACAGTGAGAAACTGATGCAAAGAGACACTGACACACTGAGACACGGAGGCACAGTGACACGGAGGCACAGTGACACTGAGACTCTGAGACATCAAGACACTGAGACACTGAGACACTGAGACACAGAGACACTGAGGCACAGAGACACTGAGACACTGAGAATGAGACTCTGAGACACTGAGACACAGAGACACAGAGACACTGAGGCGCAGAGGCACTGAGACACAGAGACACGGAGACTCTGAGACACTGAGACAATGAAACTCGGAGACACTGGGACACTGAGACACAGAGACACAGAGGCACAGAGACACAGAGACACTAAGATGCTGAGACACTGAGACAAAGAGACACAGAGACACTGAGACACTGAGACACTGAGACAAAGAGACACAGAGACAAATAGACACAGAGACACAGAGACCCTGAGACACTCAGGCCCTGATGCACAGAGACACTGAGACACTGAGTCACAGAGAAACTGAGACACAGAGGCACTGAGACTCTGAGACGCTGAGACACAGAGACACTGGGACACAGAGACACTGAGACTCTGAGATACTGAGACACAGAGACTCTGAGACACTGAGACACTGAGAATCTGAGACACAGAGTCACAGAGACACTGAGACACTGATGCAGAGAGACACTGAGACACAGAGTCACTGAGACACAGAGACACTGAGATCTGGAGACTCAGAGACACTGAGACACAGAGACAGAGAGATCCTGAGAGACAGAGACAATGAGACACTGAGACACTGAGACACTGAGGAACAGAGACACTGAGACACAGAGACACTGAGACACTGAGACACTAAGATGTTGAGACACTGAGACACTGACGCACAGAGACACTGAGACATTGAGACACAGAGACACAGAGACACAGAGACACTGAGGCACTGAGACACAGAGACTCTGAGACACTGAGACACTGAGGCACAGAGACACTGAGACAAAGAGACACAGAGACACTGAGACACAGAGACACTGAAACATTGAGACGCTGAGGCACAGAGACACTGAGACTCTGAGACACTGAGACACAGAGACACTAAGACAAAGAGGCACAGAGACTGAGTCTCTGAGACACTGAGACGCAGAGACACTGAGGCACAGAGACACTGAGACACAAAGACACTGAGACGTAGAGACACTGAGGCACAGTGACACTGAGACACAGAGACACTGAGGCACTGAGACACTGAGACACGGAGTCAAGGAGACGCAGAGACACTGACACTCTGAGACACTGGCGCACAGAGACACTGAGACACAGAGTCATTGAGACACTGAATTTCTGAGACACTGAGACACAGAGACACTGAGGCACAGAGACACTGAGACACTGAGGCACAGAGACACTGAGACACTGAGACACAGAATCACTGAGACTCTGAGACTCTGAGACACTGAGACACTGAGACACAGAATCACTGAGACTCTGAGACTCTGAGACACTGAGACACTGAGGCACAGAGACACTGAGACACAGAGACACAGAGACACTGAGACTCTGAGACACTGACAAACTGAGGCACAGAGACAATGAGACACAGAGACACTGATACTCTGAGACACTGAGACACAGACACTGAGGCACAGAGGCACTGAGACTCTGAGACATCGACACACTGCGACACGGAGGCACAGTGACACTGAGGCACAGTGACACTGAGACTCTGAGACATCGAGACACCGAGACACTGTGACACTGAGAAACTGAGACACCGAGGCACAGAGACACAGAGACACTATGACTCTGAGACACTGAGACAATGAGGCACAGAAACTCTGAGACACTGAGACACAGAGACACTGAGACTCTGAGACACTGAGAATGAGACTCTGAGACACTGAGACACAGAGACTCTGAGACACTGAGACACTGTGCCTCTGAGATTCGGAGACACTGAGACACAGAGACACTGAGGCACAGAGGAACTGAGACTCTGAGACAATGAAACTCGGAGACACTGAGACACAGAGACACTAAGATGCTGAGACACTGAGACACTGAGGCACAGAAACACTGAGACACAGAGACACTGAGACTCTGAGACACTGAGACTCAGAGACATGGAGACAAAGAGACACAGAGACACTGAGACACTGAGACTTTGAGACACTGAGGCACAGACACACAGATACACTGAGGCACCGAGACACTGAGGCACAGGGACTCTGAGACAAAGTGAAACAGAGACACTGAGACTCTGAGACTCTGAGACACTGAGACACTGAGGCACAGAGACAATGAGACAAAGAGGCACAGAGACACAGAGACACTGAGACACAGAGACAGAGAGATCCTGAGAGACAGAGACACAGAGACATTGAGACTCTGAGATACTGAGACACAGAGACTCTGAGACACTGAGACACGGAGAATCTGAGACACTGAGTCACAGAGACACTGAGACACTGATGCACAGAGACACTGAGACACTGAGACACAGAGACACTGAGGAACAGAGACAACGAGACACTGATGCACAGAGACACTGAGACACAGAGACACTGAGATCTGGAGACTCAGAGACACTGAGACACAGAGACACTGAGACACTGAGGAACAGAGACACTGAGTCACTGAGACACTGAGACACTGAGGAACAGAGACACTGAGACACAGAGACTCTGAGACACTGACACATTGAGACACTGAGGGACAGAGACACTGAGACACAGAGACACTGAGACTCTGAGACACTGAGACACAGAGACTCTGAGACACTAACACACTGAGACACTGAGGCACAGAGACATGAGACACAGAGACACTGAGACTCTGAGACACTGAGACACTGAGGCACAAAGACACTGAGACACTGAGACACTGAGACACTGAGGCACAGAGACACAGAGACACAGAGACACAGAGACACTGAGACTCTGAGATACTGCGACACAGAGACTCTGCGGCACTGAGACACTGAGAATCTGAGACACAGAGTCACAGAGATACTGAGACACTGATGCACAGAGACACTGAGACACAGAGACACTGAGATCTGGAGACTCAGAGACACTGAGACACAGAGACACTGAGACACTGAGGAACAGAGACACTGAGTCACTGAGACACTGAGACACGGAGGAACAGAGACACTGAGACACAGAGACTCTGAGACACTGACACATTGAGACACTGAGGCACAGAGACACTGAGACACAGAGACTCTGAGACACTAACACTCTGAGACACTGAGGCACAGAGACATGAGACACAGAGACACTGAGACTCTGAGACACTGAGACACTGAGAATCTGAGACACAGAATCACAGATACACTGAGACACTAATGCACAGAGACACTGAGACACAGAGACACAGAGACACTGAGAAATGAGAATCTGAGAAACTGAGACACTGAGTGACAGATACACTGAGACCCTGAGACTCTGAGACACTGAGACACTTAGACACTGAGGCACAAAGACACAGAGACACTGAGACACAGACATAGAGGCACTGAGACACTGAGGCACAGAGACACTCAGGCATAGAGACACTGAGACACTGAGGCACAGAGACATGAGACACAGAGACACAGAGACACTGAGACACTGAGACACAGAGACACTGAGATTCTGAGACACTGAGACACTGAGGCGCTGAGACACTCAGGCACAGAGACACTGAGACACAGAGACACTGAGACTCTGAGACACTGAGGCACAGAGACAATGAGACACGGAGTCTAGGAGACACAGAGACACTGAGACTCTGAGACACTGAGACACTGAGGCACAGAGACACAGAGACACTGAGAAACTGAGACATTGAGACACTGAAATTCTGAGACATTGAGTCACAGAGACATTGAGGAACAGAGAAACACAGACTCTGAGGCAGTGAGAGTTTGAGGCACTGAGACACAGAGACACTGAGACGCTGAGACAATGAGACACTGAGATACAGAGACACAGAGTCACTGAGATATGAGACACTGAGACACAGAGACATTGAGGCACTGAGACACAGGGACACTGAGGCAGAGAGACACAGAGACACTGAGACACAGAGACACTGAAAGACTGAGAAACTAAGGTTCTGAGACACTGAGACACTGAGGCACAGAGACACAGAGACACTGAGACTCTGAGACACTGCGACACAAAGGCACAGAAACACAGATTCACTGAGACACTGAGACACTGAGACACTGAGACTCTGAGACACTGAGACACTGAGGCACAGAGACACTGAGACTCAGAGACACAGAGAAACTGAGACTCTGAGACACTGAGACACTGAGGCACAGAGACACTGAGACACTGAGACTCTAAGACACTGAGACACTTAAACACTGAGACATAGAGGCACAGAGACACTGAGACACTGAGACTCTGAGACACAGAGACACTGAGACTCTGAGACACTGAGACACTGAGGCACAGAGACACAGAGACACTGAGACTCTGAGACACTGAGACACAAAGGCACAGAGACACAGAAACACAGATTCACTGAGACACTGAGACACTGAGACACTGAGACTCTGAGACACTGAGGCACAGAGACACTGAGGCACAGAGACAAAGAGAAACTGAGACTCTGAGACACTGAGACTCTAAGACACTGAGACACTGAGACACTGAGACATAGAGGCACGGAGACACTGAGACACAGAGACTCTGAGACTCTGAGACATTGACACATTGCGAAACGGAGGCACAGTGACACTGAGGCACAGTGACACTGAGGCACAGTGACATCGAGACTCTGAGACATCGAGACACCGAGACACTGAGACACTGAGAAACTGAGACACCGAGGCACAGAGACACAGAGACACTGAGAGTCTGAGACACTGAGACACTGTGACTCTGAGACACTGAGGCACAGAAACTCTGAGACACTGAGACACAGAGACACTGAGACACAGAGACACTGAGACACTGAGACACTGTGCCTCTGAGATTCGGAGACACTGAGACACAGAGACACTGAGGCACAGAGGCACTGAGACACAGAGACACTGAGACTCTGAGACACTGAGACACTGAGACAATGAAACTCGGAGACACAGAGACACAGAGACACTAAGATGCTGAGACACAGAGACACTGTGACTCTGAGACACTGAGACACTGAGGCACAGAAACTCTGAGACACTGAGACACAGAGACACTGAGACTCTGAGACACTGAGAATGAGACTCTGAGACACTGAGACACAGTGGCACTGAGACACAGAGACACTGAGACTCTGAGACACTGAGACACTGAGACAATGAAACTCGGAGACACTGAGACACTGAGACACAGAGACACTAAGATGCTGAGACACTGAGACACTGAGGCACAGAAACACTGAGACACAGAGACACTGAGACTCTGAGACACTGAGACACTGAGACTCAGAGACATGGAGACAAAGAGACACAGAGACACTGAGACACTGAGACTTTGAGACACTGAGGCACAGACACACAGACACACTGAGGCACCGAGACACTGAGGCACAGGGACTCTGAGACAAAGTGACACAGAGACACTGCGACTCTGAGACTCTGAGACACTGAGACACTGAGACACTGAGGCACAGAGACACTGAGACAAAGAGGCACAGAGACACAGAGACACTGAGACACAGAGACACTGAGATCTGGAGACTCAGAGACACTGAGACACAGAGACAGAGAGATCCTGAGAGACAGAGACACAGAGACATTGAGACTCTGAGATACTGAGACACAGAGACTCTGAGACACTGAGACACGGAGAATCTGAGACACAGAGTCACAGAGACACTGAGACACTGATGCACAGAGACACTGAGACACAGAGACACTGAGATCTGGAGACTCAGAGACACTGAGACACAGAGACACTGAGGAACAGAGACACTGAGACACTGAGACACAGAGACTCTGAGACACTGACACACTGAGACACTGAGGCACAGAGACACTGAGACACAGAGACACTGAGACACAGAAACTCTGAGACACTGAGACAGTGAGAATCTGAGACACAGAGTCACAGAGACACTGAGACACTGATGCACAGAGACACTGAGACACAGAGACAAAGAGACACTGAAAAATGTGAATCTGAGAAACTGAGACACTGAGACAATGAGATACTGAGGAACAGAGACACTGAGACACTGAGACGCAGAGACTCTGAGACACCGACACACTGAGACACTGAGGCACAGAAACACTGAGACACAGAGACACTGAGACTCAGAGATACTGCGACACAGAGACTCTGAGACACTGAGAATCTGAGACACAGAGTCACAGAGACACTGAGACACTGATGCACAGAGACACTGAGACACAGAGACACTGAGATCTGGAGACTCAGAGACACTGAGACACAGAGACACTGAGACACTGAGGAACAGAGACACTGAGTCACTGAGACACTGAGACACTGAGGAACAGAGACACTGAGACACAGAGACTCTGAGACACTGACACATTGAGACACTGAGGCACAGAGACACTGAGACACAGAGACACTGAGACTCTGAGACACTGAGACACAGAGACTCTGAGACACTAACACACTGAGACACTGAGGCACAGAGACATGAGACACAGGGACACTGAGACTCTGAGACACTGAGACACTGAGACACTGAGAATCTGAGACACAGAGTCACAGATATACTGAGACACTAATGCACAGAGACACTGAGACACAGAGACAAAGAGACACTGAGAAATGAGAATCTGAGAAACTGAGACACTGAGTGACAGATACACTGAGACCCTGAGACTCTGAGACACTGAGACACTTAGACACTGAGGCACAAAGACACAGAGACACTGAGACACTGAGACATAGAGGCACTGAGACACTGAGGCACAGAGACACTGAAACACAGAGACACAGAGAAACTGAGACTCTGAGACACTGAGACACTGAGGCGCTGAGACACTCAGGCATAGAGACACTGAGACACAGAGACACTGAGACTCTGAGACACTGAGACACTGAGGCGCTGAGACACTCAGGCACAGAGACACTGAGACACAGAGACACTGAGACTCTGAGACACTGAGACACTAGGGCCAGAGACAATGAGACACGGAGTCTAGGAGACACAGAGACACTGAGACTCTGAGACACTGAGACACTGAGGCACAGAGACACAGAGACACTGAGAAACTGAGACATTGAGACACTGAAATTCTGAGACATTGAGACACAGAGACACTGAGGCACAGAGAAACACAGACTCTGAGGCAGTGAGAGTTTGAGGCACTGAGACACAGAGACACTGAGACGCTGAGACAATGAGACACTGAGATACAGAGACACAGAGTCACTGAGATATGAGACACTGAGACACAGAGACATTGAGGCACTGAGACACAGGGACACTGAGGCATAGAGACACAGAGACACTGAGACACAGAGACACTGAAAGACTGAGAAACTAAGGTTCTGAGACACTGAGACACTGAGGCACAGAGACACAGAGACACTGAGACTCTGAAACACTGAGACACAAAGGCACAGAGACACAGATACACAGATTTACTGAGACACTGAGACACTGAGACACTGAGACACTGAGGCACAGAGACACTGAGGCACAGAGACACTGAGACACTAAGGCACAGAGACACAGAAACACAGATTCACTGAGACACTGAGACATTGAGACACAGAGACTCTGAGAAACTGAGACTCTGAGACACTGAGACACGGAGGCACAGAGACACTGAGACACTGAGACTCTGAGACACTGAGACACTGAGACACGGAGGCACAGAGACACTGAGACACCGAGACACAGAGACACAGAGACACAGACAGACTGAGACACTGGGGCCCAGAGACACTGAGACTCAGAGACACAGAGAAACTGAGACTCTGAGACACTGAGACACTGAGGCACAGAGACACTGAGACAAAGAGACAAAGAGACACTGAGACACTGAGAATCTGAGAAACTGAGACACTGAGACACTGAGTCACAGATACACTGAAACACTGAGACTCTGAGACACTGAGACACTTAGACACTGAGGCACAAAGACACAGAGACACTGAGACACTGAGACATAGAGGCACTGAGACACTGAGGCACAGATACTGAGACACAGAGACTCTGAGACTCTGAGACACTGAGACACAGAGACACTGAGGCGCAGAGGCACTGAGACAGTGAGAACTGAGACACAGAGACTCTGAGACTCTGAGACACTGAGACACTGAGACACAGAGACAGTGAGGCGCAGAGGCACTGAGACACTGAGACACAGAGACACTGAGACACTGAGACACCGAGACTCTGAGGCACTGAGACACTGAGACACTGAGGCACTGAGACTCTGAGACTGTGTTACACTGAAAAACTGATGCAAAGAGACACTGAGACTCTGAGGCACTTAGGCACTGTGACACTGAGGCACAGAGACACTGAGACTCTGAGACACTGAGACACTGAGACACAGAGACACTGAGACACAGAGACACTGAGACACTGAAACAAGAGACACTGAGACACAAAGACACTGAGACACTGAGACACAGAGTCTCTGAGACACTGAGACACTGAGACTCTGAGACTCGGAGACACTGAGACACTGAGACACAGAGGCACAGAGACACAAACATGCTGAGACACTGAGACACTGAGGCACAGAGACACTGGGACATTGAGACACAGAGAGACAGAGACACTGAGGCACTGAGACACTGAGACAAAGAGACACAGAGACTCTGAGACACAGAGACACTGAGACACTGAGACATTGAGACACTGAGGCACACAGACACAGAGACTCTGAGACACTGAGACACAGAGACACTAAGACACAGAGGCACAGAGACACTGGGACACAGAGACACAGAGAAACTGAATCTCTGAGACACTGAGACACTGAGACGCAGAGACACTGAGGCACAGAGACACTGAGACACAGAATCACTGAGACGTAGAGACACTGAGGCACAGTGACACTGAGACACAGAGACACTGAGACTCTGAGAAAGTGAGACACTGAGGCACTGAGACAATGAGACACAGGGTCAAGGAGACGCAGAGACACTGACACTCTGAGACACAGGGGCACAGAGTCACTGAGACACAGATTCATTGAGACACTGAAATTCTGTGACACTGAGACACAGAGACACTGAGGCACAGAGAAACAGAGGCACTGAGTCACAGAGACACAGCGACTGTGAGACACTGAGACACTGAGGCACAGAGACACTGAGACTCTGAGACACTGAGACACAGAAACACTGAGATGGTGAGAAGCTAAGACACTGAGACACAGAGACAGTGAGGCGCAGAGGCACTGAGACACTGAGACACAGAGACACTGAGACACTGAGACAACGAGACACTGAGGCTCTGAGGCACTGAGACACTGAGACACTGAGACACTGAGGCACTGAGACTCTGAGACTGTGTTACACTGAAAAACTGATGCAAAGAGACACTGAGACTCTGAGACACTTGGGCACTGTGACACTGAGGCACAGAGACACTGAGACTCTGAGACACTGAGACACTGAGACGCTGAGACACTGAGACACAGAGACACTGAAACAAGAGACACTGAGACACAGAGACACTGAGACACTGAGACACAGAGTCTCTGAGACACTGAGACACTGAGACTCTGAGACTCGGAGACACTGATACACTGAGACACAGAGGCACAGAGACACAAACATGCTGAGACACTGAGACACTGAGGCACAGAGACACTGAGACATTGAGACACAGAGAGACAGAGACACTGAGGCACTGAGACACTGAGACTCTGAGACACTGAGACACTGAGGCACAGAGACACAGATACACTGAGACACTGAGGCACAGAGACACTGAGACACTGAGACATTGAGACACTGAGGCACACAGACACAGAGACTCTGAGACACTGAGACACAGAGACATTAAGACACAGAGGCACAGAGACACTGGGACACAGAGACACAGAGAAACTGAATCTCTGAGACACTGAGACACTGAGACGCAGAGACACTGAGGCACAGAGACACTGAGACACAGAATCACTGAGACGTAGAGACACTGAGGCACAGGGACACTGAGACACAGAGACACTGAGACTCTGAGAAAGTGAGACACTGAGGCACTGAGACAATGAGACACAGAGTCAAGGAGACGCAGAGACACTGACACTCTGAGACACTGGGGCACAGAGACACTGAGACACAGAGAAACAGAGGCACTGAGTCACAGAGACACAGCGACTGTGAGACACTGCGACACTGAGACATTGAGGCACTGAGACACTGAGGCACAGAGACACTGAGACACTGAGACACAGAAACACTGAGATGGTGAGAAGCTAAGACACTGAGACACAGAGACACAGAATCACTGAGACACTGAGACTCTGAGACACTGAGACACAGAGACACTGAGAAACAGAGACACTGAGAAACAGAGACACAGAGACACTGTGACTCTGAGACACTG
Source organism: Carcharhinus amblyrhynchos (assembly GCF_965287045.1). Lineage (NCBI taxonomy): Eukaryota > Metazoa > Chordata > Chondrichthyes > Carcharhiniformes > Carcharhinidae > Carcharhinus > Carcharhinus amblyrhynchos. Next base: position 611,251 of record NW_027649814.1, read on the forward strand.
AGACACTGAGACACTGAGGCACAGAGACAATGAGACACAGAGACAATGAGACACTGAGACACTGTCACACAGACACTGAGGCACAGAGGTACAGAGGCACTGAGACACAGATGCACAGTGACACTGAGGCACAGTAACACTGAGACTCTGAGACATTGAGACACCGAGACACTGAGACACTGAGACACTGAGAAACTGAGACACCGAGGCACAGAGACACAGAGACACTGAGACTCTGAGACACTGAGAATGTGACTCTGAGACACTGAGACACTGAGACACAGAGACTCTGAGATTCGGGGACACTGAGACACTGAGACACAGAGACACTGAGGCGCAGAGGCACTGAGACACAGAGAAACTGAGACTCTGAGACACTGAGACACTGAGACAATGAAACTCGGAGACACTGAGACACAGAGACACAGAGACACATAGACACAGAGACACAGAGACTCTGAGACACTGAGACCCTGAGGCACAGAGACACTGGGACACTGAGTCACAGAGAAACTGAGGCACAGAGACACTGAGACACTGAGACTCTGAGACACTGAGACACTGAGACACAGAAACACTGAGATCTGGAGAATCAGAGACACTGAGACACAGAGACAGAGAGATCCTGAGAGACAGAGACACTGAGACACAGAGACACTGAGATACTGAGGAACAGAGACACTGAGACGCAGAGACTCAGGGACACTGACACACTGAGACACTGAGGCACAGAGACAATGAGACACAGAGACACTGAGACTCTGAGATACTGAGACACAGAGACTCTGAGACACTGACACACTGAGACAATGAGGCACAGAGACACAGAGACTCTGAGACACTGAGACGCAGAGACACTAAGACACAGAGGCACAGAGACACTGAGACACAGAGACACAGCGAAACTGAGTCTCTGAGACACTGAGACGCAGAGACTCTGAGGCACTGATACACGGAGTCAAGGGGACGCAGAGACACTGACACTCTGAGACACTGGGGCACAGAGATACTGAGACACAGAGACACTGAGACTCTGAGACACTGAGACACTGAGACACTGAGGCACAGAGACACTGAGACACAGAGACTCTGAGACACTGAGATCTGAGACACTGAGACACTGAGACTCTGAGACTCGGAGACACTGAGACACTGAGACACAGAGACACAGACACACAGAGACGGTAAGAAGCTGAGACACTGAGACAATGAGGCACAGAGACACTGAGACACTGAGACGCAGAGACACAGACACACAGAGACGGTAAGAAGCTGAGACACTGAGACAATGAGGCACAGAGACACTGAGACATTGAGACACTGAGAGTCTGAGACACTGAGGCACTGAGACACTGAGACACTGAGGCACAGAGACACAGATACACTGAGGCACTGAGGCACAGAGACACTGAGACAATGAGAAACAGAGACACTGAGATACAGAGACTCTGAGACACAGAGACACAGAGGCACAGAAACACAGAGACACTAAGATGCTGAGACACTGAGACATTGAGACACTGAGGCACAGAGACACTGAGATACAGAGAAACAGAGACTCTGAGGCAGTGAGAGTCTGACGCACTGAGACACAAAGACACTGAGACGGTGAGACAATGAGACACTGAGACACAGAGTCACTGAGATCTGAGACACTGAGACACTGAGACACAGAGACATTGATGCACTGAGACACAGGGACACTGAGACACAGAGACACAGAGACACTGAGACTCTGAGACACTGAGACACTGAGGCACAGAGACACTGAGACACAGAGACACTGTGACTCTGAGACCCTGAGACACTGAGACACTGAGGCGCTGAGGCACTCAGGCACAGAGACACTGAGACACAGAGACACTGAGACACTGAGACGCTGAGACACTGAGGCACTCAGGCACAGAGGCACTGAGACACAGAGACACTGAGACACTGAGACAATGAGACACTGAGACACAGAGACAGAGAGGCCGAGGGACACAGAGACACTGAGACGCTGAGACCCTGAGGCACAGAGACACTGAGACACAGAGACACTGGGGCACAGAGACACAGATACACTGAGACACTGAGACACAGAGACACTGAGACACTGAGACACCGAGTCACAGAGACACTGAGACACAGAGACACAGAGACACTGAGAAACTGAGACTCTGAGACACTGAGACAATGAGACTCTGAGACACAGAGACACTGAGAAACTGACACTCTGTGACTCTGAGGCACTGAGACACTGATACACAGAGACACTGAGGTGCAGAGGCACTGAGACACAGAGTTTCTAAGACTCTGAGACCTTGAGACAATGAGACCCTGAGACACAGAGGCACAGGGACACAGAGACACTGAGACTCTGAGACTCTGAGACACTGAGACACAGAGACACTGAGACACAGAGACGCCGAGACACTGAGAAACTGAGACTCTGAGACACTGAGACAATGAGACTCGGAGGGATTGAGACACTGAGACACAGAGACACTGAGGCACAGAGGCACTGAGACACAGAGTTACTGAGTCTCTGAGGCACTGAGACAATGAAACTCGGAGACACTGAGGCACAGAGACACTGAGACACAGAGACACTGAGACACTGAGGCCCAGAGACACAGAGACACTGAGACACTGAGGCACAGAGACACTGAGTCAAAGAGACACAGAGACACTGAGACACTGAGACTCTGAGACACTGAGACACTGAGGCACAGGGACCCTGAGACATTGAGACACAGAGACGCTGAGACACTGAGAATCTGAGACACTGAGACACAGAGACACTGAGACACTGAGACACGGGGACACAGAGACACTGAGACACAGAGACACTGAGACTCTGAGACACTGAGACACTGAGACACAGAGACACTGAGACACTGAGGCACTGAGACACTGAGACCAAGAGACACAGAGACACTGAGACATTGAGACACAGAGACACTGAGACTCAGAGACACTGAGACATTGAGACACAGACACACTGAGACACTGAGACTCTGAGACTCTGAGATACTGAGACACTGAGGCACAGAGACACAGAGACACTGAGACACTGTGGCTCAGTGACACTGAGACCAAGAGACAGAGAGATCCGGAGACTCTGAGACACTGAGGCACAGAGACACTGAGACACTGAGACTCTGAGACACTGAGACACTGAGGCCCAGAGACTCAGAGACACTGAGACACTGAGGCACAGAGACACTGAGTCAAAGAGACACAGAGACACTGAGACTCTGAGACTCTGAGACACTGAGACACAGAGACACAGAGACACTGAGACTCTGAGACTCTGAGGCACTGAGACACTGAGACACAGAGACACTGAGGCACAGAGACACTGAGATCAAGAGTCACAGAGACACTGAGACTCTGAGACACTGAGACACTGAGACACAGACACACTGAGACACTAAGACTCTGAGACACTGAGACACTGAGGCACAGAGACACAGAGACACTGAGACACTGAGGCTCAGAGACATTGAGACCAAGAGACAGAGAGATACGCAGACTCTGAGACACTGAGGCATAGAGACACTGAGACACTGAGACACGGAGACACAGAGACGCTGAGAAACTGAGACTCTGAGACACTGAGACAATGAGACTCTGAGACACAGAGACACTGAGACACTGAGACTCTGAGACTCGGAGGCACTGAGACACTGAGACACAGAGACACTGAGGCGCAGAGGCACTGAAACACAGAGTTACTGAGTCTCTGAGACACTGAGACAACGAGACTCTGAGACACAGAGACACCGAGAAACTGAGACTCTGAGACTCTGAGGCACTGAGACACTGAGACACAGAGACACTGAGGCGCAGAGGCACTGAGACACAGAGTTACTGAGACTCTGAGACTCTGAGACACTGAGACACAGAGACACTGAGACACAGAGACAAGGGACACTGAGAAACTGAGACTCTGAGACAATGAGACGATGAGACTCTGAGACACAGAGACACTGAGACACTGAGACTCTGAGACTCGGAGGCACTGAGACACTGAGACACAGAGACACTGAGGCGCAGAGGCACTGAGACACAGAGTTACTGAGTCTCTGAGACACTGAGACAATGAAACTCGGAGACACTGAGGCGCAGAGGCACTGAGACACTGAGACACAGAGACACTGAGACTCTGAGACACTGAGACAATGAAACTCGGAGACACTGAGACACTTAGACACAGAGACACAGAGACACAGAGACACAGAGACACTAAGACTCTGAGACACTGAGACACTGAGGCAAAGAGACACTGAGACACTGAGACACTGAGACACAGAGACACTGAGACACTGATAATCTGAGACACTGAGACACAGAGACACTGAGACACTGAGACTCTGAGACACGGAGACACTGAGACACAGAGACACTGAGACTCTGAGACACTGAGACACTTGGACACAGAGACACTGAGACCAAGAGGCACAGAGACACTGAGACATTGAGACACAGAGACACTGAGACTCTGAGACACTGAGACATTGAGACACAGACACACTGAGACACTCAGACTCTGAGATACTGAGACACTGAGGCACAGAGACACAGAGACACTGAGACACTGAGGCTCAGAGACACTGAGACCAAGGGACAGAGAGATACGGAGACTCTGAAACACTGAGACACTGAGGCACAGAGACACTGAGACACTGAGACTCTGAGACACTGAGACACTGAGGCCCAGAGACATAGAGACACTGAGACACAGAGACACTGAGTCAATGAGACACAGAGACACTGAGAATCTGAGACACTGAGACACTGAGGCACTGAGACACTGAGACACTGAGAATCTGAGACACTGAGACACAGAGACACTGAGGCACTGAGACTCTGAGACACTGAGACACTGAGGCACAGAGACACTGAGACTCTGAGACACTGAGACACAGAGACACAGAGACACAGAGACACTGAGACACTGAGACACTGAGGCGCAGAGGCACTGAGACACAGACTTACTGAGACTCTGAGACACTGAGACAATGAGACACAGAGACACAGAGACACAGAGGCACAGGGACACAGAGACACTGAGGCACAGAGACACTGAGACACTGAGACACTGAGACACTGAGACACTGAGACAAGGGACACTGAGAAACTGAGACTCTGAGACACTGAGACAATGAGACTCTGAGACACAGAGACACTGAGACACTGAGACTCTGAGACTCGGAGGCACTGAGACACTGACACACAGAGCCACTGAGGCGCAGAGGCACTGAGGCACCGAGTTACTGAGTCTCTGTGACACTGAGACAATGAAACTCGGAGACACTGAGACACTTAGACACAGAGACACAGAGGCACAGAGACACAGAGACACTGAGACTCTGAGACACTGAGACACAGAGACACAGAGACAGTGAGACACTGAGACACAGGGACACTGAGACCAAGAGACACAGAGACACTGAGACATTGAGACACAGAGACACTGAGACACTGAGACACTGAGACACTGAGACAGTGAGACACTGAGACACAGGGACACTGAGACCACGAGACACAGAGACACTGAGACATTGAGACACAGAGACACTGAGACACTGAGACTCTGAGATACTGAGACACTGAGGCACAGAGACACAGAGACACTGAGGCACTGAGGCTCAGAGACACTGAGACCAAGAGACAGAGGGATATGGAGACGCTGAGACATTGAGACACTGAGGCACAGAGACACTGAGGTGCAGAGGCACTGAGACACAGAGTTTCTAAGACTCTGAGACACTGAGACAATGAGACTCTGAGACACAGAGACACTGAGAAACTGAGACTCTGAGACTCTGAGGCACTGAGACACTGAGACACAGAGACACTGAGGCTCAGAGGCACTGAGACACAGAGTCACTGAGACTCTGAGACACTGAGAGAATGAGACACAGAGACACAGAGACATAGAGGCACAGGGACACAGAGACACTGAGACGCTGAGACACTGAGACACTGAGGCACAGAGACACTGAGACACTGAGACACAGAGACACTGAGACACAGAGACAAGGGACACTGAGAAACTGATACTCTGAGACACTGAGACAATGAGACTCTGAGACACAGAGACACTGAGACACTGAGACTCTGAGACTCGGAGGCACTGAGACACTGAGACACAGAGCCACTGAGGCGCAGAGGCACTGAGGCACAGAGTTACTGAGTCTCTGAGACACTGAGACAATGAAACTCGGAGACACTGAGACACTTAGACACAGAGACACAGAGGCACAGACACACAGAGACACTGAGACTCTGAGACACTGAGGCACAGAGACACAAAGACACTGAGACACTGAGGCTCAGAGACACTGAGACCAAGGGACAGAGAGATACGGAGACTCTGAAACACTGAGACACTGAGGCACAGAGACACTGAGACACTGAGACTCTGAGACACTGAGGCCCAGAGACATAGAGACACTGAGACACTGAGACACAGAGACACTGAGTCAATGAGACACAGAGACACTGAGAATCTGAGACACTGAGGCACTGAGACACTGAGACACTGAGAATCTGAGACACTGAGACACAGAGACACTGAGGCACTGAGACACAGAGACACTGAGACACTGAGACACTGAGACACAGAGACACTGAGACACAGAGACTGTGAGACACTGAGACACAGGGACACTGAGACCAAGATACACAGAGACACTGAGACATTGAGACACAGAGACACTGAGACACTGAGACACTGAGATTCTGAGACACTGAGACACAGAGACACTGAGACTCTGAGACACAGAGACACTGAGACACAGAGACACTGAGACTCTGAGACCAAGAGACACAGAGGCACTGAGACATTGAGACACAGAGACACTGAGACATTGAGACACAGACACACTGAGACACTGAGACTCTGAGATACTGAGACACTGAGGCACAGAGAGACAGAGACACTGAGGCACTGAGGCTCAGAGACACTGAGACCAAGAGACAGAGAGATACGGAGACGCTGAGACACTGAGGCACAGAGACACTGAGACACAGAGACACTGAGGTGCAGAGGCACTGAGACACAGAGTTTCTAAGACTCTGAGACACTGAGACAATGAGACTCTGAGACACAGAGACACTGAGAAACTGAGACTCTGAGATACTGAGACATAGAGACACAGAGACAGTGAGACACTGAGACACAGGGACACTGAGACACAGAGACACAGAGACACAGAGACACTGAGACACTGAGACACAGAGACACAGAGGCACAGGGACACAGAGACACTGAGACGCTGAGACACTGAGACACTGAGGCACAGAGACACTGAGACACTGAGACTCTGAGACACTGAGACACAGAGTCTCTGAGACACAGAGACACTGAGAAACTGAGACTCTGAGACACTGAGACAATGAGACTCGGAGGGACTGAGACACTGAGACACAGAGTAACTGAGGCGCATGGGCACTGAGACACAGAGTTACTGAGTCTCTGAGGCACTGAGACAATGAAACTCGGAGACACTGGGGCGCAGAGACACTGAGACACAGAGACACAGAGACACTGAGACACAGAGACACTGAGACTCTGAGACACTGAGACACTGAGGCACAGAGACCCTGAGACACTGAGACACAGAGACGCTGAGACACTGAGAATCTGAGACACTGAGACACAGAGACACTGAGACACTGAGACTCTGAGACACGGGGACACAGAGACACTGAGACACAGAGACACTGAGACTCTGAGACACTGAGACACAGATACACTGAGACACAGAGACACAGAATCACTGAGACTCTGAGACACTGAGACACTGAGACACTGAGGCACAGAGACACTGAGACAAAGAGACACAGAGACACTGAGACATTGAGAGTCAGAGACACTGAGAGACAGACATACTGAGACACTGAGACTCTGAGACACTGAGACACAGAGACACTGAGACACTGAGACTCTGAGACACTGAGACACAGAGACACTGAGACTCTGAGACACTGAGACACAGAGACTCTGAGACACTGAGTCACAGAGACACAGAGATACTGAGTCACACAGACACTGAGACCCTGAGACACTGAGATACTGAGACACTGAGACTCAGAGACACAGAGACACTGAGACACAGAGGCACTGAGACTCTGAGACACTGAGACACTGAGACTCTGAGACTCTGAGTCACTGAGACCCAGAGCACGGAGACACAGAGACACTGAGACACAGACACTGAGTCACTGAGACACAGAGACACAGACACACTGAGACTCTGAGACACAGAGGCACAGAGGCACTGAGGCACAGACACACAGAGACACTGAGACACAGACACACAGATACACTGAGACACAGAGACACAGAGACACTGAGACTCTGAGACACTGAGACACTGAGACTCTGAGACACTGAGACACAGAGACACAGAGACACTGTGACACAGAGTCACTGAGACTCTGAGACACTGAGACACTGAGACTCTGAGACACAGAGACACTGAGACTCTGAGACACAGAGACACTGAGACCCTGAGACACAGAGACACAGAGAGACCGAGACCCTGAGACACTGAGATACAGAGACACTGAGACACTGAGACACAGAGACACTCAGACCCTGAGACACAGAGACAAAGAGACACTGAGACCCTTATACACTGAGACACAGAGGCTCAGAGACACAGATACACTGAGGCACAGAGACACTTACACACAGAGACACTGAGACACTGAGACACTGAGAAACTGAGACACTGAGAGACCGAGACACTGAGACACTGAGACACAGAGACACTGCGACTCTGAGACACTGAGGCACAGAGACACTGAGCCACAGAGACACTGAGACTCTGAGACACAGTGACACTGTGACACAGAGACACTGAGCCACTGAGACACTGAGTCTCTGAGACACTGAGACACTGAGACTCTGAGACACTGAGACACAGAGACGCTGAGACACTGAGACACAGACACTGAGTCACTGAGACACAGAGACACAGAGACACTGAGACACAGAGACACTGAGACTCTGAGACACTGAGACACTGAGACACTGTGACACAGAGACACTGAGACTCTGAGACACTGAGACACAGAGACACTGAGACTCTGAGACACTGAGACACTGAGACTCTGAGACACTGAGACACAGAGACACAGAGACTCTGAGGCACTGAGACACTGAGACTCTGAGACAGAGACACAGAGACACAGAGACACAGAGACTATGTCACACTGAGACACTGAGACACAAAGACACTGAGACTCTGAGACACAGAGACACAGAGATACTGAGACTCTGTGTCACTGAGACACAGAGACACAGAGAGTCTGAGACACTGAGATACAGAGACACTGAGACTCTGAGACACTGACACACTGTGACACAGAGACACAGAGACATGGAGCCACTGAGGCACTGAGACACTGAGTCTCTGAGACACTGAGACACAGAGACACTGAGATACTGAGACACAGAGAGACAGAGACACAGAGACACTGAGACTCTGAGACACTGAGACACAGAGACACAGAGACTCAGAGACACTGAGACACAAAGACACTGAGGCAGTCTGACACGGAGACACTGAGACTCTGAGACACTGAGAAACTGAGACACTGAGAGACAGAGACGCTGAGACACAGAGACACTGAGACTCTGAGACACTGAGACACAGAGACACTGAGACTTTGAGACACAGAGACACTGAGACACAGAGACACTGCGACTCTGAGACACTGAGACACAGAGACACAGAGACACTGAGACACAGAGACACTGAGACTGAGACACTGAGACACTGAGACACTGTGACACAGAGACACTGAGACTCTGAGACACGGAGACACAGAGACACTGAGACTCTGAGACACTGAGACACTGAGACTCTGAGACACTGAGACACAGAGACACAGAGACTCTGAGGCACTGAGACACTGAGACTCTGAGACACGGAGACACGGAGACACTGAGACTCTGAGGCACTGAGACACTGAGACTCTGAGACACAGAGACACAGAGACACAGAGACACAGAACTCTGTCACACTGAGACACTGAGACACAAAGACACTGAGACTCTGAGACACAGAGACACAGAGACACAGAGACACAGAGATACTGAGACTCTGTGACACTGACACACTGTGACACAGAGACACAGAGACACGGAGCCACTGAGGCACTGAGACACTGAGTCTCTGAGACACTGAGACACTGAGACACAGAGACACTGAGATACTGAGACACAGAGAGACAGAGACACAGAGACACTGAGACTCTGAGACACTGAGACACAGAGACACTGTGACACAGAGACACAGAGACACTGAGACTCAGAGACACTGAGACACAGAGACACTGAGGCAGTCTGACACGGAGACATTGTGACTCTGAGACAGTGAGACACTGAGACTCTGAGACACTGAGAAACTGAGACACTGAGAGACAGAGACACTGAGACACAGAGACACTGAGACTCTGAGACACTGAGACACAGAGACACTGAGACTTTGAGACACAGAGACACTGAGACACAGAGACACTGCGACTCTGAGACACTGAGACACTGAGACACAGAGACACTGAGCCACTAAGACACTGAGCCTCTGAGACACTGAGTCACTGAGACTCTGAGACGCTGAGACACAGAGACGCTGAGACACTGAGACACTGAGGCACAGAGACACTGAGACAAAGAGACACAGAGACTCTGAGACACAGAGTCACTGAGACACTGAGACACAGATACACTTAGACACTGAGACACTGAGACACAGAGACACTGAGACATTGAGACACTGAGACGCTGAGACACTGAGACACAGAGACACAGCGAGACTGAGACTCTGAGACACTGAGGCACTGAGAGACAGATACTCTGAGACACTGAGACACAGTGACACTGAGACCCTGAGACACAGAGACACTGAGACACTGAGACACAGAGACTCTGAGACACTGAGACACAGTGACACTGAGACTCTGAGACACTGAGGCACTGAGACACTGAGACACTGAGACACAGAGACACTGAAACACAGAGACACAGAGACTCTGAGACACTGAGACACAGTGACACTGAGACTCTGAGACACTGAGACACTGAGACACAGAGACACAGAGACGCAGAGACACAGAGACACTGAGACACTGAGACACAGAGACACTGAGACTCTGAGACACAGAGACACTGAGACACACAGACACAGAGAGTCTGAGACACTGAGACACAGAGACAAAGAGACAGTGAGACACTGAGACACAGAGACACTGAGACGCTGAGACACAGAGACACAGAGAAACTGAGACACAGAGACACTGAGTCACTGAGACACAGAGACACAGAGACACAGAGACACTGAGACACAGAGACACTGAGAAACAGAGACACGGAGTCTCTGAGACACTGAGACACTGAGACACAGTTACACTGTGACACAGATGCACTGAGGCTCTGAGACACTGAGACACAGATACACTGAGACACAGATGCACTGAGGCTCTGAGACACTGAGACTCAGAGACACAGATACACTGAGGCTCTGAGACACTGACACACAGAGACACTGAGACACAGAGACTCTGAGACACTGAGGCACTGAGACTCTGAGACAATGAGACACAGAGACACTGTGACACAGAGACACAGAGACACTGAGACTCAGAGACACTGAGACACAGAGACACTGAGACACTCTGACACGGAGACATTCTGACTCTGAGGGAGTGAGACACTGAGACTCTGAGACACTGAGACACAGAGACACTGATACTCTGAGACACTGAGAAACTGAGACACTGAGAGACAGAGACACTGAGACACTGAGAGACAGAGACACTGAGACTCTGAGACACTGAGACACAGAGACACTGAGACTTTGAGACGCAGAGACACTGAGACACAGCGACACTGCGACTCTGAGACACTGAGACACAGTGACACTGAGCCACAGAGACACAGAGACACTGAGACTCTGAGACACAGTGACACTGTGACACAGAGACACTGAGCCACTGAGACACTGAGACACTGAGTCTCTGAGACACTGAGACACTGAGACTCTGAGACACTGAGACACAGAGACGCTGAGACACTGAGACACAGACACTGAGTCACTGAGACACAGAGACACAGAGACACTGAGACACAGAGACACTGAGACTCTGAGACACTGAGACACTGAGACACAGAGACACAGAGACTCTGAGGCACTGAGACACTGAGACTCTGAGACACGGAGACACGGAGACACTGAGACTCTGAGGCACTGAGACACTTCGACTCTGAGACACAGAGACACAGAGACATAGAGACACAGAGACTCTGTCACACTGAGACACTGAGACACAAAGACACTGAGACTCTGAGACACAGAGACACAGAGATACTGAGACTCAGTGACACTGAGACACAGAGACACAGAGAGTCTGAGACACTGAGATACAGAGACACTGAGACTCTGAGACACGGACATACTGTGACACAGAGACACAGAGACACGGAGCCACTGAGGCACTGAGACACTGAGTCTCTGAGACACTGAGACACAGAGACACTGAGATACTGAGACACAGAGAGACAGAGACACAGAGACACTGAGACTCTGAGACACTGAGACACAGAGACACTGTGACACAGAGACACAGAGACACTGAGACTCAGAGACACTGAGACACAGAGACACTGAGGCAGTCTGACACGGAGACATTGTGACTCTGAGACAGTGAGACACTGAGACTCTGAGACACTGAGAAACTGAGACACTGACAGACAGAGACACTGAGACACAGAGACACTGAGACTCTGAGACACTGAGACACAGAGACACTGAGACTTTGAGACACAGATACACTGAGACACAGAGACACTGAGCCTCTGAGACACTGAGACACTGAGTCTCTGAGACACTGAGACACTGAGACTCTGAGACGCTGAGACACTGAGACGCTGAGACGCTGAGGCACAGAGACTCTGAGACACTGAGACACAGAGAAACTGAGACACAGAGACACTGAGACACTGAGACACAGAGACACTTAGACACTGAGACACTGAGACACAGAGACACTGAGACACTGAGACACTGAGACGCTGAGACACTGAGACACAGAGACACAGCGAGACTGAGACTCTAAGACACTGAGGCACTGAGAGACAGATACTCTGAGACACTGAGACACAGTGACACTGAGACTCTGAGACACAGAGACACAGAGACACTGAGACACTGAGACACAGAGACTCTGAGACACTGAGACACAGTGACACTGAGACACTGAGACACTGAGACACTGAGACACTGAAACACAGAGACTCTGAGACACTGAGACACAGTGACACTGAGACTCTGAGACAGTGAGACACTGAGACAATGAGACACAGAGACACATAGACACTGAGACACTGAGACGCAGAGACACAGAGACACTGAGACACAGAGACACTGAGACACTGAGACACAGAGACACTGAGACACAGAGACAGAGAGAGTCTGAGACACTGAGACACAGAGACAAAGAGACAGTGAGACACAGAGACACTGAGACACTGAGACACAGAGACACAGAGAAACTGAGACACAGAGACACTGAGTCACTGAGACACAGAGACACAGAGACACAGATACACAGAGACACTGAGACACAGAGACACTGAGAAACAGAGACACGGAGTCTCTGAGACACTGAGACACAGATACACTGTGACACAGATGCAGTGAGGCTCTGAGACACTGAGACACAGATACACTGAGACACAGATGCACTGAGGCTCTGAGACACTGAGACACTGACACTCAGAGACACAGATACACTGAGGCTCTGAGACACAGATGCACTGAGACTCTGAGACACTGAGACACAGAGACACAGAGACTCTGAGGCACTGAGACACTGAGACTCTAAGACACTGAGACACAGAGACGCTGAGACACAGAGACACAGAGACACTGAGACTCAGTGACACTGAGACACTGAGACACAGAGACACTGAGACACAGAGACACTGAGACACAGAGGCACTGAGACTCTGAGACACTGAGACACTACGGCACAGAGACACAGAGACACTGAGACACAGAGACACTGAGACACAGGGAAACTGAGACACAGAGACACTGAGACACCGAGACACTGAGACACCGAGGCACAGAGACACTGAGACACTGAGACACTGAGACACAGAGACAATGAGACAGAGAGACACTGAGACACAGAGACACAGAGACGCTGAGAAACTGAGACTCCGAGACACTGAGACAATGAGACTCTGAGACACAGAGGCACTGAGACACTGAGGCACAGAGACACTGAGGCGCAGAGGCACAGAGGCACAGAGACACTGATACTCGGAGACACTGAGGCACTGAGGCACTGAGACACTGAGACACTGAGACACTGAGACACTGAGACACGGAGACACAGAGACACAGAGACACTGAGACTCTGAGACACTGAGGCACTGAGACACAGAGACACTGAGACACTGAGGCACAGAGACACTGAGACCAAGAGACACAGAAACACTGAGACTGTGAGACACTGAGACACTGTGGCACAGAGACACTGAGACACTGTGGCACAGAGACACTGAGACTCTGAGACACTGAGACACTGAGACACTGAGACACACAGACACTGAGACACAGAGACACTGAAACACTGAGACAATGAGGCACAGAGACACTGAGACACTGAGGATCAGAGACACTGAGACCAAGAGACAGAGGGATACGGAGACTCTGAGACACTGAGACACTGAGGCACAGAGACACTGAGACATTGAGACTCTGAGACACTGAGACACTGAGGCCCAGAGACACTGAGACACTGAGACACAGGGACACAGAGACACTGAGACAAAGAGACTCTGAGACACTGAGACACTGCGGCACAGAGACAAAGAGACACAGATTCATTGAGACACTGAGACACAGAGACACTGAGACACAGAGACTCTGAGACACTGAGACACAGAGACATTGAGACTCTGAGACACTGAGACACTGAGGCACAGAGACACAGAGACACTGAGACACAGAGACACTAAGACACTGAGACACAGGGACACTGAGACACAGAGGCACTGAGACACTGAGACACGGAGACACAGAGACATTGAGACTCTGAGACACTGAGACACTGAGGCACAGAGACACAAAGACATTGAGACTCTGAGGCACTGAGACACTGAGGCACAGAGACACAGAGACACTGAGACACAGAGACACTAAGACACTGAGACACAGGGACACTGAGACACAGAGGCACTGAGACACTGCGACACTGCGACACTGAGACACAGAGACATTGAGACTCTGAGACACTGACAGACTTAGACACTGAGGCACAGAGACACAGAGACACTGAGACACAGAGACACTGAGACACTGAGACACTGAGACACCGAGTCACAGAGACACTGAGACACTGAGACTCTGAGACACTGAGACACAGAGACACTGAGACCGAGAGACACTGAGACACTGAGACACAGAGACACAGGGAAACTGAGACACAGAGACACTGAGACAAATAGACATTGAGACTCTGAGACACTGAGACACTGAGGCACAGAGACACAGAGACACTGAGGCACAGAGACACTGAGACACTGAGACACTGGGAAATTGAGACACAGAGACACTGAGACACCAAGGCACAGAAACACTGAGACTCTGAGACACTGAGACACAGAGACACTGAGAA
Source organism: Carcharhinus amblyrhynchos (assembly GCF_965287045.1). Lineage (NCBI taxonomy): Eukaryota > Metazoa > Chordata > Chondrichthyes > Carcharhiniformes > Carcharhinidae > Carcharhinus > Carcharhinus amblyrhynchos. The sequence continues at coordinate 626,938 of NW_027649814.1, forward strand.
TCTGAGACACTGAGACACAGAGACACTGAGACACTGAGACTCTGAGACACTGAGACACTGAGACACTGAGACTCTGAGTCACTGAGACACAGAGACACTGAGACACAGGGACACTGAGACACAGAGGCACTGAGACCAAGAGACATTGAGACTCTGAGACACTGAGACACTGAGGCACAGAGACACAGAGACACTGAGAGACAGAGACACTGAGACCAAGAGACACAGGGAAATTGAGACACTGAGGCGCAGAGGCACTGAGACATATAGTTACTGAGACTCTGAGACACTGAGACACTGACACAATGAGACACTGAGACAATGAGACACTGAGACACAGAGACACAGAGGCAGAGGGACACAGAGACACTGAGACGCTGAGACACTGAGGCACAGAGACACTGAGACACTGAGACACAGAGACACTGAGGCACAGAGACACAGATACACTGAGACACTTAGACACAGAGACACTGAGACACTGAGACACTAAGACACCGTGACAACAAGGCACAGAGACACTGAGACACTGAGACTCTGAGACACTGAGACTCTGAGACACTGAGACACTGAGACACTGAGGCCCAGAGACACAGAGACACTGAGACACTGAGGCACAGAGACACTGGGTCAAAGAGACACAGAGACACTGAGAACACTGAGACACTGAGACACTGAGGCACAGAGACACTGAGACACTGAGACACAGAGATATAGAGACACAGAGACACTGAGAATCTGAGACACTGAGACACTGAGACACTGAGGCTCAGAGATACTGAGACCAAGAGACAGAGAGATACGGAGACTCTGAGACACTGAGACACTGAGGCACAGAGACACTGAGTCACTGAGACACAGAGACACAGAGACACTGAGACACTGAGACTCTGAGAATCTGAGACACTGAGACACAGAGACACTGAGACACTGAGACTCTGAGAATCTGAGACACTGAGACACAGAGACACTGAGACACTGAGACTCTGAGACACGGAGACACAGGGACACTGAGACACAGAGACACTGAGACTCTGAGGCACAGAGACACTGAGACCAAGAGACACAGAGACACTGAGACATTGAGACACAGAGACACTGAGACTCTGAGATGCTGAGACACTGAGGCACAGAGACACAGAGACACTGAGACACTGAGGCTCAGAGACACTGAGACCAAGGGACAAAGAGATACGGAGACTCTGAGACACTGAGACACTGAGGCACAGAGACACTGAGACCCTGAGACCCTGAGACACTGAGACCATGAAACCCAGAGCCCCTGAGACCCTGAGACAATTAGACGCAGAGACCCAGAGGCCCTGAGACCCTGAGACACAGTGACCCAGATGCCCTGCGACCCTGAGACCCTGAGACACTGAGACATTGAGATTCAGATACCCAGAGACCCAGAAACCCAGAGGCCCTGAGACCCTGAGACGTTGAGACCCAGAGACCCAGAGGCCCTGAGACACTGAGACACTGAGAACCACAGGCCTTGAGACCCTGAGACCCTGAGACCTAGAGGCCCTGAGACCCTGAGACACTGAACACCGAAGACCCTGAGACACAGAGACCCAGAGACCCTGAGACCCTGAGATACTGAGACACTGAGACTCAGAGACACAGAGGCCCTGAGACCCTGAGACAGACAGACCCAGAGGCCCTGAGACCCTGAGACACAGAGACCAGAGGCCCTGAGTCCCTGAGACCCTGAGGCACTGAGATTTGAGACCCAGAGACCCAGAGGCCCTGAGACCCTGAGACACTGAGACACAGAGACCCAGAGGCCCTGAGAAACAGAGACCCTGATACACAGAGGCCCTGAGACCCTGAGACACTGATCCCGTGAGACCCAGAGGCCCTGAGACCCTGAGACACTGAGACATTGAGACTCAGAGACCCAGAGATCTAGAGGCCCTGAGACACTGAGACCCTGTGACCCAGAGGCCATGAGAACCTGAGACACTGAGATACTGAGACAGAGACCCAGAGTCCCTGGGACCCTGAGACACTCAGACCCTGAGACCCAGAGGCCTTGAGACCCTGAGACACTGAGACGCAGAGGCCCTGAGACCCTGAGACACTGAGACACTGACACCCAGAGGACCTGAGACTCTGGGACCCTGAGACACTGAGACACTGAGACATTGAGAGTCAGCGACCCAGAGACCCAGAGACCCAGAGGCCCTGAGACCCTGAGACATGAGACCCAGAGACCCAGAGGCCCTGAGACCCTGAGACCCTGAGACATTGAGACTCTGAGACCCAGAGGCCCTAGGACCCCGAGACACTGAAACATTCAGACTCACAGTCCCAGCGACCCAAAGGCCATGTGACCCTAAGACCCTGAGACATTGAGACTCAGAGACCCAGAGACCCAGATGCCCTGAGACCCTGAGACACTGAGACATGGAGACTCAGAGACCGTGAGACCCAGAGACCCTGAGACCCTGAGACACTGAGACCCTAAGACCCTGAGACACTGAGACCCTGAGACCCAGAGGCCCTGAGACCCTGAGACCCAGAGACCCAGAGGCCCTGAGACCCTGAGACCCAGAGACCCAGAGGCCCTGAGACCCTGAGACACCGAGACACAGAGACCCAGAGGCCCTGAGACCCTGATACACAGAGGCCCTCAGACCCTGAGACACAGAGACCCAGAGGCCCTGAGACCCTGAGACACAGAGACCCAGAGTCCCCGAGACGCTGAAACACTGAGACATTGAGACTCAGAGACCCGGAGATCTAGGGGCCCTGAGACCCTGAGACACTGAGACCCTGAGACCCAGAAGCCGTGAGAACCTGAGACACAGAGACACTGAGACACAGAGACCCAGAGGCCCTGAGACCCTGAGACACTCAGACCCTGAGACCCAGAGGCCATGAGACCGAGACACAGAGACGCAGAGGCCCTGAGACCCTGATACACTGAGACACTGACACCCAGAGGCCCTGAGACCCTGGGACTCTGAGACACTGAGACATTGAGACTCAGAGACCCAGAGGCCCTGAGACCCTGAGACACTGAAACATTGAGATTCAGAGACCCAGAGACCCAGAGGCCCTGAGACCCTGAGTCCCTGAGACACAGAGACCCTGAGACCCTGAGACCTAGTGGCACTGAGCCCATGAGACCCTGAGACATTGAGACCCAGAGACCCAGAGGCCCTGAGACCCTGAGACACAGAGGCCCTGAGACCCTGAGACATTGAGACCCAGAGGCCCTGAGACCCTGAGAGACTGAGACACTGGGACTCAGAGACCCAGAGACCCAGAGGCCCTGAGACCCTGAGACACTGAGACCCACAGGCCCTGAGACCCTGAGACACTGAGACATTGAGATTCAGAGACCCAGAGACCCAGAAACCCAGAGGCCCTGAGACACTGAGACCCAGAGACCCAGAGGCCCTGAGACCCTGAGACAGTGAGACCCACAGGCCCTGAGACCCTGAGACACTGAGACGTTGAGACTCAGAGACACAGAAACCCAGAGGCCCTGAGACCCTGAGACACTGAGACCCAGAGACCAAGAGGCCCTGAGACCCTGAGACACAGAGACCCAGAGGCCCTGAGACCCTGAGACACAGAGACCCAGAGACCCAGAGTCCCTGAGACGCTGAAACACTGAGACATTGAGACTCAGAGACCCGGAGATCTAGGGGCCCTGAGACCCTGAGACACTGAGACCCTGAGACCCAGAAGCCGTGAGAACCTGAGACACAGAGATACTGAGACACAGAGACCCAGAGGCCCTGAGACCCTGAGACACTCAGACCCTGAGACCCAGAGGCCTTGAGACCGAGACACAGAGACGCAGAGGCCCTGAGACCCTGATACACTGAGACACTGACACCCAGAGGCCCTGAGACCCTGGGACCCTGAGACACTGAGACATTGAGACTCAGAGACCCAGAGGCCCTGAGACCCTGAGACACTGAAACATTGAGATTCAGAGACCCAGAGACCCAGAGGCCCTGAGACCCTGAGTCCCTGAGACACAGAGACCCTGAGACCCTGAGACCTAGTGGCACTGAGCCCATGAGACCCTGAGACATTGAGACCCAGAGACCCAGAGGCCCTGAGACCCTGAGACACAGAGGCCCTGAGACCCTGAGACATTGAGACATTGAGACCCAGAGGCCCTGAGCACCCTGAGACACTGAGAACCTGACACCCAGAGGCCCTGAGACCCTGAGACCCTGAGACCCTGAGACACTGAGACACTGAGACACTGAGACCCTGAAACCCAGAGGCCCTGAGACCCTGAGACACAGAGACCCAGATGCCCTGAGACCCTGAGACACTGAGAAATTGAGATTCAGATACCCAGAGACCCAGAAACCCAGAGGCCCTGAGACCCTGAGACGTTGAGACTCAGAGACCCAGAGGCCCTGAGACACTGAGAACCACAGGCCTTGAGACCGTGAGACCCTGAGACACTGAGACATTGAGACTCAGAGACCCAGAAACCCACAGGCCCTGAGACCCTTAGACACTGAGACCCAGAGACCCAGAGGCCCTGAGACACAGAGACCCAGAAGCCCTGAGACCATGAGACACTGAGACATTGAGACTCAGAGACCCAGAGGGCCTGAAACACTGAGGCCCTGAGACCAAGAGACCCTGAGACACAGAGACCCAGAGGCCCTGAGACCCTGAAACACTGAGACATTGAGAATCAGAGACCCGGAGATCTAGAGGCCATGAGACCCTGAGACACTGAGACCCTGAGACCCAGAGGCCGTGAGAACCTGAGACACTCAGACCCTGAGACCCAGAGGCCTTGAGACCGAGACGCAGAGACGCAGAGGCCCTGAGACCCTGGGACCCTGAGACACTGAGACACTGAGACATTGAGACTCAGAGACCCAGAGGCCCTGAGACCCTGAGACACAGAGACCCAGAGGCCCTGAGTCAATGAGACACAGAGACCCAGAGGCCCTGAGACCCTGAGACCCTGAGACACAGAGACCCAGAGGCCCTGAGACCCTGAGACACTGAGACCCTGAAACGCAGAAGCCCTGAGACCCTGAGACACTGAGACTCAGAGACCGAGAGGCCCTGAGACCCTGAGACATAGAGACCCAGAGACCCTGAGACCCTGGAACCTAAAGGTAGTAAGACCCTGGGACCCTGAGACACTGAGAACCTGAGACCCAGAAGCCCTGAGACCATGAGAGACAGTGACCCAGAGGCCCTGAGACCGTGAGACACAGAGACCCAGAGACACAGACAAATTGAGACCCAGAGGCCCTGAGACCCTAAGACACTGAGACCCAGAGGCCCTGAGACCCAGAGGCCCTGACGCCGTGAGACCCTGAGACACTGGGACCCTGGGACCCAGAGGCCCTGAGACCCTAAGACACTGAGACACTGAGACTCAGAGACCCTGAGACCCTGAGACACTGAGACACTGAGACTCAGAGACCCAGAGGCCCTGAGACAATGAGACACTGAGACCCAGAGGCCCTGAGAACCTGAGGCACTGAGACCCTGAGACACAGAGGCCTTGAGACCCTGAGACCCTGAGACCCTGAGACACATTGACCCTGAGACCCAGAGGCCCTGAAGCCCTGAGACCCCGAGACACGGAGACACAGAGACCCTGAGGCCCAGAGGCCCTGAGACCCTGATACACAGTGACACTGAGGCCCAGAGACCGAGAGGCCCTGAGACACTGAGCCACTGAGACCCAGAGAACCAGAGGCCCTGAGACCCTGAGAGACAGTAACCCAGAGGCCCAGAGACAGTGAGACAAAGAGACCCTGAGACCCTGAGACGCAGAGAAATTGAGACCCTGAGACCCAGAGACCCAGAGGCCCTGAGACCCTGAGACACTGAGACTCAGCCACACTGAGACACTGAGACTCAGAGGCACTAAGACCCTGTGACACAGAGACCCAGAGGCCCTGAGACCCTGAGACACTGAGACACTGAGACACTGAGACTCAGAGACACAGAGACCCAGAGGCCCTGAGACCCTGAGGCCCTGAGACCCAGAGACCCTGAGACCCTGAGACCCAGAGGCACTGAGACCCTGAGACACTGAGACGCAGAGGCCCTGAGGCCCTGAGACACTGAGAATCAGAGACCCGGAGGCACTGTGACCCTGAGACACTGAGACTCAGAGACACAGAGACCCAGAGGCCCTGAGACCCTGAGACACTGAGACTCAGAGACCCAGAGGCCCTGAGACCCTGAGACCTTGAGACCCTGAGACACAGAGACCCAGCGACCCTGAGACCCTGAGACACAGAGACCCTGAGACCCTGAGACACTGAGACCCTGAGACCCAGAGGCCCTGACTCCCTGAGACACTGTGACACAGAGACCCAGAGGCCCAGAGGCCCTGAGACACAGTGACCCAGAAACCCTGAGGCCCTGAGACACAGAGACCCAAAGTCCCAAAGGCCGTGAGACGCTGAGACACTGTGACCCTGAGTCCCTGAGACCCAGAGGCCCTGAGGCCCTGAGACATTGAGATTCAGAGGCCCTGAGACTCAGATGCCCTGAGGCCCTGAGACATTGAGACTCAGAGACCCAGAGGCCCTGAGACACTGAGACACTGAGACCCAGAGGCCCTGAGACCCTGAGGCACTGAGACCCTGAGACCCAGAGGCCCTGAGACCCTGAGACCCTGAGACACTGAGACCCAGAGGCACTGAGGCCCTGAGACACTGAGACCCTGAGGCCCAGAGGCCCTGAGACCCTAAGACCCTGAGACACTGAGACCCAGAGGCACTGAGACCCTGAGACAATATGACCCAGAGACCCAGAGGCCCTGAGACCCTGAGACACAGAGACCCAGAGACCTGGAGACACAGAGACCATGAATCCCTGAGGCCCAGAGGCCCTGAGACCCTGCGACACTGAGATTCAGAGGCCCTGAGACCCTGAGACACTAAGACACTGGGGCATTGAGACTCAGAGTCCCAGAGGCCCTGAGACCCTAAGACGCAGAGACCCAGAGGCCCTGAGACCCTGAGACCCTGAGACACAGAGACCCTGAGGCCCTGAGACCCTGAGACTCTGAGACACAGAGACCCTGATACCCTGAGACCCTGAGACACAGAGACCCAGAGGCCCTGAGACCCTGAGACACTGAGTCACAGATGCCCTGAGACCCTGAGACACAGAGACCCAGAGACCCAGAGGACATGAGACAGAGAGACCCAGAGGCCCTGAGAACCTGACACACTGAGACACTGAGACCCAGAGGCCCTGAGACCCTGAGACACTGAGACCCAGAGACCCAGAGGCCCTGAGACCCTGAGAGACAGTAACCCAGAAGCCCTGAGACAGTGAGACACAGAGACCCAGAGACCCTGAGACCCAGAGACCTAGAGGCCCTGAGACCCTGAGAGACAGTAACCCAGAGGCCCTGAGACAGTGAGACACAGAGACCTAGAGGCCCTGAGACCCTGAGACCCTGAGACACAGAGAAATTGAGACCCAGAGACCCAGAGGCCCTGAGAACCTGAGAGACTGAGACTCAGAGACACAGAGACCCAGAGGCCCTGAGGCCCTGAGACCCTGAGACGCAGAGGCCCTGAGGCCCTGAGACACTGAGACACAGAGACCCTGAGGCCCAGAGGCCATGAGACCCTGAGACACTGAGACATTGAGACTAAGAGACCCAGAGAACCAGAGGCCCTGAGATTCTGAGACCCTGAGACACTGAGACCCTGAGACACAGATACCCAAAGGCCATGAGACCCTGAGACACAGATGCTCTGAGATCCTGAGACCCTGAGACATTGAGACACTGAGACTCAGAGACACAGAGGCCCTGAGATCCTGAGACACTGAGACATTGAGATTCAGAGACCCAGAGACACAGCGGCCCTCAGACCCTGAGACACAGAGACAAAGAGGCCCTGAGACCCTGAGACACTGTGACACTGAGACTCAGAGACACAGAGACATTGAGATTCAGAGACCCAGAGGCTCTGAGACACTGAGACACTGAGACATTGAGACTCAGAGACACAGAGACCCAGAGGCCCTGAGACACAGAGACCCAGAGACCCTGAGACCCTGAGACACTGAGACCCAGAGACCCAGAGGCCCTGAGACCCTGAGACACAGAGACCCAGAGACCCTGAGACCCTGAGACACTGAGACCCTGAGACACTGAGACATTGAGACTCAGAGACACAGAGACCCAGAGGGCCTGAGAACCTGAGACCCTGAGACACTGAGACTCAGAGACCCAGAGGCTCTGAGACCCAGGGACACTGAGACATTGAGACTCAGAGACACAGAGACCCAGAGGCCCTGTGACCCTGAGACACTGAGACTCAGAGACCCAGAGGCCCTGAGACCCTGAGACACGGAGACTCTGAGACCCAGAGATCCAGAGGACCTGAGACCCTGAGACACTGAGACACTCAGATACAGAGGCACCGAGACCCTGAGACACTGAGACACAGTGACCCAGAAGCCCTGATACCCTGAGACACTGAGACGCAGACACCCAGATGGCCTGAGAACCTGGGACCCTGAGACACTGAGACACTGCGACACTGAGACATTGAGACACAGAGACCCAGAGGCCCTGAGACACTGGGACACATAGAACCCGAGGCCCTGAGACCCTGAGACACCGAGACCCAGAGACCCAGAGACCCTGAGACACTGAGACCCTGAGACCCAGAGACCCAGAGGCCCTGAGACCCTGAGACACAGAGACCCAGAGGCCCTGAGACCCTGAGACCCTGAGACACTGAGACACAGAGACCCAGAGGCCCTGAGACCCTGAGACATTGAGACTCAGAGACCCAGAGACCCAGAGGCCCTGAGACCCTGAGACCCTGAGACCCAGAGGCCCTGAGACCCTGAGACACAGAGTCCCAGATACCCTGAGACCCTGAGATACTGAGACACTGAGACGCAGAGAAAAAGATGCCCTGAGACCCTGAGACACTGAGACCCTGAGACCCAGAGGCCCTGAGACCCTGAGACACAGTGTCCCAGAGACCCAGAGGCCCTGACACTATGAGACACTGAGACACTGAGAATCAGAGACCCAGAGGCCCTGAGACCCTGAGACACTGAGACATTGAGACTCAGAGACCCAGAGACCCAGAGGCCCTGAGACCCTGAGAACCTGAGACACATAGACCCAGAGGCCGTAGACCCTGAGACACTGAGACTCAGACGCCTTGAGACCCTGAGACATCAGACACTGAGACATTGAGATTCAGAGACCCAGAGACCCAGAGGCCATGAGACCCTGAGACCCTGAGACACTGAGACCCTGAGACATTGAGACATTAAGACCCAGTGACCCAGAGGCCCTGAGACCCTGAGACACTGTGACACAGACACTCAGAGGCCCTGAGACCATGTGACCCTGAGACACTGAGACATTGAGACTCAGAGGCCAAGAGACCCACAGGCCCTGAGACTCTGAGACACTGAAACACTGAGACATTGAGACCCAGAGACGCAGAGGCCCTGAGACCCTGATACACTGAGACTCTGAGACCCAGAGGTCCTGAGACACTGAGACACAGAGACACAGAGGGCCTGAGACCCTGAGACACTGAGACACTGAGACTCAGAGACACAGAGACATTGAGACTCAGAGACCCAGAGGCTCTGAGACACTGAGACATTGAGACTCAGAGACACAGAGACCCAGAGGCCCTGAGACACAGAGACCCAGAAGCCCTGAGACCCTGAGACACTGAGACCCTGAGACCCAGAGGCCCTGAGACCCTGAGACACAGAGACCCAAAGGCCCTGAGACCCTGAGACACTGAGACACTGAGAATCAGAGACCCGGAGGCCCTGAGACCCTGAGACACTGAGACATTGAGACTCAGAGACACAGAGACCCAGAGGGCCTGACAACTTGAGACCCTGAGACACTGAGACTCAGAGACCCAGAGGCTCTGAGACCCAGGGACACTGAGACATTGAGACTCAGAGACACAGAGACCCAGAGGCCCTGTGACCCTGAGACACTGAGACTCAGAGACCCAGAGGCCCTGAGACCCTGAGACACGGAGACTCTGAGACCCAGAGATCCAGAGGACCTGAGACCCTGAGACACTGAGACACTGAGACTCAGAGGCAGTGAGACCCTGAGACACAGAGACCCAGAGGCTCTGAGACCCTGAGACACTGAGACACTCAGATACAGAGGCACTGAGACCCTGAGACACTGAGACACAGTGACCCAGAAGCCCTGATACCCTGAGACACTGAGACGCAGACACCCAGATGGCCTGAGAACCTGGGACCCTGAGACACTGAGATACTGTGACGCTGAGACATTGAGACTCAGAGACCCAGAGACCCTGAGACACTGAGACACTGCGACACTGAGACATTGAGACACAGAGTCCCAGAGGCCCTGAGACCCTGAGACACCGAGACCCAGAGACCCAGAGACCCTGAGACACAGAGACCCAGAGACCCTGAGACCCTGAGACCCAGAGGTCCTGAGACCCTGAGACCCGGAGACACTGAGACCCTGAGACCCAGAGGTCCTGAGACCCTGAGACCCGGAGACACTGAGACCCTGAGACACAGAGACCCAGAGGCCCTGAGACGCTGAGACCCTGAGACACTGAGACACAGAGACCCAGAGGCCCTGAGACCCTGAGACATTGAGACTCAGAGACCCAGAGACCCAGAGGCCCTGAGACCCTGAGACCCTGAGACCCAGAGGCCCTGAGACCCTGAGACACAGAGACCCAGATACCCTGAGACCCTGAGATACTGAGACACTGAGACACAGAGAAAAAGATGCCCTGAGAGCCTGAGACACTGAGACCCTGAGACCCAGAGGCCCTGAGACCCTGAGACACAGAGTCCCAGAGACCCAGAGGCCCTGAGACCATGAGACACTGAGACACTGAGAATCAGAGACCCAGAGGCCCTGAGACCCTGAGACACTGAGACACTGAGACATTGAGACTCAGAGACCCAGAGACCCAGAGGCCCTGAGACCCTGAGAACCTGAGACACATAGACCCAGAGGCCGTAGACCCTGAGACACTGAGACTCAGACGCCTTGAGACCCTGAGACATCAGACACTGAGACATTGAGACTCAGAGACCCAGAGGTCATGAGACCCTGAGACCCTGAGACCCTGAGACATTGAGACATTAAGACCCAGAGACCCAGAGGCCCTGAGACCCTGAGACACTGAGACACAGACAATCAGAGGCCCTGAGACCATGTGACCCTGAGACACTGAGACACTGAGACTCAGAGGCCAAGAGACCCACAGGCCCTGAGACTCTGAGACACTGAAACACTGAGACATTGAGACCCAGAGACGCAGAGGCCCTGAGACCCTGATACACTGAGACTCTGAGACCCAGAGGTCCTGAGACACTGAGACACAGAGACACAGAGGGCCTGAGACCCTGAGACACTGAGACACTGAGACTCAGAGACACAGAGACATTGAGACTCAGAGACCCAGAGGCTCTGAGACACTGAGACATTGAGACTCAGAGACCCAGAGACCCAGAGGCCCTGAGACACAGAGACCCAGAAGCCCTGAGACCCTGAGACACTGAGACCCTGAGACCCAGAGACCCTGAGACCCTGAGACACAGTGACCCAAAGGCCCTGAGACCCTGAGACACTGAGACCCTGAGAATCAGAGACCCGGAGGCCCTGAGACCCTGAGACACTGAGACATTGAGACTCAGAGACACAGAGACCCAGAGGGCCTGACAACTTGAGACCCTGAGACACTGAGACTCAGAGACCCAGAGGCTCTGAGACCCAGGGACACTGAGACATTGAGACTCAGAGACACAGAGACCCAGAGGCCCTGTGACCCTGAGACACTGAGACTCAGAGACCCAGAGGCCCTGAGACCCTGAGACACTGAGACTCTGAGACCCAGAGATCCAGAGGACCTGAGACCCTGAGACACTGAGACACTGAGACTCAGAGGCAGTGAGACCCTGAGACACAGAGACCCAGAGGCTCTGAGACCCTGAGACACTGAGACACTCAGATACAGAGGCACTGAGACCCTGAGACACTGAGACACAGTGACCCAGAAGCCCTGATACCCTGAGACACTGAGACGCAGACACCCAGATGGCCTGAGAACCTGGGACCCTGAGACACTGAGATACTGTGACGCTGAGACATTGAGACTCAGAGACCCAGAGACCCTGAGACCCTGAGACACTGAGACACTGCGACACTGAGACATTGAGACACAGAGTCCCAGAGGCCCTGAGACACTGGGACGCATAGACCCAGAGGCCCTGAGACCCTGAGACACCGAGACCCAGAGACCCAGAGACCCTGAGACACAGAGACCCAGAGACCCTGAGACCCTGAGACCCAGAGGTCCTGAGACCCTGAGACCCGGAGACACTGAGACCCTGAGACCCAGAGGCCCTGAGACCCTGAGACACAGAGACCCAGAGGCCCTGAGACCCTGAGACCCTGAGACACTGAGACACAGAGACCCAGAGGCCCTGAGACCCTGAGACATTGAGACTCAGAGACCCAGAGACCCAGAGGCCCTGAGACCCTGAGACCCTGAGACCCAGAGGCCCTGAGACCCTGAGACACAGAGACCCAGATACCCTGAGACCCTGAGATACTGAGACACTGAGACACAGAGAAAAAGATGCCCTGAGAGCCTGAGACACTGAGACCCTGAGACCCAGAGGCCCTGAGACCCTGAGACACAGAGTCCCAGAGACCCAGAGGCCCTGAGACCATGAGACACTGAGACACTGAGAATCAGAGACCCAGAGGCCCTGAGACCCTGAGACACTGAGACACTGAGACATTGAGACTCAGAGACCCAGAGACCCAGAGGCCCTGAGACCCTGAGAACCTGAGACACATAGACCCAGAGGCCGTAGACCCTGAGACACTGAGACTCAGACGCCTTGAGACCCTGAGACATCAGACACTGAGACATTGAGACTCAGAGACCCAGAGGTCATGAGACCCTGAGACCCTGAGACATTGAGACATTAAGACCCAGAGACCCAGAGGCCCTGAGACCCTGAGACACTGAGACACAGACACTCAGAGGCCCTGAGACCATGTGACCCTGAGACACTGAGACATTGAGACTCAGAGGCCAAGAGACCCACAGGCCCTGAGACTCTGAGACACTGAAACACTGAGACATTGAGACCCAGAGACGCAGAGGCCCTGAGACCCTGATACACTGAGACTCTGAGACCCAGAGGTCCTGAGACACTGAGACACAGAGACACAGAGGGCCTGAGACCCTGAGACACTGAGACACTGAGACTCAGAGACACTGAGACATGGAGACTCAGAGACACAGAGACCTAGAGGCCCTGAGACACAGAGACCCAGAAGCCCTGAGACCCTGAGACCCAGAGGCCCTGAGACCCTGAGACACAGAGACCCAAAGGCCCTGAGAACCTGAGACACTGAGACACTGAGAATCAGAGACACGGAGGCCCTGAGACCCTGAGACACTGAGACATTGAGACTCAGAGACACAGAAACCCACAGGCTCTGAGACCCAGGGACACTGAGACATTGAGACATTGAGACTCAGAGACACAGAGACCCAGAGGCCCTGAGACCCTGAGACACTGAGACTCAGAGACCCAGAGATCCAGAGGACATGAGACCCTGAGACACTGAGACACTGAGACTCAGAGGCACTGAGACCCTGAGACACAGAGACCCAGAGGCCCTGAGACCCTGAGACACTGAGACCCAGAGGCCCTGAGACAGTGAGTCACAGAGGCCCAGAGACCCAGAGGCCCTGAGACCCTAAGACACTGGGACTCTGAGACTCAGAGACCCAGAGACCCAGAGGCCATGAGACCCTGAGACCGTGAGACCCTGAGACACTGAGACATTGAGACTCTGAGACCCAGAGACCCAGAGGCCCTGAGACCCTGAGACACTAAGACACAGAGACACAGAGACCCAGAGGCCCTGAGACATAGAGACCCAGAGGTCCTGAGACCCTGAGACACTGCGACATTGAGACTCAGAGACCCAGAGACCCAGAGGCCCTGAGACCCTGAGACACTGAGACATTGAGACTCAGAGACCCAGAGACCCAGAGGCCCTGAGACCCTGAGAACCTGAGACACATAGACCCAAAGGCCCTGAGACCCTGAGACACTGAGACACTGAGACTCAGAGGCCTTGAGATCCTGAAACCCTGAGACATTGAGACACTGAGACCCAGAGACCCAAAGGCCCTGAGACTCTGAGACCATGAGACACAGACACCCAGAGGCCCTGAGACCCTGGGACCCTGAGACACAGAGACATTGAGACTCAGAGGCCAAGAGACCCTGAGACACTGAGACATTGAGACTCAGAGACCCAGAGACACTGAGACACAGAGGCCCTGACACCCTGAGACACTGAGACACTGAGTCATTGAGACTCAGAGACCCAGAGACCCAAAGGCCCTGAGACCCTTAGACACAGAGACCCAGAGGCCCTGAAACCCTGAGGCACTCAGACACAGAGACCCAGAGGCCCTGAGACTCTGAGACACTGAGACATTGAGACCCATAGACGCAGAGGCCCTGAGACCCTGATACACTGAGACCCTGAGACCCAGAGGTCCTGAGACACTGAGGCACTCAGACACAGAGGCACTGAGACACTGAGACACAGAGACCCAGAAGCCCTGATACCCTGAGACACTGAGACGCAGACACCCAGATGCCCTGAGAACCTGGGACCCTGAGACCCTGAGACCCTGAGACATCAGACACTTTGACATCGAGACTCAGAGACCCAGAGACCCAGAGGCCATGAGACCCTGAGACCCTGAGACACTGAGACCCAGAGGCACTGAGACCCTGAGACAATATGACCCAGAGACCCAGAGGCCCTGAGACCCTGAGACACAGAGACCCAGAGACCTGGAGACACAGAGACCATGAATCCCTGAGGCCCAGAGGCCCTGAGACCCTGCGACACTGAGATTCAGAGGCCCTGAGACCCTGAGACACTAAGACACTGGGACATTGAGACTCAGAGTCCCAGAGGCCCTGAGACCCTAAGACGCAGAGACCCAGAGGCCCTGAGACCCTGAGACCCTGAGACACAGAGACCCTGAGGCCCTGAGACCCTGAGACTCTGAGACACAGAGACCCTGATACCCTGAGACCCTGAGACACAGAGACCCAGAGGCCCTGAGACCCTGAGACACTGAGTCACAGATGCCCTGAGACCCTGAGACACAGAGACCCAGAGACCCAGAGGGCATGAGACAGAGAGACCCAGAGGCCCTGAGAACCTGACACACTGAGACACTGAGACCCAGAGGCCCTGAGACCCTGAGACACTGAGACCCAGAGACCCAGAGGCCCTGAGACCCTGAGAGACAGTAACCCAGAAGCCCTGAGACAGTGAGACACAGAGACCCAGAGACCCTGAGACCCAGAGACCTAGAGGCCCTGAGACCCTGAGAGACAGTAACCCAGAGGCCCTGAGACAGTGAGACACAGAGACCTAGAGGCCCTGAGACCCTGAGACCCTGAGACACAGAGAAATTGAGACCCAGAGACCCAGAGGCCCTGAGAACCTGAGAGACTGAGACTCAGAGACACAGAGACCCAGAGGCCCTGAGGCCCTGAGACCCTGAGACGCAGAGGCCCTGAGGCCCTGAGACACTGAGACACAGAGACCCTGAGGCCCAGAGGCCATGAGACCCTGAGACACTGAGACATTGAGACTAAGAGACCCAGAGAACCAGAGGCCCTGAGATTCTGAGACCCTGAGACACTGAGACCCTGAGACACAGATACCCAGAGGCCATGAGACCCTGAGACACAGAGGCTCTGAGATCCTGAGACGCTGAGACACTGAGACATTGAGATTCAGAGACCCAGAGACACAGCGGCCCTCAGACCCTGAGACACAGAGACAAAGAGGCCCTGAGACCCTGAGACACTGTGACACTGAGACTCAGAGACACAGAGACATTGAGATTCAGAGACCCAGAGGCTCTGAGACACTGAGACACTGAGACATTGAGACTCAGAGACACAGAGACCCAGAGGCCCTGAGACACAGAGACCCAGAGACCCTGAGACCCTGAGACACTGAGACCCAGAGACCCAGAGACCCTGAGACCCTGAGACACTGAGACCCTGAGACACTGAGACATTGAGACTCAGAGACACAGAGACCCAGAGGGCCTGAGAACCTGAGACCCTGAGACACTGAGACTCAGAGACACAGAGGCTCTGACACCCAGGGAAACTGAGACATTGAGACTCAGAGACACAGAGACCCAGAGGCCCTGTGACCCTGAGACACTGAGACTCAGAGACCCAGAGGCCCTGAGACCCTGAGACACGGAGACACAGAGGCACAGAGACACAGAGACATTGCGACTCTGAGACACGGAGACACTGTGACACTGAGACACAGAGACATTGAGACTCTGAGACACTGAGGCACTGAGACACTGAGACACTGAGACACAGAGACACTGAGACACTGAGACAGAGAGGCACAGAGACTCTGAGACACTGAGACTGAGAGACACAGAGAGATAGAGTCACTGTGACTCTGAGACACTGAGACACAGAGACACTGAGTTACTGAGACAATGAGACACTGAGACTCTGATACACTGAGACACTGAAATACTGAGAATAAGAGACACAGAGTAACTGAGACACTGTGACACTGAGAAACAGAGACTCTGAGACACAGAGGCACTGAGACACAGAGACACTGAGGATCTGAGGCACTGAGACACAGAGACACAGATACACAGAGACTATGTGACACTGAGACACTGTGACACAGAGACACTGAGATTCTGAGACACTGAGACACTGAGACACAGAGACACTGAAACACAGAGACATAGAGACACTGAGAGTCTAGGCACTGAGACAGTGAGACTCTGAAACACTGAGACAAAGAGACACTGAGACTCTGAGACTCTGAGACTCTGAGACACTGAGACACAGAGACATTGAGACACAGAGACACTGAGACACTGAGACACAGAAGCACAGGGACACAGAGACATTGCGACTCTGAGACACGGAGACACTGTGACACTGAGACACAGAGACATTGAGACTCTGAGACACTGAGGCACTGAGACTCTGAGACACAGAGACACTGAGACACAGAGACACTGAGACACTGAGACACAGAGACAGAGAGGCACAGAGACTCTGAGACACTGAGACTCAGAGACACAAAGAGATAGAGTGACTGAGACTCTGAGACACTGAGACACAGAGGCACTGAGATTCTGAGTCACTGAGACAATGAGACACTGAGACACCGAGACACTGAGACACTGAGAAACAGAAACACAGAGAAAATGAGACACAGAGACACTGAGACACATAGACACTGAGACTCTGATACACTGAGACACTGAAATAATGAGACGCAGAGACACAGAGTCACTGAGACTCTAAGACACTGAGAAACAGAGACTCTGAGACACCGAAAAACTGAGACACAGAGGCACATAGGCAATGAGACTCTGATACACTGAGACACTGAGACACTGACACATAGGGAGACTGAGAAACAGAGACACAGAGACACTGAGACTCTTAGACACTGAGACACAGAGAATCTGTTATGCTGAGACACTGAGACACTGGGACACAGAGACACAGAAACACTGAGACTCTGAGACACAGATACACTGAGACACTGAGACCCAGAGACCCTGAGACACTGAGACAAAGTGACACAGAGAGACTGAACAACAGAGACACAGAGCCACTGAGACACAGAGACACAGAGACAATGTGACTCTGAGGCACTGAGACACTGAGACACAGAGACAGTGAGACTCTGAGACACTGAGGCACAGAGACACTGAGACAGAGAGACACCGAGACTCTGAACGCTGTGACGCAGAGACACAGAGGCATTGAGACTCTGAGACACTGAGATGCAGAGACACTGAGACACTGAGTCTCTGAGGCACAGAGACACAGAGACGTTGAGACTCTGAGACACTGAGACACTGAGAAACAGAGACACAGAGACACTGAGACACAGAGACACTGAGAGACTGATACACTGAGACACAGAGACACTGAGACTCTGAGTCACAGAGACACTGAGTCTCTAGACACTGAGACAGTGAGACTCTGAGACAGTGAGACACAGAGACACTGAGACTCTGAGACACTGAGACTCTGAGACACAGAGGCACAGAGACACAGAGACATTGCGACTCTGAGACACGGAGGCACAGAGACACTGACACACAGAGACACAAAGACATTGAGACACTGAGACACTCAGACAATGAACCAGAGAGACACCGAGACTGAGACACTGAGACACAGAGACGCAGATACACAGAGACTATGTTACACTGAGACACTGTGACATAGACACACTGAGATTCTGAGACTCTGACACACCGAGAAACAAAGACACAGAGACACAGAGGTACAGAGACATTGAGACTCTGACACTCTGAGACTCTGAGACACAGAACATAGAACATAGAACATTACAGCGCGGAACAGGCCCTTCGGCCCACAATGTTGCGCCGACCAGTCTTATTTTTAAAAAAAAACATTGACCCACTAATCTAAACCAATCCCTTTTCGTCCATAAACCTATCCACCAATCTCTTAAACGCCCCCAAACTAGGCGCATTTACAACTGCAGCAGGCAGGGCATTCCAGAGACACGGAGACACCGAGGTACCGAGTCTCTGAGACGCTGAGACACTGAGACACAGAGACATTGAGACACAGAGACGCAGAGACACAGGGACACCGAGACGCTGAGACACTGAGACACTGAGACACAGAGACACAGAGACATTGAGACTCTGAGACACTAAGACACTGAGACACAGAGACATTGAGACTCTGAGACACAGAGACACAGAGACACTGAGACACAGAGACGTTGAGACACTGAGACACAGAGACACTGAGACACAGAGACACCTAGACTCTGAGACGCTGGGACGCTGAGACACTGAGACACAGAGACACATAGACATTGAGACTTTGAGATACTGAGATACAGAGACACTGAGACACTGAGACACAGAGACTCTGAGACACTGAGAAACTGAGACACAGAGGCACATCGGCACTGAGACTCTGATACACTGAGACACTGAAACACTGAGATGCAGAGACATAGAGACACTGAGACTCCGAGACTCCGAGACACTGAGACACAGGGACACTGAGAAACAGAAATACTGAGACTCTGAGACACAGAGACACTGAGACCCAGAGACCCTGAGACACTGAGACAAAGTGACACAGAGAGACTGAGCAACAGAGACACTGAGACACAGAGACAGTGAGACTCTGAGACACTGAGGCACAGAGACACTGAGACAGAGAGACACCGAGACTCTGAATGCTGTGACGCAGAGACACAGAGGCATTGAGGCACTGAGACACAGAGATGCAGAGACACAGAGACTCTGTGACACTGAGACACTGAGACACTGTGACACAGAGACACTGAGGTTCTGAGACTCTGAGACAATGAGACACTGAGACACAGAGACACTGAGACACTGAGAAACAGAGACACAGAGACACAGAGAAACTGAGACACTGAGACACTGAGACTCTGATACACTGAGACACAGAGACACTGAGATTCTGAGTCACTGAGACACAGAGACACTGAGACACAGAGTCACATAGACACTGAGACTCTGATACACTGAGACACTGAAATACTGAGACGCAGAGACACAGAGTCACTGAGACTCTGAGACACTGAGACACTGAGAAACAGAGACTCTGAGACACTGAAAAACTGAGACACAGAGACACATAGTGAATGAGACTCTGATACACTGAGACACTGACACACTGAGATGCAGAGACATAGAGACACTGAGACTCAGAGACTCTGAGACACTGAGACACAGGGACACTGAGAAACAAAGACATAGAGACTCTGAGACACTGAATACTGAGACACTGAGACCCAGAGAATCTGTTATGCTGAGACACTGAGACACTGGGACACAGAGACACAGAAATACTGAGACTCTGAGACACAGAGACACTGAGACACTGAGACACAGAGACCCTGAGACACTGAGACAAAGTGACACAGAGAGATTGAGCAACAGAGACACAGAGCGGCTCAGACACAGAGACACAGAGACAACGAGACTCTGAGGCACTGAGACACTGAGACACTGAGACACAGAGACAGTGAGACTCTGAGACGCTGAGGCACAGAGACACTGAGACACAGAAACACTGAGGCTCTGAGGCACTGAGACACAGAGAGGCAGTGACACAGAGACTCTGTGACACTGAGACACTGTGACACAGAGACACTGAGGTTCTGAGACTCAGAGACAATGAGACACTGAGACACAGAGACACTGAGACACTGAGAAACAGAGACACAGAGAAACTGAGACACTGAGACACTGAGACTCTGATACACTGAGATACTGAGACACAGAGACATTGAGACTATGAGACACTGAGACACTGAGACACAGGGACACTGAGACAAAGAGACACTGAGACACTGAGACACAGGGAGATAGAGTCACTGAGACTCTGAGACACTGAGACACAGAGACACTGAGATTCTGAGTCACTGAGACAATGAGACACTGAGACACAGAGACACTGAGACACTGATAAACAGAAACACAGAGAAACTGAGACACAGAGACACTGAGAACATAGACACTGAGACTCTGATACACTGAGACACTGAAATGCTGAGACGCAGAGACAAAGAGTCACTGAGACTCTGAGACACTGAGACACTGAGAAACAGAGACACAGAGGCACAGAGGCACAGAGACATTGAGACTCTGAGACACTGAGACAGTGAGACACTGAGACGCAGATACACTGAGGCTCTGAGGCACTGAGACACAGAGATGCAGAGACACAGAGACTCTGTGACACTGAGACACTGTGACACAGAGACACTGAGGTTCTGAGACTCTGAGACAATGAGACACTGAGACACAGAGACACTGAGACACAGAGACGTTGAGACACTGAGACACAGAGACACTGAGACACAGAGACACCTAGACTCTGAGACGCTGGGACGCTGAGACACTGAGACACAGAGACACATAGACATTGAGACTTTGAGATACTGAGATACAGAGACACTGAGACACTGAGACACAGAGACTCTGAGACACTGAGAAACTGAGACACAGAGGCACATCGGCACTGAGACTCTGATACACTGAGACACTGAAACACTGAGATGCAGAGACATAGAGACACTGAGACTCCGAGACTCCGAGACACTGAGACACAGGGACACTGAGAAACAGAGACACAGAGACACTGAGAAACAGAGACACAGAGACACAGAGAAACTGAGACACTGAGACACTGAGACACTGAGACTCTGATACACTGAGACACAGAGACACTGAGATTCTGAGTCACTGAGACACAGAGACACTGAGACACAGAGTCACATAGACACTGAGACTCTGATACACTGAGACACTGAAATACTGAGACGCAGAGACACAGAGTCACTGAGACTCTGAGACACTGAGACACTGAGAAACAGAGACTCTGAGACACTGAAAAACTGAGACACAGAGACACATAGTGAATGAGACTCTGATACACTGAGACACTGACACACTGAGATGCAGAGACATAGAGACACTGAGACTCAGAGACTCTGAGACACTGAGACACAGGGACACTGAGAAACAAAGACATAGAGACTCTGAGACACTGAATACTGAGACACTGAGACCCAGAGAATCTGTTATGCTGAGACACTGAGACACTGGGACACAGAGACACAGAAATACTGAGACTCTGAGACACAGAGACACTGAGACACTGAGACACAGAGACACTGAGACAAAGTGACACAGAGAGATTGAGCAACAGAGACACAGAGCGGCTCAGACACAGAGACACAGAGACAACGAGACTCTGAGGCACTGAGACACTGAGACACTGAGCCACAGAGACAGTGAGACTCTGAGACGCTGAGGCACAGAGACACTGAGACACAGAAACACTGAGGCTCTGAGGCACTGAGACACAGAGAGGCAGTGACACAGAGACTCTGTGACACTGAGACACTGTGACACAGAGACACTGAGGTTCTGAGACTCAGAGACAATGAGACACTGAGACACAGAGACACTGAGACACTGAGAAACAGAGACACAGAGAAACTGAGACACTGAGACACTGAGACTCTGATACACTGAGATACTGAGACACAGAGACATTGAGACTATGAGACACTGAGACACTGAGACACAGGGACACTGAGACAAAGAGACACTGAGACACTGAGACACAGGGAGATAGAGTCACTGAGACTCTGAGACACTGAGACACAGAGACACTGAGATTCTGAGTCACTGAGACAATGAGACACTGAGACACAGAGACACTGAGACACTGATAAACAGAAACACAGAGAAACTGAGACACAGAGACACTGAGAACATAGACACTGAGACTCTGATACACTGAGACACTGAAATGCTGAGACGCAGAGACAAAGAGTCACTGAGACTCTGAGACACTGAGACACTGAGAAACAGAGACACAGAGGCACAGAGGCACAGAGACATTGAGACTCTGAGACACTGAGACAGTGAGACACTGAGACGCAGAGACACTGAGGCTCTGAGGCACTGAGACACAGAGATGCAGAGACACAGAGACTCTGTGACACTGAGACACTGTGACACAGAGACACTGAGGTTCTGAGACTCTGAGACAATGAGACACTGAGACACAGAGACACAGAGACACTGAAACTCTGATACACTGAGACACTGAAACACTGAGACACAGAGACACCGAGACACTGAGACACAGAGATCCAGATACTCTGAAACACTGAGACACTGAGATTCTGAGTCACTGAGACAATGAGACACTGAGACACAGAGACACTGAGACACTGAGACACTGAGACATAGGGAGACTGAGAAACAGAGACACAGAGACATTGCGACTCTTAGACACTGAGACACTGAAATACTGAGACGCAGAGACACAGAGTCACTGAGACTCTGAGACACTGAGACACAGAGACTCTGAGACACTGAGAAACTGAGACACAGAGGCACATAGGCACTGAGACTCTGATACACTGAGACACTGAAACACTGAGATGCAGAGACATAGAGACACTGAGACTCAGAGACTCTGAGACACTGAGACACAGGGACACTGAGAAACAAAGACACAGAGACTCTGAGACACTGAACACTGAGACCCAGAGAATCTGTTATGCTGAGACACTGAGACACTGGGACACAGAGGCACAGAAATACTGAGACACTGAGACACTGAGACCCAGAGACCCTGAGACACTGAGACAAAGTGACACAGAGAGACTGAGTAACAGAGACACAGAGACACTGAGACACTGACACTCTGAGACACAGAGACACTGAGACACTGAGACAGAAAGACACTGAGGATCTGAGGCACTGAGACACAGATACACAGAGACTATGTGACACTGAGACACTGTGACACAGAGACACTGAGATTCTGAGACTCTGGGACACTGAGAAACAGAGACACAGAGGCACAGAGACATTGAGACTCTGAGACACTGAGACAGTGAGACACTGAGACACAGAGACACTGAGGCTCTGAGGCACTGAGACACAGAGATGCAGAGACACAGAGACTCTGTGACACTGAGACACTGTGACACAGAGACACTGAAGTTCTGAGACTCTGAGACAATGAGACACTGAGACACAGAGACACAGAGACACTGAGACACAGAGAAACTGAGACACTGAGACTCTGAGACACTGAGACTCTGATACACTGACAGACTGTGACACAGAGACATTGAGACACTGATACACTGAAACATTGAGACGCAGAGACACGGAGACACTGAGACTCGGAGACACAGAGACACGGAGACTCTGATACACTGAGACACTGAAACACTGAGATGCAGAGACACAGATAAACTGAGACACAGAGACACTGAGACACTGAGACACAGAGACACTGACACTCTGAGACACAGAGACACTGAGACACAGAGACACTGAGGATCTGAGGCACTGAGACACAGAGACACAGATACACAGAGACTATGTGACACTTGAGACACTGTGACAGAGAGACACTGAGATTCTGAGGCTCTGAGACACTGAGAAACAGAGACACAGAGACACAGAGGCACAGAGACATTGAGACTCTGAGACACAGAGACACTGAGGCACTGAGACACAGAGACACTGAGACACTGAGACACAGAGACTCCGAGACACAGAGACTCTGAGACACAGAGACACTGAGACTCTGAGACACGGAGACACTGTGACACTGAGACACAGAGACATTGAGACTCTGAGACACTGTGGCACTGAGACACTAAGACACTGAGACACAGAGACACTGAGACACTGAGACACTGAGACAGAGAGGCACAGAGACTCTGAGACACTGAGACTGAGTGACACAGAGAGATAGAGTCACTGTGACTCTGAGACACTGAGACACAGAGACACTGAGATTCTGAGTCACTGAGACAATGAGACACTGAGACTCTGATACACTGAGACACTGATAAACAGAAACACAGAGAAACAGAGACACAGAGACACTGAGAACATAGACACTGAGACTCTGATACACTGAGACACTGAAATGCTGAGACGCAGAGACACAGAGTCACTGAGACTCTGAGACACTGAGACACTGAGAAACAGAGACACAGAGGCACAGAGGCACAGAGACATTGAGACTCTGAGACACTGAGACAGTGAGACACTGAGACGCAGATACACTGAGGCTCTGAGGCACTGAGACACAGAGATGCAGAGACACAGAGACTCTGTGACACTGAGACACTGTGACACAGAGACACTGAGGTTCTGAGACTCTGAGACAATGAGACACTGAGACACAGAGACACAGAGACACAGAGACACTGAGACTCTGAGACACTGAGACACAGAAACACAGAGACTCAGCGAATCAGAGACACTGAGAAACAGAGACACAGAGACTCTAAGACACTGAGATACAGAGACACTGAGACACTGAGACGCATATAAACTGAGACACTGAGACACAGAGCCACAGAGACACCGAGACTCTGATACACTGAGACACTGAGACACAGAGACACTGAGACATTGAGACTCTGAGACACTGAGACACAGAGACACTGAGGCACTGAGACTCTGATACACTGAGACACTGAAACACTGAGATGCAGAGACACAGATAAACTGAGACACAGAGACACTGAGACACAGAGACCCAGACACTCTGAGACACTGAGACAAAGTGACACAGAGAGACTGAGTAACAGAGACACAGAGACACTGAGACACTGAGACACAGAGACACTGAGACAGAGAGACACTGAGGATCTGAGGCACTGAGACACAGAGACACAGATACACAGCGACTATGTGACACTGAGGCACTGTGACACAGAGACACTGAGAAACAGAGACACAGAGGCACAGAGGCACAGAGACATTGAGACTCTGAGACACTGAGACAGTGAGACACTGAGACACAGAGACACTGAGGCTCTGAGGCACTGAGACACAGAGATGCAGAGGCACAGAGACTCTGTGATACTGAGACACTGTGACACAGAGACACTGAAGTTCTGAGACACTGAAGTTCTGAGACTCTGAGACAATGAGACACTGAGACACAGAGACACAGAGACACTGAGACACAGAGAAACTGAGACACTGAGACTCTGAGACACTGAGACTCTGATACACTGACAGACTGTGACACAGAGACATTGAGACACTGATACACTGAAACATTGAGACGCAGAGACACGGAGACACTGAGACTCGGAGACACAGAGACACGGAGACTCTGATACACTGAGACACTGAAACACTGAGATGCAGAGACACAGATAAACTGAGACACTGAGACACTGAGACACAGAGACACTGACACTCTGAGACACAGAGACACTGAGA
Organism: Carcharhinus amblyrhynchos; assembly: GCF_965287045.1. Lineage (NCBI taxonomy): Eukaryota > Metazoa > Chordata > Chondrichthyes > Carcharhiniformes > Carcharhinidae > Carcharhinus > Carcharhinus amblyrhynchos. Next base: position 652,866 of record NW_027649814.1, read on the forward strand.
CACAGAGACACTGAGGATCTGAGGCACTGAGACACAGAGACACAGAGACACAGATACACAGAGACTATGTGACACTTGAGACACTCTGACAGAGAGACACTGAGATTCTGAGACTCTGAGACACTGAGAAACAGAGGCACAGAGACATTGAGACTCTGAGACACTGAGACACCGAGGCACTGAGACACAGAGACACTGAGACACTGAGACACAGAGACTCCGAGGCACAGAGACTCTGAGACACAGAGACACTGAGACTCTGAGACACGGAGACACTGTGACACTGAGACACAGAGACATTGAGACACAGAGACACTGAGGCACTGAGACTCTGATACACTGAGACACTGAAACACTGAGATGCAGAGACACAGATAAACTGAGACACAGAGACACTGAGACACAGAGACCCAGACACTCTGAGACACTGAGACAAAGTGACACAGAGAGACTGAGTAACAGAGACACAGAGACACTGAGACACTGAGACACAGAGACACTGACACTCTGAGACACAGAGACACTGAGACAGAGAGACACTGAGGATCTGAGGCACTGAGACACAGAGACACAGATACACAGCGACTATGTGACACTGAGGCACTGTGACACAGAGACACTGAGAAACAGAGACACAGAGGCACAGAGGCACAGAGACATTGAGACTCTGAGACACTGAGACAGTGAGACACTGAGACACAGAGACACTGAGGCTCTGAGGCACTGAGACACAGAGATGCAGAGGCACAGAGACTCTGTGATACTGAGACACTGTGACACAGAGACACTGAAGTTCTGAGACACTGAAGTTCTGAGACTCTGAGACAATGAGACACTGAGACACAGAGACACAGAGACACTGAGACACAGAGAAACTGAGACACTGAGACACAGAGAAACTGAGACACTGAGACTCTGAGACACTGAGACTCTGATACACTGACAGACTGTGACACAGAGACATTGAGACACTGATACACTGAAACATTGAGACGCAGAGACACGGAGACACTGAGACTCGGAGACACAGAGACACGGAGACTCTGATACACTGAGACACTGAAACACTGAGATGCAGAGACACAGATAAACTGAGACACTGAGACACTGAGACACTGACACTCTGAGACACAGAGACACTGAGACACAGAGACACTGAGGATCTGAGGCACTGAGACACAGAGACACAGAGACACAGATACACAGAGACTATGTGACACTTGAGACACTCTGACAGAGAGACACTGAGATTCTGAGACTCTGAGACACTGAGAAACAGAGGCACAGAGACATTGAGACTCTGAGACACTGAGACACCGAGGCACTGAGACACAGAGACACTGAGACACTGAGACACAGAGACTCCGAGGCACAGAGACTCTGAGACACAGAGACACTGAGACTCTAGGCACTGAGACAGTGAGACTCTGAAACACTGAGACAAAGAGACACTGAGACACTGAGACTCTGAGACACAGAGGCACAGAGACACAGAGACATTGCGACTCTGAGACACGGAGACACTGTGACACTGAGACACAGAGACATTGAGACTCTGAGACACTGAGGCACTGAGACACTGAGACACTGAGACACAGAGACACTGAGACACTGAGACAGAGAGGCACAGAGACTCTGAGACACTGAGACTGAGAGACACAGAGAGATAGAGTCACTGTGACTCTGAGACACTGAGACACAGAGACACTGAGATTCTGAGTCACTGAGACAATGAGACACTGAGACTCTGATACACTGAGACACTGAGAAACAGAAACACAGAGAAACTGAGACACAGAGACACTGAGACACATAGACACTGAGACTCTGATACACTGAGACACTGAAATACTGAGAATAAGAGACACAGAGTAACTGAGACACTGAGACACTGAGAAACAGAGACTCTGAGACACAGAGGCACTGAGACACAGAGACACTGAGGATCTGAGGCACTGAGACACAGAGACATAGATACACAGAGACTATGTGACACTGAGACACTGTGACACAGAGACACTGAGATTCTGAGACACTGAGACACTGAGACACAGAGACACTGAAACACAGAGACATAGAGACACTGAGAGTCTAGGCACTGAGACAGTGAGACTCTGAAACACTGAGACAAAGAGACACTGAGACTCTGAGACTCTGAGACTCTGAGACACAGAGACATTGAGACACAGAGACACTGAGACACTGAGACACAGAAGCACAGGGACACAGAGACATTGCGACTCTGAGACACGGAGACACTGTGACGCTGAGACACAGAGACATTGAGACTCTGAGACACTGAGACACAGAGGCACTGAGATTCTGAGTCACTGAGACAATAAGACACTGAGACACCGAGACACTGAGACACTGAGAAACAGAAACACAGAGAAAATGAGACACAGAGACACTGAGACACATAGACACTGAGACTCTGATACACTGAGACACTGAAATAATGAGACGCAGAGACACAGAGTCACTGAGACTCTAAGACACTGAGAAACAGAGACTCTGAGACACCGAAAAACTGAGACACAGAGGCACATAGGCAATGAGACTCTGATACACTGAGACACTGAGACGCTGACACATAGGGAGACTGAGAAACAGAGACACAGAGACACTGAGACTCTTAGACACTGAGACACAGAGAATCTGTTATGCTGAGACACTGAGACACTGGGACACAGAGACACAGAAACACTGAGACTCTGAGACACAGAGACACTGAGACACTGAGACCCAGAGACCCTGAGACACTGAGACAAAGTGACACAGAGAGACTGAACAACAGAGACACAGAGCCACTGAGACACAGAGACACAGAGACAATGTGACTCTGAGGCACTGAGACACTGAGACACAGAGACAGTGAGACTCTGAGACACTGAGGCACAGAGACACTGAGACAGAGAGACACCGAGACTCTGAACGCTGTGACGCAGAGACACAGAGGCATTGAGACTCTGAGACACTGAGATGCAGAGACACTGAGACACTGAGTCTCTGAGGCACAGAGACACAGAGACGTTGAGACTCTGAGACACTGAGACACTGAGAAACAGAGACACAGAGACACTGAGACACAGAGACACTGAGAGACTGATACACTGAGACACAGAGACACTGAGACTCTGAGTCACAGAGACACTGAGACTCTAGACACTGAGACAGTGAGACTCTGAGACAGTGAGACACAGAGACACTGAGACTCTGAGACACTGAGACTCTGAGACACAGAGGCACAGAGACACAGAGACATTGCGACTCTGAGACACGGAGGCACAGAGACACTGACACACAGAGACACAAAGACATTGAGACTCTGAGACACTCAGACAATGAACCAGAGAGACACCGAGACTGAGACACTGAGACACAGAGACGCAGATACACAGAGACTATGTTACACTGAGACACTGTGACATAGACACACTGAAATTCTGAGACTCTGACACACCGAGAAACAAAGACACAGAGACACAGAGGTACAGAGACATTGAGACTCTGAGACTCTGAGACTCTGAGACACAGAACATAGAACATAGAACATTACAGCGCGGAACAGGCCCTTCGGCCCACAATGTTGCGCCGACCAGTCTTATTTTTAAAAAAAAACATTGACCCACTAATCTAAACCAATCCCTTTTCGTCCATAAACCTATCCACCAATCTCTTAAACGCCCCCAAACTAGGCGCATTTACAACTGCAGCAGGCAGGGCTTTCCAGAGACACTGAGACACCGAGGTACCGAGACGCTGAGACACTGAGACACAGAGACACAGAGACATTGAGACACAGAGACACAGAGACACAGGGACACCGAGACGCTGAGACACTGCGACACTGAGACACAGAGACACAGAGACATTGAGACTCTGAGACACAGAGACACAGAGACACAGAGACATTGAGACTCTGAGACACCGAGACTCTGAGACGCTGAGACGCTGAGACGCTGAGACACAGAGACATTGAGACTCTGAGACACAGAGACACAGAGACACTGAGACACAGAGACGTTGAGACTCTGAGACACTGAGACACAGAGACACTGAGACACAGAGACACCTAGACTCTGTGACACTGAGACACTGAGACACTGTGACACAGAGACACTGAGGTTCTGAGACTCTGAGACAATGAGACACTGAGACACAGAGACACTGAGACACTGAGAAACAGAGACATAGAGACACAGAGAAACTGAGACACTGAGACACTGAGACTCTGATACACTGAGACACAGAGACACTGAGATTCTGAGTCACTGAGACACAGAGACACAGAAACACTGAGTCTCTGAGACACAGAGACACTGAGACACTGAGACCCAGAGACCCTGAGACACTGAGACAAAGTGACACAGAGAGACTGAACAACAGAGACACAGAGCCACTGAGACACAGAGACACAGAGACAATGTGACTCTGAGGCACTGAGACACTGAGACACAGAGACAGTGAGACTCTGAGACACTGAGGCACAGAGACACTGAGACAGAGAGACACCGAGACTCTGAACGCTGTGACGCAGAGACACAGAGGCATTGAGACTCTGAGACACTGAGATGCAGAGACACTGAGACACTGAGTCTCTGAGGCACAGAGACACAGAGACGTTGAGACTCTGAGACACTGAGACACTGAGAAACAGAGACACAGAGACACTGAGACACAGAGACACTGAGAGACTGATACACTGAGACACAGAGACACTGAGACTCTGAGTCACAGAGACACTGAGACTCTAGACACTGAGACAGTGAGACTCTGAGACAGTGAGACACAGAGACACTGAGACTCTGAGACACTGAGACTCTGAGACACAGAGGCACAGAGACACAGAGACATTGCGACTCTGAGACACGGAGGCACAGAGACACTGACACACAGAGACACAAAGACATTGAGACTCTGAGACACTCAGACAATGAACCAGAGAGACACCGAGACTGAGACACTGAGACACAGAGACGCAGATACACAGAGACTATGTTACACTGAGACACTGTGACATAGACACACTGAGATTCTGAGACTCTGACACACCGAGAAACAAAGACACAGAGACACAGAGGTACAGAGACATTGAGACTCTGAGACTCTGAGACTCTGAGACACAGAACATAGAACATAGAACATTACAGCGCGGAACAGGCCCTTCGGCCCACAATGTTGCGCCGACCAGTCTTATTTTTAAAAAAAAACATTGACCCACTAATCTAAACCAATCCCTTTTCGTCCATAAACCTATCCACCAATCTCTTAAACGCCCCCAAACTAGGCGCATTTACAACTGCAGCAGGCAGGGCTTTCCAGAGACACTGAGACACCGAGGTACCGAGACGCTGAGACACTGAGACACAGAGACACAGAGACATTGAGACACAGAGACACAGAGACACAGGGACACCGAGACGCTGAGACACTGCGACACTGAGACACAGAGACACAGAGACATTGAGACTCTGAGACACAGAGACACAGAGACACAGAGACATTGAGACTCTGAGACACCGAGACTCTGAGACGCTGAGACGCTGAGACGCTGAGACACTGAGACACAGAGACATTGAGACTCTGAGACACAGAGACACAGAGACACAGAGACGTTGAGACTCTGAGACACTGAGACACAGAGACACTGAGACACAGAGACACCTAGACTCTGTGACACTGAGACACTGAGACACTGTGACACAGAGACACTGAGGTTCTGAGACTCTGAGACAATGAGACACTGAGACACAGAGACACTGAGACACTGAGAAACAGAGACATAGAGACACAGAGAAACTGAGACACTGAGACACTGAGACTCTGATACACTGAGACACAGAGACACTGAGATTCTGAGTCACTGAGACACAGAGACACTGAGACACAGAGACACAGAAACACTGAGTCTCTGAGACACAGAGACACTGAGACACTGAGACCCAGAGACCCTGAGACACTGAGACAAAGTGACACAGAGAGACTGAACAACAGAGACACAGAGCCACTGAGACACAGAGACACAGAGACAATGTGACTCTGAGGCACTGAGACACTGAGACACAGAGACAGTGAGACTCTGAGACACTGAGGCACAGAGACACTGAGACAGAGAGACACCGAGACTCTGAACGCTGTGACGCAGAGACACAGAGGCATTGAGACTCTGAGACACTGAGATGCAGAGACACTGAGACACTGAGTCTCTGAGGCACAGAGACACAGAGACGTTGAGACTCTGAGACACTGAGACACTGAGAAACAGAGACACAGAGACACTGAGACACAGAGACACTGAGAGACTGATACACTGAGACACAGAGACACTGAGACTCTGAGTCACAGAGACACTGAGACTCTAGACACTGAGACAGTGAGACTCTGAGACAGTGAGACACAGAGACACTGAGACTCTGAGACACTGAGACTCTGAGACACAGAGGCACAGAGACACAGAGACATTGCGACTCTGAGACACGGAGGCACAGAGACACTGACACACAGAGACACAAAGACATTGAGACTCTGAGACACTCAGACAATGAACCAGAGAGACACCGAGACTGAGACACTGAGACACAGAGACGCAGATACACAGAGACTATGTTACACTGAGACACTGTGACATAGACACACTGAGATTCTGAGACTCTGACACACCGAGAAACAAAGACACAGAGACACAGAGGTACAGAGACATTGAGACTCTGAGACTCTGAGACTCTGAGACACAGAACATAGAACATAGAACATTACAGCGCGGAACAGGCCCTTCGGCCCACAATGTTGCGCCGACCAGTCTTATTTTTAAAAAAAAACATTGACCCACTAATCTAAACCAATCCCTTTTCGTCCATAAACCTATCCACCAATCTCTTAAACGCCCCCAAACTAGGCGCATTTACAACTGCAGCAGGCAGGGCTTTCCAGAGACACTGAGACACCGAGGTACCGAGACGCTGAGACACTGAGACACAGAGACATTGAGACACAGAGACACAGAGACACAGGGACACCGAGACGCTGAGACACTGAGACACTGAGACACAGAGACACAGAGACATTGAGACTCTGAGACACAGAGACACAGAGACATTGAGACTCTGAGACACCGAGACTCTGAGACGCTGAGACGCTGAGACGCTGAGACACAGAGACATTGAGACTCTGAGACACAGAGACACAGAGACACTGAGACACAGAGACGTTGAGACTCTGAGACACTGAGACACAGAGACACTGAGACACAGAGACACCTAGACTCTGTGACACTGAGACACTGAGACACTGTGACACAGAGACACTGAGGTTCTGAGACTCTGAGACAATGAGACACTGAGACACAGAGACACTGAGACACTGAGAAACAGAGACATAGAGACACAGAGAAACTGAGACACTGAGACACTGAGACTCTGATACACTGAGACACAGAGACACAGAGACACTGAGATTCTGAGTCACTGAGACACAGAGACACTGAGACACAGAGTCACATAGACACTGAGACTCTGATACACTGAGACACTGAAATACTGAGACGCAGAGACACAGAGTCACTGAGACTCTGAGACACTGAGACACTGAGAAACAGAGACTCTGAGACACTGAAAAACTGAGACACAGAGACACATAGTGAATGAGACTCTGATACACTGAGACACTGACACACTGAGATGCAGAGACATAGAGACACAGAGACACAGAGACACAGAGACATTGAGACTCTGAGACACCGAGACTCTGAGACGCTGAGACGCTGAGACACTGAGACACAGAGACATTGAGACTCTGAGACACAGAGACACAGAGACACAGAGACTCTGTGACACTGAGACACTGTGACACAGAGACACTGAGGTTCTGAGACTCTGAGACAATGAGACACTGAGACACAGAGACACTGAGACACTGAGAAACAGAGACACAGAGACACAGAGAAACTGAGACACTGAGACACTGAGACTCTGATACACTGAGACACAGAGACACTGAGATTCTGAGTCACTGAGACACAGAGACACTGAGACACAGAGTCACATAGACACTGAGACTCTGATACACTGAGACACTGAAATACTGAGACGCAGAGACACAGAGTCACTGAGACTCTGAGACACTGAGACACTGAGACACTGAGAAACAGAGACTCTGAGACACTGAAAAACTGAGACACAGAGACACATAGTGAATGAGACTCTGATACACTGAGACACTGACACACTGAGATGCAGAGACATAGAGACACTGAGATGCAGAGACATAGAGACACTGAGACACAGGGACACTGAGAAACAGAGACACAGAGACTCTGAGACACTGAGACTCTGAGACACTGAGACCCAGAGAATCTGTTATGCTGAGACACTGAGACACTGGGACACAGAGACACAGAAATACTGAGACTCTGAGACACAGAGACACTGAGACACTGAGACACAGAGACCCTGAGACACTGAGACAAAGTGACACAGAGAGACTGAGCAACAGAGACACAGAGCGGCTCAGACACAGAGACACAGAGACAACGAGACTCTGAGGCACTGAGACACTGAGACACTGAGACACAGAGACAGTGAGACTCTGAGACGCTGAGGCACAGAGACACTGAGACAGAGAGACACCGAGACTCTGAATGCTGTGACACAGAGAGACAGAGACACAGAGGCATTGAGACTCTGAGACACTGAGATGCAGAGACACTGAGACACAGAGACACTGAGGCTCTGAGGCACTGAGACACAGAGAGGCAGTGACACAGAGACTCTGTGACACTGAGACACTGTGACACAGAGACACTGAGGTTCTGAGACTCTGAGACAATGAGACACTGAGACACAGAGACACTGAGACACTGAGAAACAGAGACACAGAGAAACTGAGACACTGAGACACTGAGACTCTGATACACTGAGACACTGAGACACAGAGACATTGAGACTATGAGACACTGAGGCACTGAGACACAGAGACACTGAGACACTGAGACACAGAGACACTGAGACAAAGAGACACTGAGACACTGAGACACAGAGAGATAGAGTCACTGAGACTCTGAGACACTGAGACACAGACACTGAGATTCTGAGTCACTGAGACAATGAGACACTGAGACACAGAGACACTGAGACACTGATAAACAGAAACACAGAGACACAGAACATAGACACTGCGACTCTGATACACTGAGACACTGAAATGCTGAGACACAGAGACACAGAGTCACTGAGACTCTGAGACACTGAGACACTGAGAAACAGAGGCACAGAGGCACAGAGGCACAGAGACATTGAGACTCTGAGACACTGAGACAGTGAGACACTGAGACGCAGATACACTGAGGCTCTGAGGCACTGAGACACAGAGATGCAGAGACACAGAGACTCTGTGACACTGAGACACTGTGACACAGAGACACTGAGGTTCTGAGACTCTGAGACAATGAGACACTGAGACACAGAGACACAGAGACACTGAAACTCTGATACACTGAGACACTGAAACACTGAGACACAGAGACACCGAGACACTGAGACACAGAGATCCAGATACTCTGAAACACTGAGACACTGAGATTCTGAGTCACTGAGACAATGAGACACTGAGACACAGAGACACTGAGACACTGAGACACTGAGACACAGAAACACAGGCAAACTGAGACACAGAGACACATAGACACTGAGACTCTGATACACTGAGATACTGAAATACTGAGACGCAGAGACACAGAGTCACTGAGACTCTGAGACACTGAGACACTGAGAAACAGAGACTCTGTGACACTGACAAACTGAGACACAGAGACACATAGGCAATGAGACTCTGATACACTGAGACACTGAGACACAGGGACCCTGAGATGCAGAGACATAGAGACACAGAGACTCTGAGACACTGAGACACTGAGACATAGGGAGACTGAGAAACAGAGACACAGAGACATTGCGACTCTTAGACACTGAGACACTGAAATACTGAGACGCAGAGACACAGAGTCACTGAGACTCTGAGACACTGAGACACAGAGACTCTGAGACACTGAGAAACTGAGACACAGAGGCACATAGGCACTGAGACTCTGATACACTGAGACACTGAAACACTGAGATGCAGAGACATAGAGACACTGAGACTCAGAGACTCTGAGACACTGAGACACAGGGACACTGAGAAACAAAGACACAGAGACTCTGAGACACTGAACACTGAGACCCAGAGAATCTGTTATGCTGAGACACTGAGACACTGGGACACAGAGACACAGAAATACTGAGACACTGAGACACTGAGACCCAGAGACCCTGAGACACTGAGACAAAGTGACACAGAGAGACTGAGTAACAGAGACACAGAGACACTGAGACACTGACACTCTGAGACACAGAGACACTGAGACACTGAGACACTGAGACAGAAAGACACTGAGGATCTGAGGCACTGAGACACAGATACACAGAGACTATGTGACACTGAGACACTGTGACACAGAGACACTGAGATTCTGAGACTCTGGGACACTGAGAAACAGAGACACAGAGGCACAGAGACATTGAGACTCTGAGACACTGAGACAGTGAGACACTGAGACACAGAGACACTGAGGCTCTGAGGCACTGAGACACAGAGATGCAGAGACACAGAGACTCTGTGACACTGAGACACTGTGACACAGAGACACTGAAGTTCTGAGACTCTGAGACAATGAGACACTGAGACACAGAGACACAGAGACACTGAGACACTGAGACACAGAGGCACAGAGAAACTGAGACACTGAGACTCTGAGACACTGAGACTCTGATACACTGACAGACTGTGACACAGAGACATTGAGACACTGAGACACTGAAACATTGAGACGCAGAGACACGGAGACACTGAGACTCGGAGACACAGAGACACGGAGACTCTGATACACTGAGACACTGAAACACTGAGATGCAGAGACACAGATAAACTGAGACACAGAGACACTGAGACACAGAGACCCAGACACTCTGAGACACTGAGACAAAGTGACACAGAGAGACTGAGTAACAGAGACACACAGACACTGAGACACTGAGACACAGAGACACTGACACTCTGAGATACAGAGACACTGAGACACTGAGACAGAGAGACGCTGAGGGTCTGAGGCACTGAGACACAGAGACACAGATACACAGAGACTATGTGACACTGAGACACTGTGACACAGAGACACTGAGACACTGAGACACAGAGACTCTGAGACACTGAGAAACTGAGACACAGAGGCACATAGAACATAGAACATAGAACATAGAACATTACAGCGCGGAACAGGCCCTTCGGCCCACAATGTTGCGCCGACCAGTCTTATTTTTAAAAAAAAACATTGACCCACTAATCTAAACCAATCCCTTTTCGTCCATAAACCTATCCACCAATCTCTTAAACGCCCCCAAACTAGGCGCATTTACAACTGCAGCAGGCAGGGCATTCCAGTCCCTCACCACCCTCTGGGTAAAGAACCTGCCCCTGACCTCCGTCCTATAACTACCCCCCCTTAATTTAAAGCCATGCCCCCTCGTGCTAGATTTCTCCATCTGAGGAAACAGGCTATCACCATCCACCCTATCTAAACCTCTAATCATCTTATATGTTTCTATAAGATCCCCTCTTAGCCGCCTTCTTTCCAGTGAAAACAACCCCAAATCCCTCAGTCTCTCCTCATAGGACCTCCCCTGCATACCAGGCAACATCCTGGTAAACCTCCTCTGCACCCTCTCCAAAGCCTCCACATCCTTCCTGTAATGTGGGGACCAGAACTGCACACAGTACTCCAAGTGCGGCCGCACCAGAGTTGTGTACAGTTGCAACATGACGCTGCGACTCCTAAATTCAATCCCCCTACCAATAAACGCCAAGACACCGTACGCCTTCTTAACAACCTTATCTACTTGATTCCCAACTTTCAGGGATCTATGTACACATACACCTAGATCCCTCTGCTCCTCCACTCTATTCAAAGTCCTCCCGTTAGCCCTATACTCAACACATCTGTTATTCCTACTGAAATGGATTACCTCACACTTCTCCGCATTAAACTCCATCCGCCACCTCGCGGCCCAGCTCTGCAACCTGTCCAAGTCACCCTGCAAACTT